>NC_044308.2:128606528-129217334 GCF_007474595.2 Lynx canadensis
GAGTTCCAAACAAAGATCCTGATAAATTAAAACAAAATAAAAAAAAATATGTTAAAAACAAAGGCCTTTTATTTCAGGTAAACCCAGTAAGATACCGGAAAATATTGTAGCTAGGGACTTCTGAGAAGATGAATGAGTTCCTTATTTGCTCAATATATGTAAGATGATGTATGGAAGATTTGGAAGTTCTCTGCATGTTGATTTTCTCTCTGATCTAGAGGTCACTGTCATGGTTGATGGTCAATGAACATCTAGTGGACAGTCTGCTTACTGGAATAGAGTAAAACAAATGTCTGGTTACAGAAAAATGAAAAGCTCTCATTTTCCGATAAACTCTTATGATATAATATATCAGTCTAACAAAGTAGGATTATAGTAAAACTAGAGGGTCTCTATGCTTTATTTTTATTTTGGAAGTTGGAATGCAGTGAGGAGGATAAGCTGTTAATTACAGTAAAATGCTCTAAGTGTAGGACAAGGCATTGCTACATCCTGTTGGGATAGAGAGAACTGTTAGTTTTTCAGTTCTCTCTCCCCATAATGCTGAACGGCGCCCCAGTAAAGGGCTCAATTTCTGCTATTTTCCAGTACTCTAGATTTGGAAGAATTCAATAAATTACAGTTGGTTAGCTGAGTCTAAAAACAAATGGAGTTGTCTGCTTTGGGCCAGAGAATGATTTGCCTACCAAAACAGATGCAGAGATTGGTTGCTGATGTTTTACATTGGATGTAATGAACATTGGGATATAACAATCAAGACAGCTGACCAGAGAAACGGACTCCACTCCACTGCCTGCTACTATCGTGTGTTGCTTATTTTATAAACTGACATTAGACACCAGTAGATCAAAACTGTAAATAAAAAATACGTAATACTTGAATGAGTCTATATAAACCAATGGTCACTTATTAGATTTGTCATTATTTTCAGTACACCTGGCTGAATCTAACTAAAACAAACAAGCAGAGGCGCCTGGGTGGCTCAGTTGAGAGTCAAACTCTTGACATGGGGTCAAGCCACATGTCAGGCTCCATGCTGAGTGTGGAGCCTGCTTAAGACTCTCTCTCTCTCCCTCTGCTTCTCTCCCTTGCTCACATGCTCTCTATCTCTAATAATCATCATAATAATAATATGTTAAAAATTAAAATAAAACAAACAAAACAAAAAACTCAAGATTGTCTCCCATCTAAAGTACCACGGCCACTCACTGTCGTTTGACATTTTATTCCCCAACACATATCTGTATTGACTTACAAGTAAAAGCTAAGGCCAGCTGAAGTTCTTAGCAGTTCTGTGTGCCATAAAGGATAAAATATTTTGATTTATGTTTCGCCTCATCCAAAAAATATTCAACGTTGAAGATGGTGGAATGCAGCTCAGTGATAAAAATGATTGGTTACTGTAATGTCTAAAAAGACAACAAACGGGCAACATGCTTTCTATCTATCTGCTTTTGCAACAATCCTATGTAAGATTCACATTTGAATCACACATCTTAACATTTAGATATTAGAGGATTATGGGCAGGAATACTTTGGATGCAAAGAGTGTAATACATCATTGTGTTCTCTGAGGTTAACACAGTCACAGCAAACTAATGTGATAATGCTAAAGTTAACCTAGTAATTCCTAATTAAAAAGGAGAAACAACAAGTGGAAAATGAGCAGCTTTAGACATACTGTACCTTCCAGTTAAGCACTCTGTTAATCTTGGTCTTCATTTGACTATAACCCAGAAGACAGGGCTTTAACAGTTCACATAACTTTATTAAGTTGTTCCTAGCCTCATGAAATCAACACTTTGAGAATCAATGAACACAGATTTAGGCTTTGGCAGAAACATTCATGAATTTGCTTCAAAGGTATACTGATATATTGTGTATTAGATACTTGATGCCATATAACAGAAAAACCTACGACTTGCCTAGATGAGACCCTTGGTTCTAAATATGGCTCGGGTTCAAAACCATCTATTAGACTCAGTTGCTTTGTCATCTACAAAACGATTAAGAAAGGGAAGGATGAATACTATAAGAAAGGAAAGAAATTCCTGTCGCACTGTCTGCATAGGGCTGTTTAAAGACTCAAATGTGCTCCCACATGTGCACATCAGAGTGCATAAAATACAAGCCTGAGGGACATCTAAAGTCATGGAGTCCAGTCCTCTCATATTATAGATAAGCAGCAGGAGATTGGAGATTTAGGATTTCCTCAAGGGCATCCAGAAATTTAGGAGGTAGAATTCAATTCTTTTGAGACTCAGTCCAGGGATGTTTCAGATTTTTTAAAAATTTTAATTTATTTACTTTGAAAGAGAGAATCCCAAGCAAGCTCCACACTGCCAGCATGGAGCTGGGTGTGGGGCTCAAACTCATGAAGCGTGAGATCATGACCTGAGCCCAAATCCAGAGTCAAACACTTAACCGACTGAGCCACCCAGGCACCCCAACAGATTCTTTACATAGATCTTCCATTCACAGCATTATCCTAGTTACTATCAGTCATGTTATTAATATTTTACTGGTGGTAAAATACATTAAATACCCATCCAGTAGCACTACTGACACTTATCTTTTTGAAACTTTCCCTTCTTTGTTTCACAGCCAATAATCTGCCTCTTCTACTGCTCTTCTCCTTCTTCTTTCTTCTTCTTCCCCCTGACCATATCTATAAATATCCCACTAAAGTTTGTTCTCAACACCTTAGTAACTCCATACTTTCATGGTTTTAACTATCTTTTCCAAATGAGTGACTAGAAAATTTGTATGTACAACTTTTTCAAAATCAAGGACTAGTGAGATATTTATATACAGCTGTTTTAAACTCAGTGACAAAATCATAACAGCTTTGGACAACAGCAACTTTGGGATGAAGAAGACAATGAGTAATGCCTTTAAAATCTAGGAGAATGATTTTCGACCTAGAAATCTCAATCTAATCAAATTATTAAACAAGTATGACCAATTAAATAGACTAAGGGCACATTGAGAGATGAACAAAGTAAACATATTTAATTTTCAATGCTCTTTTTCAAAGGAAATATGAAAAGTAGGTTTTTTTTAGCAAATGAGAGAGGAAAACAATAACAAATGAAGATGGGACCTACAAAAAAGTGATATTTGAAAGAGCAGAAAACAGTAAATATTTTTAAATAAAAGTATGTTCCAAATGTTGCATGAGACATACTTAAACTAAAAAAAAGTATTTGTTTATCTGACATTCAAATTTAAATAGAAGCCTTACATTTTCTTTCTGAATTTAGCTACCCTAATCTGGCATCCTGATGGAACCTCAGTAATAATAAAACTTTTCAGATAAATTTCAAGATGTCCATACCTCATATCTCATAATACCTAGCCTAGAACCAATTTCCAGTGTAAAGAGATATTGAGTTGTTTTAGTGATATAATTAGTTCCCTGAACAAAAGCCACCTAAACTATGTTTTACAATTCAACTTATTGTATTTTATCAATGGGTTTGATGACTTTCTATGACTTACCTGAGAAAATTAAATTCTGTTCAAAAAGGTATTATAAATGCTTCATATTTTTTTCTTATCCTGGAAAATACCAGCAAAAGGAAGGGGAAATGATTATTGAAATCAACAAATTAGTAGTTCAAATCATACATTATTTCTATATGAAAGGCCAAAATGGAATCATAACAAGATGCTTAGTAAGCCAGCTATCTTTTCCAAGTGGGGAGAAAAATGATTGTTCTCACAACCTGAACTTGGAAAAATGTGATGTCAGTCTGTTGGTACAAATAATGCTTAGTGCTTATATTCATGGTGTGTGGAATGCAAGGAGCAAATCTTTATGCAGGTGAATGAATGTACTAGAATTAGAAATAGGGGCACTTCATTCCTGTCAAATTAAGAACATTGGAACTTCAAAACCTTTATTCTTACAGCATTGGAGAAGGATTGGTATACATTTTTTAAAATATCTGTGTTCTTCACTTCAATGAATACATTTTTTGAAAACGAACGTAATTAATCCATGGTGCTGGATTTCTTTAACTTGCTCATTTTAGTCCTCACTTGACTAGATCTCTTTAACAAATGTCAAATGAAAAGACCATGGAATATTTAAACTCAAAGTCAAAGAACAAAGAAGGGAGTTTGTTGAGGAATACCTACTACCCCAATTCTAAATTGCATTATATTGCACTGGATTCTCTCTAGAATTAACAAGAATAAAAACAATATTTTATTTTGTTTCCTAAGATGTTAAAAACTCAATTTTGACAAATTCTCAAGTGTTCCATTATAATCCTTATGGGTGAAATTCAATCATGAGCCTTCCTCCACTAATAAATTTGAGAAGAAGAAATGTGAGAGAATAGATAAAGTTTTAAAAACTCAGTTCCTAAAGCAGTCGTGTCTTGTATTATCATATTGATTTTTTTAACCAAATTAAAGTTCCAGAAAAAGCTGCTTTTAAACTTTCATTTCCAACAGGCCAGATGGGTCCTTTGGTATAAATGCATTCCTAACATTTATCTGATTCTTTAACGGGATACAAAAATATGAGATGGATAAGAGAACACAAAAAATGTAAATAATATTTTAGAGATTAGGTCATATTTACCCTACTATCCGAGTCACTCCATAGTGACATAGATGTATCATTCATTTACATGTATATCCGATTCTGTAGTGATTGTAGGGGAAAAAGTCATATGTTGTTAATATTCCACTTCAATAGACCCTCAAAGATATTACATTTGTTAGACTAAAGTTGTTGGCACAATAAATATGTGGTAGAGAATAATGAAGAGACATGACATATTAAATTATGCCTTCTTTATTCAAATAAACATATGTATATTAAATATATACCCGACCAAGAAGTGCTTTGTCTTCTGGGACCACAAAAATTTAAAAATAAAAACTGGAGAAGATACACTTGTAAATCTACAACTTATTCTTCTGTATGATAAGAACAGCAATAAAAGTCAATAAGCTGAATTTATCCTTAATATATTTAAAATGAATGCTGCCTTCATTAAAATGAATGCTGCCACACACAATATTTATCTATGAAGTATATCTAGCGTATATGTAAAGATACACATATTTATATCTATAATAAAATGCATTACAACATTAAAAAGATGAGATAGCAATCAACATAAATTTCTATTGTTTTCCACATCCAAATTGATTATCTTCCTCACCTGGTAAGGGTCTTCCTCATTTTGGGAACCAAGGTCATACAGGAAAAGGCTAACACAGAGAAGCAGGGATCCTAAGGGAAGGCTTCCTGCAGAGGGTAAGTTGTTATCGAGACTAAATTTTGCATGTATTTGTTTTTTTTTTTTTTTAATTTTTTTCAACGTTTATTTATTTTTGGGACAGAGAGAGACAGAGCATGAACGGGCGAGGGGCAGAGAGAGAGGGAGACACAGAATCGGAAACAGGCTCCAGGCTCCGAGCCATCAGCCCAGAGCCTGACGCGGGGCTCGAACTCACGGAACGCGAGATCGTGACCTGGCTGAAGTCGGACGCTTAACCGACTGCGCCACCCAGGCGCCCCTGCATGTATTTGTTTTTATTATTTTTTTAAGTTTTTTTATTGTTTATTTATTTTTGAGAGAGAGAGAGGCAGAGACAGAGTGCAAGCAGGGGAGGGGCAGAGAGGGAGGGAGACACAGAATCTGAAGCAGGCTCCAGGATCTGAGCTGTCAGCACAGAGCCCGCCCGACACAGAGCTCAAACTCACAGACTATGAGATCATGACCTGAGCCGAAGTCGGACGCTCAACTGACTGCTCCACCCAGGCACCCCAATTTATTATTATTTTTTTAAATAATTAACTGGAGGGAAACATATTCAATGCACAGGAAAATGGTTTTAAGTATATAGATGCATGTAATTTCATGATTTGTTTTTAAAACATCACAAATAATTTTGTATTAGTAAGACATAAGTATAGGGGAGAATAACCCAAGATGACACCTGATGGATGAGGCCATGTCATGAAAAAATACATTAAACATATTAAGGATTGAGATATTATTCAAAGGATTTAAGTTGCCAGGAAAGGACTTTCAACACACCAGAAAAACCATTTAGAAGAATGTAGATAAGGGAGTCTCCAAGTGGGGCATGTGCTTGGTGTATGGGAAGAAAAGTTTAGAACTATCTATATTTACTTATATTGTTCTTTTTAAATTGTCTATTTTTCAAACATTCTATAATAAATTCAGTAGTACATATTCAATTTTAAATTGACATACATTTGTGAGTGTACATGCATTTACATTTTATTTTACAGAAAGGGGGTTATAGAGGGGCAGAGGGAGAGACAGAATCTTAAGAAACCCTATGCTCAATGCAGAGCCCAATGTGGGGCTCAGTCCCATGACCCTGGGATCATGACCTGAGCTGAAATCAAGAGTTGGATGCTCAAGGCTACCCGGGTGACCCTATACATGCATTTTTTAATTGATGAATTGAGTGCTCAAAAAAGATGTGGAAACCATTAAGTTTGAGAATGGTTTGAAGGAGGCATAAAGACAGAAGGAGGAACAAGGTGAGACACCGGTACATTAATTCTGATGAAGGATGGCAAAGAGGGTCTCTATAAAGCCAGGAGAAATGGGAGTGGAGAGAAGATGTGGACTTGGTTGATATGCAGTAGGTATACTTTCTCTCCTGCAGGCACTGAACTTGCGTCTAATTTGTTACCTGCACGTATAGACTCAGAGAAATCTCAGAAGATTTTGTTGTTCCTACATTTCATTTAACTTTTGGGATTGGGTTGGGACAACACATTTTTCTGCAAGATGATAGCAAACCTGAGGTTTTTCTATACATTATCTCCTCTATCCCTCCACAGGGGTCACTGGATGAGAAGACAGAGAAAATTATCAGGAATGAAGAAGGAGAAAAAGCAGTGGGAGGGGAGATGGAGGAGTAGGAGGGGGAGGTCCCAGCAGGGGAGGAGGAGAGGAAAAAGACAGTCCCATAAAAGAGCATCTCCATTAATAAAGTCAAAGTCCAATTTGAAATGTTATTCTCTTCCTTATTTCTTCCCACCTCTTCTTCAATCATTTGTTTTTCAAGGATGATATGTGGAACACCTTTTCAACCTGAGCTGACTTGCTCTTTCCAGAGAGGGTATGCTTCAAAGATTCATTAGCCTTTCAAGACACATACATGCCCAGCAGTCTATCCTCTGCCATCCTGGAAACTGAATCTACTGTATGAGAGGTTATGTCTCTAGACTGTCTTCAAGACAATGTGTAGAGCTATACTAATTTTGTTTTCTTTTCTTCTCTTTTCTTCTGTTTTATTTTTTTTCTTTTCTTTTTCTCTTCTCCTTTCTTTCTACTTAAAATCATAAATACATATATATCTATTTCCATACAGAGACATAGACATATTATAAATGCATAATATACATTATTACATATATAATGTTTCCTCATATGTATGCACGCTCATGTACTAAATCTGCATGTGTGTGCATGTTTATGTGCATGGGTGTGTGTATGTGTATGTGTATAGTCTGGTACAAGACAGCCCTGCCTTTCAATCCCATCCCAGCCCCTACAAGCTATAAAAATATCTTGCAACTTATTTAACCTCTTTGAACTTACCCTCCTCACCTCTAAAATGGTAATAGCAGCACCCACCTTGCCATTTTACTGTGCAGATTAAATGAGATGTATGTAGTTTGGTGGTTGGTGGAGAAACCCAATAGATAGTAGGCATTACCATTTTGTTGAGGGAGATACAGTTGCCTTCTTTGACGTCAATGATGTCCTCACTAACGTTCAGAGATGAAAGGACACTGAAGAGTTAAAAGGATTCACATTTATTGAGTTGTAGTTACATGGCAAATACAAGATGAACAACACAATCTACCATTCGGGGGCTCAAAGACAAAGTAAGATGTGGTGCTTACTGAGATGTATGTGCAAAATATAAAGGATAAAGGGGGAAAATATAGAAGGAGAAGGGAAGTGAAGGAAAGGGCGGGGAGAGAGAGAATGAGATTGGAAGGCCAAGTGAAAGAGGTATAATTTGAGTTGGTTTATAAAACCTAATTTATCCAGGGGCCACATTTGGCAAAATTTAACTAAGAAGCAAAGAAAGGGATCTCTGAGGGTATTCATGCATTGTGGCCATGGAGACTTCTGTCCTCTTGCTTACTCAGGATCTTTTTTGATCCTTGCTTCTGATACACAATTCAATGCACTTATTTTTCTGCTGTCCTAGTGTATGGGAAATTAGAAAGAAAATTTTCAGGGAAGATAGATGGCATTGCTACTGGCCGATGTTTCGAAAGCAAAGCAAAGTGGCAGCCAGTCTTCTGATAGAAGAGGAAGAAAGGGAAAATCCATTGAGATCAAGTTTTAACACTTCAGAACAAAACCAGGCATTTACCTCTAACACACCCCTTGCCTCTGCATCAGTGCTTTATGAGCACCATAAAAACTGCTCCTTGAACTGATGGGTTGAGTCATCAAAAACAAGTTAAATCATATTTATCTTCTCTTTTAATGAAATTAAAGTGTAAAATGCAATGTTGAATGATACCATTAAAATAATTAATATTTCTCGTGAATACATAGGGTTTAATAGCTGCATAATAGTAGCTCGCTTAATATTTTGGAGCCAGATTTCCTTAACTGTAATATCCATGTGATAATATCCGACTGGAGGTGATTGCGGTAGCTTGTAAATAAGATAATAATTATAAACAGGCCTACTATGTAGCCTGGTAAATGTTAATTAGCTAATTAGTTAGCTGTTAATTAGTTCATTTCTGCTCCAAAAGGATTTGCCTTATTTATTTGGAAAATTCATTTCTCATGTATTTACCATGGTAAGAGTTAAATTTGTAGTTATTTCTATTTTCTCTCTCTCTCTCTCTCTCTCTCTCTCTCTCTCTCTCTCTCTCTCTCTTTTTGTTAAACAGCCAAATACTTAACTGCAAAGAGAT
The DNA here is from genome assembly GCF_007474595.2 of Lynx canadensis. Taxonomy (NCBI): domain Eukaryota; kingdom Metazoa; phylum Chordata; class Mammalia; order Carnivora; family Felidae; genus Lynx; species Lynx canadensis. The sequence goes on from NC_044308.2 coordinate 128,615,488, forward strand.
TAACATACGTTTTAGTCTGTTAAACTGTAAGTTGTTACCTTTTCACAGAGGTTCTTCCAAAATTCACAGTTCCTTTAAGAATTGAAGAACGCCGCGTGGCACTAACATGGAGGGAGAAACATTTGTTTTTCATCAATACAAGGTGTATGCTGGATTTATCACACAACTTTAGGAACTCAGATTCTCTCCTTGCTGATTCATTAAGCCTGAGTAGAGGGGGGCTTAGCCCACAAACAATAATATGCGTGTGTGTGCACATCCTGGAAAAGAAATCGATCTGCCTCATTTTGTATAATATACTCTGGGAATGAATTCTTATTAGCCCAGACCTAGGGTTACTAAACAGCAGTTGCATACAGTTTTCTTTTTTTTTTTTTTTTTTTTTAATTTTTTTTTTTTTCAACGTTTATTTATTTTTGGGACAGAGAGAGACAGAGCATGAACGGGGGAGGGGCAGAGAGAGAGGGAGACACAGAATCGGAAACAGGCTCCAGGCTCCGAGCCATCAGCCCAGAGCCTGACGCGGGGCTCGAACTCCCGGACCGCGAGATCGTGACCTGGCTGAAGTCGGACGCTCAACCGACTGCGCCACCCAGGCGCCCCCAGTTTTCTAAGGAAAAATATATCTTATTTTAGATTTGGAGACCTCCAACGCGAGCGAGACTTCGTTCACAAACGTTACTCCCTCTTTCACTGAAAGCAATCTTTTCCTGTTTGAAGATGAAAAGTTCTTTCCGCTTTCATTATATTCTGTCAGTGCCACTCTGAAGCAGTGTTGCTGAACCTCAACTTTATTTTGCACGTTGCTTTATCAACGTCACGTTTCTGCGATATCCTTCACACCAAAAGAACGTGGAGTATTTGACTGAACTTACCAATGGCTCAATTCCCTCCTTGTGGTCTGGTAAGGATGAGGCAAGAGAACTCGTTAGGTTGGTAGTTAAAGAGAATTCGAACACTTGTTGCAAAAGTTTAATCTCTCAGCTCAGGCAATGGATGAGCTGAGTTTCTGACCCTGTCTGAATTCCAGCCTCTCTGAGAAGACTGATTCCCAGATCTTTGGCAGCCCATCTCCTTTCTATGCTCCCCACATTTTTCCATCTCCATCGTCCTCACACACATACACCACTTCCTGAGCATTATACGCAGTTTTGAAACATGCCTTTTATTTGCATCTACTTATCAAATCTTTTCTGACTGTGTCTCCTTATTTTTAAATACTATCAAGATAAGTTCGAATAACTAACTGCTGAATCTTCTTTTTAGTTTGGGCGTAAGAGTACATTAGGAGAATCAGTCAAATGGGTTAAAGCCAGACTTGTGCTTGGGGGTTAGAGGTGATCTTTGTAGAAAGGACTTGGAATAGTCACAAGCAAAGAGGAAGAGAGGACCAAATTGGTTTACATTTTAGAGCATAGCAAGGATCAAACTGCTAAGTCAAAATCTTCCTTAGGTATAAGGGACTTGTGTAAAGCCAGGAGAAGAAAAAGTAAGCCAAGAGGTCACAAATGAAGACGAGACCCTAAGAAGTAGGAATGGATTGAGTGTAGGACTTTTGATATGGCCAGAGCTGAGGTTATTTGTTATTTTTTTAACGTTTATTTATTTCTGAGAGACAGAACATGAGGAGGGAGGGACAGAGAGAGAGGAGGACACAGAATCTGAAGCGGGCTCCAGGTTCTGAGCTATCAGTACAAAGCCTGATGCGGGGCTCGAACCCACGGGCTGTGAGATCATGACCCGAGCCGAAGTCGGTCACTTAACCGACTGAGCCACCAAGGTGCCCCATGAGGTGAGGTGATTTATATCAGTTGCCACTTGTATGGAGCTTTGTGGAATCTGTCTAGATAGAAGATCAGAATGGTTCCAGGCTTCCCCAAAGTGCAACACATGAACACAAAGCACACAAAGAGCTTATGGTTCAATATCAACATAATTCTTGAATCTCTCTCACCTATAGTCTTCCCACAAAGTGAATATTCCTCTACCATGGTAATAATCTCAATATCTATTTTTTTTTTCTTTCTCTGTCTCTCTCTTTCAATCTTTTGTTTTTTTTTTCCTGATTCATCTGATACTTCGGTCAGAATGTACACTCAGGATGTTACCTCTCTGCAATATCTAGTACAATACACAGCAGATTTGCTGAAGTGGCTTTTACTGTAGCAAGCTGGTCATCTGGAAGAGATTTACAAATCCTGAGCCAATAATAAGGCAAAGTGACCTGGATAGTGTAAGATCAAGTCAGGGAAATGCAGTTGCAAAGGGGTGAAGAGGTCTAAATGCATCATTTTAGAAGATGCAGTTGCATTCTTTTAACAAACATTTATAGTCCACCGAATATTGTTGCCGGAAAAATGAGGAGATATCGTTAGCCATGCTGTCTTAGCATCAGTAGTTGATACATTTTCCCTCTTATAGTATAAGTTCCTGAAGCCAGGGATCAAACTGAACCACTGAAGCACTCCTGGGTGATATTTAGAATGAGTATCACACCTTCTACATTTCATTAGAATGTTTAAGACAGTGGTTTATAGCAAAAATGAAAAACAAAACAAAGCAGGGGTGCCTGGGTGGCTCAGTCGGTTAAGCATCCGACTTTGGCTCAGGTCATGATCTCACGGTTTGTGAGTTCCAGCCCTGCGTCGGGCTCTGTGCTGACAGCTCAGAGCCTGGAGCCTGCTTGGGATTCTGTGTCTCCCTCGCTCTCTGCCCCTCCCCCACTCACGCTCTGTCTCTCTCCTTCAAAGCTAAATAAAACTTAAAAAAATTTTTTTAAATAAAAACAAAGCAAAACAAAAAAAATCTTGCGCTAAATCATTAATGTTGTTGTCAACATTGGGCACCTGGGTGGCTCAGCTGAAGCGTCTGACTTCAGCTCAGGTCATGATCTCATAGTTCGTGAACTCAATCCCCGCATCAGGCTGCACACTGACGGTTGGAGCCTGCTTGGGATTCTCTCTCTCCCTCTCTCTCTCTCTGCCCCTCCCCTGTTCGCGCTCTCTCTCTCTCAAAAATAAATACAGCAAACTTAAAAAACAAACAAACAAACAAACAAACAGAAAAACCCAACTTGTGCTATCCTTTAGTGTAGACAGATCTTATTAACCCGGGTTTTTAAAAATAACTGGGGATATGACGGTGTAGGTGTGGGAGTCTGGATGGGCCAAAACCAGACTCTCCCTGTTCACACATCCTTCTCCAGCTACTAGCTATTTCTTAGCTCCTCGTCACAGGAAAGCTCCTCGAGAGCTATATTTTCTTCCTATGTCTTCACATGCTGGCATGGAAGTCCTATCCTACGTGGAAGGTCAGGTGACCTGAGCCGGCTGCTTTTCACTGCCTCCCACTCAAATAGGCTTCTGTGACTGCTCTACTGAAAAGGCTTTATCGAGGTCAACAGCTCTTCACATTTTGCCAAATGCCTATTACATTCAAAGCGGACGACGATGATCTCAAACCCGATTCTGGCCTCGGCACCTCAAATCCAAGGATGTGCTAGCAGCGGGTTGCTGAGAAAGCAGCTGCCTACTCCCTGTTAGACGCTCTTCTGTACAGACAACCAAGGGAAGCATCCACGTCACCTCTGCTGAATTAAATTCTAAAGCAACGGTCCACGCTCCCACAGACCGAACAAAGCCCGAGAATGAAGTTGAGGGAGCAAATACATAATGCGTTTTCTTTTTTGATAGTAAAGATGTAAACTAGCTGTTAGTCAACACTCTAAAAGAAAAATAGGTAAACAGCATATCGGGTATGCATTTGCAATATAGAAGGCAGAGTGTTAATGTTTATGTAAAAAGGTCTTAGGAAGAAGAAAGATGGAAGCCTCGCTAGGAGGATGGGCAAAGAATGCAAAGGAACCATTGGCACAGATGAAAGCAATACAAATGGTCCTTTTTCAGAGTGTCAGTAATCTAAAAAGGCGAAGTAAATTAATAGCTGGATGCCAAGGTTTACCGTTTACGCTGCAGTGATTTTAAGCTTTTGAAAGTTTGCGTAAAGAAGAGAGAATGGAGAGAGTGCTCTCTTTTAATGCAAGTGGGGATGGAAAGTAGTAGAAACCTTATGCTTATGGCGTTTGTAATAGACACCAAAACCCCCAAAATTATTCCTTTCCTTTGACGTTGAAATTTCACTTCTGGAAATGTATGCTGATTAAATTAATTATCGATGTACATAAGTGGAGGGCAGGAAGGGTGTTTGTGGTAATACAGTGTTACACAGCTGTGGGCCCCCCAGGCTCCTTGGAGTACCAACGGGACACCAACCATCGCTAGGCAAAGCCCTGACATAAGGATCATTCGGTTGCTGGCCTGGAAGTCTTGCCCCACATGGAAGGTCTGGTGACCTGAGCTTGCCTACTTCTTGCTGTCCACCGACATCACGGCCACCACGCACACTGTATCTCAGCTTGAAATGAAATGCCCAGTCCGACAATACAGCCATCAGGGTTCCTTCTCTTTCAGATCACAGCTTAATTCTATGAGAAAAACTACAGTTTCTAGAGAAGACTGGACTAAACTCTTCCTCACAATCCTTGCCAATCCATCGCCTGGGTGGCTCAGTCCGCTAAGCGTCCGACTTCGGCTCAGGTCATGATCTTGAGGTTCGTGAGTTCAATCCCCGTGTCAGGCTCTGTGCTGGCAGCTCAGAGCCTGGAGTCTGCTTTGGATTCTGTCTCTCTCTCTGTCTCTCTCTCTCTCAAAAAATAAATAAACGTTAAAAAAAAATGGTGTAAGCCCATCCAGATATCTGTACTCACCTGACTTCTAGTCCTGTGATGCACTGAGCTTTCTTGCTTTGATTCACCCTCCCACACTTCCTTTTTCTTCGAAATCCTTTTATCAAGGACTTAGGAACACCCACCAGAGAACTCCTCACTATCTGCTACCTCCACACTTCAACTAAAACTGACTCTCCTTAAATCCACATGGCTTCTCCTGTATTTTATCCAGTGGAAACTTAGGTATGTTGGATGGAAAGTCAGTGTCATCTTTTTCTATTCTAGGCATTTATTCTTACTTCTGATAGAGGAATTCTCACCCCTCGCTCCATGCCCCCTCTATCCTTCCTCACTGTTGCCATCTTCTGGCTCTTGTAAATTATGCCTCACGCATTGCAATCTTTGTTGTCTGGCTGACTGTCTTCAACTCTGGCTTTCGGATGAGATCGGATGGTTCAGGGTGGTATGGCTGTAGACTCAACTCTGGCTTTTGAATCAACATGAGAAACACCTCAACACCTTGCCCCTCAGACACTCTCCTCTCCAGTGGCCTGTCCTTCTATGTTGCCCGCTGAAACTCACCACACCTTGAAATGGCTCCAACTCTATAATCCCAACCTTCTGGACCATGCTTCATTTCTGCTGGTCATGTTCTTTGGTCTGCAAACTGCTCCACATTCTGTCCTTCAGGCCCTCCAGTCGCTTCTCCATATCCAGCGTCATTCCAATCCTTCTCTTACCAATTTCTTAAATCCTCTGGCCTCTTTGACCCTTCATTGTACATGCTTGGGAAAACATCCATCCTGGATGAATTAAACTTTGACCTCTTGAAGTCAATGCCACACTGTGGAGTGGAAGCAGAGGAAACCTCACAAGGAAGCACTTTGATACTTCTATAAAATCAGGGTCCAACCTCCAACTGGGCTCCAAACTGCTTAGAATCCTACCATGCTTCCCATCAGCTGGCCGTTCCTCTTTCAATAATGACTTTAAACTTTTTCTGCACTCTTGAAACACCTCATCTACCTCCCCACATTTAGCAGATGACTTTATAACTTTCTTTGCAAGAAATTTTTTAAAAAGGCAACTACTTTGCCTTCTGTACTAAGAAGTCCAAACCTGCCTACATCCGCTCTCATTGTACCTTCATCTGCCGTCCAGTGGAGATTTCTCTCTTACTCTACAAGCTCAGCCCCATCCTGTGGGTGCTTTGCTCACATCTCTTCCACCTCTCAGGAGACTCACCCTACCTAATGATTATCCCCACAGCAAACTCATGATTCCTTCCTCTGTGTGGCTGATAACTTTTTTTAAGTTTATTTATTTTGGGGGAGGGGGGCAGAGAGAGAGGGAGAGAGAGGATCCCAAGCAGGCGTCACACTATGAGCACAGAGCCCAAAGCAGGGCTCGATTCGGTGAGATCGAACGGTGAGATCATGACCTGAGCTGAAATCCAGAGTGGGACACGTAACCGACTGAGCCGCCCAGGTGCCCCATGTGTGCTGGATAGCTTCTTATCAGGAGCAAGAGAAGTGCAAATCTCTTGCTTCTTTAGGAAGTGAAAAAACGAACCCTATTCCTCAACCTTCAGTCTTCTTCTCTACCGTATTCTCTACCCCCACCTTCACAAGCAACAGAGACAAGGACGTGCTTTAAACACAGATTCTGAAACCAGATTGACATGGGACCAAACCCTGATTTTGCCATTTACATATGGGTGACCAGGAGTAGAAACTGAACTTCTCTGAGCCTCAGTTTTCTCTTCTTGATAGACTATACACATAATTCCTGCTTCATAGGGATCTTACAGGGGTTGAAGAAGTCAGTGCACATAAAGCACCAATGCAGACCATCTGAGATCTGGCAAATGTTTTAAATACTACTTATAATTGTTATCTATAGCCAAATTTCTGGAAATAGCTGAGTGCACTTGCCATGCCCATGCTCTTATACCCCCTTTGTACCTCAGTGAACTGCACTCTGTGTTCCATTACAACACTCCACGGAAGCTCTTCTTAAGATTGCCAATGACCTTCAGTTCCTTTGATTCAGTGAGTACCTTTCAGTTTCCATTTAATTTAATTTCTCAGCAACTTTGAATAAATTGCATATATATATATATATATATATATATATATATATCCTTGTCTTGTCCCCCACGATCCCTAACTCCAGCTGATCCTTCTCAGTGTCTCTTACCAGACATGGAAATATTGTTTAATATACATTTTTTAAATTTCATTTCCATGTTAAGAAGTTACAGCTCTGTGAAATAATTTTTATTATAGACCTAAAGTTAATAGAATATCGAAAATAAAGTCCTTATGCCATAAATTAAAGAACTATTTTCAAAAGAGGTAGGTAATTTATCTTAAATTATCGATAAAAATTTCAAACCATTGAAAAAGTTAAAAAAATCTATCACCTCAATACCTTAATACCCAACGAAATGTAATCACTTTAATAGCTTTGTGTGTGTGTGTGTGTGTGTGTGTGTGAATTCCTAAACAAAAAACCAAGGAAATATTTTTAAGGAAACATATCTGAAGCAGAGGTACCCAACTGACAAGCAATCTATGTTCTGACACATTGAGCATAGAGGCAGAGGACTGGGTACATCGCATTTGTTTAAGGTGTGAGTTCTTAATTTGGGAGGCCATGGACACATTCTGCAGTCAGATGGAGCCCACCCTGTTTCAACTGAGTAGTGCAGTGGAACAAATCATCCCAACATGTAGCAGCCCCCAAAATACTCATTCATTTGCTCAAGGTGATGTGGGTTGGCAATCTGGGCTGCACTAGGCCAGCAGACCTCCCTCTGGCCTCTCCCGGGGTCCCTTATCAAAGGTAGTTGCCAAGAAGTTCAACTGACACGAGATGGTAAGAAATGTCCTTACTTATATGTCTGGTGTTGGTGCTGACCAAGATGCCCACATGGTTTCCCATCCTAGAGAGGATTAGCCATGGTGTCTACACATGGAGGGAAGCAGGTGACAAGGGAATGAAAACAGATGCTGCCAAGTTTCTCAAGACAAGACTCAGAAAGCACAGAACACCTGCAACTTTCTCTTGGTCAAAGCAAGTCACTAGTCCAGAGGGACTCAAAGGGAATAAAAAATCTGCCTCTTGTTGGGAGAAGAGATAAAGCCACAGCGTAAAGGAATGTGCCAACAAGGATGGGAGGAATTGCAGCCATCTTGGCAAACTCTGTATCTCAATATCACTTCTTGGAGTAATGCTTTTAAGAGCATAAAATAAATTGTACAGAATTACAAAGGAAACCAATTATAGAGTAATCCAATTACGTATTTTTGAACTAGATTGTTGCTGTGGTAATATGAGTTCTTTATTTTTGTCATTAAGAATACAATATCTAGTAGTGAGTCTAATAAATACCATCATTTGCAAATTGGTAATGAGCACTATGATATTTTGGGAACCTGTAATAACTGTAACGCCGTCCTTTTCTTAACTATAATTTTCTGTTGATGACAAACTCACATGTTTTTGGTTTGTTTCTTACATTCCTAATGGAAGGAAATGCCAACTTTCAATCAGAAGTCAGAGGAAATAGAGAAGTAAGTCTCCCATCTAAATTCAAGAACCCCTGAGATGTGAGACCCAGGTGAAGTAGCCTGCTTATGTACGTGACTTGCTTATATGGATGTGACCCTCTGCATCCACCGTAGAAGGTAGAATCTGAAGATACCCAACCCTCGTATCTGCAGGATCCATGCTCAGACTCTGTGCTCCTGCAAATACCTCTCAGGGGTTCATGCTGCATCAGGCTTTACCCGTCTCGCATCTGAAGCACCGGGGAAAGAGTGATGAGCGAAACAGGCAAAGTCCCTGCTCTTGTAGAACACACGTGCATGCTAGTGTGTGTTACCTTATCATGAATAAGTGAATCACTCCTGTTGTTACTTCTATCACTTACGGGCTAGTTATAGCAGAGCAATTCCCTTGGACTGTAAATAGACGCTTTGCACGTGATCTAGTACAAAGCCCTGCTGTACTTGGCAGATGTTGGATAAGTATTTCTTAAATGAGTGATGAGCTGTTCTTTGTCATCTAGTAGTAATGATACCAAACTTCAGAAAGCATCGCAGTAGCTCTTTTTCTCAGGTAGAAAAATTCAAATTATTTGTCTCTATGATAACTTGATCGGCAATAAAAGCAAACAAGAGAAAGTATATTAAGTGGTAAAAGTTTATCTGGGCAGAGATGTTTTTATGAATACCTTGTGATTAAACATAATGTACGCATACCCTTTAATGATGTTAATGTATGAGAGTACATCCAAGGAAATTATTTAAATGGGTACTGTGAGCACATATTAGTTATGAAGCCAATTTTTAAATCACTATTGAATATAAGACTGCACCTGTTAAAATAGCAATTTTCTCTAAGGCAGTTTCTATGTTTACCATAAAATAGCAGTAGTTTGATCTTTGATAGAAGATGAAATTGGGTTTTCATCCAACGAGGCAATAAATAGTCACATGCTCATTCTCAGAAGGTTTCTGCCATTGACCTCACTCCTCCACACTATTCCTGGAGAGTAATAATAGGAAGAGGTGGGGTTTTTTTTGTTTTTTGTTTTTTTTAATCTTGCTTCTTTCTCATAAGAGGGTAAAGCACATGAGAGAGTACACAGTACAGTAAAATTCCTGTACTATTGTTAAAAGGTTGACAACTTTGCAAGGTAAATCGCAAGAACACATAGCATATTAGAGTAATTAGCCTCAGTTTTCTCTCAATCACGGACTCAATCCCATCATTTAATTCAGGCTCAAATGTCCACCCACTTGACCCTCTTCCTTTTATTACAACCCGTTTACCTTCTCCTGGATTTATTACCTTTTCTATCTCTTCAGGTTCCCATGGGCCAGCCCTGTATTTATGCCCTTAATAACAAAGCACACTGAATTTTGCTGCTACTTTCCACTGTTCACATCTTAGAAATTCCTTAATTTTGATCCAGTCCTGCATCTGCCTTCCTTCCTGCTATGTCCTGACTGGTGGGGAAAAAAAAAAAAAAAAAAAAAAAAAAAAAAAATATATATATATATATATATATATTTATATATATGTACATTGTTATAAACATTTATTTATATACACTTATTATTTGTAATATAGATATAAATACATATGTAAATAAATATATATAATATATACATATGTATAATATATATATAATCTAGACTCTGACCCTTATACAGGCTCCACTTTTGCTAGATCTCCAATGTCTCTTGGGAATCTCCTTCTCCCTTTCTCTCCGGCATGTATCCTGAGCGTTCATTGAGTTCATCTACCACCGGTCCAACACTTCCCCATGTTGTGCTCCACATTTAAACATGCCTTCTAAATTATAGAGAAAATGGAAATCATCATTCAGAACTACCTTCTCCCTTCCCTGAACCCCTCACAAACATCACAGTATTTCTTTTCTTTACCTCCTCTTATCAAATATGTGAGGATGGGGATCACATTGCTCCCCTAATCTTTTCACTTCTGATCTAGATTAACACCATCTTCAGACCTTTTGGGGAATTCTCTCCATCAGTGATTCTCTCTTTTCTGTATCTCCAACCTTTCCTTCTCCACAGGAAGATCCCCCTTATCTTATAAACAGAATCGTTTCCTATTTTATTAGCAAACAAAAGCAAACAAACCAAAAGGAGAAGAAGAAAAGAGGAGGAGAAGGAGGAAGGGGAGGAAGAGGAGGAGGAAGAGGAAGAAAAAATGAAGTTAAAGAATAAAGCATTTGTTTATAAGATTTGTGTATTTCTAGCTTCATGTTTTGCTCTAGCTTCCTCCACATCCAAGCTTCTGGAAGGTGTAATCTATCCTCTCTGTACCTGGTTGCTTGCCTCTTCATTCAGTCTTTCACCTATCGTAAACTGGCTCCTGTTGTACTCAAACCGCTTGACATCACTCTTGACCTGTTGGTCACATCGGATCCTAGTAACCCTGTTCATCTCAAGATTTTCTCTCATCTTATCTGATACACTCATATCACCTTCAGGCCTTTATACCTACCACTCTAGTCTTTTCCATCTTATTCTCGTGCCTGAGCTCTTATTTCTCTGTCCACTTATTAAATGTAGTCTTACCTCCATTTGCCCTTTTCTTGTCTTCCCTTGAGTCCAAGCAATGGCTTCGATGCTCACCTAATGTTGCCAGGTTTCAAATCAATTTCTCCTATTCACCTCTCTCTCTCTTGGACTTCCTACCGTTTACTTTAAAGTGGATATCAGGGGCGCCTGGGTGGCGCAGTCGGTTAAGCGTCCGACTTCAGCCAGGTCACGATCTCATGGTCCGTGAGTTCGAGCCCGCGTCGGGCTCTGGGCTGATGGCTCAGAGCCTGGAGCCTGTTTCCAATTCTGTGTCTCCCTCTCTCTCTGCCCCTCCCCCGTTCATGCTCTGTCTCTCTCTGTCCCAAAAATAAATAAACGTTGAAAAAAAAAATTTAAAAAATAAAGTGGATATCAAATAGAAACTTCAATATCATATTCAGATGGAGCACATTACCTTCTCTGTCCTCCCAATACATGTACAAGGCACTAAATTGTTCCTGCATCTCTGTTTCTGTGTTACCCACAAGCAATGTACATTGCATCAGAAATCTGGGCGTCTTCTTCAGCTCTGACTCTGCTCTCATTCCCAAGCAGCTCCCCCTCCCATTTGTTTCTGGAATCCATCTCATGTTCTCTTTTACCCTTGACTCTACTTTCGGTTCAAACCCCATCATCTCTTGCTTAGATCAGAGAGACATTAATGCCCCAGTCCTAACAGGTGTAATTTCTGATCTCATTGCTATTCTCTCACACAATGTTCCACACTTCAGCCCTTCCAAAGTACTTGAATTTCTCTAAAAAGATCATTCTGTATGAAAACACATACTTCAGCACATGGTTCTGCTTAAAATCACCTTGTCACTCTCTCCCACTAATTAGTCTTCTGGGCATTACTTATTTATCCTCTGGAACTCATTTAAAACCTTACCTACTGGGGCGTCTGGGTGGCTCAGTTGGGTAAGCATCCAACTCTTGATTTTGGCTCAGGTCGTGAGTTCACAGGTGGTCATAAGGATGTGACATCGAGCCCTCATAATGTCTGGCTCCCTTCTGGGATTGCAGCCTGCTTAAGACTCTCCCTCTCCCTCTTTCTCTGACTCTCTTCTGCTCCTCTCTCTATCTCTCAAAACAACAACAGCAACAACAACAACCGCAAAACATTGCCTCCGTAGTGAAGGCGTCTTTTATTTCACTCAGCAGAATTAGGCACTTAGAGTGTAGAACATAACTTTTATATATAACTCTTTTAGACCTCCTATCGATTTAATATTATCAGCTCCACTAGGCTATAAGGTAAAATAAGAAAAAGAGCTATGTTTTATTAACTTTCTTTTCCCCAATGTCTAGCACAGTGTCTGAACCACTTTAGACAATGTTGATGAATGAATGGACAAATTTGGGGGCAGTACCATGGCAAACATAAACACATTTGTATATTTCAAGGAGGACAATGGCACCAAAAGTGGTCCTTAACATAAAACACAAGTAAAGAGAAGGTGGGATTTTATAGCAAATTTCCTATAGAGCATGTTATGTGTTACCAGAGTCCCAAAGCTCTAGAGAACATCTAAGTGAGTGACAGTCAAACCTTGAGCAACAAGATGATTGAAACAGCTGATAATAGTTTTTGAATTAGTTCTCCAAGATATTGGACACTGATGCAGCCATTATTCTTATTCCAAAGATCTTGGTTTCTATTAAGCTAGAGATGGTGTGGGGCATATATGCCCCATTCCAAAGGTGAAGAAAGTGAGGATAAAGCACCTAAGAAGTAACTTTAAGAGCAATTTGGAGCTCATAGTTATAACACTACCTCCTTTCATCACTCTAAAAAGCGTTCACAATTCAAGTGAGAGTAGTGTTGCAATTAGAATAACCTTTCATTCAGTTCAGTTTATGAATACATACACTTGTCACAAACTTTAATACAATAAAGTATCGCACTTTGCAATTAACAGTACTTTGCTTGTGAATATATCCTTCCACTGATCAACGTGCCGCTGTGTGTCTTGACAGTAAAGATGGAAATCATTTCATTAGACTATTGAGAGGCTCACCGAATATCTTTCCTTTTCTGGCAACCTTAAAAAAAATGTAACGAATCAAAAAAGACCTCTATGATGTAGTGTTCAGTTACATTTACATTCTTGCCATTAGCAAATATATATATATTTCTCCAAAAAAAAAAAAAAGAAAAAAAAAGTCTCTTAATACAATGTAGTATATTGGATTAGATCCTGGAGCAGAGAAAGCATATTAATGGACAATACTGGGTAAAGAGCATGTGGGAGCTCTTTGTACTATCTTTGCAACATTATGTAAATCTAAAATTATTTCAAAATAAAAATTTTTTTGAAATATTAGTTCACCTTTACAGAGATGCTCTTTCGAAATGACTATTGCTATGATAAAGCAAGTTAATTGGTTCCCATACTCATTATATATTTATCACCCGAAAATATGCAGTGGATACAATAGCAAAAAGCCTAGGCTAGTGGATTCCCAGCAAAGATCAGCATCACACCCTTTAATAAGTAAACATGAGCTTACAGCTGTTCCTACATTACTGCCTGGCCATTGCAGGGAAAGGGAATGAGGTGCCAGGAGATAAAATTGATTTTTTGCTCCTTCTGCTAGATAATAATGCCTAACATCTATCTTACTTTTAAGATCAAGGCAGGAACTAAGACACAGCCTAGAGGGAAAAAATATCAAAATCAATATCATGCATTATATCCTCGCCACATATGATTCATGCTAAAGTTAATACAGTGGATATAGGACAGACCTAGTCATATCAATTTAGAATTGTTTTTTTCAAGACTAGGGTTTGTGATCATTTCCACGTGCCAAGGTTATGCGTGTGCTGCGTTAAAAAGTGTGTGTGTGTGTGTGTGTGTGTGTGTGTGTGTGTGTGTGTAATGTACTACAGATTGGGCCAGAAATGAGAAATCAAAACAGAATGCAGGGGATGTGAAAGATGGTTTTTTCATCCCCACCTTCATAACTGACAGTGATGGTCATAAGCTAAGGTACATATGGCCAGTGTTCATTTAGGTGCATTAGGTTCTCATTTATCTAATGGGCATGCATTGAACACCTACTGTGTGCTTAGAGAAGGATATTAAAAGGAAAGAATTCTAATACTGCAGGGTACACAAACTTACAGAGCAGTAGACTGAAATAATCGATTTTTTCTTCCTTTTCTATAATACATAATTCTCGCTGACATTAGTAGGATTTAAGAATGAAGAGGGAGTGAAAAATTGTACTTTATTTTCATTTATGCCCTATCCTTAGCAGAATCTGCCCAGTGTAAATGCAGTTACATGATTCGCAGCCTTAATGCGGGTACAGTGGCATCAGGAAATGTTAGAAATGCTTGTGCCACAGCCTGCGTCTTAAGCTGGTATGATTCTTCTCAGCATGCTTGCATTTTAGATGGAAATAATGCAATGATAACGTTCAGAGTGAGGTTCAGAATTTTTGAACGCTAAATGTGCTTTCTATATTCAAAGACAGACACGAAACCCCTTCTTGATATCACAGTTTGCAAACTTTCAACGATGTGACTACAAATTCTTATTTTGAAGTTCATATTTCAATTATAATGCAAACCCCAAATTCTTAATAATAATTGCTAACACCCACTGACTACTTACCACAGGTGAAGCACCCTGCTAAGTGTTGATGGTCTTCTTGCTAATAATTTTATGCCTTAAAAACCACTGTTAGCAGTCTGTTTGTTATACAAGATGCCAAGTCTTAGGGAGGTAAACAACTCAAAGTTAAACAGCCAGTAAGTGGCGATCTGCGGTTCCAAGTCAGGTTCTCTAAATGCACAATACACATTTGAAATCACCCCATCTGAACAATGCTGTTTTCCCGGATTAATCATCTTGTTACAACCCTAGAATTTCTTTGCTTCTAAAAGAATAAACAAAATTGTTCTCACTACTTGATAGAGCTTTTTTGTTTTCTCTACAAGACACGTAATGACACTGCCTTTAGGCTGACTCTTAAAACTCCCTTACAAAAGAAAGCTTTTTGTTTTCAGCATTAAAAAAAAAAAAAAAAGTAAATGCTGAAGTCACAAAAAGGAAAGGAGACAGAAGAAAAGTTGAGCCTTGCCTTTGGGAGAAGAAACTTCGGAGCTGGATGATCCAACAGGGACAGCAGACAAGGCCATGGGCATAACCTTTGCCAGTCTGCATCATCCCCCGAGACCTGGTAGCATCGTGTCCAGTGCAAATGTTATAGAGAGTACAGAACAAATGAGTCCTGGAGGCCACGTACAACAATAAGGATCCTGGCAGGCATGTGACACCAGAGCCCCAAGCAGGGGCAAGAGAAAGCCCTACCCACTGCACAGAGAGGAAGTATGAGAAGGGACAGCCACCACCAACACTAACATTGGCTCTGGCACAGGGCATCTGGGTGGCTCAGTCAGTTGAACTTCCAACTTCAGCTCAGGTCATGATCTCACAGTTCAGGAGTTCGAGCCCTCTGCTGTCAGCACGGAGCCTGCTTTGAATCCTCTGTCCGCCCGCCGCCCCCCCCCCCCGCCCCACCCTTCCTTGGCTCACATTCTCTCTTTCCCAAAAATAAATAAATATGTAAAAAAACAAAAAAGAAAAAAGAAAATAAAGGTTGGCTCTGGCTTGCACACAGCTATGTGTAAAAAAACCCAAAAAAACAAAACAAAACAAAAAGCTGTATTCTGAATGAGGGTGGACATGAGTTTGTTCTCCGGGTGCCCAAAGTGCTGTAGTCGCAAACTTAGGATTATTGAGAAGGTCACCAATGCTTCCAATGAGGAGGTAGTGTGGACCGCAGGGTACTCAGTGATTGCAGCGAGGCAAATCCCATCCTGCACCACCCTGGACCCCAAGGTGGGTGCCAACCTGTCTACTATAGAGAGGGTTTTAAGCAAAAAGTAGTAAAAGACATTTAAGAAGAAATTCAACAGGAAGGAATGCCTTCTGACAAAAGCAGTGTCCGCAGGGCAAGCTTCTGTGCACCTAACATCCAGGGTCGGTCATCGTGGTCCAGCCAAGGACTCTATGTGATTGAAGACAAGGAACAGAGCCCCACCTAAGGGATGGAGATGGGAAAGGCAAAAACCTTCCTCCCTCCCACCCTAACTCCTATGATCAGGGTGCTTATTCCTTAGTAATTATTAAACGTAATTATTAAGCCATCCGGGCACTGAGAAGTAATCGCAGACAGTTGAAGGCTTTGCCACTTAGCCTTTAAAACCCTTCCTTCCCTCCACAAATTAGCCTTGTGGTCAGCTGCACATGGAATAACCCACGTCCACATCCTCCAGAGCGGCCACATCTATCTTTCTGCCAGCTAATAATCCTTAGCTTGCTTAAAGAGTGTAAGGGAAAACAGGTCCCTTCCCCTTGAAGCTAGGACTTGGCAAATGTTTTTAGTTCTATGTAGTGCTGTGTGACATTTTATGTGACAAGTACCCCCAAAAAGGGCTGAAGAGGGGGGACATGCACCCCCCAAAGGCAAGCAACCCGTTGAGAATGAGTCTGGTACGGCCTGAACCTCCTCTGTCTCCACACTGTTATTTATAGCAGCACTTTGGTTGACATCCCCAGGCGGCTTCTCTTTCTGGGGAACTAGAAGTGAGAAGTGCTTCGGGGAGAGGCCTCACAGGCACCTCGGTGCTGCTGGAAGATCTGCACACACGGCTCGGGATGGTGTCAAAGCCCCCATCTGGGTACACAGTGTGGATACATCATCGGCTTCTCTGCCCGGTCCGGATACGAACGTGTGGCATCTGTTACGCACATGTCAGCTTTTCGTCTGGAAAAGGAAGGAGATCCCGTGGGGAGTGGTGATACGTGTGTGCCCGTATGTATGTGTGTGTGGGGGGGAGCTGATGAAACAAAATTCTAGTCCATTTCTTTGGATCTGGTTCATCTGCATCCAAAAGCTCTTGTTCTTCCTTATTATATTATCTCGATGATGGATTCCACTCACCTCTTTAAAGATGGGGCTTCGCTAGGCTTGCGGATCCTGAGCTTTTCCCTCGTTGTCGACTAGGGCACACGGCCCATTTAGATTCCATTCCCATGGACAGACCAGGGGCTTCAGAATCACACGCGTTCACAGGCTCGGACCCCAAGCGTGCCCCATTATCACTCATTCGGGCGACACTTACTGAGCACCTCCGTGTCAGACGCTGAAATAGCCCGCTGTGCAAGTCTCACTCATGAGGCACTTATGAAGTGATGAGGATAACAGGGGACACCCGAGCGAATGCAACCTGAGACGTGGAGTCAAGGGCCATAAAGAAAAGGCAACTGGAGTGAAGGGCGATGGGGAAGATGGGCTGAGAAGAGGACACTTGAACAGAACTTGAGGGGAAGGAGTGAGCCATACAGACTTCTGAGGGAAGGGAAGGGCGTGCCGAGAAGAGCAAACAGTAAGATCAGGGGCCAGGAATGGGAGCATCCACCTGAAGAGTCAAAAGGCCAGTAGAGATGAGGAGAGGGAGCCAAGAGGAATGTGCAGGAGATTAAGCCACTTTGATACATGATCTCCTCAAAGTTTTAGCACTCAACTAAATATGCAATGACGAATACATATCTTTGGGGTTGTAATAAGGTCTAGGGCACAATTTTCCAAGGGGTTTATTACATATCTGGTTCAAAGTAGGGACCTAGCCATTCTCCGTTTTCACGCCTTCCCTCTCTGTCCCTCTGTGCCTGGCTCTGTGCCCTGGGAGCCCAACCATTATGAACTACACTACCTGGCTCTTTGGTGGGCCTGATCAGAGGCCAGGAAGAGAGAGGATGAAACATTTCCTTCCAACTTAATTCCTGCCTTGGTGCTACATTTCTTTCAATAGCTAGCTACATTTCCCCAAGAATATATATTTGCGATATTGTGATTTATTTATTGATGGATTGATTGATTGATTGATATTGTGATTTATATAAGAAATATATATCTGGTTTTCACCCCTATTCTGGGGACAGAACTCCTAAAACCCTTGGAACTTTCTAAGGGATGAGAGAGACAAAGGTATCCTTTGTTATGAATAACAAGCCTCTTTCAACCATACCTGACTTTACCTTAATCAGGTGACTTTTGGAAAGCCCTTAGGTCTCCTAAGGATGGGGGCTAGTTACCTGGAGAACCAAGCATATGATTGGTGAGTTGGAACATTCATTCCTACCCCCCTCACCTCCTCCGAGAGGGGTAGGACCCTGGAGACTGAATGAATCTCCAATGGCCAATGATTCAATCACTCGTGCCTATGTAATGAAGCCTCCATAAAAATTCAAAACGATGGGGTTCAGAGATCTTCCGGGTTGGTGAGCATGTGGAAATTGGAGAGTAGCAGCATACCCAGAGACAGTGAGGAAGCTTCTCCACATTTTCCCACTTGCCCTGTTTATCTTCTATCTGGCTGTTCCTGAGTTTTATTACTTTATAATAAACTGGTAATCCGGTACGTCGACTGTTTTTCTGTACTGTGAGTCACTCTAGCAAATTAATAGAACCTGCAGAGAGGATTGTGGGGATCTCTGATGTATAGGCAATTAGTGAGGAGCACATGTAACAACACAGAGATTGGCATCTGAGGCTGGAGGAAAGAGGCGGTCTTTAGGCTCTTTAGGTAGGGCTCTTTAGGCTGAGCCCTTAGCCTGTGGGATCTGACTTTATCTCCAGGTAAATTGCATCAGAATTTAGTTAAACTGTAGAAGGGCCCGCTGGTGTCACAGAATCCTTGATGTGTGGAAAACCCACATATATGGGGTCAGGAAGAAAGTAGTGTTGTAGAGAAATAGAGTAGAGGAGATCCACAGTTGTGTGCTTTTCTTCTTACATTAGCCCCTTACAGGAAGTCCTTCCTCCATGATTCCCGTTGTCCTGGGCTCTTTCAACACTCTTTCCTCTCTGTGTCCTTCCAACCTTCTGGATGGCAATTAGTGTCTGTAATTTGTTGTCTCGGGACATAGCATCATTCCTCATTTATTTGCCTTTTTGTTTCTCCAGCTCTGACCGTGCCTCTGGTGGTGGTGTGGGCCTTAAAGTTTCTTAGTTTGAACCATTTGGCATAAATTGTGTTCCTTGCTAAGAGACTGATAGAGAGGCACTCAATAAATATTATGATTGTTGCTACTTCAGCTGTTATTTATATTCTTCTCACCAACTCGTTCAACACACGTGCCAACTATAATCATACCAGATCGTAGCTATTACCAGAAGACATAAATACCCCAGAACATGGTGCAAGGGAGAAAAAAATAATTTCCCCTTTACTATTCTAGGTTCTTGGCTGAGACCCACCTGTAGTAAAACACAGATTAACAGGACAAAAACAATCAAGTTTAATAACATGTATACCTCCTGTATACATGAAAGATACGGAGAAAAACTGAGTGACTCCCCCAAATGGCCCAAGCCACCACCTTAAATACCACCTCCAGCTAAAGACAAAGGAAGATGTTGGGGCTGGGGCCTTTATGCTAGGTTTTCAGATAAAGCTCAGTAAACAAGGTTGTTATGTAGGTCTCAGTAGTTGACTCATCCATTGATAAAAGTTTCTAGAGACTTAGTCAGCCTTATAGGGAGGGAGAGGGAGATACCTTTACACCTGGTCACACCCAAAATACTGAGGTATCCCATTTTTTTTTTTTTAAGAAAGCATTGAGACCAAAGAGGAACAGAATACAGACTCAAATTTCTTCCAGTCTGTATTAGTTTCCTGTGACCGTTAAAACAAACGATACAAACTGGATGGCTTAAAAATACAGAAATTCACTCATCCTTTCACAGTTCTGGAGGCCAGAAGTCTGACATCAAAGCATGGGCAGGACCACAGTCTCTCCGGAGGCTCTAAGAGGAGAAACTTTCCTTGCCTCTCCGGGCTTCTGGTGGCTCCAGGCATTTTTTTGGCTTGTGGCCACAGTGCCTTTTCCTCTTCTTTGTCTTCTCCTTGGTAAACCTTTCTTATAAGGAGGCATCTGATTCCGTTTATGGCCACCCAGATAATCTAGGATAAAGCTCTTTCTCTCAAAATCCTCAACTTAATCCCACCTTTTGTTATAAAGGTAACCCTCCTAGGTTCCAGGGATTTATAATGTGGGCCTATCTTTGGGAGAGAAGAAGGTCACCATTTAACCCAGGACACAATGCCTCCTTGTTTTCTTATTTTTAGCTGCTCTAATATGGCACAAATTTCTCTCATTTTCCAGCTTTTTTCCTTTGTGCCTTTTCTTACATTCTAGTGGTTGTTGTTTTTTGTTTTTGTTTTTATTTTTATTTTCCTCCCATCAGAATCTATTTTTATTTTCCTCCCATCAGAATGACTTTGCTCATTTCTTGTACAATTTCTCCAAAGCTGAGAAGCCTTACTCAGTGAACCCAAAGAAGAGTTCTCTCTATTTCTTTTGCTCAAAATAGTTTTGCCTGGCAATATAAAAGATTCTCAAACTTTTCCTAAAACTTTCTTTGTGGGAAAAAAAAAAGAACCTGGAGGAAAACTGGTGCACTTTATCACCTGTAGAATTAAACACATGGAGGTTCAGGGACTCTAGAACATACATTTATATTATTACCTGTGAAAAGCAACATGTTTATCTTGTCTTTGACAATATTTCAGACTGATCTTTATCACAAGCCATATTCACATAAAGTTCTGAAGATTTATCTATTAGAACACAAAGAGTAATAACATATTTCACCGTAATGAAGAAAAAGGAACCTTCCTAAATGTCTGTGCTTCCATTCTGAAGTACCTACCTGTTAGTTGTGGTTTATTTTCAACCACACAATGAAAAATTCAGGTACTGCAATGTGGTGAAAAGAGAAAGATCTCATTTTTAGTATTCCCTTAGCCACTAAGAAGGCAATGGAATCCGTTCAGCTGTGAACCTTTCTGGATCTCAGTCTGCTGTTCAAGGAAGGAGAGAAGAGAAGCTGTCCATTTCTCTCTCTCTAATGAAAATCTTGTATTCAATTCTGACCTCAGTGTGAATGCTGTTTCTCAAACTGACAAATGAGGCTTTCCCTGATGGAAATGTTTTTACAAAAATTCAAAATATTACAATGTGCTCATACTGAAATTTAAAAAACAACCTAAGGAAACATGACTATCTTCAGGCCCACATTTGTAAATTAGCTCTTCCTTAAGAATTCAAAGGGGACCCAGATTGTTTGTTTCCTCTCCTTTGGCTGCATTTCGACCCCTCACTGTGCACCATAGGGGTAAAGAAGTACCAAAAAAGGGGAAGAAAAAATAAACCAGATGATCCATCAGATGTCTTGAAGGGTTTTTGTTTTTTTTGTTTTTTGTTTTTTGTTTTTTTCTCTAACCCAGAAATCCCAAGGCTGATCATTCTGCCAGTCTTCCCACAGGTTATACAGGGATAATCACTGAGCAAAACCTAACACTGGGAGTTTAAAAATAATAATACTCATAATAAGGATCTTTTCGAATGTCTCTGATTTCAGTCTCAGCTGTACATTGGACATTTTTAAGTGTCTCTACTCCAGCATTATTCTTCACTTGATCTTAGCCAAAAGGCCCAAAAGCGATTCTAATCCTGCATTATTCTTTACAACACGTTTTGAATATGCCCTCGACTTTCTCCTCTCAGTTTTGTCCGTTCCAGTGCTACCTGTTGCAAGGACTGTCTGTTACCTCAGAAAATTGTGTTTCTCACACAAGTTTTGAAAATAACAACTCCACCGATGCTCAACCTTCAGCTAGACTGCTCACAGCCTTCTGGGTTTAAAGCACTGTCATGGTAATTTCTCTACAGAAATCAGGTTTAAAACTGAGACGGTCTCAGGTCTAATCTTGATTTGGCTTTTGCTGTGGAAGAGGCAGCCCCGGGGAAGTTATTTCACTCTGACATCCCTATTTTAAAACCGCAATGACTATATTTCTCTCTTCCACACATAAAATTATTAAATAAATTGATTCCGTTATGGACTGACTGAGGCCAGGGAAAACGTAGAAGGTGAGAGGGTGACATTTTAAATTGCTATCATATTTGGCCCATGAGGACCAGCAGACTCCCTTTCCTTGTGTTACCAGCAGATAGAGGATATAGGAGATACAGGAATGGACAGCTGAGCTCTAAATCGTAGTTCAAACACCACAAGGGGCCTGCTTCCCAACTCAGGATAGATAGTCTTAATTCCTGAGACCTAGTGTGCTTATTGAAGCTGATCACCGTTTATTGTGACGCCGCTGACAAAATATTTCCAGAGTCAGGGACGATATTTGTTTCCCTGAGTTGAGTCTGTGGACCTATAAGGTATGAGCCTTTCACAGTACTTCTTTAGAATGCTGCCAGGCATAGAGTGAGTGGTCCAAGTACTTTATTACTCCTGTTCATTTTATTTTAAATTCATTATACATCTGCTTTCTTTGTGTTGCCAATAGAGTCTTCTATCAGCCTTCCTCCTGGCTGTGTGTACCTGTGGTGCCAAATATATAAATTTTACCTGGAAACCAACACAGACAATCCCGTAAAATCACGACTCTCACCCAAGTGTGAAACAAACCGTGTGCCCTTGTGGAAGATTTTACTCAACCCTTTAGTTAAGAAGGGAACTGGTAAGATATTAAGATCAGTTTAAATAGGTTTTTTTTTTTTTTTTTTTTTGATCTAGACACTTATAATCCATCTAATAGAGAAACATTAGGATAAGGTTACTCAATTAGGTACAAAATCGGTTATTGTCCAATAAGGCAATAAGCCGTGACTTTGGGACTAACTTTGTAGCAAACAAATTTTTTTTTTTTTTTTTTTTTTTTTTTTTTTCTCTATTGGACAAAAATCTGCATGTAAATATGTAGCCTCATGAAATAGAAATTCTAATCAATAGGAAACAGGGGCCTTGGGAAGGTCCATCCTCATATATAACATTGAAAAGATAGGCCACTTACTTTTTGCCTTGTTTCCGAGCTTTAAATATTTTTTTTTTCTAAACAAGCAGAACTTTTAGAAAAATGATTGTAAAAGAAGATTGAGATGTACGTGTGGATGTTGAGTATACATTAAGTGTAACCATCTTTAAAGATTCAGAAGACGAAGATCCTTATTCATTGAAACTTATATAAGCCACGTAGCATGCCCTCTCTCCTTCAATAAACACTTTTGTTTCAACAATCTCCCTCTCTAAATAAATAAATAAATAAATAAATAAATAAATAAATTTGAGCTGGGATTTGTTTCATTAGCTATGAGCACAATCCTCACTGATAGCAAGTCAGAGCTCAAGGGAATAACTATTTGAGTTCATTGCATTCCAGTATTTGACCCAGTTCAATGGATTGTTCTTATTAGAAACAAGCCACTTCTTCTTTCAAAGACACTACTTTGACCAGTAGTTCCTAATGCATAGGGCTAATTAAGTCCACATAGACACAATCATACCTTGGAGATCCATATTCTCCCTAGAGAATGAGCATAGGAATTCTGGGCTTCGAATTAACAATTACCAATGCCCCAGTTCTTCCCAACTGTATAAGGGAGGTGAAGAAAATGCATGTGGGCTAAGCTTTCGTATACGTGTCTCAATTTGTGAATTGCAAGAGCATTTCCTTTTCCTTTTGGTAATAGCCATATGTCTGTTGCTTCCTAGACTTCAATGCAAAACACAGGAATGAGAAACATTTTCCAACTTTTACTTGTCAGGGGTTAGAGGGGGTCACAAGTCTTCAGTGTCTTTTATCAATGAGAACACTTCCTTTCTCCCTGTCTCCCTTACTTCATCATTTGCTTGCTTCATAACTCATTGTCCAGATATCAAAGAGCTGAAGATCATAAGGAAACAATTACCTTCCCCTGACAAGGGGTTAAAAAGCTTTATACTATTAAAAATGAGGGTAAACATTAAGAATTACTCAAAATAAACTGCAATGCAAGTTTATTAATCTCTGTTCTGCACAAAGAGCTGTAAGCTTCTGCAAACTACCTAAACCAAGCATACTAATTAGCTTAAACAGCACAATAAATTCCAGGACGAGAACAACTCAAACTCTTCTTTTCAGACACGGCTACTCTGTTCAATGAGGCCTAGATTTGTGCCCTACAGCAGGAGCCCTGCTCCTGAGGCATCATTATAAACCAGGCCTTATTTCTTTGACCGAGCTGCTCTGTGAAGTCATTTGCAATCCATTTTCTTTTAATTGGAAACAAATTAGTACTGTCTGGAGAGAACAATGTGAACATTGAACCACAATCTTTTGGTGGAACACACCACAAAGACTATGCACACTTTTTTTTTTAACACTTCCTTTTTAGCTACAACTTTTGAGCCTCCTATTATTTTATGTGGCCTCTAGGGTTCCACTATAAGCAAGCCATTAATGCTAATGTGAAAATCTTGCAATGTTTGGAATAAATTAAGCACATGCCGTACCCTCATTATTTTACGGGTATTACCGTTTTGCTTGGTACGTTGTGAGCAGGAATTTAGCTGGAAACTGTTTTAATCATCTGATAGACATTAAGCTGAGAGAATCTCTGTCTACGCCCATCGTTTAAACGCTGTTTAGTAAATAGACTGCACACAGCTAACTGCTCTGACTTCCCTTTGAAATGAGTATATAAATAAAAGGCCACCACTGCTGTGTAGAGTTCCATTTATGAAGCTTATAACCACAGGCTTGTGCTGTCATTAAATATGTGTGCCACGAAGTTACTCTGCTGAGGATAAATGTCAATTAGTACCCATGGGATGGAAGGTGAGTCAACTACCTACTGTCTTCGAGAACTTCATGATCACTTTATAGCTTCTCTAACTCAAAGGTTATTCTTTTTTTTTTTTTTTTAATTTTTTTTTTCAACGTTTATTTATTTTTGGGACAGAGAGAGGCAGAGCATGAACGGGGGAGGGGCAGAGAGAGAGGGAGACACAGAATCGGAAACAGGCTCCAGGCTCTGAGCCATCAGCCCAGAGCCCCACGCGGGGCTCGAACTCACGGACCGCGAGATCGTGACCTGGCTGAAGTCGGACACTTAACCGACTGCGCCACCCAGGCGCCCCTCAAAGGTTATTCTTAAACAGAAGCCAGGGTGAGGCAAGGGAGCACAGCCTTCATTTACGTAAAGCTGAACTCTTCCGGGGATGGCTCCCAGATCCCTGGCACCAGAATTACCAAGAGTCCTTGTTAGATATTCGGATCCCTAAACCCAGTGCTACCCTCGACCTTCCGAATCAGAATGACTGGGTGTCAGACACCAGATTCTTCATTTTTAAGCACCCTTGAGTGATTCTGAGTCACACTAAATATTTAAGAACCACTGGGAGATGTCTTTTTCTCACTCCGTCCTCCCTATCCTCGTACCTCCGGGTCTTACTTCGTCTCCCACACTCAGCCCAGGGATAAGGAGGTGACTGTACAGTGAGGTTTGAGGCGTATGTTCCCAGGGTACCTTTAATAGAAATGAAGATTAAGCCAGTTATGTCTATTAAATTAGAATTACCAAAGTTAGGTTGGTGAATCATTTAGAAAGGATTAAAAGATTAATCTCTTCTCCCAGACAGTATTCGAATTGTCCTACCCAGTAGCCCGAATGAATTAACACCTTTTAGGGGAATGGGATACAGTGGTAGAAATACTTGTGTGACTCTCATAAATGCTAATTGGCAGCTTACTGTGGCAGATATATCAAAATTCTGAAAGTGCTATTTGAGTTAGTCCGGAGCATGGCTCGGCTTCTGGCCGAGACTTTGGGAGCTATTCGCCCAGAGCAGAAGGGTGCTGGGACCCTCAGGTAACATGCCGCACACCAGTGTTTCCTTTTCTAACAGCCGGCTACTAGGATCTAACTATCCCTACCTCTAGGATCTGGATATTCTAGAAAACTGCATTCTTTTTTATTCCGGCCTCAATTTTGTTGTTGTTGTTGTTGTTGTTGCATCCTTATTTTTATAGGCATATCATTTTCTCGGTAAAACTTACCTAGTTAAATTTTTCAAAAAGTTCATTTTCTCAGAGATATCATTTTATCCTTTGTATTTTTAATTTAATTTTATTTCCTTTAGTTTTTATTCTAGAGAGAGAGGGAGAGACAGGCAGGGGGAGAGAGTGAGAGAGAATCTCAAGCAGGCTCCATGCTTAAAGTGGAGCCTGATGTAGGCCTTGATCCCAGCTCGATCCCACAAACCGCGAGATCATGACCTGAGCTAAAATCATGAGTCAGACGCTCAACTGACTGAGCCACCCAGGAACCCCCGAGAGATATCATTTTAGCATGATGTATTTATTTTATTTTAAAGTCAAACATGTAAAAAGAAAATAGCTTACCAACTATTGTAGTAAAACGGAATTATTTCTCAATCACCACCTAGGATACATTTCGTGAAGATTACATATAGCTTGCATGATCTTGCATTGCATTTGTTACCTAAGCAGGACATTTTATAAGATGCTGTTGTGATTTTTAAGCAACACTCTTTTCTGATTTTTTTGTTCTATTTTCAGATACCCAACTGATTATTTATTCAGGAGTATTAGTTGAAACTAGTTAGCGTTGATGATACTGGTTCAAATTTAGGATTTAAATACTTAAAAATATAAGCTGACACTGTAAATTGAAGGACATATATAAAACATCAAAACTCCATGACTTATGAGGTCAACAGAAGACCCAATTCAATCACCCTAAGTTCTAACAAAGCAAAAGAGGAGACCTAACCAGTTTCTGCTAGAAGGTGGGGCAAGATTTGCTTAATGTATCTAACTGCTTTGGTAAAACAGTCACTAAGGGAAAACCTTTTGTGAATGATAAGAATGCTTTCATTTCTGCTTTCTGCAAATAGAGGGGTGTGGACCCCTGCTTGCTGGACTTGACTTTTTCTTTTACTTCAGTGCTTATTTATTTTGAGAGAAAGAAAGGGGAAGAGAGTGTGTATGCACAGGGGAGGGGCAGAGAGAGAGGGAGAGAGAGAGAGAATCCCAAGCAAGATTCACACTGTCAGTGCAGAGCTCAAAGAGGCCTGATCTCATGAACTAACTGTGAGATCATGACCTCAGCTGAGATCAAGAGTTGGACACTGGACCGACTGAGCCACCCAGGCTCCCTGACAATAATTTCTAAGTAAACATCTTCAGTCATTGTAGTAATCCTAAAGATATACCCTGAGCTCTCTTATTCCTACCTGAATCTAATCCCTGAATTAGTGAATGCTATGTGGGCAAAGAAGAAACAGAATTGAATCGCTGCTATTGTGTTATTGCAATGAATTGAGCCTCCAACACATTATAGTCAAGATTCAAAAAGTTTCCTTTCCGTTTGATAACATCAAAAGAAGTGTTTGGATGATGAGATTTTATAGGTATGTAGGTAAATAAGATCATCTTAAAAAGTAATTCTGCTATTGGTTTTTGATAGAAATTCACATTAAAGTAAAATATTCTGTTTGGGAAACAGAGCCTTGTCATTAGCAGGCTTTGAAAATATAAAGCAGAATGACCACATTAAAAAATAAATAAGATTGGTAGGGAATGCCATTTATCCTTATTGCCTCTGAACTGGCTTTCCCAAACAAAAAATATGATGGTGACTTTAGAAATGACTCTCTGGGCGCCTGGGTGTTTCAGTCAGTTAAGTGTGTGACTTCGGCTCGGGTCATGATCTCATCGTTTGTGAATTTGAGCCCCGCATCGGGCTCTCTGCTGTCAGCAAGGAGCCCACTTTGGATCCTCTGTCCCCTTTGCTCTCTCACCCTCCCGTGCTCTCTCTCTCTCTCAAAAACAAAATAAAACATTTAAAAAATGACTCTTAAATGCATTATACTAAATTCTTATGAATCGGCATGATATCACGAATGGGCAGAACAATCTCTTTCATAATTCTTTTCTTTTCCTTGGCACTTCGTTCCCAACTTAAAAAGAGAAGGAACGACCAACCATCAGGAAGTGAAACACCTAAACTGTTGCCCTGAAATTTATTTGTGTTCTTCCAGTGTCATGATCTCTCTTTACTTGAGGGAGACATGTTTCCCGACCCTTGCCTTGTCCGCCTCCGGGAGAAGAGATGGCTCTCATGACGTCGGGTGCCAGGTTTTCAAACACTGTCTGTTTTCTTTTCCCATGAGTCCAATAAATGCTGTCTTCTTGAGTCAAATGCCCTCCAGAAGGCAAATAGGACTCACAAAAGAGAGAAGCCTCTAATTTCTTTAGTAGTGATACATCTGACTTTGCCCAGCCAAGTCATTTCTAGTCCATGGGCTCAAGCTGGTAGACCCAGGCTTGCACAGACACACACACACCTCACTCACTAATGTCTCTTCTTTCTAATCCTTGCCTTCTTGACTCTCCATTTATTGTTGCTGTCAAGAGGAGATAAGCATATGTTTGTCAAGATTACTTCCTGAGAAAGATCCTATTTCAAACTCATTAAATAAATCTTGACTTTGAAAAAATATAAGCCAAGGGCTGTTTTTGTTTCTCCCTTCCTCCACAGAATAGTTTGCGTTAATAGAGCAGTTAATAAAACTACTTAGGTCATGGTTGTAGGTAAGATAAGTGAGATATATATATATATAATGTGATCTGTATGGTAAAGCCACTTTTATATTACACTTCCTCTTGGTGTCCAGACTTCTCATTATAACCGAATCCCAGCACAACCTCCAATCAAGTCTGAAATTTAATTAGAAACACAACTGTTTCCTTATGAGCCCTGAGGTCCAGTTTTTTACTGTTAGGTCTGATAGTAGCTGCTATTAGACTAGGCTCTTTCAGTTATTTTTGAAGAATTTCAATTGTTGGTTCATAGGTATGAATCACCACCAACAACAAAAAAATTAAGTCTGCTATGTACCCAGAAAGCTACTAGCTCATAAGAGAGGAAAAGTATATAAAAGGTTTATCAATTGACCTTGAGAATGTTAAAATTAAATAAACTTGAAATATTTAAGAGATGGACTATGAGGTTTTTCCTCTAAATGCAGTAGAATTCTGACTATTTTATAAATATGCTCGGGATTCACAAAGTCTGTGAGATTAAATTGAATTTTGAGATACGGTGCTAGGATTTGAATGCATGGAATCACAGAATACAAAGAGTAAGATAGGAGCTAAGGCCTAAATAAATGAAGCGTGTATTAGAGGCAGCATTGCCAGCAAAAGCAGGAGACTGCCTGCCTGAAAAGTTTGCGTGGGAAACATCGAGGAACCAGCTTGGATTGGCATTATCGGTCAGCTGTATGATGATTTCCAAGCCAGGCGAAGGACCTTAGGTCATGCCCCTCTGACAGCAGGGTCCTATAGGAAGCAGATACGGGGCCACAGATATATAGGAAATGTATTCAAGCGATGCCTTGGAAAGATAAAGGTGAGACAGAGCAGGAGGAGGCAAGAAAACCTTTTGACCATTGTAGGTCTGACACCTGAGAAAGAAGAGAGGGAAGGAAGAAGAGTTGTTTGGAAATAGCCACTGACCACAGCGCACCTCCAAGGAAGTTCCAGCCAGCCCAGTGGGATCTCTGGCACAAGGATCGCCTGTGGAGTCCACCTCATGTAGAGTCAGTCAAATCGCTGCCTCCATGTGCCATTAATGCCCAAGAGGGGTCTGGGGGAGCAATCTTGGCATTAAATGGTCTCTGCAAAACAAAACAAAACAAAACAAAACAAGAAAATAAAAGGCCTCTGCATGCTGACGCCAACTTACTTTTCCAGACTCCTGAAACACTAACGTCTCCCTATTCAAGTCTATTTTGAAATGTCCTTTGCTATTATGGTTCTGGGCAGAATGTTTTATACCTAAGTGCCATAGGCCAACAACAACAACAACAACAAATTCTGAAAATGAAACATATTGGCTCAAAAATACAAGAATTATAAAATTGGTTTGACATTAACAAATATTTTATTAAATGCCTACTTTACAAGGCATTTTTATCAGCTACATTAAATTATGAATTTAGTATCTCTGATTGTATCGTTATAATTGAAAACTGTTTATAGGCTAGAATTTCCTCATTCCTTAAACATTCCCAGGGGGGAAAAAAAAGGTTATGATTGATGAGAAGTCAAAATCAACTTTTCGCAGTTACTCATGGCCAATTAATTTCAAAGTCTAATTTTACAGCTAAAAATTATGTTTAATGTGGAGTATGGGTGCATTGTAATGTGATTTACACATTGAATGGTGGAGCTTTCGATAGACCTGGGGATCAGGATATACTAAAGTGTCCCTAGTTCCACCAAGATGTTTTTGGAACAGGTGGGTGGTAGTGTGGCATTATTTCCATTCACTCACTGGCTCTTTAACTAGAGTAACAACTTTCTGTTCATTTTATATATTAGGATTTGACATACATACTTCTATAAAATGCACCAAACATTGTTTTAGAGACTGGGGACATAGCAGTAAATTGCAAAAACAGTTTTTAAAAAATTAAAAAAAAAATAAAAAGGAAAAGACAGGGAAGAAAACAAGAAAGACATCTGTGCCTCCAATTAACTTTTTTATGGTGTGGGGGTGACTGGCTACAAATAAGTAAATGAGTATAATAGAAAGCACATTAGATCATGATAAGTATGACTGAGGGAAAAAAAGCACTGATAGAAAGAGGACTTGCTATTTTAAATTGGGGGCTCAGAGAAGGACTCATTGATGGAGATGGGTGTGTGAGATGGGGAGGTGTCAGGAAAAAGATCATGAGTTCAGTTTTGAGCATGGCATATTGGGGTTTCTTATAAATCCAAGAGAAGATGCATGTGAGGTCATTGGATATACTTATTTGAGCTCAGGGTAAGGTCTAGGCTAAATATATAAACCTGAGGGTCATGTATATGGTATTGAAGGCCATTTGTTTAATCAACAAATATATGTTGAACACCAACGATGTGCTGGGCAACATCTCTAGGCACTTGGGATGTGTGACTGTGAACAAAACAAACAAAAATCCCTTCCGCATGGAACTCATTGTTAAGTTAGAGGTGGGAGATGATATTTAAATATACAAATATGTTAGATAATGTGATAGTTAATTTATGTGTCCATTGCGCCGAGCCACGGTGTCTAGATATTTGGTCAAACATTAACCTGGATGTTTCTGTGAGGATATTTGTGGATACAAGTAACATTTAAATCAGTGAACTTTGAATAAAGTAGATCATCCTTTATAATGTGGCTGTATCTCACCCAATCAGCTGACTTCCCCAAACAGGAAAGAATTCTGTAGCAGATGGCCTTTGGACTTGAACTGCAATATCAGCTCTTCCCTGGTTCTTCAGCCTGCCTGCCAGCCCACCCTGAAGATTTTAGACTTGCCATCCTCCATAATTGCATGAGCCAATTCCTTAAAATAAGTCTCTCTCTCCCACACACTCTTTCTATATATGTATCTATACACATCCTATTGGTTCTGTTTCTCTGGAGAACCCTGACTAATACAGATAGTGATAAGAAAGAAAAATTAAAACGTGGAAGAGATACAGCAAATGTATGAGGTATGTGCATGCGGTGAGGGCAGAAGGAAACTCACTGTAAAGGTGAAATTTACGAAGATCTGAAGGAGACACTCTTTTCTTAGAGATGAGATCAGATCCCTAGGGCAATAATCAGCCAACTTTCCTCTGTAAAAGACAGGATAGGAAATATTTTTGGCTTCATGGGCCATTGATCTTTGTTACATCTATGCATTTGTGGTTGTAGCACAAAAGCAGTCATACCCAAAATGAGTGAGTGTTACTGTATTCCAATAAAACTTTATTTTCCACAACAGGCAATGGTCAGGATTTTTCCTTCCAGTAATCATTGCAGACCCTGACCTGGGGAGCTAGTCTAGTGAGAAGACAGTTCTGTGCCACACCAGAGGTCACTAATCAAAGAAATTAAGAGGCATAAGACCCAGAGACTGAAAAGAGCCTCGTGAGAGAATAGGAAAACCAGGTGGAGGTGATATCTGGAAAAGAAGAATATAATGCATTTCAAGAAAGAGGGACTGACCACCTATGTCAAAGGGGCTGATAGGTCCAATAAGATGAGAACTGACATTTACTTGATCATGATTTAGCAAAATGGCCGACATTGGTAGGATGAATCTATAACTTCCTGTAGTAGATAATAAGGTGTGCCACCCAGATCCCCTCTTCAGGGCTGACATGAGCATCTCCTAGCCACTGGGAATATCAGCTGCTTGTGGCTTGTAGCTGCATGTCTCATTGGAATTGTCCCTGTATGGGAAACCTCCTCACCTAATGTCAGGCCCCAACCTCCCTCTGATATGAGGGTACAAAGTCTAGTTCCTTCACCTTAATTTGGAAACGCTATGAAGGTTCAATCCAGATTCATAGCTTTCCTACAATATGGGCTGAGCCTCACTTTTACTTACATGGTAAGTCAGCTTTCCCCTCTGCCTAATCTTGCCTTCCTCACTTTCGTACATTTCGTGTCTCCTGGAGTACTCCTCCATGAACTTTCTGCATGGAGCTCTCAGTATCTGCTTCTACTGAACCCTATCTAAGACATGGAGTTGTCCAGTGGCCACCTGGATACTTGCCTATGATCCAGATATCATTGTTAATGGCACTCTTTTCACCGTCAAATGTGTTGCAGTTTGAGCAGTAACCTGTCTGGTCACTCTAGTCATAGGTGACATTCACAAGAGTAGTTTAGTGACATAGTAGGGGCACTGGTCTAGTTTGGATGGGGATATTTGAAAGGGAGCAATGAGAGGAGAGGAGCTGTACACAGAAAGTATAGATAATTCATTAAAAGAATTTTTTTTTCTTAATGTGGAGTAGAGTAAGCTGGATGGGGGCAGTGCAATCACAAGACATGTTTGTTAAGATATGAGAACATATAGCATATGTTTTTGCTAATAAGAATGACTCAGTAAAGAGGGGAAAACAAATGTTGCAGGTATTCTCAAAAATAATTCTATACTTTGGTAGTTTAGGTTTTGTTTGGTTTGTTTGTTTGTTTGTTTGTTTGTTTCAGAAAGATACTTTTGTAAAAACCTAAAGAGTTTGACAATATACTGCTCTTGCACAATTCCTCTGGCTGGTCATTCTAATTCTTGACTTTCTTTCAGACAAGGAAAACAGATAACATTAAGCTCAAGTTCTCTGGAATCAGACATTTTCTCCTCCTGCTTGGGACAAGCTGAACACTCAGCCATAGTGTCCCCCTACATTAAAGAAAAAAAAAAAAAAAGAAGTTGGTCCTTGTGAATTTTAACGAGATTGACTTCTGAAGAGCTTAGCCCAGTGTCTCACAGGCAGGGGGTGTCCTGGCAGAATGTGGCCATCATTCCCAAAGCCTAAGGTATTTCCTGAACAAACTATTGGCTCACTTGGAGTTGGTGATCAATTAAAAGCCCAGGCTTTTTAAATCACAAATTTTCATAGAATTCCGATAAACATATACAAAGTATTATAAACCCAGAATGCTCATAGTCTGCTTCTCTATCAGTCTTTCACATCAGTGCCTTTCCTGACTGATAAGCAAAATAATGCCACCACCTCCATCTGTCCCCCAAGATGCCCTGTCTTAATCCATGGAATGTGTTGGTACCTTATGGAACATGGAAGAAGGGAATTAAGTTTGCAGGTGGAATTAAGGTTGCTAATCAGCTGATCTTAAAATAAAGAGATCATCTGAGAGAACCCAATATAATCAAATAGATCCTTAGAAGAGGGAGGCAGAAGAGGACAACCAAAGAAGTGAGGCTGGATTCGTAGATAGAGGAAGGCAGTCATAAACTGAGGGAAACAGGCAGCTTCTAGATGCTTTAAAAGACGAGGGGATGTATTCTCCCCCTCAGCCTGCAGATGGGAACACCGCCCCTGTTGACACTTGGTTCTAACCCAGTGAGACTGAAACTGTCAGACTTCT
The DNA here is from genome assembly GCF_007474595.2 of Lynx canadensis. Taxonomy (NCBI): domain Eukaryota; kingdom Metazoa; phylum Chordata; class Mammalia; order Carnivora; family Felidae; genus Lynx; species Lynx canadensis. Next base: position 128,649,141 of record NC_044308.2, read on the forward strand.
GACCTTCAGAACTGTGAGATGTTTGTATTCTTTAAAGATTACCAAGTTTATGATAATTTGTTGCAGCAACAACAACTGACTTTCGTATGGTTGCTCATTACATCTCTAGAATGCAAGGAGCTAAAGATCAACAAAGACAGAACCCTTTTATCTTGCTTTCTCTCTCATGTCTAATGAGTTTCCTGAGTGTAGCACCCCATTACATACCGAAGGAAGTTCCAAAATTCACAACTTTCAAGATCCTTGCCAACCCCTGCTGTTTCCCACTCTTTCGTTCCTGATATTTTATTGGCCTAGAAGTTCTTTTCCTTTCCTCTCCTTCGCTCATCCACCCCTCTTTAAAATTACATATTAAAAACTAGCTTTTATGTGACATTAGGTGGCTTCTCTGACATTCTCTGTTTTCACCTGTACTCCACCATAGATGTATCCACTCCCATAGCATACTGTCACTAATAACATTCACTCACTAAATAAATGTTGAGTGAATGAATGCCGAATTTTCTTGAAAGGTTTTTTCAGAGCTGTGTCCCCAAATCTTTCAAACTAGTTGTTACAAGCTTTAAGGTTTTCTGATATAAGCCTTGTACAACTATCATGGTTACCCATGTGCTTCTCCAGCAGGCATTTGACCTGGAAATAATGATTAGAAAAGGTGATTTTCAGCATCATCTGCTCTGCCAGTTGTTAGAGTTAGGCTTGATTCAATACCTGTGTACAAAGGCTTAAATATTCTTCATTTTAGTAGACTCATGAATAAAAATGAATATAGCAAAAAGAAAGCCAATGTAATCATATGCTTGAAATAAAACTCAGGCTTAAGATCCAGAATCTTTGGAATGATAGAGTGGTGGGGGTGAGGGTGGTTGAGAAAATGAACAAAATAATTAGGTAAGCAAAATACTGGGGCTGATCCCTGTGGAGGTCCATTTTGTTATGGTAGCCACTAAAATGATTTTCTTTCCTTCCCTGTTTATAAAACGATACCTCCCAGGATGGTAAATAGAAATCCAGTTATTATGATTGAGTTTAAATTTATGGACATTTTCTTCTGTTGCTCTTAATAAACTGAGATGTTAATTCATGCTCTTCAATATATTTAGCTCAACTGTGAGATGCAGAATTTCCTGAATTTGGACATCTGAGAGAGGGCATAATTTAGAGTAAATCTAATCACAAGACAGTTTAAAAGATTGGCTGGGTTTACTGAGTTGAGAGCTGAGATTATGTTGTTAATGGCAGATGCCAGGCTGTGTATTTGTCACACCCCTTTGCGTAGGGTCCTGGCCCACCTATCTTGCGCTATTGGAAAGAGGCAGTAGTTATCCATCATTTCCTTAATTGGTTCATAATTAGGGAAGCCATAGAACAAATACACTGTTCATTCCAAGAGCAGATAGGAGACTTCAGATAAAAATGGCAACCTGGAATTGGGCTACTCTCCTTCTTCTTCATCAGTAACTGTCTTCTGGAACTCCCCTTTATTTGATCCTTCTGTATTTGGATGTAATATCCCGGCAGTGCTAATGAGTAGGTGAACATTAGAGCTCAAGCTTTCTTTAGCCAAACCTTTCCCTAATAAAGGTAGCCAATTTGTTCTTCGACTTCATTATCATAACTAATGTCACCATCATCATCATTGCCATCGTTATGATTTACAGAGTATGTACTATGTGCCAGAAACTGTTCTTAAAATTAGCTGAAGTCTGAATGATTTATACTGACAAGAAGTAGATATTGAACTATAAAGAAGGCTGGCTAGCAGCAAAGTAGATAAATGACAGCCCTGGGGATATGTTGCCTAGGTTGAGATCCTAGTTTTACCTCTTACTACCAGTTTAAATTGGGAAATTACTTCTTAGTGACTCAGGCTTCTGAGCTATACAATGGGAGAAGGAGTAGAGCCAACATCATAGATGTGACAGGAGATTAAAAGAATTAAATGCCCAGAGAGTCTGGCACGTATCAAGAGCTTAATAAGTACTAGATATTTTTCTTATTGTTATGGGTAGGCATAAAGTCTTATTCATTTTTGTGTTACTAAAACCTAACAAATTGCTCACACTACGAGAGATAGTCAATACTTTTAAATGGAAGGAAGATATGACTTGTAAGTGCTCAATAGGTATGACTAGTATGGTAGGCAAGATATGGTCCTCCAGAAAGGTCTACATCCTAATCCTTGGAACTTGTGCATACATCACCTTACATGACAAAAAGGACTTTGTAAATATAATTAGGTTAAGGAACTTGTGGTCAGGACATCTTGGATTATTCAGGTGGATTTGATGCAATCGTAGAGTCGTCAGAAGAGGCAGGCCAGAGAACCACAGAGACAGGAGATTTAATGACAGAATCAGAGGTTGTACTGATAAGCTTTGGAGACGAAGGAAGGGGCCAAGCACCCAGGATATGGGCAACCTCTAGAAGCTGGTAAAAAGGCAAAGAAATGGATTCTCCCATAGAGCCTCCAGAAAGAATTCAGTCCTGCCAACACTTCGGTTTTAGCACTTCTGACCTCTAGAATTGTAAGATAATAAACTTGCGTTGTTTTCAGCTGTAGAGTTGCAGTAATTTGCTACAGCAGAAATAGGAAAGTGATACAATTATATTATAAGCATTATGTGAAAATAAAAAGGAGTTAAGAACTACTCATCTCAACTCTTTTGGGGTAATATTAATCCTCTCATGCATCTTCTGGACCAGCTCACTTAAATTAGAGCACCTCATGAAAATCTTCCCATTTAGTCACTGTTTTTTGGCTGGAAAATAATATGTGTTGTTGCCTCTTACCTTTTCAATAGCTGTTTATATTCACATGGACTTACTTCTTTTACTTCTTTAACAATTTATGATGATATTTGAATTTGAGGTTTTATTGTCTTCAAAGAGGTGTTCATTTTGAGAACAAAGGGGTTATAGGATGAATGCCAATGTTGATGGTTGGGCAGTTCTCCAGAGACTGGTTTGACAGGAGAAGCCTCAGGGAAGGAGATTTGCTGCGAATGACAAAAAGGAATTTACAGGACAAACTTCGCTCTTCTGGTAACACAGTCTGCTTATGAACAAGTTATAATTTGCGGCTATTTGATAACTGGGCTCCACCCTTCTACAAGCGTGATTTGGGAACTGGAATGTGTCTGGTTGGCAGGATGCCTAAGTGAATTGAATGTATTACCTCAAAAGCATCTTTCATGGAAGCTACTTTACTCTGGGGATGAATCTTGTGTCTAGGTAAGTCTTTAGAATGAGTTGCTAAAGAGCCCTAAGTGATCTGTTTCAGCATGGACCATGTCATGAACATCAGACCTGTGTTTGACTTTGAGCATCTCTCATTGCTGATAACCATGGTCCCTAGGACCAAGAACAGTGGGATAAAGGTCATCTGTGTTCCCTATGAGCTCAACTCCTGGCATGTTTTGTTTTCTCTTCCAACCACTTATAACAACCAATGAATAGTTCAAATAATTCCAGACTTTTCTCTTGTAGTCTAGCCACCCACTGACTTCCACAGATCTCTTCCTTACCAATGGTAATCAGAGAAACAACTGTTTCACATGCTTATATTGGCAATGTAGGGAGAGCAGGATTCTCTCAAATGGCAGCACCATTTGAGTTCTGCTGCAGTTACAAACCTGTGATACCAAATGAAACAGTTGACCCTCTGGTATAATTATCATTCCTGTTTAAAGATAGGATAACTGAGGCTTAAAGAGGTTAAGTTAATTGTTGCAAAACCCAGAGTTGAGAGCGTTAAGTCAGAATTCAGACTCCAACTGGTCTAATTCCTGAACATAGACAATAGCCCCATCTCCGTAACTGTCTTCTCTGGTGACACTTAATGGAGAAGAAATATAGATGATGATGATGATGATGATGATAACAGCGGCAGGAGAAGGGGGTCTTTGGGGGAGGTCCCACAGATCTCTCTAGATAGCTGAGCAGTACTGTCTTCCACTTGACCCATCTTTGTATTCTAGTTACACTGTAGAATTTCTATTAAGTCTTACAGAAAACAATACTTTGTTTTTAAAAAGTGACAAGAGGAAAATAATAAACTAAAAATTAAAAAAAAAAAAAGTAACAAGAGATCCAAACTTGATTTTTGGCATTTGTGATGGCTGAAAGTCAAATCCCATGGTCCACAGTGGAGGAAGGACTACGACATTGACTTGGGTTGGGTTGAGACCCATTTGCCTATAGTCAAGTGAAATTAAAAATATGAAAACTGAGCTTTCAAGAGGAGACTTATCAAACACACTAAGACCAAGGCTTCTTTGGTAATGTGGTCTATTTGTTAAAGGAATAAAATGGCCTGAAATCCCAGAGAAACAGGTTGAATCAAGTGCTTTATTTGGGAAACAGTGAACTTGGTGGGTAGCAGATGAAAGGACCGTCTTTAAGCGTAGGGCCAGATGTGAACGTCAGCTCTGTGCTTTGGTAGCTATGTGGCAGGAAGCACATTATTTACTCAGCTGTGCCTCAGTTTCCTCATCTGCAAGATGAGGTTTGCAGTGCATATTGTTTAGGTTTACTGTGAGGAGTAAAAGGAAAGTGTGGATATAGGGCATTTTAGCACAGAGCCTAGTGAGGAGTAAGAGCTAAGGGGATGGCAGTTCTCATTACCATCTGCAAACATGGAGACTAGGTTCTGGAAGGGGCTGCACTAGTGCTCTGCCCTCAGGGCCTGGTCCTTTGCCTCCCTGCTATCCTGCCTTGATCTCCTGTTAGTGCTCGGCACTAGCCAGGCACTTCCTTTACTACTATTTCACAGAAGCCTGGAGGACCTCAGAGAGTGTCAATTTTACACCTTTTTGAAACTCTAGATTCACTTAAAAACAACCCCAAACCAGGTGAAGTCACATAAATGTGTAAACTGCAGACCCCCAGTCGGTCTGTCTACAATGTAATGACAGGAGCAGATCAATACAGCCTTAATTGTACTGCTGAGGTCCCTGGGTCCCAGCACACACTGCACAAATGGAAAGCTGAAAATGCTACATCTGGTCTTTTCTGCCCCAATATTTCACTCTTTGAAAAGATTACATCTAATTTTAAGACATAAATAACTTGGATGGGAACTAAAATGCATTTTGCCGTGCCGTAGTGAAAAAATAATGAATTTAGCATAGTCCCAGTACACCTAAGACTTACTGCATGCATTATGCCAAACTCATAAAGTATCATCTTTATGGCATAACCATGAGAGTCAGCTCCCAGAATCCGAGTGACGGGTACCACCAGTCTTTAACAGGAACACAATTCAATATGGAGACAAAGACATAACAATTCAATGGCATTTACTTTATAAATCACACTATAGGTATAAATATAGATATAGATGGTATAGATCTAGAAGATGTTCTCTTCTATTTGATATAGGAAGTCTCATCTAATAATAATTTGTAGTATGCGATTGAGTAAACATTATCAACATCAACATTTTCACTTTATCAACTCAGGCATATTAAGCCAATTTCTTTCATTTTTAATTTTTTTTTTCATTGCCTCTTGTGTCAGCATACCCACCTGCCACTTCTAGGAGCTAAAGAAAGAAAATACATAAGTCAGCAGAATTGAGAAATCGTGGGTCATGTGAATAACAAGCAACTTAGTTTACCATACATTTCTTTATATGAGCATCTAAGTTGGTTTAAAGGATTAATTAATGTAATTAATTTATTTGGGAAGAAAGGTCCTTGTACTGTCTGCCAAGCAATCCTACTCTGTTCAAGCTTTGTATTTTAATAACTCATCACTGATACTACTGCATTGTCTCTTTCAGCATAAGCAATAGAATATGGATGAAGACCAATATTTAAATAAAGAAACAAAACGTGCAATGAAATAAAGTAACACATTCCAGTCTATCTTGAGAAACAAATGCTATGAATAGTTCAGAAGATTATTACTTACGATTAGACCAGCTTTGACCAGTTAAGTAAGTTACTACCTAAAAAGAGTAACTAGATGTAAACTTAAAATGCATGAGACTACTGGAATTCTTTTTATGCTGATGGGTATACCACAAAATGAATAAAAACTCGACAATGATTCAACCTGATAAACATGTACTGACCACTTAGTATATGCCAGGGTCTAAGAAAAATTCTAGGAAGCGATTGGTGGTGAACAATCAAGAAATAAACAGAAGGAGCGCTGTGTTGTCCAATGTGAAAAATAGGATGATAAAATATACTTAGTCTCAGGTGTTTTGGGTGCCCACTAATATATATATATATATATATATATATATATATATATATATATATATTGCTTTATAGTGATCTTGCAGTCTTCTCATGTGGCAGACAAAATAAGACATATTGTTTTAAAAATATCACCCAACAAGACAAAGAGGAGATACAAAAATGCATGTCCTACAATAAAATCTGAAAAAGTTCACAGTTAGGTGCAGAGTCTGGAATAAAGTTTGGCCCAGCACAGAAACAATAAGCTTTGGGATTCTTTTTTTTTTTTTTTTTTTTTTCAATGTTTATTTATTTTTGGGACAGAGAGAGACAGAGCATGAACGGGGGAGGGGCAGAGAGAGAGGGAGACACAGAATCGGAAACAGGCTCCAGGCTCTGAGCCATCAGCCCAGAGCCCGACGCGGGGCTCGAACTCACGGACCGCGAGATCGTGACCTGGCTGAAGTCGGACGCTTAACCGACTGCGCCACCCAGGCGCCCCTAAGCTTTGGGATTCTAATAAAGCCTCATACTTAATATTTTACTCAAATTTTTAAGAGAATGCGATTTCAGAATATTATATAATTATCCTTAAACAAGTAGCCATATGCAGTGGGAAAATTCCTTTCTCTCATATAATCACATCTTTTTTTCCAAGAGGATTATAGCTAATTTTCGGAGTAGTTTCTAAAACTCCGTGAACCAAGTTATCAAAGCAGATGAATTACATTTCCTTGACGTTTGCTATTAACAGATTGCCCAGTGATAGTATTACAGTCTCCTTTTTCACCAGACATGAAAAACATTCTGGCAAGCTGGATTAAAAATGCAGATAAAATAATAATATTAATAAAATCTTCTGCATCACATTATTTTCCCTGCTCTTATATCTGTTATCTAGCCCCAGTGACAGCAACCACAGATGAAATGCACTTGAAATGAATAACATGTGCAGGGTGTGTATCTCCTGTAAGGTAGACCAGAAGCACTCGAGTTTATTGCCATGACTTTAGTAGAGGATTCTTTACATAATGTTACATGAAGGGGCAGAGTTAGAATATACAGTAATTGGAAAAAGGATACATGGAAAAATAAACTTTCCTGATGTTAAATATTAGATTCCACAGTGGTCTTGGGGCATGTCTGATGATCTTAATTCATTTAGTGTGCTGGAACAATGCTTCTCTTAGGCTCGTAACTTCTCAATACACAGAAGGCTGTGCTACTGGCTCAGACATTAAAAAGGAGCCTTGTAAAACGTTTCTTACAAAAATAAATAACTTGAGTATCCAAATATGTAAGAGCTTAATTCTCAAGTTCCGGCATGTTTAAGATTTACATTCTTTGGGCTCCGATTTGAAGCAGAGAAGAAAACATTCTTTTATGGTGGAGATTTCTGAATATAAAACCGATGAGAAGTGTATGACAGCTTTCCTTTTTCTGCTGACCACCTCCTTTAGAATTAGTGGAAGGGCACCTGGGTGGCTCATGCGGTTGCGCCTCTGACTTCGGCTCAGGTCATGCTCTCACGGTTCGTCGGTTCGAGCCCAGTGATGGGCTCTGTGGTGACAGCTCAGAGCCTGGAGTCTGCTTTGGATTCCGTGTCTCCCTCTCTCTCTGCTCCTCCCCCATTCATTCTCTGTGTCTTGAAAACAAATAAACACTAAAAAAATTTTAGAATTAGTGGAAGGCAACAAGATCATTCTAAATATCAGCCATCCAAATTCAACCTAATTTCCAGGTATTCGAAATGGTGCAATTATGAGGTCATGGTCCATGTTTTCAGGCTGTATGTTTTCTGCCGCTTTCTCCAATTCCAGGTTGAGAATGGAGTTTCCAGGACATCAGTAAAAGCTCCAGAAAGCACAAGAATGCCACCTCAGATAGGTTGGATTTTGTCCTGGCACATCAAGATTTATTCACTTGCAACTTTTAATTTTCCTGAGTGGATCAAACGACTGTTGCTAATAAATCAGCTTAGACCTTAATCTGAAATAAAAAAAAAAAAAAAGTCCAAGTTTATATCTCAGGCTTTAAACTTTTGTGTCTGTTTATGGCTCATAGAGCTTGCCTTTTACTTTGTGGGTAAATAAACCATTTGGGAAGTTTCTTTCAGGCTGGAAGACAAAAAAGGAAGGAAAAATTGAAAATGCATTTATTTGGTATTTATACTTCTGTCTGGCCCCAGACAAAGCTGCAAAGAAAACATAATCTGTTTCCCATCCAGCATTCAGTCTTTTCTTCCTACTACAACCTTCCAGGTAGCCTCCTTCTCACTCATATTCTCCCTCTTCCTGGTTTTCCAAACCTGTAGGCAGGTAATATAAACTTGATCATGTCATTTGAAGGCTGGAAACTTATTTTAAATGACTGGCTTCTGCAATTACACTGTGCAGGCCATAGTCAACCTGTAAACATAACCATATTAATGTAGTATATTAGAAACTAATTAGAAAAGAATTTATACTCTCTGGATAAACTGTGTGTCTTATTGTATTTCTGGGTTAGGAATTAAAAAGAGAGAGAGAGAGAGAGAGAGAAGACAGTCTGAACGGTAAAAAGTTGAGGTAACTCACAGACCTGAGACAATTATCCATATAACTATAAAACAGACTACTATATTTTCAGAGGTACAGATTTAAATATCAGTGACTCCATCAAATGTGGATTCAATCTGGAAGTTTTTCTCTTCAGGATAGACATGGTCATCCTGATATGTTTGTAAAGGTCACTCTGTGTGTTTTTTATGTCTGTCATACATATGTAGAGCATGTTCTCAGGTTTACACTTGCCCTTTAACTCCCAGAACAGGAAATCTGGTGCTAGGGAAGACTTGTAAAATGTTTATGACATTTAAATCATGCACAAAATTTCTTCTTCAGGAAGAGCAAGCTGTAACATTTGCATATGGTGGCCAACATTTAGACCCAAAGTTCTGTATATTTGGCCTTCCCCAAGCTTCGTTACACAGCTGCTTCATCCTCTAGCCATTTGATCATATTTGCAACGTTTCTTTTTGTTAGAAACATCACATTAGTGGGGTTATCTTTGCTCTCTGTCATTAACTAAGTAAATTATACATTATATCAGCATCTCATCTCCTTCAAGCATATCTTGTCATTCAGGCGGGTAGAGGACCTTTGACTGTGTAATATAAGAGTTTTAACGTGTGGTACTTAGCTTTCAGAAGAAAATTGTTGGAAACATCAAGTAAACGAGGACACAATGAGTGTGTGTGGATGGCATATCACATATGTGACTTGTAGAGATCTTACTGTCCCTAGTATTCATGAGTTATTTATTTATTTATTTATTTATTTATTTAATGTTTATGCATTTATTTGGGGAGAGAGAAAGAGGGTGTGTGCAAGCAGGGGAATGATCAGAGAGAGAGTGGGAGAGAGAATCCCAAGCAGCCTTCACACTGTCAACGCAGAGCTCAATATGGAGCTCAATCTCATGGACAGTGAGAGCACAACCCGAGCCAAAACCAAGAGTCAGACACTTGACCGAGTGGGCCACCAGGTGCCCCATAAGTCACATATTTATTGGTAACCACACACCTATTTGACATGATTCCAAAAGACACGTAGGAGCACACACCTATGGGCACCAACATATTCCTTTTAACAGTGTTTTCAAAACACTTAGTTTTTATTAACAATCTTAATTTTCTTCGAATAAAGTCAGTGAAATACATATGCCGTTCTCATAAGCAGGAAACTCTGGGAAGGAACTTCAGCAAAACATTTTGGAGCATAAAACACGATAATAAAAAAAGTAACATTAATTGTTATAGGAACAGGAGAGTGATATAGAGCAGATGGCAAAGGGGGGTTGGTGCTGCTGTCTTTGAGAAAATTCTCTGAAATTGTCCCTTTTCAATGATGGCTATGACTATAATAAGAGGGGGAAATCTGGAGAAGCAGAGGGAAAGGTGAAGGGTTAGTGGTGTGAATCAGAGGAAAGAACCCTAGAGGAAAGGGTTCTTGCACGCTGGCCGACCCCCAATGAGTGGGTCCATCACTCCTTCCCATGTCACCTGGACTGGCTGGGCTCACTGCTCCTGGTAGCAAATTCTGGGTGATGATATAAGGCAGTTCTTCAGGTCTCTAGTGTTAGAAAATTAAACATTACAAAAAATACAACATCTCACCTGGAATATGGTTAAAATTATTTTTTGCCCGTCTGAAATCCATTTGATTATTTGTCAATATTGAATACAAGCAACAGGATTTTGAATATCTGCTGGTGGTCAGGAAAGTGGTAGAACTAGAAAGATAAAGGAAGGTGAAGTGAGCGTGGGAGATCACACTCTTCAACACCTCTGCACAAATTCAAGTATGCAACACAAGCACAGCAGAGAAACCATAAACAAGGGCACAATGGATTTCCAAAATGTAGGGAGTAATGCTGTGAATTGAGGAGCAGATCTCCGAGACATATAACTAACTGGATTAATAAAGGAGGATCAAACTGGAACGGAAGCGATCTGGGTAGACATAGGGGAACTCAGTCTCTAGAGGTAGTCTGTCAGTGTCCAACCTCACAAGAGCCTCCTGTGCCTCAGTTGTTTCATCTGCATTATAGGGAAAGTAACAGTAGCTACCTCATGGATACATAGACTCGTCCATAGTGCTGGGTACCTAATAAACCCTCAGAATCGCTGGCTATTACTTTGCTATTGTAATTCTAATTTTAGACAAACTCATGAGCAAAAGATCCACTAGGTATTGAGGCAGAAGCAAAGTTGAAGGTGCTTTGGAATCTAGTAAATACTTCACTGTGTGAGATATTGGTAAAAAAAGCATACAGTGGTCACTTTCAACTGGAGGTCTGGAGAATCCGATATACTGGAACGAGTTCGTCAAACTCTCGCACACTTCTCCTCTTTTTCTTCCCACTCGGTGCATATTTGAATACAACCCACTGCACATCTACTTAATCATAGCCATGTTATTGTTATTAATGGGAGTGTGGGAATGTGAATGTGTCCTTCGTCTGTATTGGGGAAGAGTAAAGAGTTGAGAACAATTCACACGTTCGGTAAATACTTAATGAGCACCGGATAGCCTGGCATTGCGTGCCACCATCGGCATAAGGGGAAGGTTACATTCATGAGTGTGAACGCAAATTTTATGTGAGAGGCACAATTCTATAATCAATGAAAGGCTAGATGTTTCAATTTTACTATTTCCTCCAAACCAACAGAGGGTCCGGCCTATGGCTAACATCCCAAAACAGTGTTAGCTCCTCCCTAGATTGATCCACTCCTTCTTTTGAATTCCAAGCACAAGTGAAGATCAAGTTACTCCTTAGGGAGTAAGCTTCCCTAAGGTCACGGAAGTAACTGAGGATTAATGAGAGCTTGATCTGTAAGCTCTTAACTGGGAATGAAGAGTCCTGTTTGCATGCAGGCTTCTAAGCTTCTATGGATGCCACAGGGAAGGGGTTTGGGGAGAGGTAGAACTGGGTACTCTGCTTTGCTCACTGACCTTCGGCAGAGCAAAGGGCAAGAGAAATCCTTACGACCTCAACTGCATCAGAGTCTGTGCATGCAGGTGCCGTAGAGCCTTAATATTTAGGCAAGGAATGCAACATAGTGTAACAGTCATCTTGGATGGCCAATCCTGTGAGAGTGGATGTTCACAGTGGCGGTTTCCTTCCAGTCATAAGTTGTGCTCTAATGCAGAGACCAGTCTGTTCAAAATTAGCCTGCCTGTATATTTTCCTGGGATGTGAGTCTCAGAATGCCTCTAGACTAAAGTTTCTCAACCCCAGCACTATTGACATTTGGGGCTTGATAATGTTCTGTTGTAGGGGCTGTTCTCTGTATGGCAGGATGTTTGGCAACATCCTGGGCCCCACTCAATAAATATCAGTAGCGCCCACTCAGCTGTGACGATGAAAAATGTTTTCACACATCATTAAATGTCCCGTGGGAAACAAATCCCCCCTCCTGGGGAATAACTTCTCCAGGCTGATAAGCTGTAAACATCTGTATTTCAATGACCTCGTGAAGTGGCTAAGCCCAAACCAGCTGCTCTAGGAGAATATGTAGAGGAGAAACTGACAATGACGTGGACCATTAACTGTGTGCATCAAGATGGCAACAAGAAGGATGTGTGTCTAGAGACAGGTTAAGATTGGAAGCAGACTCACTAGGAAAGGCATTGGGGTCACCATGTTGGTATGTTTTTCCCCAACGAAGTTAGAACCCAAATTCTTGGATCCTGGTGGAGTTGAATTATTGGTTGGATCCAGCCCACCAGATGGTTAGTTCAGGAAACTAGGTGTCCTAGATGAACCAATCTGTGCTCCAACAACTCTCAACCTCATCTTGTACCTAACATGTCCCCTAGTGCTCTGTTTTGTGCAATTCCATTGACTTAATGACCCACAGTGCAGTGGGTACTTACCGGCAGGCTGTGAAAATAGGAGCTAAGTAAATCATATTCCCTCTGTATATAGACCGGAAGGGCAAACTGAATTTGACAACTGGAAACTGATAGTGTGGATCAGACAAGTAGCTGAGTCAATTTAACGGCAAAGTTCCAGAGTAAAATTCTGTGCCCTGATCTAATTCAGGCCCTGTCCTTCCTGGCTTCTCAAGTAAGGCTGTACAGCATCGGTTACATCTCCTTGTAGCCTTACGATAATCCCTGTTGCCTATGCTAATTTGAGCGCATCTGTTCTTTGCACACAGATGGGTCTATTTTATACACTAGAGTTTTACCAACTTCTTGGAAAATCTGAGTAAGGTGTTGGGAAGCAAAGTTCACAAACATCAATTTTTTTTTCTTTAAAATTTTTATTTATTTATTTTTGAGAGAGAGAGAGAGAGAGAGCATAAGCAGAGGAAGAACAGAGAGAGAGAGGGAGGCACAGAATCCAAAGCAGGCTCCAGGCTTTGAGCTGTCAGCACAGAGCCCAACGCAGGGCTTGAACTCATGAACCGTGAGATCATGACCTGAGCTGAAGTCAGATGCTTAGCTGACTGAGCCATCCAGACACCACTGAAACATTTTTTTCTTCTTTTATACTTCTACTCATGACTGTATGGATGTGAAGGTGTTACTGTTATATTACATCAGCTACTTTACAAACTGTCAGTGTTGGTGTTAAAAAGACAAATATGACATATATTTGTCAAAGGCACTTAGACCGTAAAGTATATGTATGGCATTAACTTTTGCATGTGTGCTGCTCTAGTAAATGGAATTTGAAATAAATACTAAATTATACGAGTACACTGCAGTGAAATGTTATTGCCAAGAATTGGTTTTATTTCACCTGAAATAGTCTTCCAGCCTGATTTTAACAAATTAAATTAGTCATGGCACTGTGAGAGAGAAAGCGCATTTCATAGAACTGCCGATACCAGAAGTTAATGGCTAGTGATACATCTGTGGCCAGATTGCCTGCTATACAAATACCTCTTTTGGTATTTTGGTATACCAAATAGCTCTCTTCTATTCTGACTTCCCGAACTGTTCTATCAGCTGAAAGTTAAAAATCTCCTCTTCCATGAATGTGTGAATAGTGGTGTATTCCTTGGGTCGAGGCTCAAATCAGGCCAGGGAAAGGCTGGGTTTAAGGAGGGTCTTTGCCTCTCCAGAGGGTTCAGTTCCTTCTTTTTGGGCAAAAAAATGCTGCTGCAGACTGGTTTATCAGAATTTCTGTTCAGCATCGAGATGTGACTCACCGGCTGGGGAGACACACATAGACCTTTGGAAAAATAGATGTAGTCAGATTATTGCTAGTGTTGCATATCTGAGAAACAACCAAAACACTACAATGGAAAAAAATTCACATGCCAGAAATCAAATAAAAATCAAACATAAAATCCAAAGGGGAGACCAACGTGTTCATAAGCCGAATGTTATAAGCCACCAATTTTGCCTCATTTTAAAAAAAGAATTAATTAGGATAGAATATATTGTATGATTTGGAAATGGGCTTTTTGTGACATGCACCTTGAGACCTTGTGTTTTGTAACAAAAAGTGTGCAAATGCTCCCCTAATTAGGAATCATAAGAAAAGTTAAGAAAATGTCTTCTTAGGATCATCCTACAATGTATCCATTTAAACTGACTCAATATTTTTAATTTTTATTTTTTTAATGTTTATTTATTTTTGAAAGGAGGGGGCGGAGATTGAGCGCACAAGGGAGCAGAGAGAGAGAGAGGGAGACACAGGATCTGAAACAGGCTCCAGGCTCTGAGCTGTCAGCACAGTCCCCAATGAGGGGCTCAAACCTACAAATCGTGAGATCATGACTTCAGCCGAAGTTGGATACTTAACTGACTGAGCCCCCCAGACAACCCTAAACTGACTAAATATTTTTAAAGCAGAGATTCAACATGACAGCAATGCCATATATTATCTTCTGTTTCACTGATACAACTGAATACTACTTTAACTTGTGAGGAAAGAAACAAAGATAAAAGGACCCATACCTACCATTTATGGGAAGTTCTTTCTTGGAATTTCTAGGTAGATTGTCAACAATGGGGAAAAATATCTTTAAGCACTGACCACCTGTAATATGGTATTATGCATATGGATCAGAGGACCCTAAAATAGATTGTATACACCCCAAGGGACATGGAAGTTGACCACAGAGTTTAAGGAACTAAGGATTAGAATTTCTGTTTGAGTGTACCTGTTCATAACCTTTTAATATTCTTAATTTCCAGGGGCACCTTGGTGGCTCAGTCAGTCGAACGTCCGACTTCAGCTCAGGTCATGATCTCACAGTTCATGGGTTCGAGCCCCGTGTTGGGTTGCACTGACAGTGCTGAACCTGCTTCAGATTCTCTGTCTCACTCTCTCTCTTCCCCTCCCCAGCGTATGTTCTCACTCTTTCTCTAAAGAATGAACAAATTTAAAAAAAAATTAAAAAGTATTCGTAGTTTCTAGTTTTGTATACATTATAATGTGCTTAATGCATAAAGGCACTACTCTCTGTATAGTATTTAACAATAAATATATATATCTGTATATCACAGACATTCTCCTGAAAGGATAGGGGTTAAAAAGATTTGGGAGCATTGGAGTAGTTCTTTTGCTGGTGTACTCAGTACTCTTTATGTCTATGTAACTCAACTGATATACAGTACCATGGGCTCTTCCAGAATCCTAAGGATGAATCCTGGTGGACAGCTAAGGTGTTTATAGGCAGGCTAACCATTCACGTGTGGAAACCCTTACTTTGCGTGTTGCTGACAGAATTTTCCTAAGCTGTGTCTTTATCTGCTAAGCAAGGTCATAGTTTTCCTGTGGGGGTGACTTGTCCCTAACAGTCAGAGTTCTTCGTTGTGATAGTTTTTCTCATTAAAAATCTAATAAATATGGAACCAGACCAGTTAGGCAGATTCTTTGGGATCTCAAAGAAAGACATACATGAACGATAACGCATTGATGGATCTTTCCTAAAAGGACATATTGAAGCTTGTATATCAGCTTTCTTCCCCATCAGTTCATGCCATCAGATCTATGGAATCTGATGGGCAGTCTATCACAGCAGGTCTGCTGTGACCCCAGACAGCAAATCTCCCAGCTTAATGAGCCACAGCAGCTTTCGTGCTTTGATATCAAGGGGAGTCAACTAACCTACCTTCTCTCATTATGAGCCATGGCAATTTATTTCTGTAGGAGCCGACTGGCTCGGGCATGTATGTCGCCATTTGATCTTCTAGAGCACTGTTATGGACTGAATGATGTTCCCCAAGTTCATATGATGAAATCCTATTCCGTACTACCTCAGAATGAACTGTGTTTGGAAATAGGGTCTTTAAAGAGGTAATCTACTTTAAAAAGGGTCATTGAAGTAGGCCTTAATCTATTGTGGCTGGTGTCCTTCAAGAAGAGGATGCGGACATACATCAAACTTGCCCAGAAATAATAACTAACTCTTTAATAAATTCCCTCCTGTTCATTCAATATTCCATTTTTGCCAGAGACCAGCTCCAGCAACCAGGGGTTCCCGAAGGAAGAACGGCGTCGGTGAAAATAAAAGAAAACGAAAATAAAAAACTAGAAAAGAAAAAACTAAAATAAAAAACTAAAATAAAAATAAAAATAGACACAGACAACAGCAGTGTATTGAACTGGCCGATTTATTGCAGTAAACGTGGCATTATATACACTAGTGATTTCCTTGTAGCATACGTCAACTATGTTTTTCTAACATTACCTGATTTTGAAAATGTTCCTATGTATAAACGACCTTTAAGAAATAACATGGTGATTTTCCCCTAACTTTCCCGCATACCCTTTGATTATAGATTAATTTCTTACGTTATTCCGTTATGCATCTGCGTTTATCTATAATCTACAAAGCATTTGCTTTGCTGTTCTCTTGAAAGGCCCTCCATTTCTCAACACCTCAAGTGGAACAGTTACAGGGACATGACCTCCTAACCACATGAGGCCAGAAGAACAATGTGTTTGCCTCAGTCCGAGGTGCCACAGAGGGGCGGAAAAAGCCTTAGAAACCCATGCCTCATACATTCTCAGAGAGACAATGCACCTAGGAACCAATGAACCATACTGTAGCTTAACCGGACTAGGTTCAGACGTCATCTGGAATGCCTCCGGGGGCCAGGTGGGCTAGGGGTTGAAGTCACCTGTGCCCAGAGATGCATTCCTTAGTTGCCAGAGTGGGGCTTTCAAATCCATAGGTCTCTCCTTTACAGGCCCTCTTTGCTGGCAAAGGTATGAGGCTATCCTTCCTGTAAGTGGAGGAGTCTCCATAGGGGATGGCAAGGGCTACACGTAAGGCTGCACAATTTCTTGCGGAACTTTATTTTCTTCCTAATGTTTCTTTTCCCAGGGGGCCTGCCAAGGGCCATTCCCCAACACACAATACCCCGGGTAGTTTTAAGGCCAAATTACCTAAAAGCGGGAGTACAAGAAGCTTCACTGTCAGCAGGCCACCCTGCTGTCACCAATCTGTCCACAGCCCCGGCCCTGCCACTCAGGCTGGGATAGCTCGGCTTCTAGCACATTTTGTTATTTTCCTGTTACTATATACTCTTAGTGGAAAGCGTTATTTAAGCCAAATATAATCCATCCATAAATGTATTTAAACAACATCCTAGTGTTGGACATTCAGGCCAAACCTTCATTTATTTGTTTATTAATTTACAACTTTAACTGTGAAAAACAGTTATTAGATAAATCCTTCCCCAAGTTGTTTATGTTCTTAGAGTATAAGCAGACATATACTGAGAAAAAGAATATGAGCTAAAATTATATAAATTAATACTTTTACTATTTCTTTCTAAAAGTCTTGCATCAATTTCTGCTAATAACTGTAGCTTGAGGTCATACCTGCCTGTCACAGAAATATTAAATTTACTGAATTTTCTTAAATGCGTTTATTTTAAAGCAAAGACCAATATCTTATTTTATTTATAGTAAGATTAAACAAATGTATCTTTTTAGTTATTATTTTCTTCTGTGAATCATCCTTTTCTGTCTCTTGCCAATTTTGCAATTATATTTTAACACTTTTCCATATAAGTATTCTTATAACTTGAAAATGATAGTAGTTTTGTCTTGTTATCAATAATACTTCCTGTTTCTACATGTATTTCCGTGACCAAGTCTTTTTTTTATTTTATTTTATTTTTTAATTTTTTGAGAGGGAGAGAAAGAACGCAAGCAGGCGAGAGGGGCAGAGGGAGAGAGAGAATCTTAAGCAGGCTCCACATTCTGCATGTGGAGCCTGATGTAGGGCTTGATCCCATGACCCTCGGATCATGACCTGAGTCAAAATCAACAGTCAGACTCTGAACCAGCTGAGCCACCAAGGCACCTCAGCGACTAAAACTCTTACTATAATATTGAAAAATATTGATGACACCCTTGTTTTATTCATTACTATTTTGTTAATGTCGCTATTAATGTTTCTGTTAGTGTCTGTCAATATCTTATAAATTTCTGTTGATGAATCATTGGTGGATCCCAATCTAAATTTAGTAGCTCATGACTAGCTTTTATTTATTTATTCAAAGGCTGTTGTAAAAAAAAACAAACAAACAAAAAACAAAAGAGATCTCTCATACTATTTATCAAATGTTTCCCAATAGTAACATCTTATGTAACTATTGTACAATATCACAGCCAAGAACTTGATATTGATATTGATATAACCCATCAATCTTATATGACTAGCTTAAAAAAATAATACTATAGAACAGAATAGAAACTAACATAATATATTGCATATAGCAAGGATAAATCTTGTTTCTGAAACTTGATTCATTTATATATGTATGTTATATCTGTGACGAAGTTACTATGCTGCATTTCCCATGAATAATAATGCTACTAATTAGTTAAAGAGAATATTTTGTAACTTATGGAAGAATTGTAGGGAAATAGGGAGTGAATTAAAATGCAATAGATTTGTAGATAGATATTTAGATATGGTTAAATGGTTAGGTATGTTAAGTAATTCAAAGTGGTTTTTTTAATGTTTATTTTTGAGAGAGAGAGACAGATACAGAAACAGAGACAGAGACAGAGAGAGAGACAGAGTTTGAACAGGGGAGGGGCAGAGAGACAGAGAGAGAGGGAGATACAGAATTCCAAGCAAGCTCCAGGCTCTGAGCTGTCAGCACAGAGCCGGAAGGAGGGGCTCAAATTCATGAACCAGAAGATCATGACCTGAGCCGAAGTCAGACGCTTAACAGACTGAGCCACCCAGACGCCCCAAGTAATTCAAAGGTTTTAAAACAACTTCATCAAAAAGCCATTGACTATTAAATCACATTAAAACACTTTGTTGGCAATTTACTACAAGGATCCAGTCTACTCAATATTTTTATCAGTAAATTCGATGAAGATTGGGGAGAAATAATATTATATTTCATCTAAATCATAAGAAGTAGCTGCTAAATTAATAGATGTAATTCATTAAACAAAATGTAATGGTCAAAGATTAAAGTTGTAAATTTAGACTGCAATTAGCTAAATATGGCCACACATGGTTATGAAGGTAATAGCACTGAAACAAGCTCATCTCTCCTGTAAAAGAAAACACACACACACACACAGATACACAACACATATGCACACAACACATACACAACACACACGATACACACACACATCACACACAACACACACACAGACACACACACACACAAACACCTAGGAATGAGTCTCATGAGATTTCCTTAATCACAAGTTCTATAGGGATCAAATCCCCGAAGAAGAAATGTGATCAGAGTTGTCTAAGACCTAAAATTTAAATAATCGAAGTCACAGTAGTAGGAAATTTATGTGTTTGACAAGAATAAGGAAGAAAGTAGGGTTTTCCACTTAAAAGCAGGATTTGCGAATTTGGACCAATTCTGGAAAGTAAATTTAGGATCAAAGGGGGCAATTGCTGGCAATTTTGATGGCAGAGTTCTTTTCTGGCAGGTAATCGAGACAGACTCTGGTTGCCTTAAACAAACAAAATTAATGAGAAAAATATCAGGAGTAACAAAAAATGAAAAGACCTGGAGAGACTGACTTAGCGAGGGGCTGGAGGCAAGGCAATCCGGAGGCCAGCAGCAAAGCCCCGCTGAAGCCATCTGACCAGCATCCTGGCACCGCAGTGTCTCTGCAACCTTCAGTCCTTGGCCTTGCTAGCTCATCTGCATTCCGCTCTTCACAAGATTTAAAGTCTGGGGATGGTCACATCACATGACTGTCCTTGGGGCTGGGAGAGGAAGCATCTGCTGAGGAACACCGGCTGTGGCCTCTGGAGTGAAGAGTGTTTTAGCCTGTTTGCACCAAGACTGCAGACACCGATGGGAGAGAAAAATTTTTCACTATTGGGAAAAGGTAGTGGGCATCGGGTGGACAGAGGCACAATAAACGTTCACCTCAACAAGAAGAGCTTGCCTGCATTTAGGAATGTCTGATCGTAGAAGGACCCAACAAAATTGTCCCACAGACGTTCCAGCCATTCAGGGTTCCGTCGGAGACATTTGGTTCAATGTGTCACATGTATGGACTTGGGCTAAGCCTCGTAGGGTATGTGTTATGGCTTCTTGGGATAGGAGACGACTCTGTGACTAAATGACCTCTGGGATTGGTTCCAAATCAAGCTTTTCTGAGTAAGAGAGGGCAGCAATTAAGCATCCAATTTGCATAATAGTTATTCCATTTCCTCTTGATAACATATTGGAACATAATTTGTCATTTGAGGCTGAGAATATGTTTTTCAGAATCGTGCTTTTTGAGGAGTTGAAAGACTGCTTAAAAGAGAAAGTACTGGAATAATTACGTTGGAAGGCATGTAATGATTGATTCGTGCTTGTGAGTATCTAAACATAGGATTCCAAACACTGGCTATAAAATCACATTGGTATTTCCAGCTATTGAAGGCTTATAAAAAATTACCTCAATTTATAACAATGAAAATTTGCTTAAATAGCTACTGATCAGGACACCTAAGGGAAAGGTGTTACAACTAAGGAAATGACTTAAAGTATCTTCATGATCTTTACTCTCTGGTTCCTAAATTAGATGAAATCAATGTATTCATAACATAGGTTTGCAGAACATGCTTACTATTTTCCGTGTATTTTCAACTGCATCTAAATGCCAAACTTGAAGAAAGAGGAGAGACCTCATCATCCCTTTTTTATGAGCTGGAGGCTTATGGATTTTGAGATGTGACTTTTTGCATAAATAAATCAAGGAGAAAGTGGTATCTAGAGGAGATTACATTATGCATAAATTTTCTACAACCATTATTTAGTCAAAGGAATTCTGTTAACGGATATCTATCGTAAGCGAATATGCGTGTGTGTTCTTTAAATCCAGATGTAAAGTCTGTATAGCATGATCTATTCTTTGTTTCTGCTTTACTAAAGCTACTATATGGAGGGATTTGCTCTGTTTTGTTTTATTTGTTTTAATTAAAGCCAATAATTCCATTTGAGGTAATGTATCATGAACACTTTGTAATCAATTCTGAAAGATTAGCCCCAAGGCACCCATAATGGATACTCTTTAATACTACAGATGGTAAAACAGCCTGTGGGAACATGTCTGGTGGGCATTCTGTGAAAGCCGTTTTTTGTTGAAATGAATCCAACATGACATGCTGGACAACTATAGCATGGTGGGTTTCTGTGAAAATGTTTCACATTTTATATCTCCTTTTTCTCCCCTTACTGATAATTTTATAGATGGAGTAGGCAATGTGCAATTTTTGAAAGCTCAAGAGGAGTGGTCAAACTTGCATTTACAATGAAACTCGATTATGACTCAAAGGGCTCAAATCAACAATAATCTGTTTAACACAGTCTAGCAAGTTCAGAAAGAGATTTACAAAAAAAAAATCAGTTCTGAATAAATAAATATATCCTACATTGGTTAATTCCTATGCATAAAGCTCCTGACATTATTTAACAAATGGTGGGGTTTATTGAATCAATTCATTATTTAGAAAGCAGGATAGCAATACTTCTTGTGCTAAAATTTAGATATTGCTCTCATTTTTTAATTTTTAATTTGTATTTTATTTGAGAAAGAGAGAGTGCAAGTGGGGAAAGGGGCAGAGGGAGAGAGAGAATCCCAAGCAGGCTCCACACATAGCCTGATATGGGACTCGATCCTATGACCGTGGGATCATGACCTGAGCCAAAATCAAGTCAGACGCTCAACTGACGGAGCCACGAAACCACCCAAGCACCCCTAAAATATATATCTATATATAGATATAGATATAGATATAGATAGATAGATAGATAGATATGTAATGGCTATTAATTTTATTAATTTTTATGAACTCAAAACAAAACCACCACATGAGATAGGCTAACGTACACAGCATTGAAACATTTAAAGTGATCAGTGCTCAAGCCTTAGGATACTCTGCTTCGGACACCACGGTTCTCTGGCTTCAGTCTCATTCTATACGATTAGAGGGGCTGTTGACGATCCACGTAAGAATCCAAGCTGCAGTCAGGAGCCCCCTGAAGGGGAAATTGATTAGCGCCATCATACAACAGTCATCTCTGTGGGACTTAGAAAAAAGACACATGAAAATAAGTGCTATGTCTTATTCATCTGTGAATCCAGCGCTCTTCGCACAATGTTTGGCACATGATCCTTGCTCATAACTATAATAGATCTTACGATCGAAATTATTCTCCATTAAAGGCATGGTCTCAAATCCAGGGTATCTTCTCATGAAAGAACCAATTCAGAGTAGCGTACAAAATTTGAAGTTATTTCCTCGTGGCCATTATGTGCTTATAAATGGAAAACAGTTTAAAACATAGGGAATAGAGCCAGGCTTAAAAGTACTCCTGATTCTGCCCAAATAAACAGCCTGCAGGACCACACATGCTTTTCTGCCTTACTGCAGGACTCAGCTTTTGTGTTGGAAAGCAACTGTTCATCAGGTTCAGTAAAATTTCATTAAGCCAATGAATGTTTATTCTAAACTAATAATTAGAAAAATGCCTTATCTTTTAGCCAAATTAAAAGTCCAACAGAAATATTAGATCATGTAAATCTGGTTCATTTGTAGTATTTTTTTAACTCTCCTGTTTGGAATTAATATATATTTTTTAAACCAGTAAAATACTTTATAGCATACTTCATGGAGACTGATATGATTATGGTAGCTCTTATTAAATTAAAAGGATAATATTAATATTAGAATGCTTGTCTTCTATAGCTGGCCCCAGAATTGTATGGACAGGTCACTGGAGTTAGTAGATACATACATTGACACATTTATTTCCTGTTATCATGGAGTTTTCATGAGGCCTCAAAGAGATAGCAACACAAACGCAAAATGTTTGATGTGAAGTGTCATTGCTGTTATCTTTAATTACAGTGTTTCGCAAGATAATTAAATGTTTTCCCTGAGTTAAAATCTAGAAAATTCACTGAGATTTCTCTGGCTTCTAGAACAGCTGTCACATAGTGCTTCAGAGGACCACCGCATTTAACTAATTTTTCTACCCCACTAGCAATCCAGGAAAAATAGTCAACCCCAGATCATCTCTTTTCGACAATAATACAATCGTTGCCATTTTCAGCAGAAGCTTAAAAGCAAAGAAAGGACTTGCTTTTTTAAAGTGAATAACATATTTTAGCCTGCAGTTTTCCTTGCTTGATTTGGAGGAAGTCAGGATGAGTGGATGCTCTTTTCAGGAGTGGTAGACTGCTGTGGTTTTCAGTTGTACCCGAACATTTACATTTCTTAGGGAGCTTCTAAAGAACAAGGACGCCTGGGCTCCACCCTAGATGTGAAGAGGCAAATTTCTGAAATGTTAGTTCCAAACACTCACATTATTTAAATTCCATCAGAAGATTCTGATGGCCAGCCAGGGTTGAGAAGATCAACACCCTTACAAAACAATATGAGCACTGAATTATGATGGTTACGGTAACTAAGATGTTCCTTCTTATTTCCATAGAATTCAAGTTCCAAAACAACGTTTAATAAAAAAAATTAATAATAATTATCTTCTAGGATAAACGTCCAATGGGAAAATTAATTGCTTTAAGAGGAGGCCATTTTTGTGAGCCTTTATATTTTATTTTATTTTTTTTTTTATATATTTTTTTTTTAAATTTTTTTTTCAACGTTTATTTATTTTTGGGACAGAGAGAGACAGAGCATGAACGGGGGAGGGGCAGAGAGAGAGGGAGACACAGAATTGGAAACAGGCTCCAGGCTCCGAGCCATCAGCCCAGAGCCTGACGCGGGGCTCGAACTCACGGACCGCGAGATCGTGACCTGGCTGAAGTCGGATGCTTAACCGACTGCGCCACCCAGGCGCCCCGAGCCTTTATATTTTAAAAGAGTCCATTTGAGTGAAGTTAGGATTAGTCTTGTTCAAGAATAGCTCAAAGAACTCAATGTGAACCGAAGCATAACACGTTAGGAAAAAAAGAGTCCAATATGGTTTAGTATGTAGAACATTCTAATAGATTTCCATTAGAATGGGCTGTGAGGTTCTTCATCATTGCATATGTTCAGATGTGTTCTTGGGTGTATGTGATAAAGTAGACTCAAGTTCAGAACGTGGAAATACTCTTTGATCCTCAAGGCCATTAATAAACCTTAGATGTTCATACTGCTACATTGCAAGCTTTTCTTAGCTTATCCATTGCCCTTCTAAAATTCCATATGGCTGTACTTCTGGAGGTGTCATTCAGGGGCTGAACATTCTTACTGTTCATTGAGGGAGGAATTGAAATCATAGAATGAATGATTCTTGCATTGTCTTTGATAAAGCAGAATTGGTGAGGTGGGGTTGATACCAGGGTAAGGTATATGAGACGGATGAGGCACTTGCTTTAGGGGCAAAACTTAAGGCATATCAAAAACTCAGTAATCAGGTGTGCACCACAGTGACTTGATATTTTTTGTACATTATAAATGATCCCCATTGTACATCTAGTTATCATTATTTGAACCTAATAAGATCTTTTAAGTCAATTATGCTTTAATTAAAAAATTCAACAATCAAAATAAACAATATTTAAATACAAAATTTAAAAAATGAATGTAATGCAAAAACTCCATAATGAAGAAAATCTCTACATTTTAAATAAAAACAGGATCAAGGTTACAGATTTTTTTCTTTTACTTCAGATTCCTTATAGTGGCTCAGAACAGCAATGTTACTGATTCTTATCTTGATTGATGACTTTCTTCTCCCCTTAAATTTTGCACTCAAAGCAAGTGCCACGTCCTAGGGCTGGATCTAGGCAAAGAAGAAGTAAGCACAAAGGTAAGCAGTTGACCACTCTAAGGACACATCTTTGAGTATATTTGTGCACACATCCTTGTGTGTGCTCAAGAGTTTCAAGTTAGTGACTACAGATGTTTCTCTTTTGATTGAAAATGAGCTGAGCTTGGACAGTCCATAACATTTGATTTTAACTTTTAAAAATTTCATTTTTAAAAAGGACTCAGGGACAATTGGGTGGCCCAGTTGGTTGAACGTCTGACTCTTGACTTTGGCTCCGGTTATGATTCCAGGGTCCTGGGATCAAGCCCCGTGGGTGGCTCCATGCTCAGCCGTCTCTCTGGCCCTCTCCCCTGCTTGCACTCTCTCTCTGTCTAAAATAAAAAATAAATAAACAAAAATAAAAAGGACTCCATTCTAGTCACTTAGTTGGCTGTAAATTATTACCTGTCCACTGTGGGACAGAAGGATGTAGATGATCGCTAAACATTCCAAAGGTCAACTGCATTCTGGCAATACACTTAAAGGCAGTCATGCAGCTATGGTATGACGTCCCTTTGCATCAAACTTTAAAGTGAATGCTTTGGCATAGTGAAAAGATTTTGAGGTCTTACCACTCACTATTTGAAAATTTTATTTTGAAAACAATCTGCAGTGAAAAGTGAAATTGCTGTTGTGTACCTATAGTGGCAAATAACCTGTCTGTATATGTTCCCGTTGCGTTGGTGGAGGGCACACATCATACTACCTTTTCACTTCTTGAAATTGATGGTTTAGAGTGTTATGACTAACTGAAGGATTCGGAGCATGGCTTAGTAGGTAGAGTTTCATAAGAACCAGAATTTCAGAAGACACTGGCCTCAAAAGGAGCTTTTAACCTATGTACCACAGAAGGAAAGCACCTTATGGGCAATGTTAAAAGAGGTAGCAACTTGGGTTCAGGTTTCTTCCCATATCGTTTCATTCATTCCTTGTTATCTGCACTCACTTTCCTCTCTTCTTACATCTGAAGGAAGCTTTTGCCACATGTCCTTTATCTTTTCCTTTCCTTGTGTCTTAGTCTAGGCTAAGGTAGAGTCAAGTACCATCACTGAGGTCTTCCTTTCAAAGCCTCCACTCCTACTTCAACCAAGATGGATTTGTCATCCAGACGGCACTGAAAGTTACAGCTCCTGTTTAATTCCTGTGATTTACCCTCTGCTAGGTTTCCAGGTTCAGGTGACATCAGGGAAAGAAAAATCTACTCATGGGGCGGGCGCCTGGGTGGTTCAGTTGGTTGAACGTCCAACTGTCAATTTTGGCTCAGGTCATGATCCCAGTATCTTCGGATTGAGCGCCACATGGGGCAGTGTGCTGAGCATGGCGCCTGCTTGAGATTCTCTCTTTCTCTCCCTCTGCCCCTACCCCTGGGTCATGTGTAAGCATTCTCTTTCTCTCTCTTTCTAAAATTAAAAAAAAAAATCTACTCATTAATTTAACAACATTATACTGAGTATCTTGTATACCCCATGTTCTGTGTGGCATTGGGGATACAAGTGTGAAAGAAACAGACTTGTCTGAATGTGACTCTAGGAACGTCTGCCTCACACTGCAAGGGTGAGGTGGCCTTGGATTTACCCTTCCGTAACAGGAGAAGGAAATGACATCCTCACACATTTCCCTTTCACCTGTCCTACAGAACTGTGGATAGACTCTGATGTGAGTCCAAGTGGAAAACATATGCATTTTCCATGATTTAATGAAAAAAACACCACAAATTAATTTTTCAGAGCTGTGGTTATAAAAGAGTAAGATAAAGACATAAATATTGATAGAGTTCTCTGCTTCTCAGTACCAACACTGGAATGATCTAGTCATGTGACATTAAGCAAATTACTTCACTTCTATCTACTCTCATCTGTCAAATGGGTGGGGGGTAAAGGAAGATGGATTAAATTATCTCTGTGATTCTTTCCAGGTCTAGAATACTCAATTTTAGAATGCTATCCCATTTTAGACTTATTGATTGCATATGTCGAAAGAGGAAAAGCATTTAAAAAGTGTTTGAAATAATTCATTAGCATTTGGTTCACAGACGATCAAATGTTTGTAGAGGAAATGATCATTTTGGAAGAGTCTAACCTCCCCAACTAGTAAGATATTTTTTTTCACCATTATGGAGATGTCAAAGTCAGGCACTGACTCAGGCACAACTCCAGGACTATGTGCTATTGAAACACATTCTTTTGTCCCATACATTATGTTTGCTTGTGTTCTAGAGAGAAAATATTGATATCCATTTTAATTTTGGTTTGACATTTGAATATGTGTCTGTAAATAGCTAGTTGGAAATTCTAGGAATAAGTTTACCTTATTTAACAAATCAATTCTTTGATCTTTTCTTTTCCTTTTTATTTGACTGCCAGGAGAATTTGCCAAGTCTTTCTTTGATCATCAGTCAGTTAGCATATTTTTTTTTTTTAAAGAACATTCTTCTAAACCTTCATAGTACCCTTTTCTTTTTAAAATCTTTATATTTCTGAAATTCATGGCAGTAACTCAGTAGGACGTAAAAATTCCCTTCTTAAAAATAAGCTTCTTTTTGTAGGTAGCTGGCTTGGGTAGTTTCCAAAGCCATCAAACAGCAATCTTAAATGAATACTGATTCTCCTACCAGGATGCCACTGGTTCATAGCTGTTGACCTCATTCCTTTAATTTACTCCCTTAAATATCATGATTATGTTTTTTGTTTGTTTGTTTGTTTTTAGGTGAGCTATCTTGAATTGGGTATTCCATTCCTTCCGTGACATACTCTACCATTTCCCAATATCCCTCTTGATATCCCCCTGCTACCATCTTGGACCAAGCATAACCACCACTTACCTGGATTACTACAGTGGTAAAATGGGCTTATTGCTTCTACCTTTGTTTTCTTTCCATATATTCTCAGCCCAGCAGCCCAAATGGTCACAGTAAGTGCTGACAACCTTCAATGTCTTACATGATTTGTGCTTACTCCCCCACACTTAACTCTCTAAATGAATTCCTCATTTCTTCCTTGATATTTGCTCTGTTCTAATCCCACTGACCATTTCTTGTCATTCCTCAGATTTGTTCTCCTTATGCATGCCTCTGAGGCTTTGTGCTTACTGTTCCCTCTGCCTGAAATGCTTTTCCTCCAGATTTAGCTCTCTCACATCTTCTGGACATTCACTCAACAGTCGCCTGCCCTGTAAAATCTTCCCTGGATTTCTATTGCCTCCCTTTCCCCCACATTGACATTTCTTATCCCTCTTCTTTGCTTAGTTCTTGTCAATAGTCCTTAGCTCTTATCAATATGCAATCTACGTGCACTTTACTAATTTATCTGGCTTAATATTTGCCTCTTTCCCAGTAGAACATAACTTCCATGCAGGAAGGAATTTTTGTTTGTTTGATTCACTGCTATATCACAGGTCCTTCAACAGTGCCTAGCATACAGTAGGTATTCAATCATGTTTGTTGAATAAACTAATCTAAAAACATGTGTCATGATTTGTTGAACATTTTACAAAATGACACAAAATAATAACGTTTCTAATTGTTTCCTCTTTAATTGGCTATATTTCAAATATCCTGAAGGCTAAAACTGTGCTCTTTTCATTTCTTGTACCTGCACACTTGCTTTCCCACACTGGATCTTGGTAAATAGAAATGATCCTTAGTCTCAAACATTCCATATTCTTACCATCCTCATTGTTAGTCATTAATCCTTTGTTTCCACCATCCATGCATTTGGTCATAGTAGTTAGGAATTTTAATATAGACAGGAGAGAAAATAACAACACTGCTTCCTTAATCTCCCTGTGACTCTCTACAAATAAGGAGAAAAATAGTATCTACCTCGGAGATTTGTTGTGAAGATTAACTTCATTTATATATAGAAAAGCCTTTAGGACAGTGCTTGCTATATATTATTATGTATTAATGTCAGATATTATATTATTAGCATCATTATTATATATATTAAAATACCCATCATACAGTATTGCAACTGTCAGTTTCAAGGAAGTCCCTATCTTTGGAGGATGTTTGATATATTGTTACATTTGGTTCTCATTATTAAAAAAAAAACCAGTAGTTGGAAGCAGAAATGTGAAACAGTGTGAAATATGAACTTTGTGTTAGCTAGCCTCTAAGAATATCCCAGTGGTTCTCTCCTCTGGTAGTCACATCACATCTCCATGGGTCTCCCTCATCTCCACTGAATAGGGCTGACCTGGCAATCAGTAGGATATTGCAGAAATGACTTGCAGAGAGAATGACTTGCAAGGATAGCTCAAGAAAAATGTTGTAGCTTCTGCCTCGATCACATGGATCACTTCTCAGCATCCATGACATAAGGATATTCAAGAACACTTATGGAGAAGTCCATGTGGTGAGTAACTAAGGCCTCTTGCCAACAACCAGCACTGACCTGTCAGCCATAGGTGTGAGCCTTCTTGGAATCAGATCCTTCAACCCCAGGCAAGCGTTCACATGACTGCAATTCTCTAGTCAGCATCTTGACTGCAATCTCAGAAGGTACCCTGGGCAAAAATGACCCAATTAAGTCATTCCTGAGCCTGGCCAAGAAAAAATGTGAGATAGTGTTGTCTTAAGCTATTACTTTGGGGGTGTTTTGCACAACAATAGGTAATTAACTCCTAAGTAAATAGGTAATTAGTCTCATAAACTAAACATTTGAAGAACAGATACAAACTTTTTAGCTAACCAAAAGCACAAAATTCTGAGTATCAGTCAAAACTAATTGGTTTTAAACTATATATGCATTAAATTATGAAGGGAAGAAACAATATTTCAGATCACGTTTGAGATGCTAGAAATATATTATTGAATATTGAATTTAAAATGTGAGACATAATTTCGGTTTCAGTCATTGTTTCCTGGCAATTTGGGAACGGAATCTCTTGTATGTTACATAAGTACTTTTCTTAGAGACAATAGAATGTGAATCTTACTATTTTAAGCAAAAGAATTTTATTGGTAAGTTCCTAGGGTAGCTTATGGAATTATAGGAATATTTGTATGATTAGTTCTCTTAAGGACAGGAAGCAAGTCTGCCTTAGGGATCTCATTGAGGAATTTATAAGAAATTCCTTTTGGGGATGTGCCAAAAGCTGGACTTCTCCAACTTGATTTTGCATAGGGCTCACGTGGGAACAATGTAGATTCTAATTCAGTGGGCTTGATATTCTGCATTTTTAACAACTCTTAGGTGATGCTGATGCTACTATTCCCATGAACTTCACTTTGAGAAGTGAGTGCCAAGAAAAACAATCCTCTTGCCCCACATTGGGCTCCATGCTGACAGTGTGTAGCCTGCTTGAGGTTCTCTCTCTCCCTCTCTCTCTGACCCTCCCTCGCTCACTTTCTGTGTCTCTTCCTCAAAAATAAATAAATAAACTAAAAAAAATGTTAAAAGAAGAAGAAAAAAAACAATCCCCTTGCTTTTCTTTGACTCTTATTCACTCTTACAGATTTCCCATCAATGTCTTTTCTTTAAAGAAGCCCCTCTGGCCCTACCCCTCACTTCCTCACCTCCCCAGCTCCATTCTATTTGCCATATATATGTAATTTCTGACTTTCCTATTGGACTAAAGCTCCATTTGAAAAGGAGCATTTCTAGTTTACCGTTACCTCCTAAGCATCTAGCCTAACACATGGGGTATAGTTCAACAAACACTTGACAATTGACTATCAAATATGTAATAGTCTCATTCCCACCATATTTAAAGAGTATTTTCAACCCTAGGAGAACATTAGAATTACCTGGACATCTTTTAAAAAATGCCCATGATGAGGCTCTAATATAGATCAATTAAATCAGATCAATTAAATTAGCAGAGAGGCCCAGCCATTGGTTTATAAGCCCCTTAGTATTTCCAACTATAGTATGATCAAATATATATATATATATATATATATATATATATATATGCATTTGTCTTGGTTACTGGCACAGATCTCCTAATACACTTGGAATTCCCTGAGTGACAGGAGTATCTTTTTTCATTCATAATGAATCCCTTTTGACTATACCTGGGTTTATGCAAATAAGATGACCCTTGTTGGGTCCCTAGAAACCTTTGGAATGGAACTGGTTTCCAGAAAAACCAACCATCTGATTAGAAAGTTGGAACTATCAGCCCTGATTCTGAGGAGGGCAGAGACTCTGGAGATTGAGTTCAGTCACTTAATGGCTAATGATTCAATTAGTCATGCTATCGTCTTGAAACTTCAGTAGAAACATTTGAACAAAGAAGGCTGGGGAGCTTCTAAGTTGGTGAACACTTTAATGTGCTGGGAGTGTAGAATGCCAGAATTTGGCACAGAAGCCCTACATGTCCCTCCACCTACCCATATACACATGCCTTGCCTTACAGATTTCTTCCAGTTGGCATTTCCTGAGTTGCATCCTTCATAATAAAATTATAATTGTAAGTACAGAGCATTCCTGAGTTCTATGAATCACTCTAGTGAATTATCATGCCTGGAGAAGGTGAGTGAGTCAAAGGAACTTCAGAATTTATAGTCAGCTGGGCAGACGTACAGGTAGCTTGGGGACCCTGTGGCTGGCATCTGAAGTGAGGGCAGTCTTGTGGGACTGAATTCACCCTTTACCTCTGTGGTCTGCTATAACTCCCAGTAGTGTCAGAATTGAATGGAATTGTAGGATTCCCAAGACGTAGCAGAGAATTAGAGAATTACTGGAAAACAATATACCGATGTTCAAACAAAATTGTGGTCAACTTACTGAGAGGGTAATTTGTGTTTTGTTTGAGTCAAAACCTCTTCCTCATGCCAAATATTCCAGACAACTTGGCTTCAGAAAACATAGATGTCATTTGTCCTTGAATAATAAATTACTTTCAATGATATGGACAGATAAACCAAGACTTTTCTGGTAGGCCATCTACTCTCTGATACATTTATCTTTTTACTTTACTAAAAGGCAGTCTCTAAGAGGTTAAGTAACTTTCAAGATCCACTGTGAAATTTAGATGAAAAGGACTACATAAATGTGTGTTGTTCTGTAACTATTAATTTGATTTCCTCCTTCCCTCCAGGGATTTCTAACAATAAGCTAAACTGATAAGACTCACTGATAGTGAACTGAATACGTCATTGGATGTGTCATAATTACTTGCCTATTAAAACTTAGCCCAACCTTTCATTCTTCTAAAATTGAGCAAATTATGAAAAGAAAGCAGCAATACTTACATCTTCGCAAATGGGCACACTCTATTCTCTGAGGCGTCCTGAACATCTAGCAGAGTTCCTGGCAGCGCTTGATAAAAGTCTGTTGAAAAAGAAAGGTTATGGGGATGCCTGGGCGACTCAGTTGATTGAGTGTCTGACTCCGGATTTCAGTTCAGGTCATAATCTTGTGGTTCTTGGGATCGAGCTTGGTGTCAGGCTCTGTGCTGACAGTGTGGAGCCTGCTTGGGATTCTCTCCTTCCCTCTCTTTTTACCACTCCCTCACTTGTGATCTCTGTCTCCCTCTCTGTCTCTCAAAATAAATAAATAAACATTAAAAACAGAAAGGTTTTATGTTCTTGTGCATTTAGGAGAAAAAGTATTGCTAGTAATTTGCAATGTAATTGAAGAGAAACAAAGCAGACACATGACACAATGTAACAGTACGGACTAATTAAACAGTAAAGGTTAATTTAAAGGTCAAGAAAAAAAATAACAAAATCAAAGGAAAAGAAAATTTATAGCAATTCATGATCAGAAAAGGCCGTGTGGAACTGGCACTTTAACTGGTCTGCCTAGGTATAGAGCAGGAGGAGGGCCCTTCCAAACAAGGGGAAGGATGTATGCCATGACACAAGATAATGAATGCATGGAGCACGTTCAGCGTATCTGGCTCCAGGAGAAAATAATGTGGGTGAAACACTGAGACTGAACAAATGGTTTATGCCCAGGTGGCAGAGAGTACCGAGTTCGTTCTAGGTTTAATGCGATTGAACAGAATAGTAGCTGTATAATGAATATGGTACTCCCGGAAGAATAATCCTCAATCCAAATGTAATTTAGGAAAGGTCTTGTCTAGGAGGAAAATAACATAAAAGTGGGACTCTGGGTGAAATGATTAGTCAATCCCTACCTGTGAACCTCAACTTCCACTGTTAGGAAATTAAGGCCAGCAGAATGTGATTTCTGAAACAGGGGTGGAGGACTGTTTCTTAGCTTGCTTGAAGGTGAATTGCAATTCTGAATGTTATGTAAAGGTTTGGGAATAGGCTTCATATTTCACAATCATATCTTATATTTTCACGATAAAGAGGCTTCTTTTAGGATTTATACATATGCTCTGATTTGGGCCAAAACGAAAGAACCTGAAAAAAGGAAAAGAACTGAGGAATTGTACCTTTAATTATGCCTTCATACAGAGTAAACATGTCCTTAATTTTTAATTAATTGTTCAATTAAAGTGTTTATCTTAACCACATTCAGGTATAAAATCAAGAGAAAAATAAAAATTAAGCCAAAACCAAGGTCTTGTACCATAAATCAGGAGTGTTTTATATGCCAATGTCTTTCTTTCATATTTTCCAGGAAATTTCATTGGCAACTGGAACCTGCCAAAAATGATAAATACCAGATTTGATATGGTGAAAATCACCCTCTGCTTCTATAAGGTTAAACTCTTAGGCCAAGAGCTGTAATCTTAACGTTCTGGAACCCCGTATAAAAGGAGAAAAACATGGAAAAGTAGATTTTTTTTTCTCTAGGCAATGTGATATTTTAATTAAGAACCAAGAGCCTATATAAGGATGCCCCTAGGTTTATCAGTATTAGGCGGAAATAAAGTAGAACTTGAATTGATATTGGTATGGGTAATGGCACCTGCTGGGTCATGTTTTTCTCCATGCTTACCAACATTTCTGACACATCATTACATACAACAAGATGTAAGGTGGAAGCCTAAAACATACACAACGGTCATTAAAAATAAAATCATAAAAAAAGATGCTGTTAGCTGCATCTGAATGTTGAAATATAGATCAATTATGAACATGATTGATGGATATATTTTAAATAAACATGTACAGACAATAGTGGTAGTTGTTAGAGCAAATACTCGGCGCTTTGGAAGAGACAAGTGACACGCACTGGGAGAATCAGAAAAGACTTCATTCTGCACCTGTGCTGGCCAGTGAAGTCACCTCCAAAGGTTGAGCTCCCAGCCCTGGCGCTGGCCTAGTTTTATGCCTGGCCAGTGTCCGGATACTTGGAAACTTTCTATCAGCTTCACAGGTGGGCAAGATCGCAGGGCCCAAGGAAAAAAAAAGGGGGGGGGTGGCACTTACCGGTTGTGCTAAGTGGGCAGTTGGCTAATCAAGAGGCAAGCAAGATTATAGAAGCCAAAAGGGTGCAAGGGGAGTATCTGGCCTCGGACATCTGGCTGGCTCTTTTTTATCTGCTTTTATCAGCTTTCCTTCTCATAGTGGGTTGGTACAGGAAAGAAGCCTAGAACTGTGCCCTCTCCACCCCCCGCCGCCACATACAACACTGACGAGATAGAAATGTGATTTTTCTTAATCTTTGAGACCCTTTCTTAACCTTGGAAAGTTATATTATACATCTTTAAATATTATAGTTGCGGTGATTAAGTATTTGTAGACCCAGAGAATCAGAGCCATAGCATCTTTTTGAGGCAAAACTATAAGCAATAACAGTTTTTAGTTATGCCAAATGGTACTATTTAGGGGACACCTACTATCTGGCGGTCCTAAATCACTGTGCTAAAGTTAAATGCATTAACTTTAGTGCCTACTTTATACAACGTGGAAATTGAGACTGGGGGAAATTAAGTTATTATCCAAGGACACACAAGTAGTATAAGTCATAACAAATCTGTCTGACTCCAAATCTCATATTCAATTTATTTCATTACTTACATCATCTATCTCATCTACTATGATGCTCACTCCATAAAGGGTAGGGGCTATGTCTATCTGGATTTAAACAAACAAACAAACAAACAAATATACGTACACTGATGTCCCAGCCTCACCCAAAACCAATTATATCAGAAAGTCAGGGATTAGAGGTGTAGGTATTTTGTTATTTTTAAAAAATCTTCTCAGATAGTCGTCATACAGTCTAGTTCCTTTGCCCTACATCATCTTTGTGGAACGCTTAATTGTACTACTAAAGCATTCAATATCATTAGTCCTATGTTTCAGATAAGAAAAATCAAAATCAAATCATTTCTCTAAAGTCACATAACAAGTTAGTGGGAAGAGCCAGATTTAAACTAAGTTTGTTGAGTTTCAATGCCAATGCTTATTTTATAGCCACTAAATTATATCCCCTCAAAGGAAATTAGTACGTGTTACTGAATATTAATAATCCCCTTAAATTCTTTAAGTGACAAACATAAATACTGTGAGTTTTTCTAAAATTTCAAAAGTCTTGGTGGGAAAAGATCTACATACCAGGCATTATTACAATTAACCTATTTATCAAGTTGAATTATTGCACGCTGAATTATTTTATTCCTGAATATATTACTTCCAAAATATATTCTATAATTATTCCAGCTCTACTGGAAAATCTTAAAAGTGCAAAATAAAACTTTGTCCCTCTACGAAAATCAGAAGATGACATTCTAGCTTAACTTTTAGTAGGCTATTAATTGTTTACCAATAAAAGGTTATTCCATTTATTTATTTTTTTCTTGTAAGGTACACATTCCAAATATTTAATTGTTTATGCCTTGAAGACTAAGGGAATATTGGGAGTCTTCATGTCTGGGCCAAATAAAGCCTCTTTTCAATCAGACACTATGCATATCAGTTGACCTGTTCAGAACCATTAAGAGAAAGATGAGACAAGGTTATGAAGTTCAGTATTGCTTCCCATCAACCTCAAAAACGCAAACTGAATCTCTTTGCCAAATAAGGAAAGTGCAATACCACACCTTGTTCCACATGTTTCCTCCAAAGGATGTCCTCCCACCCATGGTTGGTGAGGACCTGCTGATGGTGAAGTACAGATGAAAGGAAGACGATAAAACCAGGGGAAAAAATTGTCAGTAAGTTACAAGGATGGGGGTTGATTTTGTTAATATTTTCTGGCATTTTAATTCTCCCTAGGCCTGAAGTCCAAGATGTCTGCAGCCTCTGGCCACATCCCTTTTCAGAAAACAATATGAAATTTTAGCAGTGTAGAATTCCATTGACTATCAGAGACTTGTGATATAAGAGTAATCTGTAATGCATGGTTGGAGGATAGGGTGATTTATTCATTATACTAATAACAGCAAAATGATTACTTCATGT
The DNA here is from genome assembly GCF_007474595.2 of Lynx canadensis. Taxonomy (NCBI): domain Eukaryota; kingdom Metazoa; phylum Chordata; class Mammalia; order Carnivora; family Felidae; genus Lynx; species Lynx canadensis. The sequence goes on from NC_044308.2 coordinate 128,685,377, forward strand.
CTAGCACTATCCTCAGTCTTTAAATGTATTAACTCTAGAGGGTAAATGGGCCATAGACTCCTTGATGAGAAAGACTTTATCTGTCCTCTTGTTCTCCTTTGAAGCCATGTTGAGCACTCAGTGGCTATTTTGTGATTATGTCACATTGAATCTTGACAACACCGTATCGTCCAGGTATTGATTTATTTTACCAAGTCACTTTACATTACTAGCACCCAGAGGGCACGTACTTGTTAAGAGTAAGAGTCAAGATTTGAACTCAGAACTCACTCTGTCTGATTCTTTGCTCTTGGCTACGAAGGTATATTCCCTCCTAACTAGCCAGTACTAGGTGATAAGGTTTAAGGAGTGCACTTGTGATGAGCACCAGGTGATGTATGGAATTGTTGGATCACTATATTGTACAACCGAAACTAATATAACACTGTACATTAACTAACTAGAAATAAAATAAAAACTTAAAAAAAAAAGTAAATCTGTTGGCAAAATATACAGTACTAATGTGAATTGCATTCTTTCTCTTCTGAAAGGTCAGTTATGTATAGGAGTAGCTGTCTTCCATCATAGAATGTCAGCATCCTTTGAAAGGTTTCAAGATAATTAAGCTCACATTGTCCACGTTCAGGAATTAAATCCGTGGTGGGCTGGTTAAGAAAACTATCAACCTGTAGCTCTCCACTTACAACCTGCGGTAGAGTGGATCAAGATTTGAAGGACTTCTCCTCTGCACAGAAATAATAAATAATAAACAATAAATAACAAATAGTAAATAATAAAGCTAGGACAACCCCAGCCTCTCAAATGACAATATGGCAACTACAGAGCACCTTTCCATTGTAGAAATAGCTTCGCTTCTCCCATTTACCTATCTGTATCCTAAGGGTAAATTTACCTTGTAACCCAACGGCCAAATTCTAATAACTGTCCCCAAAGACTGGGAAATGTTAATAGTCTGACCAGTGCACTGTACTAGACATGTATGCATTTGGAAATAATTACCTCCAGGTTGCCAGCTGCAGTTCTAGGCACCAAAAGTTCAAAAATTAATAAACATGACCCTGGCTTTTGAAAAGTTCACCACTTAAGGATTATGGAAACCCATAAACACATCATTAAAATAGAAATGCCAGGATGGATTATATCTAAATCACAAAGGGAACACAAAGGAAAGAGATGAATAGGGAAATTCAGAAGGCACTCTAAAGTAATGACCTTGAATAAGGCTACTAGCTCTTTAATTAACCCACAAAATGGTAGTACAAGGAAAGAGATTGATTATCTGCTTGCTAATAAGGAGATCAGTGGAAAAGGCAAATATATATATTTTAGGAAAACTCTTTTTCCATATGTAGTAGCTGGGGAAAATGATGTTCTGGTTGACCATATGTCTATAGGATATTAATTTATAATAATTTAACATTTTAAAAAATAATATTGCTCATAAATAAGATTTAACCCTTTTGTGGAAAATTTGAGTAATGTGTCATTCATACACTAGAAAGTTTATATTATATTCTTCCTTAAGTACCAAGAATTTCTAGATAAACTTTTTAAATTTGCAAAGTTCAGCATGACCATCAGTATCCTCAATTTACCTACGCATTTTAATCTGATGACACTTTCAAAACTATTGAGAAAACTGAACAGAATAGTATCCTAGAAAGGAGGTTTAATCATTCAGATGTTTTGCACTTGGGAAAATTAGCAAATCAACAACTAAATGAAGTGGGATATAGAATTCATGTGGCTAACACAGAGAGAGTCATGACTAAATCTCAAGTGAGACTATTTTGGGGAAAGTAGCAGTTGGAAGAGAGATAAGGAAACTGTAGAAAATATTGTAACATCTAAATGAAAACGAAAATCACAGGGGACAAAAAGAATAAATAAAGCCCTTAGTTGTTTGCCATTGTTTGGACAAAAGCAAAGGATGAAAAAAAAAATGGTCTCAAAGGTGCTTCAGGCTGCATCTTTACAACCTCTAACAAAGGTCAATTGAGTGGGAAAATTTGTTAAAGTAGTTATTTGAATAAGTGGAAGAAAAAAATCAAGCCAGTGTTCCCAGCTATGCTAGCATTGTGTAGACACAATGTGAATTGGTATCTGACAAGCAAACCCACTTATCTGCATTTTCTTTGCTTTGCCCAGGAAGCTCTAGGGAAAACTACATTGATCTCTTTGCCACTCAACCTTCTTACACCTTCTTTCTCAGAAAGTTCTGTTTTTTTCCTTCTTTGTCATCCTGTACAAATTAAAAAAAAAAAAAGGTAAAGGAAGAAAGGAAGAAAAGATGAAAAGAAGAGAAAGAAAGAAATAAAGAGAAAGAAAGGGAGAAAGAAAAAGAGAAAGAAAAAAGAAAGGAAGAAAAAAAAAGAAAAGAAAAGAAAGTTTACATCAGGGAATATAAGGAATACAGAAAGAAAGTGTTTACATCAGGGAATACAAGGCAAAGTTGGGCCATCTGTAACATAGGGAAATCGACTTTTTATTGCAAAATATTTTCTAGGTTTGCCACAGGGGAAGATAAGACAGAAAAGAAAACTTTGAGAGAGGGCTTGAAACCTCTTATTGCTGTCAAGGTCTGGCTAATCCTTTTTAACTAAAAATGTATGGAAAGTTGTGTTTGTAAGTTGGGAAAAATTAACACGTTGAGTTTATTAAATATAAATTGAAATATTATGAAAAATTACCTTAAGGACATTAAAAGTCTTGGGCATGTGGGTATATCAAGCAAACAGATAGACATGCCGCCTTTTGGCCTGAATTATGGCTCTGCAATATTAGACCATTTTCTCCCTCTCCGGTGCAGAAGTTTCTAATCTAACTATTGTCTTAACAGAATTCAGAGGTCGTCAAACTGGAGAATAGCTGATTAGTTTTGTAAATAAAGTTTTACTGGCACACGGCCATTGCTGTTTATTTCCATATTTTCTATGGCTGATTTCATGTTCTAATAGCAGAGTTGTGGAAAGGCCTAAAACATTACAGAGAGTTGGCTGACCCTGTTATGTATCTAGTTTTTGCAGGAAGAAACTATCTCAAGTATTTTAAAGGATTGCCACTTTAGATTCCATGTGTTCAAAGGGGTCACTGACAAGTTGCCTCAATGACTTCTCCACCAGCTTAGCGGACCTGTCCTACCCACGGTTAATGTCACCTGCAGACTCTCCTGAAGACCCAGCACTTTCTGTTTTGTCTGCTTTGCTTATGTTTTTCTCTTTAGTTAATATATCCTTTGCCCACTCCAGATCCTCCTTCATAGATGTCAGCTTCTCCATGCAGCCATCTCTGATTCTCCCTGGCAAAATCAATCACTACTTTCTCATCATTGCAACCCTGAAATGATCCCTTATCACATTAGCTTGTGCCCTTACTCTGACCTCTACACCTAACTTCCTGGAGACCCAAATTCTGTCTTTCTCATCTCTCCCATGGTGCCGGGCAAGGTGCCTAGCATCTAGTAGATACTCGGTAAATGATGGCTGAAGTCCATTGAAAAATGGTCTAAGGCAATGCATAGAGGTTCCAACTGAAGGGCACCTATAATTTCTTAGAGTCTATTTGTGATTTTATTATTTTAGTAGGAAACAGGACCCTGAATGAATGGAAGACGAGAAGCAGGTACATTATGAGAGAAAAAGGGAGATGTCAAAAAATATCTGGAGCATGGAGGACTCTTGAAAATGAGAGAAGACGGGTACCTGGGTGGCTTAGTCAGTTAGGTGCCCAACTCTAGATTTCGGCTCAGGTTATTATCTCAAGGTTCATGAGTTCAAGTCCCATGTCCTGCTCTGTGCTGATAGTGCAGACCTTGTTTGAGATTTACTCTCTCTCTCTCTCTCTCTCTCTCTCAAGATAAATAGAGAGAGAGAGAGAGAGGGAGAGGGAGAGGGAGAGGGAGAGGGAGAGGGAGAGGGAGAGGGAGAGGGAGAGAGAGAGAAAATGAGGGAAGAGTGTGCTGGCCTTGATTCCAAAGACAAACTTTATGCCTCACTGTTCCATCTAGCTCCAGCCCTCTTTGTTATCAGCTCTTTCAACCACACCCATCCTCTCATTTCAGTTTTCCTTTTGGGATTTCCCCCTTTCTTTCCTACCTAAGTCCTAAATGCCACTCAAGCCCTACCCTCCCTGCTGTTCTCCTTTCCTTACTGTCTTCCCTTTCTTGTTTTACCCACCTCTGAAATCAAGCCCAGCATGAGATTCTACATACAGACTTGGTTCCATATTTATTTTAAAAAAATTTCAAGTTCAAACTGTTATCAATTTTCTGTCATAGTCTCTATCAGTGTCTACCTAATTTCTCATGAATTACTGAGTGATTAGCATCACTCAATCTTGGAGTCGATTCCTTGAAACTCTCCTTAATTCTAGTTAAGTGTATTGGCCTATGTTCTCCAGAGAAACAGAGCCAATAGGATTCAGCTAGTAATTCTCACTTTTATTCTTTCAAGCATTCTTTTTTCCCTCAAAAATGACTGTGATCTAAACTCAGCAGTCAGACAGTGATGATCTACTTTATGTTGATCTCTTGAGCCTACTTTGGACTCCTTGTACCTCTTCAGGGGCCACTACACCTGCAGTTTGCTCCCAGAAGATCCTGTCAATGATGTAGTTTTCTGCTAACTAGCACTTGAGTCCCGATATATTCAGCAGGTTCCTAGACATTTCTTAAGCAGGTGCCTACCCTCCAGTCTCCTCTGATGAAAATGTCAAATTCATGGATGGCTAATTGCATACTGTAGGAGTTAAAGCAGATACTTTTTAAACAATTATTTTAAAAATAATATAGGTACAGGGGCACCGGGGTGGCTTAGTCGGCTGGGCATCCTACTCTAGATTTTGGCTTGGGTCATGATGTCATGGTTCTTAGGTCAAGCCCCGCATCAGCTCCCCACAGCAGTGTGGAACCTGCTTGAGATTCTCTCTCTCTCTCTCTCTCTCTCTCTCAAAGCAAATAAATAAACTTAAAAAATAAAAGAAATAAAAATAAAAATAATACAGGTATAAACTCACTCTTTGGCTGTGAGGACTGTATACTGATCTAGCCAAAATCGACATATCCCAAACTCCCTTTTCTGCTTTTACTCAATAACTTTGTAGGGATGTGTGCTTTCATGATTTTGTTCTTTCCCACTTCTTCTGGAAAGCGTTGTTCTGTTTCTTTGTTTGTTTTTTTTAGAAACCATCATCTACATCTATGTGCTAAGGGATAGCCTCACCACTTTCCTCCCCTTACATCATCTCCTTTGGTATGTTAGGAATAGATGACTCAGATACGCCCTGTAAGAATACACAGAGATGGAGATAGGTTTGGTATACTCTAGCTGGGCCAACCAGAATCATCACTTGCTACAACTCTATGTCTTTTCTCACTTAGATAAGATCACAAGGAACATGGCCAATAGCTGTGTCTTTTGCTGTTGTTGGAAAAAAAAAATCTCTAAGAATGAAACTTAAACCAAGGAAATTAGGGCACAGAGAGATGGAGAGAAAGAGGGCGGGGCGGGTGGGGGGAAGGATAGCAAGAGAGAGAAACAGACGAAAGCGATCCCAATGACATCAAGTGACACCCTGGATGCAGGTGTGCCCGGATTTGGCAAGATTCCTAGAGTTCGCTCTTACATGAAATCAGTGAATGGTGTGTTTGTCACTTGCGTCTAAAAAGGTCTCTCCTGATTCCTGATTTTCCCGTTACTCCTGTATGTCTTTTTAGGGGCTTCTAACTAGTGCCTGGAATTGTTTGCATATAGATTCTGTTAGCAAGGAAATAATTAAAAACAATGGTCATCATGCTGTGAAATACCTACTTAGTAGTGGCTTAGCTTTGAGAGTGGCTCTGTTTTGATTAACAGGGGACTCTTTCAAGACAATTTGATTTGACAACTTGTCATATGAAATATTTTCATGTTAGTTTGTGTGTGAAATTCTACCAAATGCTCTACCTAAAATTTCATGGCTTGTTCTAATATGACCACTAAAACTGATTATTGGGTAAATAATTAGGCACATATGACATGCTTTGTTTTGATAACAACTGTTGCTTATTTTTCATGATTTTTCTGTGTCCATATGTTCACATATTTTTAGTGCTTACAACAAAAAACTAAAAAAAAGAGGATTAATGTAAGAGTTTTTTGGAAGTCATTTTAATATATGTGTATACGTGTGTTTTATTTAATAGTGACTGGAGTGTTTTCTTTCTGTTTTCTTCCACCTCTTGAGTTGGTTGTGATAGTCCAAAAAAAAAAAATATACTAGGATTTTCTGAATGATAATTTCTGTTTGACAAATCAAGAATTCAGAATACAACTATACAATTCAAACCTAAAACTTTATTTTTCATATAGGTTTTTTTTTAACGTTTTAATTCTTGAGAAAGAGAGAGACAGAGTGCAAGCGGGCGCGGGACGGAGAAAGAGGGAGACACAGAATCCGAAGCAGGCTCTAGCCCCTGCCCCTGCCCTTGCCACCGAGCTTTCTGAGCGAAGCTGGATGCAGGGCTCAAACCCATGAACTTCCAGATCACGACCTGAGCTGAAGTCTGACGCTGAGCCACCCAGGTGCTCCTAAAAATTTATTTTTAATAAATTATTGAAATGTGTTGCTAAAAGTATACACTGAAAAGTTCTCATTGCAACATTTGTGAGAACTACACTTAGAAATGGCCTCAAACCAATAAAAATGTTTTAATTTTGGTCATAATTATGAAATTTAATAATCACAATAGTTTATTGATGGATTTTAAAGTAATTGATTTAATGGAAAAAGCTCTTGGTAGACTGTTATTTTTTTTAAATAAAAGCAATGTGTATTCAGTATGATGCTAATTTCATAAAATCAAATGTATAAAAAGCAATAAGAGAAGGTATAACGATGGTGAAATTACGGCGATTTTTTTACTTAGTTCTTTATACTTTCCTATGCTTTTTCCATCATTGGCTACGAATATGTATTTTTAATAGTCAGCAAATCTTACAAATAACACCCATAGGTGGTAAGGGTTGATGATATAAAGAACAACATACATCATTGATTGCACTATAAATCAACTTACCATTTTAGAATAAATATATGCTTCAAATAAACTCATAATATTTTGATTAGTAAAATAAAACAAATAATCTTGAACATGACCAAATCTAAACACTGAAGGGCTGTTCTTCACAGTATCATTTGTAATTGTTAAAAAGTTCAAAAATAAATTGTGGATGTAAACTCTGGCACACCAGTTCAGTGTCATATCAACCAATTTTTTTTTTAATGACTACCAAGACAAGATCTTGAAATAAGAAAAATTCTTGTGATACGAAATGAAAAAATTAACATAAAATTACATAGCTTTTGCAATCACATCTATATTATTACTCTACAAACGATGGAAAAAAATCCAAAGATTTATTTACCCTGATTTATTAAACTAATTTTAGATGTATAGAAAGGGTCCAAATTTCCTAAATCTCTTTTAAGTAAGATAGTTTCACGACCATTATTTTTTTTTATAGGGAAGATGGAATGTCAAATACGTAATATATATATATGTGTGTGTGTGTATTATATATATATATATATACATATATATATACACGTTACATGATGCACATAGAAATTTTATTTTATTTTATTTTTTTAAGATTTATTTGTTTATTTTGAGAGAGAGCAGGAGAGGGCCAGAGAGAGAAGGAGAATGAATCTCAAGCAGGCTCCGCGCTCAGTGCAGAGCCCAACGCAGGGCTCTATTTCACAAACTGTGAGATCAAAACCTGAGGGGAAATCGAGAGTTAGATGCTTAAATGACTAAGCCATGTAGGCACCCCTAGAAATTTTAAAATTGAGTTTAAAAAACTCATCATAGGGGCACCTGGGTGGCTTAGTCGGTAAGCGTCCGACTTCAGCTCAGGTCACGATCTCACAGTTCGTGAGTTCAAGCCCTGCATCAGGCTCTGTGCTGACAGCTCAGAGCCTGGAGCCTGCTTCGGATTCTGTGTCTCCCTCTCTCTCTGTTCCTCCCCCACTCACATTCTGTCTCTCTCTCAAAAATAAATAAACATTAAAAAATTTAAAAATAAATAAAAATAAAAAACTCATCGTATGTCTGATACTATGTAAATATCTGTTATGGACTAAATGTTTGTGTCCACCCAAAATTCATGCTTTGAAGCCCCAATGTGATGATATTTAAAGATTGAGCCTTTGGGAGTTAATTAGGTTTAGATGAGGTCATGAGGTAGGGAATTCATGATGGGATTCATGGGCATATAAGAAGAGGAAGAGAGATCTCTTTTCACACGCGCTCACTGAGGCAAGGCCACGTGAGAACACAGTGAGACAGCAGAGATCTGCCAAGCAGTAAGAGGGCTGTCACCATGAAGTGAATGAGCCACGCCTTGATCTTGGGCTTCTCAGACTCCAGAACTGGGAAATAAATTTTTATTTTTTAAGCCACCTGGTCTATGATATTTTGTTATGGCAACCTGAACTGACTAACAGAACATCTTAAGATCTGCTATACTATTTAGATAAGTAGTAAAGATAGTCATTGTCTTATATTAAACCTATGTCTTATGAGAATGAATGAATGAATAAATTTTAGTGAAAAGCAAGGAGTGGTAAAAATGTAACTTTTTTAGGGACAAGATATTAGAGTAGTATTTGCAAATGATAAATCACCTTATTTAAGCCAAACAAAGGAATATGTTGGCTCATGTACATGAAAAGTACAAATTTAGCTGCAGGTATAATTAGATCCGAGGGTTCAGTCAATGTCATATGGTGTCAGTCTTACTTTTTCTATCACGTGACTCTCCTCTTCATTGACTCAATTTCAAGAAGCTCTTTCCTCCTGGTGACATAATGGCCGTTTGCTGCTTAGCATGAATATCCTACTTTATGAGCAACCCCAGAGTAAGGATAACTTCTTTTTTCCAATATTTCCTCCAAAAGGCCTAGAATTAATGTCCATTAATCTGGGGAAACCCGAAAGGTAAAGAAGTGAAACCATTTAAGGGTGTGTGATATTAATGAGTGGTCACCACTATAGGCAGCGGGGGTTCAGTCCCACTGGGGATGTCTGATGCTGTAGGCCTACTGCTTGACCTGCTATCGGGAAAATACATATTTTTTGAATGAATGAATGAATGAATGAATGAAGTGTTGGATGAATGAATGAATGAATGAATCATTGAATTCATCAAACCATAAGTGAGTCTGTGAGTCAATGAATGCTCAGATAATGAATAAGAATTTATGTGTTTAATTTTCATACATGTCCAGCTTATTCTAAATTGAATTGTCCTTTTACACCCTTGGATAAACAGAATTGCAACATCACTGATACCCGTGATGTTTCCATGATGGACAAGGGAGAAGGCCATTTATTGGTAAAGGCAGAGGCTGTATTAAGTACTGCAAGCTTGTCATCAGGCACAGTATCTCTTTACTTGCCACTTACTTCAGCACAGATTATATCCTAATGACAAGAGAACACAAAAGTATATGAAAATTGTACATTCTATTCTTTGGGGCAGTGCACACTAGAGGTAAAGAGCATATGATAAAAATAAAATTGATTCCTTAACTTAAATAAAAACGTAAAAGTTTACTCATCCTTGGATCTGGAAGAAGTTAAGTGATTTGCCTGAGGTCACCTCATAAAATAGTGGCCAAGATGGGATGATAACCTTGGTAATTTAACACTCATCCAGAGTTCCAATTAAAGATTACTATTTAAATTGAAATTTAATCAATGATTATGTCACTTGGTCGCTTTTCAAGACTCGCTGTACATCAGAAGTATGAGGAACATTGTTCAAAAATTGTATGTCTACAACAAACCTCTAGATAATCAGTCTTGGTTGGTCTAGGGTGAGCTGTGGCATTTCTAAAAAGTGATTTTAATGTGCAGCCACTGCTAATAGTCACTAAGAAAGTTGGTGACGAGGATACAAAAAAAATAGTCCTTTTCAAAGGTTTTCTCCAAAGAATCAGATAATCAATCACACTTTACTATGTCCTGCTTATGTATTCAAACAGTGAATACAATTTCTAAACTTAATGTATTTTCTAACAGAGATCCAGCCGAGGAGGTACCAAAAAAAACGACGGATGATTAAGAAAATAGACTTTTCACATAGGCTGATAAAGAAGTGACCGAGCTTTCTAAACTCTCCCAGCCAAATACATTTTATTGCCTTTCGTTATGACATTGACATTAAGCCAAAGTATTCCGTCTAAAGAGTGAAGTTGACCTTAATTGTTTTTTTTAGATTCTCAAAGTTTGTTGATCCTATTATGATATTTACCTCATTTGCACTTCAGTTGAATGTGAAATGACTGTATATTAATTCACACGGTATCTTGCTACCTATTAGCAATATGGAAGGTTTAATTTAATGTTGGCTTGTGCCAGTGCCGGGAGATGTGCAGGTGAGAAAGCATGCGATTCTAATCTCTTTTCATAAGCCACAGCTGAATTAGCATCACACATCAGTGTATCATCTTTTCACAGTTTATCCTTTTTCAATCAGTTTGCCGTTTCACCTTGTTAGTTCTGACAGAGGCGAAGTAGAAATGCCAAAAGCTGTTGAATAAATGTAACATTGAGTCACATATATTTCAGCTGTACACAACAGAACTCAATTGCTTTTCTTGGGTAACGTTGCTGTTCATTTGATAGGCATTAATTAGAACCGATGTTTTCTATCTGCAAAGTTTTAGTATAAAGTAAGTGTTCATTCTCAAAAAAAAAAAAAAAAGAAGAGGGGGCAAACCCCTCTTGCATTTAATCATGCTAAACAAGCTCTTTAGACAATTTGTTCAGAAATTTCTGTAATTAAAGCTTACCCTCCAGGTAATGTGGTGATCAGATCTACCAGCGGGTATAAATTAGGGACATTATGCAATTAGCACTAAGACCGCAAATGGAAGTAACAGCTGGGTGGCTGTAAGGGAAGCAAATAAATGACTCCGAAGTGGCTCCTTAATATTAGGGAGAAGGTCTTCTGTAAGAATGTGCTGTGGTGACTGGTTCTTTAGCTCAATGAATGGAGTATTTTTCTCTGCATGTGTTTCAAAAAATTAAATTTGAATATATCTGAAAATTTTGTGAACAGATAAGAATGTTTAACCTTAATTCAGAAATGAATCCTAGTTTCTGTAAATTTGAAACCTCTTGAATATTATTCAAATGAATTTCACCCTGATGTAAAATAAAAAAAAGTTAGAAGATAAAGCAAAAAAAATAATATTTCAGTATTAACAGAGCTTTTGCCTGGGAAAATCAGAAAGGGGAGGGAGGCATGACTTTATTCATTTATTTGTTTATTTATTTATTTATTTATTTAATTTTTTTAATAGAAGCCAAAGGCAATGGTAAGGCTGTACTATTTCTCTACTTGAATCCAGGTTGGAACACTAGCCCAGATAAAAATATATTTGGACTTTTTTGTTGTTGAAATGCCTGCCTTACAGTATTTCCTTAGATGCTTAGTTGTATCCATTCCTCCTTACTTGCACCACCTCCCTTTCTTGTTCTACCTTATTCATCTAGCTTTCTAAATTCAGTTCAAATAGCGCTGAATTTAGCAGATTTTTTTTTTACCACTTTGAGTTGGATGATCATCTTTTCTGCTTCCATGACTCTGTTTGCACCTCTAATATCACAGCAGTTATTCATGCTTTGTGTCTAGAAGATGCAAGTCTATTTTCCAGAAGACTGAGGGTATGTAGCATACAAGGATCTGGGTATGAATGGTTATCTAATAGGAACTTTGCATCTTTTTTTTTTTTTAATTTTTTTTTTCAGCGTTTATTTATTTTTTGGGACAGAGAGAGACAGAGCATGAACGGGGGAGGGGCAGAGAGAGAGGGAGACACAGAATCGGAAACAGGCTCCAGGCTCTGAGCCATCAGCCCAGAGCCCGACGCGGGGCTCGAACTCACGGACCGCGAGATCGTGACCTGGCTAAAGTCGGACGCTTAACCGACTGCGCCACCCAGGCGCCCCTAGGAACTTTGCATCTTGTTGAACCTCAGATTTGAAGGAGAATATGGAAATGGAGTCAAAGACGTGTTGCCAAAGTGAAATGTTCTTTCCAGCTAATAAAAGGGAAAAAAATATGGAGGGCATCTAATGAAACATACTAGGTGTGAAGGAAACTAAGAGGCAATGTTTTAAAAATTAATGTTTAGTTTTAACCTTTCTAAAAAGCATAAAGTAGTTAATCTGATGCCATTTTTATTTTTCATATAGATACTCCTGTTAATAGCATTTAGATTTCTACAGGGGACAGACATCTGAGCTGTTTTTAATTACAACAAATTTGACGAGCCTCATTTCATCATGGAGTCAACCTCTCTCTCCCAGTGTGCTCATGGAACTTCCATTTATATGAGCAGGAGTGCTAGCTAATTAGCCGAGGTGACGCAAGTGGCATTAAGATCTAAGCAGTCAAGCCCAGTTATCAAGTCAAAACGCTCTTCAGAACCTCTGTCAGAAGAACTCACTCATGACAGCAAACATCATTTTAGGAGTTCCTGGTCCAAGCCTCATTCTGGTGTGATTTGCCAATTCTGTTAAATCAGCAGGACAATGGTATTAAAACCGTGTTTCTCCAAAGCCAGGCTATTGACATTTCCGGTCAGATGACTGTTGTGGGGGCCGTTCTCTGCGTGGTAGGGTGTTTAGTGACATACCTGGCCTCTACCCACTGGATGCCATTGGCACCCACCAGTTGTGACAACCAAAAAAGATCTTCAGGAATTGCCAAATGTCTCCTGGAGCAAAATCACCCTCAGTTAAAAACTACCGCCTGCGGCAGACCATACATAACTTGCTTTGGAATGGTGTATTTTAAATCCTAAATCTCTCTGAGCCAGGGCACTTGAGCTGCAAACCTCAGCGACCCTCGACTTAGCTCATAGCATGGCCTAAATCCTTTAATCAAGGATATGCGCTCATCTGAAAGGCCTGCTGGTCAGTCACAAATGCTGAGAGAATTTCATTTTCTTTGAGACCCAAAGTCCCATCATAATGGGTTTTATTAAGTTGCAAGAGAGATTACTTAACCAGACTAAGCCTTGTTCTTTGACACAGCTAGTCTGCTTTCATCTAATTTACAAACTTCTCTTCACAAATCCTGTAAGGAGGCTACCTTGGAATCAAAGTAGACGTGACTTTCAGAAGGGGATTTAGGGAATGACTCATAACATTTATTGCAAATTTTAAATATGTTATTTATAACATTCATTGTATACCATTTGGATTTAAAATTTTGAGTGAATTTGAGAGATTACATGTGACTGACCCTGGAGCAGCCCTGAAGTACCAAAATGGAGCAAAGAGCACGAGTCAGACCCTCTCCATATGCTCAACATGAGCACAGGTCACGACCACCTCTGCTTCCACTCGTCATGAGGAGACTGGAGTGGAGAAACGATCTCTAGACCTGGTGCCTGGTTGCCATAGTTCAGCGGGGCAGGGGGAGGTGGGGAATTCCCATACCCTGATTTAGCTGCTGCAGGCTTTTTCTTTCCTTTTGTTTTGTTTTGTTTGTTTTTAGCATTTAGCATTAAAGCTTTATTTGATTGGAATCATATTTGATATGGTCACTGGTAGATTTCTTTCAAGTAGATGCTGAGATGGAGTTCTGAGTACAAGAAAAAAATGTATCAGTAATCGGCACCCGCACAGGGAAGTTAGTGAAAAGATTAAAGAGTGAATATAGGGGCGCCTGGGTGGCTCAGTCGGTTGGGCGGCCGACTTCGGCTCAGGTCATGATCTCGCGGTCCGTGAGTTCGAGCCCCGCGTCGGGCTCTGTGCTGACAGCTCAGAGCCTGGAGCCTGTTGCAGATGCTGTGTCTCCCTCTCTCTGACCCTCCCCCATTCATGCTCTGTCTCTCTCTGTCTCAAAAATAAATACACGTTAAAAAAATTTTTTTAAAAATAAAAAAAATAAAAAAATAAAGAGTGAATATAATACATACATATATATAAGATATATATTACAGTTTTGTGAGGGGGTTGTTTTCATTCTTTTTGTTTGTGTTTTATTTTGTCTTGTTTTCAATGAAGTCTTTCAAACACTTCACCTAGTTCTTTTACTTCAAGTCGGGATTCAGGAGGTACTGATGAAAGAAGTGAAAACATTGAGGATGACAAAGAGATTAACGCAATCCTTTCTTGGCCCTCCCAAATAATCTTGAAACCACAAAGCTGTTTTCCTATTACCTACACACACACACACACACACACACACACACACACACGACCTATGTTAGATGTCAATATCACAAATATTTCAATATAAAGGATGTAGGAGTATTCCCAGGCAAGGCACTCGTAATGGACAAAGTATAATTAAACTCTGGGATATGTGCAAGGATGAAGATAGAAAATTATAATTCGTAGTTTACATAGTGGGGGCCAGTTCCTCATTCTCTAATGCTGTCTACAAAACCAGCAGGATTATACGCTTTCAGTTCTTTTCGATAGCTTCTCGTCAGGCAACAGCACTCACAGAGTCCGTAATCTTTAGAGGGATTTCCCGTCACTTGCTAACTCAACACAGGACACTGGATAACATGCAAGAGGTTGTGACAGAGTTAGGAGGCAAGACTGTGTCTGCCGGGAATAGGATACACCGGATACAGTGAAATTCCACTAAAGTAAAAGCACTCAGCTTACAGCACAGACCTCACACTAATAGGATTTAAATAGCAGTTTCGGCCTCTTATTTAACTGAATCTACTTGAAGAAAACATCACATGACACAAGTTAGCATGTTTAACTCCACGAATTGTTCAACCTGAAGTTTAAGTAAGTTAAGCATTTAAAAAGTACATATCCGACTCTGATTAATCCAGATACAATATTAAATCAGCCCAAACTTTTCTTTGTCATTCAAATATGTAACATTTGTGGTTTTGTAAGAAAACTTCACTGGTGTCAAATTTGGAGTCCCTGATGCCTCAAATGTCTTAAAGGCATCTTAAACTCAGTGTGTTCTCCTCCCAGACGGGTCCCCTTCCATCTTGGAGAAGTTACCGTGGCGTATTCATCTTGACAATTCACTCTCCTTCATGCTCTGGCCAGTATTTGACCCATCATCATTCCCTGTCAAGTTCATCTCCAAAAATAACGTATTTCAGAGAGGGCAGGCTCCGGACTCAGACTCTGCGAGTGTTCAAATTCTCTCACCTCCCTCATGAGTTATGTGACCTCAGCAAAGTGAGCTAACTTCTCACTGCCTCAGTTTTCCCACTGGTAATAAAAGTAGAGTGGGAGCAATATATTTCATAGGAGGGTTCCACCCCAAAAAGGGATATAATGTCAGAATCACTTTTTAAATTCCTTACATCAACAATAAAATATATGCTTTGCCGTGTACCCTGTGATTTCCGTATGTCTTCTTTCAAACAAGTTCACAGCAGCCTCTCTATCTTGAGTGCTAATAGAGCCAACTTTCTTCCATATTGTAGGGCATAGTCTGGCCCCCAAACGCACAGTTTGGCTTAGATTGAGGGGGTTGACTTGAAAAAGTATAGGTACTCTGTGAACTATAGTATCAAATAAGGAGGTAGGTGTTTGTGTTACAAGATGCTTGGGGCAAATGATAGTGTCATGAAGGCATGAACATTCAGGCAGTCCCAGGCAACCAGGGCACCCTGTGTTTCCTCTGCCTCAGTGCTCTGTCCAGCACTGTGCCACTTGGCAAGGTCATGAACCTGACGGACGGAGGAATGAGCACATCTTCGCAATATTTATGATGCTTTGTGTTCCGTAGTATGGGGACCCAGGCAGGTCAAGTATGAAGCCGTGGGTTCAGATAACCCCAGTGTGCAATCTATAAGTCAAGGATGAGTCTGCTGGGCATGAACTTCTCTTAAACAGACATCTAGTACTGTCTTCATGTACAATACAGTCAAGTGGTGATATAGTACATGTGGCAAAAAGGAACATTTATAATTTCATTTACATACATTATATGCACATACGGATAAGAAAGAGGTGGTATGACCATACCTACCTCACTGGAGTTTTAAAAAGAATAAATGAGATAATATTTCTAAGGAATTCAGAAAAGTGTCTGATTTGGGTACAAACTTAATAAATGTTAGCAATTTATCTTCTTTCTTATTTATTCTCTATTAGTAGCAAGTCCAAAGTCATTCACACAAGATCTTTATCTTGCTTGAATTTCCAAGAACCAGGATTGGTGGTAGGGAAGTTCTTAGTCCAGCCAGGTGAAGAGAGAAAGAACTATATAATCTGATTATTCACTGTGTCTTTTTTTTGTTTTTGTATCTCGGCCAAATGACACCATTGCTGAACAGCCTGCACGGTGGATATTGGTCCACTGTCATGGCAATAGTAATCTTGTTCTTCCAGATTCCTACATGGTGTTTACTACTACCAAACACTCAGTCTTTCAAGGTGATAGGGATATTAGCGTACATTAAACATGCTTAATTATTTTCCTCCAAATCTAGACAGTGTTGTATCCAAAGGACCTTCAAGTCTTAGCCATATCCAGTAACAAACTACTCCTCTTGTAAGAATGAACTATGGCGTGGCTTGATTACCATTCTGGTCTTCTCCCTAACAATGAGGAATTTTTCTCTGAGGTCTACTCCAGCCAATGATCATTCATCAATACCATTCCAGTCTACCAACATGGGGATTACTATACATATATCAGATTTCCAAGATAGATGCAATAATTCCTTCCATTCCTGCACGCATGCCCTTTGCAATATGATATTGTAACTCTTCCATCATGATAGACTCTATTTCTCCTCCCTTAAAATGTGAGTTTGCCCTATGACTTGCTTTGGCCAAAAGAATATGCAGAAGCAAGGTTTGGTACCTTCTGAGCAAAGCCTCAGGAGGCTTTGTATTTTCCATTTTGAGACTTCTGCTGTTTGAATCTATTGTGAGAAGTCTAAGCTTGCATTCTTGATGATGAGAGACCATATAGAGAGAAAGGTGCAGCTGACAGACAGCCCCAACCCAAATTCATGTACAAGGGTCTCCTAACCACTCGGAAGTAGCCAGATCCCCAGCCAACTATGGTCACATGAGTGATCCCAAGTGAGGCCGGCGGAATTCTCTTAGGAATTCTCTTGGAGGGATAATATTCTTTCACCAAACTGTAACTACTGTTTTATATTCTTCCTCAGGAAAAGTTTTGTCTTCTGGAATCTATCTGTCTTGTGTGTTTCTCTTTCTTTCTTTCTTTCTTTCTTTCTTTCTTTCTTTCTTTCTTTCTTTCTTTCTAACATTTATTCTTGAGAGAGAGGAGAGAGAGAGAGCAATCAGGAGAGAGGCAGAAAGAAAGAGGGAGAGGGGATCTGAAGCAGGCTCTGCATGGACAGCAGAGAGATGGAAGCGGGGCTCTGAACTCATGAACCGTGAGATCATGCATGATCTGAACTGAAGGCAAACGCTTAACCGACTAAGTCACCCAGGTGCCTCTTTCTTTCTTTCTTTCTTTCTTTCTTTCTTTCTTTCTTTCTTTCTCCTTTCTTTCTTTCATAGACCTATCATCTTTCTATAATCTATCCATGACTTAAGAAAAATTACATATGTGGCAGTTTGCTTTCAGAGACTGCCTTCAGCTCTGAAGATGGAAGTGTCAAGCTTAATTTTTAAATTATACTTAAAATCCTTTTTACTACCAACCATACATCATATGGGTGCACAATAATTTATTAGTCATTATCCATTATTGGAAATTTATTGTGTTTCTAAAATCTTACAACTAGAGTTTTATTAAGAATATATTCTTACATAAATCTTTATTCACATTTCTAGCCATTTCTTCAATACAGATTCCTAGATATACAGTGACTGATTTAAAGGGTATGAAACTCTTTTTAAGCTTTTAGTGACTACTTCAAATTACTTTCCAGATAGGTCCATAGAATTTATATCACTACCAGAAGTATGTAATAGTAAATTTCCTTGCCTCTTAAGGTTATTAACTTTTTAAAAATTTGCTACGTGTTTGATATTGAAATGTGGTGTTTTATTGTTACTAACACTTTTTTTGTGTTTAGCAATATTTTCGTAACATTTTTTCTCCTTTTTGAATAATTTTCTTCTCTTTTCCCCTATTCGTAGGGAATGCAGGAGGGGCAGAGAAAGAGGGAGAGAGAGAGAGAGAAACCCACCCCTGCCCGCTCCACCCCCCCCCCCGCCCCCACACTGGCAGTGCAGAGCCTGACTCCCCGCTCAAATGCGCCGACCATGAGATCATGACCGGAGCTGAAATCAAGAGTTGGACACCTAACCAACTGAGCCACCCAGGCATTTTTTTTAATGTTTATTTATTTTTGTGACAGAGACAGAGTATGAAGAGGGGAGGGGCAGAGAGAGAGAGAGAGAGAGAGAGAGCAGAATCTGAAGCGGGCTCCAGGCTCAGAGCTGTCAGCATAGAGCCCAATGTGGGGATCAAACCCACCAACCATGAGATCATGATCTGAGCTGAAGCTAGACGTTTAACTGACTGAGCCACCAGGCACCCCTATGTATTCCTTATTCTAAACAGCATTCTGTTTCAGTTTCTTTTTCTAGTGTCCCTCTTAAAAATTCACACTAGGAGACTGAATAAATATTTTAACCAAAAACTAAAAGTTATCAATGATACTTAAAAAGATAATATTTCCTTCCAAAGCAGGTTTTTTATTTGACATTTTTTTGCAGTTTTTAAAGATTAAGTAGGTTTTAAACTCCAGATTTTTTATTTAAATTATATCTTGATGAGTGAAATAATTTAAAAATATATTTTAAAAAAGAAAAAATATTGTTAAATATTTATTGGATTAAGGAGCCCACGTAATCTGTGATGTGTCTTCCATTTTTCCTGTGTCTTTTGCGAAGATAAGTGCACAAGGATTTTCTAGAATTGAGTGCAAGTTAAAACTTCCTATATAATTCAAGGTTTTTTTTTAGCCAGTTGTAAGGTTGTTTGTAGTAATAAAGGACTACAAATCCAGTGTTCCTGACTCTCGAAATGCTTGGCATAAGGAGTTGGGAAATAGGAATGGATAGCAAATAGTTCTTTGGTGGCTGTAATTCTCATTCCTTCTCTTAGAATAACCCATTCCCCTTCCAACTTTTATCCTATCCATGTGAATGTCTAAATGGGTCACAAATATTATCTTGTCCTTAAAACTAACACACACACACACACACACACACACACACATGCATATTGTAAAATCAATCCCCTTTCTCTTTGAGAGGGAAAAAAATTGATATCAAAAGGCCAGAAGATATTATAATATTTTTGGTGAATACCTTTTTTGCCTTTTTTGGGATTCTCATTGCCAATGGAAACCTACAACCACATTCCTTTTGAAGAGTTTTGGTTTTAATCATAACGTCAAACTACTCCAATATGCCCCAATGAAATAACAAGAATTTAAGACCATTTTTCCTAATCTGGATAAAGTTCTTATCCTTGAACCAGGCTGTGGAATTGGGCAAGATCGACATTTTCTCTCCTGCTACAGGTGAGGCTAACATCTCTTGCAGAGGAGAGTTTTCCAAACCTTTCCAAGGTTATGAATTAGGACTTGAACAACTGCCCCACAAGTTTGTCAACCAATTTAGAAAAGGTATCGTTCCTTTATATTTTAAATTTTTTAATGTTTATTTATTCTTGAGAGAGAGACAGAGACAGAACATGAGCAGGGGAGGGGCAGAGAGAGAGGGAGACACAAAATCCAAAAGCAGCCTCTAGGCTCTGAGCTGTCAGCACAGAACCCATGCCAGGCTCAAACTCAAGAACTGTGAGATCATGACCTGAGTCGACATCGGACGCCTAACGGACTGAGCCACCCAGGTGCCCCGAGGTATCATTCTTTTAAAAATTTGTTTCTCATATATAGCTTTGTCACATGCATTTGGAAATTGTTTTGCAAGTATGTCCTGATGTGGATTCTTCCCATCTCTACATTACATTGGAAAATAGCTAGCATGGAAATTACTCCTTGTGTTCCAAGAAAAGCCCTGATTTTACTTCTGCATGGCTGGGACTCTGCAGGATGAAATGAGAGGTTTAAAGCAAGAATAGAAAACAGCTAGGGTGTAAGATACATAAATATAGAAATAATGAAAAGAAATGTTGTCACTATCCTCAGATGAGCATATGCTGAGATGAATTCCAGACAATGTCTCTAAATTAATTTTTAAATGAAATCTCAAGAAAATACATTGCTAAATCTAATGCTTAATTAGGTACCTTAAAATAGAAATTTCAAGGCGTTCGTTCCTAAGATTGTGCTTGCTTCTTTTATCAATATTGCTTGACATAACTACATCTTGTTATATGTTAGCTTTCCTGGCACTAAAGGAAATAAGTTGACTTTTAAAACAAAAAAAAAAAGTAATTGATTATTTTACGCACTTAAGAATAATTTTAAGTCTTAGACCTAAGATATGGTGACTGATTTATTTCAGTTGTCCTTTATTTCATAGCTAGGATTAGAATATATAAGCTAACAGCATTTGAGTTTTTAGACTATCTTCTGCAAAGCAGTTATAATCCCCCTACATTTTTATATAAATCAACTAATCAGCATTCTGACCCCTATATAATCCTTAAATGATCATCTGTGTATGTGAATACATTTTTACGAAATTAACTCTTATTCTATTATACTGTATCTCATTATAAAGTAACTAAAAGAGGCTGAAGAGGTAAATGAGAGAAGAGGGGTATTCTCACTATCTTTAGGAAGATTCTGGAAAGACATCACATGTTAACATGTATTTAGCTGAGAAAACCTTACAAAGATGTGGAGAAAAATCACTTCTTCCTACAGCTTCACCAAATTGAAGTACAAATTAAGGCCACACACCTTCATTATCCCCATGAAATGAATTCCCTGATGGCCTTCTCTACGCCTTAGATTCCACTGTTCCATTCTCCATGATATATTAAAATGAAATACAAAATAAAAACAAATCAAGAAACCCTCCAGGAAGCTTTATCAGCCAAGAGGTTGGTCCTGATTACCAAAAATTCACAGAAAATAATCCAGAAAACCTACGTATCACCTGCAGGCCTACGGCTACTGTGCTGGCTCAGATTGTTCCTGTTGAAATAGCTCCATTAGTTTGGTGTTGATAGTTGTCAGAAAGTTGCTACATCCATTGTGTGTTTGTGTATGTGTATACACATGTGTGCACGGAAAAGTGCCATGTGTGTACACATGTGTACATCCGTATGTTTGTGTATATAGGAAACGAACGGTTCAGATACATGAGTTGGCAAATGGTAACAATTGAGACAGAGAAGAAACCAGATTATTAGTGACCTCATGGACCAGGCTAAGGGGCTTGGGCTTTGTTAAGGGCAACAGAGAATTTAAAGCAGGGGGATAAAATTAAACGGAGTTTAGGTAGCCCATTCTGTGGCCATGTGTTGCAATGAAAGGGGGATGTACGGGGAAAAATTCAAAAGACAGATATGTGTTTGGAGAGTTTTGAAAATACAATGAGAACTTGAACCAAAGCCACCATAATGGGAAAAGCAAGGAGCAGAGAGTTGCAAATATCCTTTTGTAACCTAAAGTTTCATAATGCCTAGAATATTTTCAATGGGA
This sequence comes from Lynx canadensis, assembly GCF_007474595.2. Lineage (NCBI taxonomy): Eukaryota > Metazoa > Chordata > Mammalia > Carnivora > Felidae > Lynx > Lynx canadensis. Next base: position 128,706,986 of record NC_044308.2, read on the forward strand.
TTTTAATTCACATATATGAATTTGAATACCCTCTCTTAAAAAACATTATCATTTAGTGTAGGGGTTATAGTAAATAGAGCTGTGGTTTTTGAGGCTATATTTAAAATCAAACTATGATTTAAGACTGTAACTCTACAAGGAGCTCCTTACCATTATTTTCCTCTCTAGTCTTGGATGGATTTATCATTGTTATATTCATTGGTTAGTATTTACTTAATTGGTAGAAACTTAATATTCTGATGAAGATGATCAACAAATCCCTGTTGAAGTTAAATAAATTAACTAACATGAATGAATGATTTTGATTTAAAGTCTGATAGATCACTTTGCCAACATTTGAGGCTGGCAAAAATTTTGTTTTCTTTTCACTATTGTAAAATTAGTATGTGGGGGGGGGATGGGGAGTATCTACACTGTGGCTAAATAAATGCATTAACCAGTAGAGAGTGACCCTCACTACCAAGTAATTCCAAAGATTAAGGCAACCAAGTCATTTAAACTTCCAAGGGTCATTAACCTCATGGCATGATTTTTTCAAGTGACTATAAAGATGCTCTCTTAGTTCACCAGGTCATAATGTTTGAACCCGCAAGTGGTTTCTGTATGACTGGCAGGTTGGAGAGCTGAAAGGGAACAGGGAAGAGATTTCGAGTGGTCACTCTGAAGCAGTAAGAAGCTGTGTCTGTGGATTTGGACAAGCTTTGAGGATTTGGAATGAAATGACTAAAATGATTATGCTCTGTGTGGCCAGGCTACTTGGAGAGAGCAAATTAAAGCCCCATCCTCACCCCCAGAGCTGCTGTGTATGGGTTTTAACGCACAGCCTTTTCACTTCCTTCCTCTGAACTGAGCCAGTGGCTTTTGTTACTTCCCCAACAGTTTTCTAAAAAAGAAGAAAGAAAGAAAGAAAGAAAGAAAGAAAGAAAGAAAGAAAGAAAAGAAAAAAATCACGAAATAAAATCTAGATAATTGCATCTCCCAAGGATTTCTGGAAAAATACAATAAATCATATTGCCAAACCAAAGTGCTGATGTAAAAGAACATAAATAAAAATAAATAAATAATAAAATGGAATGACAGTCCTCGCTCATAATGTCCCCCCCCATTTAAAAAAAAATGTAACTATGACTTTAACTGATTTCCAGTGCTTCCTCGTTCTTAGAAAATATTGAGAACTACTTTTTAAATCCATAAAATATTGCAAAGGAAGATTTTATTTAAATAGATTCCTTTGGTTGTTGGGTGAAATGATTAGCAAGCCTTGGTAAAATAACTTATTGAGTAATAAGAACTTATCCATTTCCCGCGGTATGTGGGTTTTCCTTTCTGACTCTCTGAGAATCCCACAATTATAGGTCATCACTTAATAAAAATGAAAATCAGCTTGCATGCCCTTGTTTCTAAAAAGATGAGCACGGTATATGAGGAAAACGACTTTCTTTTAGCATTTTAAATTAAATGTCCTAGAAGTTGTAATATGATTTCCCTCAAGTTCTCTTAAATTAATATTTAAAACTGTGTATTTGGTGTTAATATTTGGTTGTAAGATGGGCTTATGAAAATCTAATAGGGAAAACATAGAAATAAAGTCTGAGGCAGTGGTGTTAGCTCTTGATTTTTTCTATGAGCATGAATTGTGCAAGGCTATAACAAGTCCTGCTAATCAGCTGCTCGAAGAAGGTATGTCAATGTATGGCTCCCACATGGTTTGAAAGCATCAAGTCTCTAGGCATTTGATCAATTGAAAGATACAGCACTATGAGAAACAGTTCCAAAGGAATGAATTCTTTTGGTGGTCATCTGGAAAACAGCACAGACATGCTCAGCTTACAGTTGGCCTAGGAATAAGGATATTGATGGGCACGTTTGTCTAGATCATATACCCCATTCGTTGCTTGAATCAATTGAGCTAGAGGCAACTTTTCAGCCTGTGAACGTTTAATATAAAAGAATTTCATTAATATGCAACGTTCTTCGTATTGCCATAAAGTGATGTTAACATTTTCATTCTGTGAATAATGATGGGCCCGCTCAGTGTGTTCTCGGACACTTGCTAACATATGTATCCATTTCATTATGTGTTTCAAGATAAGATGAGGTAGGAGTCAAATCATCCATGTTCTAAAAGGAAGCTCATCATTAGGTTAGTACATGTAAGAAACATATGGCAAAGTGAAAAGGCACCACCGTTCTATGTAGACTCTCCGCCATTTACCCAGGATGAGGCAGGATAGAATGAGGCACATATTAGAAATGAACACTCGTTTTTGTTTTTTGTTTTTTGTTTTTTTTTTTTTTTTTGGGACAGAGAGAGACAGAGCATGAACGGGGGAGGGGCAGAGAGAGAGGGAGACACAGAATCGGAAACAGGCTCCAGGCTCTGAGCCATCAGCCCAGAGCCTGACGCAGGGCTCGAACTCACGGGCCGCGAGATCGTGACCTGGCTGAAGTCGGACGCTTAACCGACTGCGCCACCCAGGCGCCCCTGAACACTCGTTTTATTCCTGTTACTATCACAACCCTTTCAGTAGAATGAATATTTATTTGAATAAACAGGATGATGATCCATATTGCGATTGTAATCTCTCAACAGACACTTGTCCCAAAAAGCCTTTTATTTCAAGGGTTTTTACCATGTTGTTATCATTTGGTTTGGGATTGTTTATATTCATCACTGATGTTACATACTGGATATGCCCCTCGCACCACAGATGCTGCTGGATTTATCTTTGTGTAGCTAAAACCTGGCACGATTTCTGTAACGTAAGAAACACTCAATAAATTTGTTTCCATTGTTTTGTTTTGCAATGAAAAAAAAATGAATATTACATCCAACATTCCTAATCATAAAACACATCTCTCCTGTTGGATGTAAATATTACTCACACTTGTAAAACTGAACTTTATTAGGTTGAGTATGAACAAGAGAGATGGAGGGAGAGAGAGAGAAAAGGAGAGCAAGTAGGAGCAGAGACAGCAAGGAGGAGCTGTTTGCTCTCTATATTTGATAAATCTATGCTTAATAAACTGATAAATTCTCACTCTTTTACATTTTACCCTAACCTCCTCTTTTGTGAAATTTGTCCTATGAATTAATTTCCCTGGAATAAGTCAATCAGAATGGAAATTGGAGCAGACATATGAACAATATAAACAATATTGTTCGGTCACACACACACACACACACACACACACAACCTTATGTAATGTTAGAGATGATAAAAACTTAGAGAATATTTTCCCCAGCTCATTTTTCACAGGGGAGTATCTATGAAGTGCTCTGCAAGGAGAAATGAGCTTTTACAGTCAAACACACCTGGATTTTAATTTTAGGACACCTGCTTCTTTCTAGTGTGGGGGATTTAGGCATGATGCTACCTGACCTCTTTAAGTTGCCATTTCTTCATCTATGAAATTGGCATAATAATACTAATTTATATTATGTATGTTATTGAAATGTGTGTTAGAGAAATGATATACCTAAGGTATATGCTGCTGTGTGTAGAACATAGACACATGTTACTTTTAGCATTTATTTTTTATGGATCATACATGATAACAAGGTGGTATTTTTGTTTATGGCTTTATTGTGAATGTGTTTTCATAGACATTTTCTTATTGGCTTTAAATTTTACAAGGAATTATCATCAAAGTCAATAAAATTGAAGCCTGTTGGGTTTTGTCTTTTAAGGGTGCCTGATGAATTGAGAAGGATCAATGTGAAGTTAAAAAAGAGACATTGCAATAAGAAAAGGGGACCCAAGTTCAAGTCTAACACCCTTTTAGTATGAATTTGAACTAGTCACCTGATATTTCTGGGCCCCAGTTGTTTCACCTTGGAGATATGAATAACATGATCTCATCTGGAGGAAGGCAGAAATCTGGGCCAAATATTTAGTTTGTCTCGTTCTTCCCAGATATGAACTTTATGTTACTAGGAATGATTTTTCTGTCATAGTTTATAACTGTATTCATTTTTTTTCTTTTTCTTTGTTCATTTTTTTTTTCAACGTTTATTTTTATTTTTGGGACAGAGAGAGACAGAGCATGAACGGGGGAGGGGCAGAGAGAGAGGGAGACACAGAATCGGAAACAGGCTCCAGGCTCCGAGCCATCAGCCCAGAGCCTGACGCGGGGCTCGAACTCACGGACCGCGAGATCGTGACCTGGTGAAGTCGGACGCTTAACCGACTGCGCCACCCAGGCGCCCCTCTTTGTTCATTTTTAAGGCGAAGTCATCATGGACCAAGTGGAAAGGAGGTGGCACAATAGAACTTCCTATACTGAAGAAAATGTTCTGTAACAGTAATCAATATGGCAGCCCTCCAGACACATGAACGGCCACTGAACACATGAAATATTGACAGTGTGATTAAAGAACTGAGTTTTTTATTTGACTTAATTTTAATTAATTTAAAATTTAATTTAAAGAGCCATATATACCTGGTGGTTAGAGTATGGGACAGCACAGACTCGATTATAGAAAAGCATCAAGCCTGATGTACCTCATAGGACTTGTCATTGTATTAAAATAAATTTGGTAAATTAGGAGAGTTATTCCTTTTTGGAATAACAATATATGTAACCTCATGATAGAAAACAGAGGTTCTGGAAAGAAATCCAGTTATAGACAATAGAGCTTTAAACATGGAAAGTGGTGACTTCCTTTCGTTTATTTGTATCTTTAACTTAGTTTATTTGAAGTACTTTTCTGTTGTGTTAAAAATGAGTGTTCCTGATGATAGCTTCAGGATGGGAAGCCAATGGGCTGGGTTCCCACCCCAGCCTATCTTGAGTACTTTTTATTTATAGGTTACAAACAGTAGTGGATGAATAAAAGTATGGGAATTTTGTAGAGTAGAATTTGGAAATTTGTAACACGGGTAGCCTCAGTTTTAGATAACATATGAAACAAACAAAAAAGGAAAACTATTTTGAATTGCAGTAGGTTACACAAGGGAATACTGAGAAAGTAGATGACCTTTTAGACATCTGGAAACTGCATTCAAAATCTTGTAGTAAATGTCTTAATATTTAACATTTCTCTGTTTAAAATACTTAATATTTCTTCATTTATTTCAACTAAAGTTGAAGTACAAAATCCAGATTTTTTTTGTTGTTCAAAAACTCTTATTTATTTTCCTGTACAGTCCGTTAAAAAAAGATTACAAAATAATCATTTCAGTGTTTACATTTCACAAAGCACTTCTGTAAGCGTCTGCCAGCATTTGCCTCTCACAATGGAATAATCCCATGATTGGCATATCACAGAGGATTTTTTTTTAATTAATGAAACTGAGTTTTTAGACAGCTCAAGTGACTCCCATGGTCACATACTGAAAAGAACCAGAATCAGAACTACAATCTGAGTCTTTTCTCCTATACTTTCCCATTTTATGGGACATGCTTACAGCACCAGCGCTATGCTTAGAACACTGATTAGATGGTTTTCTCTCAAAAAGCCAATATGCCACTGAAAGGGACACTGCCTTCCTGTCTAACACACGCTTTTATTGGGTATATGATACTTTGCTCTAGAGCAATTCTCCTTTTTGGAAGCTTGCAAAGCACAGACACAAGCCCTAACATATGTGACTTATGGTTCTGAGAATCATTCCCTTTCACACTTGCTTTGTGAATCGTATTTGTTTGGGAGTTGTTTTGCTTTATTTGGATTTGTTTTTCTTTGTCTTCTCTCGCCCCCAACAGAGATTGCTTACTGGAGGCCCTCACAATGCAGGTTTTATTTTAAAACTGTAATTAAAAATACAATTTCCATTGTGCAAGTCTGGCTCAGCTGTCCTTCTTTCAACACACAACCTCCAGGAATCTCCACTGTATGACATGGAGACACTTTCAGTGACAGTTTATTAAGAGTTTTTGAGCTCATGTACCTTGGGCCTAATGGAGGTGTAGAAAGTCTTTAGCATGATGTAATAGTAAACACGTGACATTTCCTTCCGATGTTTCCTTGTAAACCAACAGCCCTTAATGGAAAACTCTTCTAAGCAGATGTTTGTAACTTTAGCATTGGTATTGCTTAGTCAAAAGTATGGTGGGTCTTTGAACATTCTTCACAGAGTGTCTTGCTCATGAGTCTTGACTTTATGGGCAATGTTTATGTTCGACATTACAAAGAAACTCTCTATGGGCTATAAGTTTTGACATTACTCACAGGATCTCCAAGTTAGAAAGCATTTAATGCATCAAACCCTCTCTGAGCTATACATTTTCTTTCCTTAATATTTTCACCTTTTTAAATACTAAAGCAATTATGGGAATGAATACAGCTATAAAATGTGAAAAGGTTAAAAATAGTCAGGAATAGTCACACTTTCCAAGATGTGATATCCAATATGTCCAGAAATGTGCCTGAATGTGTTCAAATAAATAGAAAAATAGTTACACGGGTCTTAGTCTGAAAATGGACTCCACAGATAGGAAAACTTAGAAAATATTTAAAGAAGACAAATGATTACAAAATTGAATGTATTGATTATCTGTGTACGAAAAGAGCTTTTTATGCCATTGTATTATGGTTCATGTTGAAAAGCATGCTCTGTCTCTAACATGTAAAATCCGCATACTCGAGTATGCCGAGTCAGAGCTATGGAGGGAAACCACACTGAATTTTAACCTACTGATTGAGTTTTTGTTTTTTTGTTTTTTTTTTAAATTTTTTCTTGCCCTTAGTATTTAGTTTTTATTGTTTTTTTTTTTAACATTTATTTATTTTTGACACAGAGAGAGACAGAGCATGAACGGGGGAGGGGCAGAGAGAGAGGGAGACACAGAGTTGGAAGCAGGCTCCAGGCTCTGAGCCATCGGCCCAGAGCCGGACGCGGGGCTCGAACTCATGGACCGTGAGATCGTGACCTGAGCTGAAGTCGGACGCTTAACCGACGGAGCCACCCAGGCGCCCCCTGATTGAGTTTTTTAAGAAGACATGAAGAGTTGCTAAGTCCAGAGGCTTTAATAATGATGATATTCAGATGGACACATACCTAAAATTATCAGTTACGTATCATTGCACACACATATTGAACGTAGAAAATACAAGAGGGTAGAGTGAGGTTCTCAGAACAACGGGGAGAAGGGAAAAGGGATTCTCGAATTTCTACTATGGCCATTGAGACATACCTCAAAAAATGAGAAGAATTTCCATTAAATGAAGTCACAGAAGAGCCATGGGAATAAAACTGGACACACAGGAACTTCTCTTTTATACTGTGGAGGAATCTACACGTCGTTTCACTCCAGTCCACTCTCACCCACGTTCCCTGCCTTTCTCTGCACTGAAGACAGGACAGCTGAAAGCCAACCCTCCAGATTCCTTGAGGATTTCTGGGGAAAACTTTTTCCTGCTTCGACAAGCACCAGGTCTTCCTCTTTCTTCAGCAGGAATCAGTCTCAATGACAGCAGCATTCACGCCAGGATGAAGGAAAAGGCTGAGACATCCTAAGAAGCCATGTCCTGCAGCCAGTGGGCCATGGCCAACCCCTGTCTCCCACCAGCTTTTATGTTGTACAACAAGTAGCAAAACAGTATACACTTCAACTTCTGCTTACTCAGGGTTCTGGCCTTGTAATCAAATGTATCCTCTGACATAGTCCTGGCGAGAGAGACCGAGAGAGAGAGAGAGAGAGAGAGAGAGAGAGAAGAAAAGAGGAGGGAAGAGAGGAAGTAAGGAATGACAGTGTGTAATTTAGGATGTATCACACTAAGAATGTGACAGATCTGTGTAACGTAATCCGCATAAAACCCACTGAAGCCCCGTTTTCATCCCCATTTCACCAGTGGGGTAAGTGACTACCCATGAGGTGACCAATCTTGTCCATGTCATACACCTAAAATGCTGTGGCAGCTGGCCCACATGGTGAACTGCTTTGCCACATTGCCTTTGACTTAAAATGGAAGGAGCCCAGGGGTAGATTCTGCACAAAGAGTGGACACATGCTGGGGTAGAATATAGGGCTCGAAAAAGGGGTCGGTTTGGCATCGTTTTTCCACAGTCAATGGCGGAGACTGTTCAAGGAAGTCTTCAAGGGAGGGGCCTGTGGCAAATGAAGAGGATTTCCAAAGGAACAATGGCACCCAAGGGTGCTGTTAGAGGTTAAAAGACAAGGTGATTTCACAGAGAAAGTGAATAAAAGACACAGTGGGGAGGAAGCTCACAGGGTTCAAAGTCAACAGGATGATGTGAGCTACATCAGGATCTCCTCTCTCTGCGATAAATCCCACAGAGAAATGGGGGTTGTTTCGTCTCCTGGAACAGCACCCTCCAGAGGAAATATCTGTGATAAGGAAAGTGTTCTGTGCCTATGCTTCCTTACGCAGGAACCACAGGACACACATGATCTTGAAATGTGGTTAGTGCAGCTGAGCGATTGAATTTTTAATTTAATTTCAAATTTAATTGAAATCACCACAGAAGGCTCATGGCTACTGTGTTAGGCAGCACGGAGTAAAACCACAGGACTACAGGGAGAGGTGAAGGGTATAGATTCACCTCAGTTTGATGTCTGCTCACAAGAGAACATAAATCTCAAAATATAGACTGTTAGGACCTTGTCAGGAATTCAGTTTGGGGTTAGATGGTGTAGGGAAAACAGATGTTCCAGGCTTTTTTTTTTTTTTTTTTTTTTTGGTGCTATTGAAAGAAAAGAAAATCCTCATTTCTTTCTTATCACGAACTTGTTTGATACATTTCTTTTCTTTTGTGTATTTTCAAGCTTACTTTCTGCTTGCTTTGTAAGTGTATTATTATTCTCCCATATAAAAAAACAACAACAAAGGGCACTTGGATGATTCAGCCTGTGAAAAGTCTGATTCTTGATTTCAGCTCAGGTCATGATCTCATGATCATGAGGTCAAGCCATACGCTAGGATCTGCGCTGACAGCCAGAAACCTGTTCGGTATTCTTTCTCTCCCTCTTTCTCTGCCCCTCCCCTGCTCCCATGTTCTTGCTCTCACTCTCTCTCAAAATAAATACGTAAACTTCACACAACAACAACGATCACCAATAATAATAACAAAACACTCTCTCTGCATTGTGTGTTTCTCCAGCTACCTTTCTCCTTCCTCACATTGTCAAACTTCTTGAAAGCGCACCACATCCCAAGCATTTTCACATCCTTGTTCATCCTTCATTCATCCTCAGCCCTCTGATCTTGGCCATCTTGCTGAAAATCTGAGCATCCCACGGAAAATACCAATGTTGACAAATCCAAGGGCACTCCTGAGTTTTAATCAAACCTGAGCTCTGTGTCAGCATCAGCCCGTATTAAACACTCGCAGAAAATGTTTTCCCCAGTAGCTTCGGTAACACAATTAAGCTGGGTCTCTTTGTTCTTCCTCTCTGTCTCTCTGTTTTATAATTTTTTGTCAGCTCATTCTTCTACTTTTAAATGCTGAGGCTCCCCAGGATTCCCTTCTTAATGTTCTTGTTTTCTCCCACTGCAAACAGTCCCTGGTGTCTCTCATTGATTATAATAATCTCTAATAATACTAATACTTTACATCACCCACAGGTCCAAGCATTTTACAATTATTAATTTATTAAATTTTTATAATAATGCTATGACGTAGGTAGTGTTCTTGGCCCATTTTATAGATGAGAATACAGAGGCTCTCAGAGCTGTTTCCTCAAGGTTAAACAGCGGGTTCAGTTACGGGGATGGAAATGAAATTCAACGGTGCAGCACCGATTAATGAAGTTCATTAATCCCTTGAATCTTCTTACTGTGGCAATATCTTGCACACATAGCCGGGTTCATGTATGTCCATCCAGGTAACCCAATATGTCGGAAAAATACCTTCCTAGGAACTCCAATATGCTGACTGCCTGCATGAAGGTTCCAGTGTTTTCTCAAAATGAACAAAGGCACAAGGAAGGTACTATCTCTCAGTCCAGCTCATCACCTCTGTATCAGAAGATGAATATCACCAGCCACCCGCGAGTGCAGGTCAGAATCCAGGTCATTCTTCATTTTTCCAATTTTTTATTGTGGCAAAATACACATAACATTAAATTTATCGTCTTCACTATTCTAAACGTATAGTTCAATGACCTTAAATACACTCATAATGTTGAACAAATATCACTCCCAACCATCCTCATAGCTCTTTTCGTCTTGTAAAACTGGAACTCTATACCCATTAAACAGTGACTCTCCATTTACCATACCCACCCTACCGCCCCCCCCCCAGTATCTGGCAACTATGATTCTATTTTCTGTCCCTATAATTTTGACTACTCTATGCATCTTATGTAAGTAAAATCATCAATCTCGTTATTACAGTCATATTCAGATCTTCTATTTAGCCTTGAAGGCTTTGTGTTTCTAGGAATTTGTCAGGTGATCATTGTTAACACTGTTTTCACACCCTATACCATCTCATCCTTTGTATCCTTCTGTGTTTTCCCATAGTTCAGGACTATATCATTTCTCAGTAGAATTACTATTATACCCTCCCATTTGATCAACCCATCTCAACTCTACCCAGCCTCCTCCCCCAACACACACAAACACATACACACACAGACGAAACCCAGATTTAAAACTGTGGCTAGGGGTGCCTGGGTGGCTCCGTTGGTTAAGCGTCCAACTTCGGCTCAGGTCACGATCCCACGGTTTGTGAGTTCGAGCCCCACATCAGGCTCTGTGCTGACAGCTCGGAGCCTGGAGCCTGTTCCAGATTCTGTCTCCCTTTCTCTCTGCTCCTCCCCTGCTCACACTCTGTCTCTGTCTCTCTCAAAAATAAATAAACATGAAAAACAACAACAACAACAACTGTTGCTAGACTCATGTTTCTGAAATGCAAAACAGATTAACTCTTTTTCTTGTTTAAAACTCCTTGATTGGGGTGCCTGTGTGGCTCAATCCATTGAGCATCCAACTCTTAATTTTGGCTCAGGTCATGATCCCAGGGTTGTGGGATAAATAAATAAATCTCTTTAATTCTTTCCCATTGCACAGTATCAGGAATTTGCAAATGTTTTAGCATGCCAGGTGAACTTCACCATGGGCTCTTGCCTGTTGCTTCCACCTGGTCTCCTGAGCCACGCCCGTGTGCAGCTTCCTTTAGCTTCTACTAGTTGCTCCCTAAGAACAACTTTGGCCTTTTCATCTTGGCATTTGTCATTCTTTTGCCTCAAAGTACTTTGCCTCTCTTCTACATCATCTTTGTCTGTCCCAGGAACTACTCTTTTGCACTCCCCGCACACGGTGCCTTTCAAAATTTACCTTCTGTGCTTTAGCATATAACTCTGCGTTTCCCCACTACCTTCAAGGGATGGGACTGTGTAACATTCTTTTTCCCCCTGACAGTGCTATACTGCATTGCCTAGTCCATGATCAATTCTCAGTAAATGTTTGATGAATGGCTGAATGAATGCAACTACACTTTCTTAGCACTGCCCCACCACTTAGGAATACCAGAATGGAGAGAGACGCATCCATGAAATTTACAATGAGAAGATAAGAATCACCAGCCTTACCTGTCACCCGTTGTTAACAGTCCTGAAACTCCTCTGTTGTAGGCATGCTTTTTCTCACATTTTGGGGAGAAAAATGCCACCCTGGAGATTATTCCTTCTTGGTGAAATGCCACTGGCAAGTCTTCAGGAGGAGAAGGGTGGGGCCCCAGGGGGAGGAAGGACCACACACAATCAGCAACAGTTGGAGATTTTCCTTCCAGCCTCATCCCTTACTGCACCCACTTCAAGAATGGCCTCAAGTCTGGCAGTTTTTTCTAAGACAGTTATTAGAAAACATGTGAAGAACCCAGAAAATGTATGATTTCTCATGAAAAAGACAATCTCTGTGCATTGTGTACAGCACAGTGAGTTAAGGAGGTATTTTCTATTCTTTGGAACAAAATGTTGGGAAATAAATGTGGGCTATGTTGATCTTTACAAGTAGTGAAAAAATAGAAAATGAAAAAAACAACAACAATTTGATGCAAAAACTTTACTGTGAACCGGAAGAATAAAGTCATGTACTTATTTCATGAATTGGAGCTCTTCTTAATTATTGATCAGCAACTATTTACAAAGCATACTTCTGCCTGCGTGGGCAACATACACATGAAGCTCAGTAATGTTAATACTACTACCAATAATGACAAAAGCGAATACAAGTTTACTATTTACCAGGCATTTTTCTAAGTGCTTTACATATTCTAACCAACAGCTCAGTAAATTAATCACTAGTTTACAAAGGACTTTTCAAATAAATCACCTAGTTTAGGTAGTTTTTAATACTTTTCCATTGTATGGATGGCCAAACCAAGGCCCTATGTGGTTAAGGTTCTTCCTCAAGATCCTGCAGCTAGTAAGTGTGAAAGCCAAAACTCCAGGGTATCTGAACCAGCATCACTGGCTTCAAAAGAATTCTATGAGATGATGCTTCCAGGGTTGAACATAGCACTTCACCTCCCTGTTCTCATGGGAGCTGAATCTGAAATTCTGCAACTTTGTGTGGACACACTTTTTTTTTGTTTTTTTTGTTTGTTTGTTTTTGTTTGTTTTTTGTTTGTTTTTGTTTTTACCTATTCATTAAAGTGTTAGTCTTAATGTATGAAAGTACCTGACTACTATTATATATAAAGCTGTGTATAATTCAATTCACAAGTATAGAAACATCCCTTAACATCCTTAGCCCGAGTCAACCAATCTTGCTCCAGTGTGAAATCATCACATGCATGCCAAACGTTTTTCTGTGCCTGTGTCTGGCTCTGATTTTAAGGAAAGAAAAGGAATGCATCCGGTCATCCATTGATCAGATATGCAACTCCCACTATGTGCCTGGTATTGTGGTAAGGGTTAGGCAGAGAGATGGTCAATTGATAGAGGACAGACCCAAGTGTGTGCAGCATCATCAAATCATCCATTTTCAGTTCTAGAATGAGCTGTACTCATTTCTTGCCACTCTTTTTGTGCTTATTTTTTCATGGATCTTAAATGGTTTTCTCATCACCTGACTCCATGAGAAACATAAGCCACAAATATTCATGAGAAAAAAGAATGTGATAGATTTGGGAAGACATGAGCATTAGAGAGCAATGGCAAGAAAAGGAAAGAAAGTCATTATGTACAGAAAATAATTGCAAATATAAGAAATGTTTGGAGAAATATGAAGTCAGGGGAAGAATAAGAAAGGACATTAGGGTCACATATGGACCTATCATGTCTCTGTGGGGACAAGTGTTTACATTGGTGCCCAGTTCCTGCTTAGAAGATAAGCCACACCTAGTAGTAATAATGGCCCCTACAGATATGGGACCAGGTGATATCCTTAGTACCTGGGCCAGGCTAGACCTAGGTCATTTAGTCCAGTAACTAGTTGTAATATAACCAAGAAAAAAAAATCAGTTTCTTCTTGGGAAAAAAAAATCTATTAAAAGATGCCTATCAAAAATCTACTGAAAGCATTACACTTTGAGAAATGTGCCAATGCATCAAGTATACAAGGAGCGAGGGGACAAGGAAAGCAGATATTTACAGAAGGGAGTGAGAGCACTGGAATGAGATAGACTAAAATGAAAGAAAACTATTTTCTTCAACTGGTTTGGTCTGTGTTTTTGTTTGAAACAGTGAGTGTGCTAAGAACGAGGCCGGGGCTGCAGTGGGTTCAGGTAAAGGAATGAAGAAGACTGTGGACAGCCGGCAAACTGGACACTCAAAGCAAAGATAGGGTTGCAGAGGGAGATGCTTATAAGGGAAGATGAGACCACATAGTGCGGTGCCTCAAAATCACTTTAATGTTTGAGTTTTCTATTCACATGAAAACAAACAAAATGTCAGAGTTCTGTTGCCTGATCAGCTTTGGAAGCCTCAAATCTAAGTGGGCAAGCATTAGACGCTCTGCATTCAATCACTGCCCACAAGTCTCTCTGACCTTCAAAACAAATAGTGCATTTCCAGAGATCTGGAGAGCAGAGGGAAAGCCTCTTGTGTTCCATCCGATATTATGCGAGACGCTCAGCTATATGATGTCCGCTATCAAATAAAAGAGCCAGCTGCATCAGTGTCATCCAAATCAGAAACCTTTCCAGTTAGATGCCTCAGGGGTAAAAAAAAAAAAATGCATTGTTTATTTTTAATGAAAATAGAACTCAAGCTAGGAGAAAAAGCCCCTGGCCTTTCACTGTTTAGAGCCCCTAATAAAATAAATAAGTATTGCTTCCTAGTGTCATTCATATAAGGAAGTAGAGTCAAGGGATAAGTTTCAGGTGTGGAGAATGAGAACAATGGAAGAGGAGGTGAGGAGAAGAGGAATAAGAGAAAGAAGAGGAAGAAAAAGAATCATGGGGGGAGGGAAGGAACGTGGGTGGAGAAGAGAGAGAAGATTACAAAGAACGTTCCTTCCCGTGCTAAAATATTTTACATGTATTATCAAATATAGCCTCACAACTGCCCTTGGAGGTAGGTTCCTATAATTATATGCATTTTAAAGAAGAGAAAGGCAAGGCTTCAAGAAGTTATATAAGTTATCCATCATCTCATACCAAGAGGTAGAGCCAGACCTCCAACCAAGTCAACCGGCCACCCAAGCCCTTGCTTGCAAGATGAACTCAAAGACCAGAGAGAAGTTTCAAGCTATCTCCATTTATGCCCCAGCCTCCTAAGATAGGTAAGTAGGGGTAAACATTGAGCATACCAGTGTACCCAGAGAGGTGGCTTGCTTTCTTTCTTTCTTTCTTTCTTTCTTTCTTTCTTTCTCTTTCTTTCAGAAGTGGCTTTCATAACGGGCGAAAATTTGGAAAGATAAATTTTAATCAAGTATTTCACACACTATATGTGAATAGAGTCAGTTATGATTTTTAAAAAATGCCCTCTTTTCTCCCAATCTCACCCAAGTGTTTACTTAAAAGTGATGCAGTTATTTGAATTCTCACATAAAGAAGGGAGACATGTAGAAGCTCTCAAGGAAGCAAGAAAAGGAAGGAAGGAATTTTTACAGGAGAAAAAAATCACCTACTAGCTTAAAACTGAAAACAGAAAGAGCTACATTTCCAGTGGTTTCCAAGACAGGAGTCTCTGTTTCCCACTATTTGAGAATGATTAATGAATTGACCTCCTGTGTGCCACTTTGAAAACACACCAAATGTGCTTAGTTTGGCAGACCAGTGGAGGAAGAACTATTCATACAGAACAAAAAGGGCTGCTGTTTGCCAGTAGCTATTAACTTGTGGCTATATCAACACTTGTGCTGTTAACAATAATCTTATCCAAGACTCTATTCTTGTAGAACCTCGAGGGTTGAAGAAATGTTTTATTGGCAGCATCCTAAGCCTATAAGTAGCAATATGTTTTGACAGAAGGAAGCTACACAATTCTCACCTAGTCTTGAGTTTGCTTTCTTATGAGATAGTCTGAGGCTGGAAATAAAAAGCATACTCCCCTCCCTTCTCCAAAGAAATAGATTTTGTACTCAAACCCTGATGTTCCAATTTCTTTTAAATTTTTCATTCCTCACAGATCCTTTAAACTTGTACCTTCTAGGCTTCTGAATCCAAACCTCCCACATGGATGCATTTTTCAACCTTTGCCTACAAGAGCGCTTGACAATATTGATGTGGTCTCAAGATTACATCTATTTCGTGACCAACTACTGTTGAAATTCCTCCTCTTGTTGTCATATGCTGCTCTTAGTTTGGGGAGAAAACTACAAACCTCTGCCTAAATTGAAAGTTTTTCGTCTTGAAACAATGCCAGAGCTAGAAAAATGAAAATCGGGAGCAGTGGCAAACTAACTTTATAATAGAAGTGGAAGAAATAGCCTAGGGCACAGGTAGAAAGATCTACTAGGAATTAATCATTTCTGTCTACTGTGGCCAGCGTGGAGTTTAAAGGCAAGAAGGTAAGTGTTAGGAGTGGGCAACAATGGGTCCTGGACAAGGAGTTGTTATGTGCGTCTGGCAATTTGTTGATTCTGTATTCTGAGTATCTCTGTAGTTCCAAGTTTCACTCATTAGAACTTTTGTGTCTTTCATTCCACCCATTTATGCCACAAATATCCACTGAGTGTTTATAACTTACTGATAACTGTGCTAGGTACTGGGGCCACAAAATACAGTGCCACAACTTCCGAGCCACCAAGGAGCCCATGTTCTGTGAATGGAGATATGAGCAGACTATAAGGGGTAATATACAAAGGCTATGCAGATGGGGTCGGCTCTGGGACCAAAGACTTAAGGCCCTCAACCTAAAAGAGGGGGCGGGGTGATGAGAAACTTCAGTTCTGTTTAAGAAAGAAAGAATAGAAATCAAAGAAAAACTTCCAGGTATGAAGGAAGATCATGTAAGGTCAGAATTGTAAGAAATGCTGAATGAAACATAAGTGGTTCAGTAGAATTGGAATAAACCTGCCTGGATTAGTAATGAGAAGCTACCCATCATGAGATGTGTTGAAATGAAGGATGGTGGGGTCCCCGGGTGTCTTAGCTACTTCAGCGTCAAACTCTTGGTTTCGGCTCAGGTCGTGATCTCAGGGTTGGTGAGTTCGAGCCCCGCCTCAAGCCCTGTACTCATAGTGCAGAGTCAGCCTGGGATGCTCTGTCTCCCTCTCTGCCCTTCCCCAACTCATGTTCTCACTTACTCTCTCAAAAATAAATAAAACATTAACAAAAGAAAAAAGAAAAAAGAAAAAAGAAAAAAGAGGGCACCTGGGTGGCTCAGTTGATTAGGCGCTCGACTTTGGCTGAGGTCATGATCTCACGGTTCCTGGGTTTGAGCCCCACATCAGGCTCTGTGCTGACAGCTCAGAGCCTGGAGCCTGCTTCGGATTCAGCATCCCCCTCTCTCTGCCCCTCCCCAATCACACTGTTCTCTCTCTCTCTCAAAAGTAAATAAACATTAAAAAAAAAAAAAAGAATGAAATGAAGGATGCCAAGAATGGAAATCAAAATATTCTAGGCTGAAATAATGGTTCCCTGTGGCTATTTAACATTAGGCATATTACTTGTGCTTAATTATTCATTCTGCAAGTATTTGTTTTGAGCATACTACGTGGCAGTTCTCAGTGATGGTCTAGTGATAAGGAGGGGATATGGGATAAGAGAAACATGATGGCATTCTGAATCTTCCACACAAAAGAAGTGCTGAATTTTATAAATTATTGTCCGTAGCCCTACAGATGCTGCCGTCTTCTCCCTCATGAGTCCTTTAGTACTAGTCGCGGTGCGATCGCACAGGCAGGTATTTACTTTCTAAGAGCCCTGCCTATGGGACCCCCACCGCATTTGAATGTAGCTGCCCCTCATGGATGTGGAAAAGGAAGAGGGAGGTCACCGTGTTGACAGGCTGGTGCTTGTTCTGCCACATTAACTGTTCTTGGAAAAAATATTTCATTTCCACCTTAATTTTTTTTTAACTTGTCCAGTAAATGGATTGCACGTGACGCTTTTTAAGATTTTAATTCAGCTCATAATTCCTAGGTACAGCGAAGAAAAACTCATGGATTTCATTTTTGTTTCAGTGACAAACTTTTTCTGAAGAGTGAATATTTGTAGAGCGCTCAGCTTGATATTCCGATGATAATATAGATAACGAGTAAGACTTCTGGTGGAAAACCAACACTCACAAACATTTGCTGAGCACATATGAGGTATTAAAAAGACAGTATTCACGTGTATTAACTTTCAATCCTCACCGCGATCATATGAGGAAGGAACTGCCGTCTCTAGTTTACAATGAAATACCCAAGGCACAGAAAGTTTCGGTATTGTCCAAAGTAACAGAACTAATAAAACTAAGTTTTGCCTGCAGACATTCTGGGCTTATCCTGTATGCTGTATCCCTGGCTTAGACCTGCTCTAGGACTAGGGTGCAGTATTGATAATGGGTAAAGCGTAAGGTGGGAAACAGAGGAAGGTACAAAATGAGAATAAGGTGAAGCCAGTTTATGGGGGCCCCTGGATACTGTGCTAAAGGAAGATGGGCATGAGGATACATTCGAGGAAATGAGTTTGGGTATAAGATAAACTACAGTAAAACAGCCATGACAAGTGGCGCCTGAGGAAATGCTGTCATTGCTAAGGACACGTGGAGATATAAGAGTAGTGGGGAACTGTAGGGAAATGGGAGAAGCTTCACATTTGGAAGATGATGCGGGGACAGCAATCAGCCTGGCAGGAAAAGGTTACCCCGATGTTGCCAGTTTCTCTTTCTCAGGAAAAGCGTGGAGCGTCTAGTGTTAATTCTCCAAATTATTAAATGTTGACCCATAGGACTGGTTTTGTTTTTTCACACGATGGACCAAACATAACAGGCCTATTGGCCAGATGCAGTCAGCGGTAGACAGACACCTGTGCTTTCAAAACAGTTTATTAAAAAAAATGTTTTCTCTGGAAGCAATGTAAGCACTTAGCGTTTTAGAAAGATAATCCAGTGGTATTACGAAAATTGTAGTTGAGGAGGGATGGCCAGTTAGAGATTATTGCAGGAGGAAAAAGAAGAAAAAGGCCTGAGCCAGTGGCAGGAGAAAAGCAAGGTGGTGAAGCATTTTCTAGTATAATTGATCCATGACATGTGGCTGGTGACAAGAAAGAAGGAATCAAGGCTAATCAGGACTGTCAGCTTTGTTATTAGAAGGAAAGTAATATATTGATGGAGACAAGAAACATAAAAGGAAGAGCACATTTCTGGAGGAAAATAGTGAGTTCAATCTGAGAATGTTCAAATAGGGTTAGGAAGCATTCAATAGTATCACTACTCTGCTGGGCTTTCCTATTGTAAAGAATAATCATTCCTTAGATTCAGTCCAGCTCCCCTCCACTGATTACAATTGCTTCCTTGAAAACAACTAAGAATTTCAAGAAGTGCGAAAACACTGTACATTCCTCTGAGATTTAAGCACAAAATCAATTATCAGCGAGAATTAGTCACAACAGAATTGTAAACAGGATTCTTTTAGAAGAATTTGCTCATTGTTACTTTCCTGTAGTTTTTATTGTAGTCTCTTGCATGTATGTCTACCATCACGACAGCAAATCTATCGAAGGGAGATGTGCTTGATATGGACAATTTGGTTAAAATAATCAACTTGGAAACCTTGGTTTAGTTCAACGTTACTTCTCCAATAGGTACAAACCATCAAGTTTCTGGGAATTTGTATGATTTAATGATCATAATGTACATTTAAACCAGTCAAGGCTACTGATCATAAAACTTTACTTGTTACAATTAACACATTTTAAAGGACTTTGTAAATCAAATATAACAATAGATTTATGAATATTAATTAGGGACTAAGTTTATAATATTTTTTTCTGGTTTCTGTGGACTTTGATTTATTTGCTTTGATTAATTCCTTGGGGAAAAGATGTGCATTACAGAGAGAGATAGAGAAAAGAGTGTGTGTGGTGTGTGTGTGTGTGTATTCTAAATAGAGCTCAATCTAGTCTATAAAAAAAACCTGGAATAATATGAACTAAAACATATATGAGGGTCAGTGGAAAATAGGTAGGAAGGCAGTATCTTTTTTTTAATGTTTATTTATTTTGAGAGAGAACAGAGACAGAATGCAAGTGGGTTGGGGTAGAGTGAGAGGGAGGCCCAGAATCCGAAGCAGGCTCCAGGCTCTGAGCGGTCAGCACAGAGCCTGACACGGGGCACGAACTCATGCGCTGTGAGATCATGACCTGAGCCAAAGTCGGACGCTCAACCGACTGAGCCACCCAGGCGCCCCAGGAGGGTAGTATCTTAGAATGAGTATATACATATATACATAGAAAGATACACGTACTTTTACTTATTCAATAAACATTTATATTTTATTCCCACACGAAAGACATACGTGGTTTGCTGGTGCTGAGAAACTCAGAGGGAAAAGAGTTTCTGGCTAGAAATAACTCACAGTCTGATAACGATATATCACTAATTGCAATATGAAGCAAAAAAAAAAATGACAAAAAGGAAGAAGGACTCTTAAAGTTATAAGCTGGTGAGTGACAAAGGAATGTCTTTCTAACAAAGCCTGGTTCTGTATCAGGTTTCTGCCCTGCTGAGATATTCCTTAGTAACTTGAGGAACTTAAACCCGCAAGATTTCTCTGATTCTCCAACTTTTACCCTGTTAGCACAGTTTAAGGAGCAGCTCTAGCTCCTGACCAATAAAACTGGAAGCTGTTCTAAAATCAACTCTGAAACAATATCAAGGACTATCCTATGAACAGTATCACCATTCTCTAGGGTAAATGTGTTGCAAATATTTATTTTTTTCCAGATTTTTAATTTCAGGAGCAATCTTCTAAAGCTTGCTCTTTAAACCTACCATGTATCCCTTCATTGATGCAAGAGATTGTACCCACTCACGGGTGACAATAGATACCTTTTTCTTCCTATACTGTAACACTGCACTGTATATGGTTGTAGCTAAATTAATATTCAGTCAGGACCACTTTAGTCTTCTTTTCTAGCCACATCATTTAGAGAACTCATGTATGAAGACTCAGGTATGAAGACTTTCCAGAAGCTCATCTCCTTCGTGACTTTGTATTCTTTACTGAGACCCCATCTGGGAAGACATGAACTGAAAGACAGTACAGAACGGGGCTCACAGGGAGTGGCAGCCATGGGTGGGGTCCTATAACTTGATCTTGCCTTTTGGTTGCATGTAGATGCTCACCCTTTTACTCTGTAACAGCACATATTCAGGAGTTGACTTTGTCCTGATAAAATAGAAAAATGTGTTTATTTTAAAAATAATTACTTATTTAATATTATTTATTTAATATCATTAAAATTGTTATTGAAATATTACATAAATAAATATTTGATAAATATTACAATAGAATATTAAGAATTTATTTAAAGATCAGATATTTAAATATTATTATTTAAAAATAAATATATTTTAAAAATAAAATGGAAAATATATATATTAATTTTTTATTTTATGTATTTATTTTGAGAGATAGAGTGAGAGACAAGAGTGAGTGGTAGAGGGGCAGAGAGAGAGTGAGAGAGGGAGAATTCCAAGCAGGTCTGTGCTGTCAGCTCAGAGCCTGAAGCAGGTCTCAAACCCATGAACTGTGAGTTCATGACCTGGGCCGAAGTCAAGAGTTGGACGCTCAACCAGCTGGGCCACCCAGGCGCCCAGAAGTAAATATTTTCAGAGTTAAGACACCAAGGTCGTTTAGGTGATTCTCCCAAAGCCATCATTAACTAATGAATAAAGGACTTCAATTCAAATGTCATGGATCTTGAGTCAAAGTCTAGTGAATCTTTTCTTGATCTTTTCTTCTACTACTTCATGAAATATAACAAATATCAACCTATTTAAATCCTCATAAAAACCCTATGATAGGATCAGATTCCATCGTGGCAGCACGACAGCTCCACTGACCTGCTCCCCAGTGAAGCTGGTGAAAATTATTTTTTAAAGTAATCATTTAAAACTCTATAATGTTGGTATCATTATTGTTATTCCTATTTTTACAAATGAGGAACTGAGGCACACAAAAGGTAACTAACCTACCCATGGTCAAGTGTAAAAGCTTGGATTTGAGCCAGGTTTATTGGTTCCAGAGCATATTCCTTGGGGTGGGAGGGGAGGATGATGATATATATTTTAAATTATCTTATTCTGGGAATGTCTGGATGGCTCCTGGTTAGCATCTGGCTTCTTGATTTCTGTCAAGGGTCATGATCTCGGGATCATGAGATCAGTCCCACATGCGGCTCTGCACTGGCATGGGGCTCTCCCTCTCTTTCTGCCCCTCCCCTGCTCACACATGTGCACTTGCACTCTGCCAAAATAAATAAATAAACATTTAAAATTTTTAGTTTACTCTAAATAAAAAAATGATATATCTGAGATATCATGTATCTCAGGCTTAGGGTTCACTCAGATGAAGGTGTCCAATCTTTGCTTCTGTGCTCATTGGCAGAGTCCGCTCTGTGTAAATAACACGCTCTTTGAGTCTTGGTTTGCTCATTAGCAAAAGATAAATAGTTATGATAAGTCTCTTTCACTGGATGGCTGGAACAGCTAAAGAATACATGGAACGTACTTAACACCTGAGACATGGCAAGCATTTAGTCAATGCTAATTTCTCTATCCATTAATCTCTTCCCTCATTTCTCCCTCTAAAGATTAAATGGGATTTAATAAAGTTAATAAAGCTCACAAATGGAGATTGTATGTATAGGATAAGAACGTGAAATTCAAGAGTTGATGTCTCTGACCACTTAGCATGCCAACCTCGGTAGGATAGATATTGGTCACCAAATAAAAGGCAAGAGCAAAATTCAGGTTTCCAATATATTCTTCCTAGTAACATGCCTCAGATCTCTTGAGATCCTAACACCCAAGGAGGATATAAAAGGGGCAGAGTTTGGACAAGCAGAGGACATATGAAGAGTTTTGTTCGTTTATTTATTTATTTGTTTGTTTGTTTGTTTGTTTATTTATTTTGAAGACAGAGGGACGCTGCTTATTGAAAGTTTACTTGCCTCCCTGGAGGGGTTCTTCCCTCTTCTGCTCATCTTAGGGAGAGAAGAGTCTGACACACCCCTTGGAGAGTTACAGACTTTGTAGAGTGGGGGATACAGTGGACGGGGGTCTGGCCCTCATCCTAGAAGTCAAAGGAGAAAGGAAACAGCCAGAGGAGAAGTGGCTGCAGGAGAAAGGATGAACCTATATTCCAAGAGTTTGTCAAAGTAATGGATGTGTGAGTACTGCCCTTGAACCAGATGTGGGAAAGAGAGCTTCATAGGCTGTTTTTATTTCTGCCTTAGAAGAATCTTCAGATTAATAGGTCTCTATCAGGGAGAGGTCTGTAAGCGGAGCTCTGAGAAACCAGAGACTAAAATGAGAAATCACAAATATCCATGAATTGATTGTTGGAAGAACTTCGCAATGAAAAAAAAAATGAGTCGATTTTAATATATCTCAGAGGGCTGTCATAATAAGACCTTTTTGATGGGTGCCTGGGTGGCTCAGTCAGTTAGCGTCTGACTCTTAATCTCAGCTCAAGTCATAATCTCATGGTTCCTGGGTCCGAGCCCTGGTTTGAAGGTGCTGAAAGTGCCTGTTTGGGATTCTCTCTCTCTCTCCCGCCCCTCCTCCACTTGCGTGTGTGTGTGGTGTGTGTGTGTGCGTGTCTCAAAATAAATAAATAAATATACTTTTTTAAAAAAGACCTCCGGGGCGCCTGGGTGGCGCAGTCGGTTAAGCGTCCGACTTCAGCCAGGTCACGATCTCGCGGTCCGTGAGTTCGAGCCCCGCGTCGGGCTCTGGGCTGATGGCTCAGAGCCTGGAGCCCTGTTTCCGATTCTGTGTCTCCCTCTCTCTCTGCCCCTCGCCCGTTCATGCTCTGTCTCTCTCTGTCCCAAAAATAAATAAACGTTGAAAAAAAAAATTCAAAAGACCTCCTTTGAAAGCAATACATTCTTTGTTCCCCTTATTACTCTCCTCTCCCCTCCCTCTGAACCTGAGAGTAGGGGAGCAAGTGATAGAAAAACAAAGGCAGCGACAACTACTTGAAGGAGGAAAGATGATTTCCTTTAGGATGAAAATTGAAGAAATTATTCATTGGACATTTTAAGGTACTTAACTGTTAGTTTGGTGGCTGTGTTTCATTTTGGTCTTTTGTTTTGTTTTTACTTTAAAGTAATCACGGCGTTAATGATTTCCAAGAGTGAGTGTCAGAAGAATAAGCTCATCTCCTGATTTTTGTTCGATGGATAAGCAACCTGTATTGAAATATATTTTAATGAGACAAAGTGAAACAAATATACAATTGCATTTTGATCAAACCTCAAAAATCATGGTAGTTCAATATGTCAGGTTAATATACTTGCATACGAATATGCATTCTACTATTTTTTAAGTTTTTATTTTTTTGAGAAAGAGAAAGAGAAAGTGAGCAGGGGAGAGAGGCAGAGGCAAAGGGAGAGAGAATCTTGAGCCAAATCAAGAGTCTGCCGCTCAACTGACTCAGCCACCCAGGTTACCCCCGAGTTCTACTCTTTATAGTTAATAATTTTGATGAAAGAAATAACAGAATTAGTCAAAAAATAAAAGATCACTTTTCTTCTCTTTTTTCTCCCTACTGTAAACTTCTATATTGGCAGATAGAGTTTACATTAATATCCTCAGGGCATTTTTTTTTAAGTTGTCTTACTATCTGCAATGCAAATATATCATTACAAATGTGTTGCAGTTCACAAGTTAGCAGATTATATTAGTTGCGGAATCAGCGATCATGCCTAATTATTTAGTGTTTAATATGTGGGACAACTAGATCAAGACCACGCATAGCTTATGTTGTAATAGTGATCATGGTGTAGAAAGTATCAGCATGATCTAACAAATGGAAAACACAGTATTTTAATAAGAGAACAGACTACAAGTTGTAAGATTTAAGTTCTCACCTCTGACCAGTCAGTAGCAACTTTTGTGACCCTGGATCAATATGAAAAATGCCTCAGTTTTCCCATGGGTACATTAGGAGTGACACTGATCTAACTTCCTCAAAGTATTTTTTTTTCTTTTTTCTTTTTATTGTTAAATTTTTTTTAAAGGAAGTTAGCTTTATCTATAACCAAGAGATGTTTTCTGGGAAAAAACACAAAATGTGTCAAAAGGAAAATGAAGTTAATCTCTTTTGTATGCTTTTCATTTGGGCGAATATGAAGGACAGCCCAGGTTTTGCTGGAAACATGAATCAAGATATCGTCTAAATATAATGGCCAGTTGGAAAAACTGTTTTATATTTATATAATAGTATCCAGAGCTATCAGCTAAAAGACACAATAATAGTAAAACACAGATGACCTCTTTTACACTTTGATGGTAAAACTTACCAAGTAATCACAGAGTGAATTTTCTTAGTAAATAAGCCTTTTGTAGGTAATGTTCTTCCTGGAACTGTTATGTTGAATAAAATAAAATAAAATAAAATAATAAAATAAAATAAAATAAAACTCAGATTGTCTGAATAAACCTGTCCTGTCCTGGCATCCTGGATCTGGTAAAATGTGATGTTGATTCCAATGGAATGTACCTACTGCATGTATACAAGTGTCCAGGTGACAAGGATGTTGTTGACCTGTGCGCATTCGCTGAGTATCAGCTTTTCATTGCGAAGAAAATACCTGAGAAAAACTTTTGCACATGGACAGCAGGAGACTGGGTACACAAATATTCCCAGCACCATTGAACATATAAATATTCTAGCACCATTGGGCATATAAAATGAGAAAATAAAACAAATGTAAATTACCACAATAATAGACTAATAATTTTTTGGTGTATTCACATAGTGGAAGAATATTCAGAAGTAATAATTAATGCATATTGAAACACATAAGGCACTTTAGAAACAGAGCATAGAGCAAAATAAAACAACAACAGAAGTTTGTTTAAAGAATAAAAGTATCATAAACCCTGTAGTAATAAAAATAGACAGTTCATTGTATTAAAGACATAAATAATAATAAAACTGGTTTTACCTAACTAATTATTTACTATATTTACTTACTATAAAAATATTTACTTACTAGATTTATTTACATAAAGTTTTATATATTATGTATAGTTTATTTATTTATATGTATTTTATACATTTTAAATTTATTTTAATATATTTATAGTTAGTTACATTATATTTTAGACTTTTATTTATTTTATTTATTATATTTATTTATAGTTTTTAGGGTTAGCAAATGAAATGTATTCACTATTTTTATTTTACTGTATTTACTATACATGGTACACAGTATATTTGGTGGATGTTGAGGGAAGCATGAAATGAAAATCAGACTGCATGGGTAGCTTCATGTTTTCTGGAAAGTTCTATCACTTATATTAGGATGTGAGCTCATCATTGGTATATCTAATTACTCTGCTTCATATCTTACTTATACATTGCCTACATTACTTCATATATGTATCTCACAGTAAAAGAAATGTAACAAAAGGTTAGGAAGAAACAACTTGAACTGGGAAAGAACAGTAGAGAGGGGAACAGATTGAAAGAGAAGTGTTACTTTTCACTTGATGTATTTTTGAATACTTGATTACTTTCATCAAATAGCAATGTGATACAATGAAAGGGGAGGGTGGTGAATACACTCTAAATTTCCTGGTTACACTGCACTCCCCCAGAAGGTGAGTGCAAATCCTTGTACAGGAGAAGCTTCCAATGAGAAGCCTATGGATCACATCATGCATGCAGATGATCTTTAGTTTGCTGGCCTCACATTTTGTTGTTTGTTTGATTTCATTTAGAAGCAACTTTTCTAATGGGAAAACCGACACACAAAATATTTGGATTTCTAGCTCTCTTGGCCAACCAAAAATTCTGGCAAATACCAAGACTCTCTCCAGAAGCACATGGCAGCTAGCTCTCAGCTGGACTTTGGGGGCGGCTGTACCATTTTGATAAGTGTGTTTCCAAGCTTCCACATTCTCTCCCCACCTCTAGGCACATTAGCTGAATGCCTCTGTCAGCCTTTAAATTTCACATTTGCCCCACATCATAATGCTGTTTAAACAAAGCTTCAGCTCAGGGGAAGGGTCACTCTTGGGGGCGGGGCTCTGAGGTTAGACTGGTTGGAATCCCAGGTCAGCCTTTTGCTCGCAACCTACACCTGACTTGCACAATGTCATCAGCAAAACTCACTTTTCTCATTTGTGAGATGAAGGGCTAATGGTACCTTCCAGAGAATTCTGCCAGGTAAAACACTTTGCAGAGGGACTGGCCTATATATAGTAAGCTCTCAATAAATGTTGGCGAGCCCTCAATAAATATTAGTGGCTGCTGTTACTGTGCTTTCTATAATCTTTTCAGTGAAAAGTGGCATGTGTATGCAAATTCTTAAAAGCATGTCATAATAAGAGGGAGGTCCCAGAACTTACTGGATATGGAAAATTTTTCAGGGGCACTTTGAGACAGAAGACAGTAAAAATTAGCTTCAGCAAGATGAAGGAAATATGAAAAATATAAGAATTGTGGGTTGTAGTAGTGAAAGAAGAAAGAAAAACAAAAGCAAATGAAATATCAAGTTGATGATTCAGAGGTATAGAAAGAAAAGAAAGAAAAGGCAGAGCTTCCTTAGAAGGAAGGAGAACACACACATTAGAGACTAAATGTGCTGAAGGTTACAGAGGAAGGAAAGACGGCGTAAGAGAGGTAACAAATCCGTGGCTAAATAAGTAAAAGGAATGGTGACCAAAAACACACAAAAAAGTCCATGCTAAGTGAAACTCAAGTCTGAACAACAACAACAACAACAACAACAAAAGAGGAGATTAGGGAGAAACATTATGCGTCATGAATCTGAGGGATCTGTGGTTCTGAGGTTGCTTGGATAGGGGAGAGGACGTTTGGTATAAAATGCTGGAGGACAAATAGGACATGTGAGCTTATCAGCTAAAAAGAGAACCACAAAAGCAGGTATTTAAAACAGAAGCCTGAGTTAGAGCCTTTGGAGTCCAATGTCAATAAACTTGTTTTATTCAGAGTCTAAGAATAGAGGTAACAATGAAGTAACAATGAAACAAAAGTGTAACAATATTGTGAGTCTAAGAAATAGAGGTAACAATGAAGTAACAACAAAGCAAAAGAATGACAGGATTTGGAGCCATCGCATTAGCTGGCCAAGGCACGGGGAGCCTCTGAGAGGCCACCAAGTGTCAGTCACATGATTATGGAGGTAAGTTGTGGGAAAAGGGAGGTTCAGCTGAATACACATGCTGCAGGCTCCTGCTTGTCCCTTGCCAATGGCACCAAGAAACACAAATGGGTAGGTTACTTAAGGATATATCTCCTTTCCTTAAAGAAGAACAATGTTCTCATTTGGACAGCATGTAAGATTCATGGAGGGGGATAAATGACAGGGCTAGAAATAACTAAAACTAAACAGAAGATGAAAATATATCAAATTAGTCTGAAGCAGATACAGAATTTAAGATATTTACATGTACACACCTGCATAAAGACTGGAAAAATACTTAACAAAGCGGGAGTCAATGATGTTTTGGGCTGATGTATAAGAGAAAACAGAAAAGTTTGCCCTGTCAAATCATCACGCCAATAGGCTTCCCTAAAAGCTGGATAACTGGAAAAGGTACTTGAAAGGGCAAAGACACTCCTGCAGAGCAGGACGATGCTTCCACTACGGGAGGAAATATCACAGTGAGGAAAACCTTCCTTTGTCAGGACATCAGAGTCTAGTGGAGTGATAAAGACAATTCCAGAGGAAGTGCTCAAGAAGGAGAGAAGGTAGAAGAATTAATAGCAACCAAGCCATTTCCAGTTTCAAGTGCATTTATGAGAGCAGCAGGGAGAAAACAAGGTTGAGACCGGAGCACAAATCCAAGAGCGAAATGATCATCTGTGTGGATAAGCTCAAAGAAAAGAAATGAAGGAAAGAACGTTGAGTCGAAAATACAGGTGCCCTTCACAACTTCCTACTGTGTTCATAAGAGAGTGTGCTGCGTTCAGAGAGTACGGTGGATGGGGCAAAAAGACGTAGACGAAGACGTTGAATAATTAAGCTTCTTCACATGTAAAGAGAGATTTTTAAAGAATGCGTGTGGATTCCCACCAGGAAAGCCAAGCACGAAGAACTCATTGATTCGACGCGAGACCTCACCACCTGGAAACCGGGCAACCCGTGAGCTGAAAAAGAGACGTGTCCCCAGGCTCCGTGGTCTGACCTTACACTGAACACCTTAGTTCAGTTAAAGAAATGCTTGAGCAAAAATGAAACAGCTAATACACCAAAAGAAGAGTCTTCTGATGATATTTTTGAAGGCTGCTTGGGAAGATATCAGAAACCAGAACAGGCAAACATCAGTGTGGCTGATGAAAATGGTTTCACTGGAAAAGATGCTAGTGTAACAAAAGATATGATAAAGCCCATGCCGTTCTGGGTCACAAGGTATCTGGTGTCACGACAAGGCGAGCATTGCTAACGTTATTTCACACCGCTCAGTCAAGGAAATCTTGCAGGAAGATATCATGTCAGTTAAGTTTGGAATGCAGGGGAATAGGTTATATATCAGGTCCCTTTCACCATGGAAAGATGGAATATAAATTAAATTGATAAGGGACTGAAGTGAAGCTGTTTTTTATGTACTTCTATGGGAAATCTTCAGAATTTTTCCGGGGCTGGGGGGGGAACGTCGAATTTTAGAGAAAATACATGTAAAGACGAAATGCTAAGCTGGATGGGCCTTGTCATATCTTATGCAGCTGAGATCATTCGGGAAATAATGAAAGGAAAAGAGATAAGGAAATGTAAAATATGTGGCAAGATCACAACAAAATATGGAGACAGGGCAGCACCATAAAAGGAGAGAGAAGAAAGTTTTATTGAGGCTGCATAGGGTGACAGATGATCTGGGTGCCTTCTATTATTCAAATTTCACAACTAAATTATAAACAATATCATCCTCCTCATTTTACAAGTTGGAAACCCAAGAATTAGGTAGGTTAAATAACTCGTCCAAGGTCACACAGCAAGCAATGTAGAGCTAAAATTCAATTCACTGTCTGTCTTACTCCTAAGCTTTTATCTACACACCATTGCCTTTCAAAACAAAGACATAAAAGTGAGAAATAAAGGGAAATACAATTACATTGAAGCTGTATAGTTGAAGGATGTGTGTATTGTCTGTAGAGCAGGAGGCTGCAACAAATAAAAAAAGGAAAAAGAAAAAAAAACCTGTTGGCATGATTTCCACTCATCATTTAAAGAGAATCCTGTACGATATCACACAAAGGTGTGTCTGAGCACCTGAATCCTTGGGAGCTGAGCTGTGGGTCAAACACCCATGCCAATGGCACAGAGCTGCGACTTGGGGCCTGAATTCTTGTTAGGGAAAGAGTTATTTCTGAATAATACATAATTAAAATAGATTAAGTGTTACTTGACTTTTCTCTTGCTGCTATTCAAGTATATCATAGCCACTCTATACAATTAAAGAATCTGATATCCTTAAACTATGACACTGAGCACCGTCCTGCCACAAAGATCCCCTGGGAATGGTATACCTGGAATGTTGTCATTCCTTGAGGGATCCTGGAAGGTCACATTAGAGGATTTGCCTGAGGGCACAATCCTTTTCCTTTCCCTTGAAAAAATGGTGCCTGTACTTTGACGGTAAAGGCGTACTATCATTTTAAGTGCCAGGGTGATGTAATTGAATGGCAAAAATAATAAAAGGAAGCTTACATAGAATTAATTTTAAAATATATTTTAGCAAATAAATTAACAGATACTGTAGACATGATGCTACTTTTGCAAAGTTGTACTTTTGTAACATTTTTATGCCTACAATAAAATAAAATTTTGCAGGAACACAGTAGTGAGTTGCATGAAAATATTATAAAGCGATTGTTTTTTCTTTTTGGGTTTCCTGATTTTTCTATGGTAAAAATGCAAGAAATATATATATATGCGTATAAACATACATATATATACATACACATATATATGTGTATGTATATATATTTATAAATCTGTTGATATATTTATATTAACTTGACAGCATGGATCAAAAGTAAATACTAATGTCAAATCACTTTTACAGGCAGAAATTAGACTAATTGAAGTTGCCTTTAAATGATTTTTATAACATAGAAAGTTTTTGGAAGTGATCAACCCAGAATCTATGGCAATTTAGACATCAGTTAATACCTCAAGAAAAGACTATTGTAAACACATTAAGAATGTAAATAGTTATATGAACCAGAGCTAAAATTGTCTAAAGTATTAAACATCGCTATTACAATAAATTATTATATTAATATTTATATTATATTAATGCATTAATAATCATAATCACCAATGTTTACCCAGTTTGCCATATACCGGACAGTTTTCTAAAGTGTCTTATATCACTTAACTTTTGAAGATGATGTGATGTAGATGCTGTATCGTTCAAGTTTTCTCTGACCAAGAGGCTTAAGCAACACTAAATGTTTTGATAACATCCAGGTAAATTAACAATAAGTTCTTAAAGCAATGCCTTGTAAGCACATTGAAATAAATTAGGCAAGACTGATGTCTCCTAAACCCTATTGTTCATTCATCAGCAATCCTGATGATCTTGAAAATAATTTTTTTACTGTGCATCTGAGGCAAATCAATATTTCTCCTCTCACTTTTGAAACACAGAGCTCATCGCTCCCAGTCACCATGCTACAAAATATGTTCACCTGATCAGAGTCTTCTGGAGCTAAGGTCGCAAAATTCCAGAGGTGGAATGAGGAGCAAACATTGTTAAAATATTTCTAAGGAACTTTTGCAACTACTGAGATATGCCTGTTGTCTCAGTTCAGGTTGCTATGACTACATTCCATAAACCAGTGGCTTATCAACAACAGAAATTCACTTCTCACAGTTCTGGAGGCTAGAAGTCTGAGATCAAGGTGCCAGCCTGGTAGAGACCTGGTGAGGACCCCTTTCTAGGTTGCAGGCAGCTGACTTCCGGGATGCACACTTAGGGGCAAAGAGAGCTAGCTACGTCTCTGACCTCTTATAAGGGCAATTCTCCCATCTTGAGGACTCCACCATCATGGCCTCTCTCCCAAAGCTTCCAACTCCTGATACAGATCACGTTAGGGGTATAGGATTTCAACCTAAGAATTTTGGGGGGACCCAGACATTCCGTCCACTGTAACTCCTGAGTTTGTATAGCAGATCAAAAATAAAAAGTCAATGGGGTCCATATCTTCACTTTGCAGTGTAACCCAATTGCCTTTCTATGTGCCACCGGAAGAGAGATGTTCATGTTTGATTTTTGGTTTTGACTCCACGTCTTGTCAATATCTGATGTCTGTCCCGGAATACCAATGTATTCACATTTCTCTTCTTACTTTTTCCCTACCTCCCCTTCTGTATCTCTGCAATTCATGAGGGAATGGTGACCATGGCAGGAAGTACATTTGCCATCTTGGGCCTTGTATTAAAGTGCTTAGGTTTAATTTATATTTCCACACCTGGTACTTAGTGGCCATCTTCATGGTAGTGGAATCAAGTATTTGAACATGAAGGGGATTAATTTCTTCTTTCAAAAGATCAACAAGTACATTGGGGAAAAAAGCCTACCTCTCCTCTTCCATGGAGCTGACATTCTATTGATACAGGCAAAAAATAAATAAACAAATGGAAAAATAAATGAATATGATAAGAGGTCAGAGAGTGATAAGAACTGCGTAGAAAAATTTAGAAGGGTAAGATTGTAAAATGCTAAGATGCAATAAAAGTGCCATATTAAAGAAAAGAGTCCTCCACAGGAAGTTGATATTGGAGTTGAAACATGAAGTAAGAAAGTACATGAACCAAAAACCTTGGGAAGAGTGTTCCAGACAGAAAAGAACAGAAGCTGTGAGGGAGGAGAGCATCCGTGAGGATTGGGGTTTGCTTGATAGTTGGCATGAGCCAGGCTCCTGGGATAAGGAGCCTTCTGTACCTGGAGCACTCAGGACTTTTTCATTCCCAAACCCCCTTACCAGTTCCGTAGAAATCCCAAGATCCCGAGAGACCAGGCTGCATGTGGGAGGAGTGGTCCAGGCAGCAGAGGATGCTGCCATCCTCTGAGCTTCCCATGATGCTCAAGGAATTCCAGTCCATCCTCTTCCTGCCCCTCCATCTGGACCCGCACTTACCGCCCCCCCTTGCACCCCACACACCCAAAATCCACAAAAGGAATGCTGTGGCTTCCAGCTGTGTCCTGTTTGCCTACTGGGGGACCCCATACTGTACGCAGCCAGCCCAAGACAGCAATGGGTTTGGGTTACTTTCAAAAGGCATGACGGTCATCGTGCACAGAGCAATGTAATAAGGAGGAGGAAGGAAGAAGGTGAGGAACAAGAAATAGCTATTTGTTCATGTAGGCATTGATAGCACACGGTGCTTCGATTTCATTTTGAGCATGATGGAGACCATTGGCAACTTTTGAGTAAGAGAGTGAAATCGTCTAATGTACATTATCAAATGTCACCCCAAATGGTATTTAGGGAACTGACTGGAGGCAGGGAAATCTGTCGGTAGTGTATTTCAGTCCAGGTGAAAGAAGTCTGTGGCTCAGTCCGAGTGTTAACAGAATAGATACTCTGACATGGTCAGATTCTGTGTGTACCTGCTTGTACAGTGAAAATAGCATCCACCAGAATCATTAATGGATTACATGAAGAAGAAGGGAGAGATAAAAAGGAGTCAAAGATTCCTCCAGGTTTGGGGGTCTGAATATTAAATGTTGGGTCTGTGGACTAAGATGGGGAAGAAAGGATGCCATTGGGCTCAGGAGTTCCAAGCTGGACATGCTGATTCAAGTGCCAGTTAGACATTCAAGGAGAAGAGGCAGGGGGCTACATATGCCAGCACCCATGGGCCAATCAGGGTGGGGATCAACACATGGGAGTCGTGAGCACTGAGATCAGTGTAAGTTCATGACTCCGGATGAGATCACCTGGGGAGGAGTATATACATTAATAAGAGTAGAAACTTGCTCAGGCCTGTTGCTCTATGACAAAAGGTGTGATTCTTTACCTGAAAGTTATAGACAGCATCAATCTGACAATGGGGTCATGATTGGTAAAATATAATATACATGTTACTATAACGAAATAAGAATATAACATTACTGTGGTTATCCCACAGCCTCCCTGAAAAAGCAATCATTTTTTTTTTAGTACAAATTTAAGTGTGAATATCTTACTGTCCCACAACGTATGAGTCATTTTCACCGCTGAACTCAGTTAATCTTGAGAGGCTGGCGGATTCACTTGTAAAAACTGGTAACACAATTGGGAAGAAAAACTGCTCTTTGAGTAAATGCTTTATAAGGGCAATTAAAGCAGAAAGATGTGTTTATGGGCTTTCACCCTTCAAAATGGCTATAGATCAAGTTTATTAAAAATGTAATTTGGAAGAGAAGCTGGCAATACAGTAATAAAAATAAAAATGAAACTAATTTATCTTAGAAGTCTGTGGTGGTTTGAGCCCTAACCAACCCAAAGATTTTGTTAGTCAAACACAAGTTGGGATTGAAAACTGCTTTATAATCCCAAAGCATTTTTGGATAAGAACATAGCTGTTGTATATATGGTCACATGATGGATTCATTCTCACAGTTTACAACAGAAAATATAGGTATAACTTATGTGTGTCTAAAACTTAATGAGAACAATGTTTAGGGGTTTCTTTTTTTTAATCTATACTAGAATCTGGTAAGAAAAAACAATCTACTATTCACATGTATATGCATCCAAGGGTTGAAAGAGGCAATCTTTGTCACATATATTTAAATCAACATTTTTACTCTTTTTGCAGTTACTCTTTTCTTAAGCATGTGTTTTTGAAAGACAAAGCGAATACCTTTTAAGTTTAACAGGACGTTCAAGATATCACATGCTGTGAGAAATCAAATAATACTTTTTCTCCTAAAAACATACTTTTTAAAGATTAATTCTATTTATTTTATTTATTTTTTTACATTTATTTATTTTTGAGAGTGAGAGAGACAGAGCATGAGTGGGAGAGGGGCAGAGAGAAAGGGAGACACAAAATCCAAAGCAGGCTCCAGGCTCTGAGCTGTCGGCACAGAGCCCGAGGCAGGGCTCGAACTCACGAACCACGAGATCATGATCTGGGTCAAAGTCGGACACTCAGCCGACGGAGCCACCCAGGTGCCACAAGCCTGTCCAACTTTGGACAAAGTCCCTCCCCAGTAGAGAACTAGGTAGCCTGCAGACAAGCCTCAATGTTACCGTGGTTCAAATAAAGATTGTTCTGAAGTGTTTGTGGGTACAGACAGGAAATAGCTGGGCCCCAAATGGGATTAGCTGAACAGACCATCTGCAGGGGAAGGATGATTCTAGCAGGATGGCAGCACGGTACACAGTGTCTTCCTGGCCTGGCTTTAGCTTCTGTGTCCCCAGGATCGGGCAACGTTCTGAAATGTAAATCCCCCCCATTTTCCTTTTATGCCTCTTCCCAACGTTCCCAAAGATGACACTTCACCTTCAGATCTGAAAGGTTGATCTTTATCTTCAGTTCATTCAACACAGGAAAATGATAATTAAGAGCACACAGAGCAAATAATGATTTCAGGGTCCTTATTATCATATTAGCCTACCTGCAAGGCGATCTCAGAATAAGAAACGAAAGGTATTTATTTAGCAGACTTTTAAAAGTCTGTAACACCATTGTATTTAAAATCATTAGAGGAGGGGTTCCTGGCTGGTTCAGTCTGTTGAGTGTCTGACTTTGGCTCAGGTCGTGATCTCACAGTTTCTGAGTTCAAGCCCCGCATCGGGCTCTATGCTGACAGCTCAGGACCTGACGCCTGCTTCGGATTTGATGTCTCCCACTCTCTGCCCCACCTCCACTCACACTCGGTCAATCTCTCTCTCAGAAATAAATAAATATTAAAAATTTTAATCATTGAAGATAGTTAATGTCTTCACTAACCAGATCATCTTGATATTAGCCTGAATTATCTAGTAAGAATTATTTTGAAAACTAAGTGTGTTTGCTTATTCATTACAGTTGTAAAATACCATCCACTTATATCAAGTATTCATAAGTACAAGTCTCGAGTGACAGTTATTAGAAAAAATAATACCCAAAATATCTGCCTCTTGCCAATTTAATATTAGTCCTACCACACACAAAATAAAGTATGAAATACGTTTCTAATAGATTATTCCCCAAATAGCACTTCCTAGGCACATAGGATAAGAACCCAAAACATCCATTCTGTGTGGTTTTCCTAGTTCAGAAAGAGGCTATCACCATGAAACAAACCAAGAATCGTCCTCTCTGCATAAATATTTGCTATTTTGCCATTAGAATTAGTGGAAGGACATTTTAAAAGAAACAAATACCCAGGTCTCCAGTCCGCTTTATATTTTCAGCTATGAAAATATAAAATAAAAATCAGAAGGTTTTTATGTGATCAAATAATTTTCCATTTCTGGTCAAAGGAGAGGAATAGCTGATTTGCCGTGTGAATATATTTCACCAATGTCTATATAGAATGTGACAGTTACCTACTGCACAAACTGTATCCTTTTAGAAATGTAGTAAATTTAAAGCTTTTTATGAGGCTGTGTGAGGCTGTGTGAGAGCTAGAAAAAACGCATGTGGAAAAGGAGTTCATTTAAACTTCAGAGTCTGGCTGACGGTGGTAAACCACGTCTTTGCCTGGAAGCATAGATTCTACCTAAACGAGGATGGGCTAGTCATGTGTTCATGAGGAAACACAATGGAGCCTCCTGTCTGCTAATAAATATTTAGCGTGTAATTTACACGAAGTGTAAATTACATCAAGAATAGTAATTGCTATAAGTTTCGTTTCTCCATACTAATATAAACATGTCCAAACACATTTTATATTAAAGGGCAGTTACAATTTTTTTATTAATGGTTAATCCTTCTCTCTCTGGTTTTCTTCTATAGATATAGAGATATAGATGTAAATAGATGCATTATAGACAGAGATATAAAGGCATCATAGATAAGTCATGGATGTATAGGTATAGATTGATCTATAATAGATTATAGATACGTAGGTATAGATAGCTAGATGTCTGACAGATAGAATGTAGATACATAGACCTCAGTTATTAGAACTGTGATAGAGAGATCATAGATAGATTTAGATAATCTAGGATAGATCATAGATCCATGACAGATCATAGATAAGTGATAGATAAATCTATGATAGGGCGCCTGGGTGGCGCAGTCGGTTAAGCGTCCGACTTCAGCCAGGTCACGATCTCGCGGTCCGCGAGTTCGAGCCCCGCGTCAGGCTCTGGGCTGATGGTTCGGAGCCTGGAGCCTGTTTCCGATTCTGTGTCTCCCTCTCTCTCTGCCCCTCCCCCGTTCATGCTCTGTCTCTCTCTGTCCCAAAAATAAATAAAAACGTTGATAAATCTATGATAGATCTATACGTATATGATCCATGTATACCTATATATGTATAGGAGAGAGAGAGAGAGAGATCAGGATTGACCATTTTTTTCTGTGAAGAGCCAAAAAGTTCACATTTTAGGTTTTACTGACCACATGGCCTCTGTCGTAATTATTCAATCATTTTGTGTTATAGCACAAAAGTTGTAAACAATGTGTACATAAATGAGCACAACTGTGTTCCCATAAAATCTTACTTATGGACAGTGAAAATAGAATTTCATGGAATTTTTATGTGATGAAATATTCTTTTATTATCAATCATCTAAATTGTAGAAACTATTCTTAGCTGGAGGTCCATACAGAAAGAGTCCTCAGGACATATTAGCTTACAAGGCTGTAAGTTTGTGACTTTCAAAATATATAAAATAACCATTTTTTTTAATTTCAAAGAACTCTACAGCCATGTGGCCCATATCATCTTATTGTGATCTGCAACCATCTCTTCAATAAAT
Organism: Lynx canadensis; assembly: GCF_007474595.2. Lineage (NCBI taxonomy): Eukaryota > Metazoa > Chordata > Mammalia > Carnivora > Felidae > Lynx > Lynx canadensis. The sequence continues at coordinate 128,744,385 of NC_044308.2, forward strand.
ACTAACTCTAGATAAGAAAATGAAAGTAGTTTCAAAGCAGAGGACTTTTTAAAAAGAAAATGTAATTTTATTGCACAAATTGGAACACAGCCAAGATAGAAAAACTCACACCTCTACTTTAAAAGAAAGTGCACAGCAAGAATATGTCTCAGCTAAACGTTTCATTACATGTAAGTTAAGATGTATAATTAGTCAAAATAAAATTCCAGTATTTTCACAGTGTTGCAAACACAGTACAATATTAATTTTCACATCATATTTTATATGCAAACAAATTGGCTTTGTCTAAAAAAAAAAGTGTTGCTTTCCTCAGAAAAGCTGTCTTTGATAATAAGAATTCCACTGAAAAATGAAACTTTCCATATGTGACAGATTTGGGGAATATGAATCGAAGAGAAATGAAGGCTTCTCTCTGAAATACATGATTCTACAGATGGAACTTCTTAAATTCATGTTCAAAATCTGTACACCCCAATCCATCCGTTTATGCAGAGAACAAATGGATAAATAAACAAATGGTTTTTGTGTGTCTGTTTGTTTGCTTTTAAGATTTCATTGGGCATCCAGGTCCTTGATATAGTGGAAATAGGAAGTTAATTTTTCCCTTCAATGCAGTAAAAATTCCCAATCAGAAAGATGGATTTGTCAAGTGACTGCTTCATGGAAGTACAATGAATTTGGTTTCTATCCAATCTTGATGTTCAGAATGGTGCTGATGTTTGCTTGATTGTTCCCATGCGTGTTTGTTGTCGGTGGAGACTTAAAAGAGTCGAGAACTGATACCGGCGCCCTCACCTGAGTCATTTCTCTTTGCCACTCGGAGATAGAAATGGGCCAATTGAATGCACAGCTCCCTTGGGAACCTAGTCTCCAGACTACAATCATAGACACATATCAACATTTCTTTTCGTGACACCAGAGGAATTTCAGAACAACAACAACAACAATACAAAACCAAAGAAACCTCTGAGCGGACTGGACTTCATCTTTTCCTTTACTCTCCTGTTACAAAAGCAATCAAGTAAAAAACAACCATCTCTCATTGGATGAGGAAGCGAACATCATTTTGTAACAAATCTATACAAGAACAAGAAGGGAGAGCTGCTCAAAAAACCAGTGTGAAACCGTATGTGTAGATTGTGGTTTATTTTATTTTATCATTTATTTATTTATTTATTTATTCATTTATTTTGAGAGAAAGATAGAAAGAGCACATGCACATGAATGGGGAAGGGGAAGAGAGAGAGAGAGAGAGAGAGAGAGAGAGAACCCCAAGCAGGCTCTGCACTGTCAGTGAGAAGCCTGACTCCAGGCTCGAACCCACAAGCTGCCACAATGACCTAAATCAAGAGTCAGATGCTCAACTGACTGAGCCACCATAGCCTGTGTTTTAAAAATAAATGGATTGTGTGATTAGGACAAGCACTTTCCCTCACCGTAAAAAGGGTAATCCCTTTTTTGAGTTTATTGGCTGGGTATTTATCTTTAAAAGATAAGAAAATACAATTCACAGAGGAAGAGACTTGCTCTCTCATGAGCATCTTTGAATATCTAAGTTTGCCATGATAAGCTCTGGGATCAATTATTTCCTTCTAAACAATGTTCTGATACGACTCACAAAAGTGCATATATAACAGTATAAATATGAAAGAGATGAAAAGCAAGACCAAGAGAAACTAAAATTGTGCAACGGATTGGTAAGCATCTAACATCAATTTGGTCTGCGAGTGGTTAGATTAAAATTTTCCGGTAAAATCAGCAACTTCATGGGAAGTTTCTGCTTGCACTAATGAGCCAGGACTCCTCTCTTCATACTGATTTTCACAGAATTACTTGGCAAATGCATTGTCTTGTTTGCTCTGTGACATTCATAGCAGTCTTAAATACCACCTCCTAACTGACTACAAGTTGATGTAGAAAATGATCTTAGAAAAGGCTCTGGCCAAGAAATTTCATCAGAACATCACTGAAATTTAAAGAGCCCTTATGATATAAGTGGTGATATAACACACCTATAAACATCTTTACCAATATCACAGAGTCCAAATATATACTTGCTGGTCAATCTCCAGGTAAATTCAGATAAAGAAATCCCAGCTTGGCCTAGGAAGTGTACGTACTCTTTCTAGAATAAAAGCTGCATCATGTGATTTTGTAAGCAAAATCAGAATAGTAAATAACAACAAAAATATTAATAATTTACTCCACAAATATGTATTATTCAATACCTATTATATTTTCATCAACATGAATCATAAGACTTACAATAATTACATTACAATTGATGGATTTTTAGGAGGGCTATGTGAATGCTATTTGTCTTGGTTGAGTGTTGGCCCTGATTATGGTGTCTTCCACAGTATTTCACCATGGTCTTGTCATTATAACTCTTGAACCATCCATGAATTGCTTAAGAAGTGATCATTATGACATTGTTATGGGTGTTGCTAGAAGCCCTGTTGGGAACGTGCCTTCTTAGAGGGGGATTCACCCATTATTACAGTAGAAATTGGTATTTACAGACCCATTTCTGATCGAATGAATGTTGTCAGCAGATGGAAGCAAGGTTGTCAAAACCAGACCCACATGCCCTTGGGTCTCACATGTCAGAACCCACAAAGCGAACTCCCAACTTCCAGCGTCTTTGTCTCTTGTCCGCCACAGGTACCCATTCTGTCTATGGCGGTACCAGGAGAGGAAAGTCCCCAGATCAGCTTTCATCCAGTGACTGACAGGAGCAGGTGCTAGGTAGCAACGGCCGCCTCGCCCCTCGATTGGGACGACTCTGAGCGTCACATGATGCATTGACTCCTAGGGAATCCTGTCAGGGCTAAATTGCCATCCACCTTGTTGGGAGTTTTCTTTATAACACACATTTTCTTGGCTTTCCTCGACTTTCTTTGCTTGTTCTACTTGCTCATGTCAATATGCTCATGTCAATATGCAGTATTTCCAGGACCACGTTCCAAATAAACAACTTGCGTTTGAATCCTTTGTTTCTGGATCTGGTTTTGTAACTTGGTTCTCCCATTTATAAAGTACCCAACTCCCGCCAACCATCTTGCTGTTAGCGAATGCTGTGCTAATATAAAAAAGAAAAACAGAGTCTTTGCATTATTAATCTTGTTTAAACTTTATGACAGCCATTGATTAAAGATTGTGTGATGAAATGCAGTAACATGCAGGATCATTGTTTAAATTAGAGTCTGTACTCCCTAGCCCTAAATATTTTTTCCACCTTGCTTCTATACTCTGAAACCATTTAATAGACCTCAAATGAGAATTTTGATTCCTTCTACTGCTCAGAAGGGATGGTGTTAAAGGACATACTATCTATTAAAATATATGGCCTATATTAAATCCTTAAGTTATTCTGGCACTGGGATCACCAAATAATTATCATTGCTCCAGCAGTATTCTGAGAATTTCCATTAATTCTTTAATTTTCCAAGACTTAGGGAGCCCTTGATTTCTGCAATTCCACATGTAACCCTAGCCATGGGTCTGCTGATTCTGGCACTATTATAAGATGAGCTCAGAGAGTCAGAAAGTCCTAAAACATGTGGATAGGCTAAGTACTTGAGTGAATGAGAAAAATGTGAAGTGTAAAAATATATGTATGCTAACGTATTCTACAGCATGCACCCTCCTGGCATTCACCTCATCCCCGTGGAGATAATAATGCACCTGCCAAGTGCAGACATCAGCTTCATGGAAGCACTCACTTTCAACTACAGTCAGCCTGAGACTCAAACCTGAACTAGCAGTACCACCAACTACTGGCAAAAAAACAAAACAAAACAAACAAAAAACCAGCAACAACAATAACAAAGCCAAGAAAACAACATCAAACACCAACAACACGAAGAGATTCCCAAGTTAGACAAGATTTTCTAAAATATCAGACAGGTAGTCTTTTCCAAAACTGGAGTGATGCATGCATTCGGTTACATCGAAGACGTTTTCATTACCATTTTACTTTGCTTTAACTTATTTCATCTTTGTTTACAAACAGAACCAGAAAACTGGGTAAAACGTTCTGAAGGACACTTTCCTCACGCACCATGAGTCATAATATTCATGAACGATGAGTAAGAAGAAATTATTGACACAGAAAAATACTGCTGTTATCACAAGCCATTGTATTTCACACCACTTTCCTATCTGAGCCCTTTTAAAAATAGTTTTTATTTATCTTGTATTGATTTTTATTAATTCCAAGCCTTCTTGGGTTTTTTTATTTTCTAAGGACAGGGATCCATCCTTAGTAAGAAACTAAGAGAGCAGATATACAGCCCTGAAATTTTTCACTGGCATTTAAACACCATGTTCTATACATCCATTATTCACTAAACATTAATAAAGTGAGCACTAACTTTTGGACTAGCCATGTTTATATTTTCTGGGTATACCCTACCACCTGGATTATGATATGGAAAATTCGTTTAATACAATAAATATGTTAAGTTCAAAGTATAAGTGGAAGGTAAAGTGTGGCCAGAAGGAAAGAGGGATCAATTCTTCCTGAATAATAGTGGACTTCACGGAAGAGGTCACAGTTGTGCTCAGACTGGAGGCAAATGGAGATATTCATTAGATGCGGAAGAGTCAGGAGGGCATCCCAGTCAGAGGAAAAAAGTATGAGCAAAGAGGTGAAACAAACAAGCGTATTCAGGAACTGGATATTCATTAAGAATCAAATGAACATCAATGGAAATGTTTGGATTGGAAAAACCAGGGGGTAGAAGCCTATGTGTCTGGGATTTTATCTTGTAGTTAATGGGGAGCCAGTGAAGATATTGGGGATGGGGTAGAACAGTGGAATCACAACATAGCATCTACTTTTGGGAAGGGGTTTCTTCAAAACCAAGGGGAAAACTATATATATACACACACACATGTATATATGTATACATATATATATGCACATGTATATATGTATATGTATATACATATATATGTGTGTATGTACATATATATGTATATACAACATATATATACATATATGTGTGTTTATGTACATATATATGTATATATAAATATATATACATTATAATGTATATACATATATATACAAAAATATATATAAATATATATACAAAAATATATATAAATATATATACATTATAATGTATATATAAATATATATACATATATATGTATATAAAATATATACATATATTATATAAAATATATATATACACATTATATATATAATGTATATACATATATTTTTAATGTGTGTTTGAGGGGCATCTATGTGGTTTAGTCAGTTAAGCGTCTAAGTCTTAATTTTGGCTCAGATCATGATCTCAAAGTTGGTGAGTTCGAGCCTCTCATCAGGCATTGGGCTCTGCACTGACAGTGCAGAGCCTACTTGGGATTCTCCTCCCTTTCTTTGCCCTTCCCCACTTGTGATCTCTCTTTCAAAATAAATAAATATTTAAAAATTAATGTTATTTTTGAGAGAGAGAGAGAGAGAGCATGAGCAAGGAAGGGACAGAGAAGGAGGGAGAGAGACACAGAATCTGAAGCAGGTTCCAGGCTTCAAAATAATAAATAAACTTAAAAAAAATGTCGTTTGATATGGAATACGTTGCAGGCATGAGGGGTGGAGAATGGAAATCACACCTGTCACATACCTTCCAGCCTCCGTAAACATGCAAAGTTTAATCACACGTATTTCTATTAGTACTTAGACATGTGAGGCAAAAGCTGGTGGGGAGTGACAGCGACAACAGGGAACAGAAAATCCACAGAAGAGCGAAAAAATAAATCCTGCCTTGCCATATGTGCTCTGGCCTGGCCAACATTGGTCTCAGTAGCCCCCTGTCCAGCTCATTTGCCACCACTTACTTCTCCACAATTTCCCACCTCCAACCCCCACTCAGAAATACAGTAAAAAAAAATCTTTTGATCTGTACAAAAATATCCATCCATGAGAAAGGTGAGGACTTTTTAAAAGAAAGTTTTTATTTCATTTCATTTCATTTCATTTCATCTCATTTCATTTCATTTCAGACACAGAGAGAGCAGGAGTGGGGGAGAGGAGCAGGGGGGGAGAGAGAGAGAGAGAGAGAGAGAGAGAGAATCTAAAGCAGGCTCCATGCTGAGCACAGAGCTCTGTCCCATAACCCTGGGATTGTGATCTGACCAGAAATTAAGAGTTGGACGCTCAACAGACTGAGCCACCCAGGTGCCCCAATGAGGACTCTCGTAGAGCTGAAATCCAATCAGAGACATAAAGAGGACAGCGTTGTTTTCACAAGATGCTGTCAGCATTAGGGGCCGGGTGCGCGCACATTTAATTACCAGATGTTTACACTTCAAAACTTGGCCTTTGCAACCACTTGTAAAACCAATGCCTCCACTGCGATTGGACCTGGGGGATGAAACACCTTTAAATTCCCAAGCTCTGCATCCGTCACTAATAATTTTGAACCACGTAAATGGCATTAGAATGTGTATTATGCTTTCAACCTGGTTTTACATCTAGTGTGCTTCTTATATAAGCTGCCACGCAGTCCAATGAGGAGCAATTATAGCGAATCAGATTCAGTACCAAATATTTTCCCTTTTTTGATGGCAGGAGGAAATGTCTTCCCCACTCTGAACATCAAATACGTCCATGAGGGCTTGACTGAAATAATGTCGTCAAAAAGGGTAGACATCTCGTCAGGAAAAGCACACGATGAATTTTAGTCCATGGCCTTGTTTGGGGATAAAACTATGAGGGAAATAAAAACCATTTGTCAGTGGCTGTAAATGAGAATATGGGAGATATTTACACCCAGCCTCTGTTTCTCCTTATCCTTCGTCATCTCTCTTCCTGCCAGTATAATTGTCAACCTGTCTCTGGAGCTTCATACCTTTCCCAAATGTGTTTCCCCCCTCTGCCTTATCTCTTCAAAGCCATCAGTCACACAGCAGATTTGTAATGACTTGCTCTCTGCCAAGGCAAGAAAAAAAAAAAAAAGTGACATCATTTTCAAAAAGGGGGAGATCAGCACTTTAATCTCAGTGAGATAGAAAGGAGAACAAAGGGAATGTCTGACAGGGCTAACAGGGAGAAAGAATGGTATGGAGCACACGCTTTCTTTCCCTCTCCATGCTTTGTGCACTACGCTTTAGAAATTTGGACTCCATTTGTTTTCCATTCTCATCGTATCCTCCTGGCCCTGCAAGGTCCGGTCTGGACATGATTACCAAGAATAGGGTGTGGCATTCTCCTCCCCGCTTTTGTGAGCTTGGTGGAATGGGGTGAGGGTGAGACGTTTAAAGTCTTGTTATAGAGTTTCAACATTGATGCAGCATTGTACAATGTTGAGGTGAAGTAGCTAGCACATGAATCTGATCCGGCAGGTGTATTCTAGTTGTGGCTAAAATTAATCCAATGAGAAGAGATGGCCATCAAAGGAAGAAAGGGCAAGCATTTTTTTTTTCTTTTAATCACTGCTGATCCCATCAGACTAAATTGTAGACGTGTGGATCGAAGGTAATGTGGGAGTCAGCACTGAAGGCTCAGAGGCTAAGATATTAAAACAGCTGTTTACAATAACTTGTGATGTGCAATCAGAATTATTATATAAAAAAAAAATTATAATCCTCTTAAATAACCAAGCTGGAAAGAAACGTAGGTTCTCTCCAATTACCATGATTTTAGTTACCGTGGGGCCATGTGCAGGAGATTATCAAATATGTACCATTTGTCAGAGAAATGTGATGAGTCACCCTGATAAAGATAGCAAATGCTCTCTGTTTAAAGGGAAGCTGGTTTAGGATGAGACATGTGTGTTGGACATGAACCTCCCAAGCCACAAGTTCAGGTGTTCCAAGAATGTACTGTTTAAAAATCTTTTCTATTAGTTTCTGTCTGGAATCTTTGCTTCTCCTGTTATCAGGATCCCAATCTTAAGTCAGTTTCTGGTAAACCCACTTCAGCCCAGATTTTGCTTTTGCTTTTACTTCTCTGTGTTGATCCAAATTTCATGGGTTTTACTCAGTTTCCAGGTCTTTTTCCCAGTCCCACCTACAAAATCCAGTATCTACTAAGGTACGCATCACTCCATCTGGTTTCCAGTCTGAGCCCCTCTTGTCTCTTCCTAGTAAGGCATTCGATTTACCATTGTATCACTGGTTGTCATTTCAGAAACTATTTGGTGTCCCTGGGATCATTACCATGAAGTATATACAGCTCCTTTGGCCATTTCTCAGTTATGTTCATATCCCTCGGCACACTGGGATACCACAAGAACCTCTAGATGCTTTCTGTCTGTCTTGTGGTAAACCAGAAACTTGGGGGACATTCCAGAACTCTGCCTAGATTGAGCAGCTGCATTTTCTACTCTGGTGATGCCTTCTCACTCTGGCATGGCAGGAGATGGGGGAAATGATGTCTAACATGCTTCTGCCTCCCACATTCCACCCAACAAAGGAAGGCACTGGTCTGTGGATGGTCTGTTGGCTCTAGGTCCTTACCAGCAATCTGGGATGTGGTCCAGAGAGGGAGGATGTAGCTGGATTTAGAGCCGTTCCTCAGATATCCATACAACCATCTCATTTCACTTCTTTCCTCACTGCCCTACACACATAGATTTTGTCTCCTTTGTGATCACAAAAAAACAGAGGAGAGAATGTCTACCTCCAATCGAATTACTTAAAACCCCAGGTCGATTGCGCTCATGGTTTATAATATTAAAAAACTTGAAACTTGCAATAAAAAACAAAACTTGTTGGGGAACTTGGGTGGCTCAAGTCGGTTAAGCATCCGACTTCGGCTCAGGTCATGATCTAGCAGTTGGTGAGTTCGAGCCCAGCATCCAGCTCTGTGCCGACAGCTCACCGAGTCTGGAGGTTCCTTTGAATCTGTGTCTTCCTCTCTGTCTGCACCTCCCTTGCTCACGTTCTGTCTCTGTCTCACACAAAAATAAATAAACATAAAAAAAAGTGTTTCCCTTAACTATTATCTCTACAGTATTTTTTAAAGTCTATTTTGATTATAAAAAAAACGAGTTTTGATCTTGTTCGGTTTTTTGGTATTTCTGCTAAACATATATACCCTAAATGAAAGTGTATCAGGAAATTTCAGGGAAATATCATATGCTAATATTTCAAAATGCTATCAATTCTATGTTTCTTTCCCCCTATAAATATTTGCCTACCAAAATAATATGTGATTCTTGCTTACTTGTCCGGCTCTCCTCCAAGAAACAGAGAACTGTGTCATTATCTTTAATTCATTTCTCCAAAACAATAAATTCCACACAGAACAAAAAGAGAATATATATACAAAGTACAGTCCCCTCTACAGAGGTCCTCCAAGATTCTGTAGATAAATCTGCACGATGAAGTAAAGATATGTAGCCAAGAGATCCATCCATTGACTGAATAGACTTTATGACCGATGTCAATGTACAAAGGGCTTTGTCTAGACAGAGTCCAAATGAACTTTCAGAGCTTCCTAGTGATGTGTACTATGAGACACCAAAGTTAATCTTCATTTGTCGATGGACACTTGAGTTATTAAGGTCATGTGGACCAACTAGAACCTAAGGCTTGCATGGGAGAAAAACACATGGGACACAGTGGAAGTTAAGGGGAGGGGATAGAGAGACAAAAACAAAGACCTAGAACAAGGGGAAAAAAATGGTAAGAGTCACAAAAATTATGACAAAAAGTGGAGGGGACAGACTGCAACTGATATTTTTTTTAAGAGAGAGAGAGAGAGCAGGAGAGGGGCAGAGAGAGAAGAAGAGAAAGAATCGTAAGTAGTGTCCACACCCAGCGTGTGGGGCTTGATCTCATGATCCTGAGATCATGACCTGAGCCAAAACCAGAGTCAGAGGCTTAACAGACTAAGCCACCCAGGCGCCCCTGACTGATATCTACTAATTACTCTATCTCCCTTTTTCTTTCTACCAGCTCCATTTTCTTGACTTGAGCTCATTTGAATGTGTTGCTTTCCCTTGTATCCAAATGAACCCTGGCGATAACAGGTGTGGGGGAGTGAGCCTAGTCAGCTTACAGACCCCTTTTCTTTGTTTCAGGTGAGTAGCATACTTTCTCATCATTACATTCTTTAAGCCTCACATAAACACTGACCACATGATGTCATGAGCTTGTTGGAAGGGGCGTGGCTAAGGGTGCCTATGCAAATCCCAAGGGGCAGATAGTACAAATGAAAAAGGAGAAAGGTAATATACAGCTGTTATATCCAAAGTGGCAGAAGGTCTGGGAGCCGAGGAAGCAAGTGATCTTTCTTCATTTACTGACATGGTCTTAAGGGCAGTGAATCGTTCAGTAGTGGTCCCCTAATGTTAGTGAACGTATTACCAGAGCACTTACTAAAAATGGAGGTTACAAAGTCCACTCCCCCCAATTAGAATCCCATCAATATCTGTTGTCAGCCAGGCATCTGAATTCTTAGTCAAGACCCCAGATGATACTTAAACCACCAGGTGATCTGAATGATTTTGGCACTCCAAAATTCACCTGTTGAAATCCTACCCCTCAAAGATGCAGCAGTGGAGGTGGGGCACTTGGGAGGAGCTTCAGCTGCACTAAAAAGTGATCAGGCTGACATCTGGATCTTGGACTTTCCAGCCTTCAGAAATGCGAGAAAGAGATTTCTTCTGCCATTCTAAACTACTAATCTCTGGTATTTTGTTATAACGTCCAAACAGATTAAGACAATACCAATGCAAGGGGTTCTTTAAATACATATTGAAGATAAAAAAGCTCTAATTTGATCTGTAATGCTTAGAGTGCCATGTTCCCAAGACTCTAACAGTGGTCCCCCACTTCTCAATCCCATCTGCCTCTGAATCCTGCATAACTTTAGACATTCAGAAATTAGAAGACAGAGTATAAGAGTAGATGGGATGGAAAAGGTGAGGGTTGGCTCTTGTGTTGGTCGTGGTGGTGTTGGTGGTGATTTTTAATTAGCTAGGCTTTGCGTTGAATGTCTTGTGTGAAACGTCCTACCTTTAGAGCTGCATGGGACCAATTGCAAGAACATAACCAATTGATTAGAGTGTTAACAATACCTGAGATATCAAACTAGCAATGTCCTGGGCCACACTCCTTTCTATCAGGTTCCCACAAATTGTATTATTTTACTGCCTTACTTCCTACCATCAGTTAGAACTTTGGTACATTTTCTTGCAAACTATTAGCCTCGTGTTTTCAGACATGGAATACATTTCATGAGGTATGTTAGACCCTTTCAGAGGCTACTAGGCACTCTTGAGAAGAGGACAATGCAGTAACAAATTTAATGCAAACTTTGGACCTTGATGACTATTTTGCCTCAGGGCTAGCAGGGAAGGTCATAATATGAAACCTGGAAACTCATGAGGATTAAGGTAAACCTTTATAATTCCATCCAGTAAGCTCCCTGAATCTGGTGGCTAGATCCAAGAATGATATGTAGGGTTATATAGGTTACTGATTAGATCACATCTTAGATCCCTATCCTTGGACATACTCAGATCCTAAGTCTTTTCAGCTGATTCCTGATTCTTTCTCCTAAAATAAGACCTCCTGAGAGGAAAGAGTTAAACCTGTTTTCAGAAGGTTCTGCCTGACTCTGAAGAGGTCATCCCTCACCACGGCCTGCCTACTTGATGAAAAGTACATATTAGGCTTCTAGATAGAGTTATGAGAGAGAGAGAGAGATCAAATAAAGAAAGAAGTACCTCCCACTCATAGACTTACAAATATATAGCCTTTTGCAAAATGTACAAAGGAGGATTCATAGACTGATGAGCAGTTTGGTGTTCCCAAAATACAGTGTCTCATGTAAGAACTTGAGAAGATAGAAGACCCAGTTAAGGCAAAGCCATAAAACAGAAGGCAAGTGAATTCATTTTGTAATTTGTTTTATTATCGCAGGATTTATAGGAAGCAGTTCTACCTATTGCACAAATCTTTTTAGTTTTGTTCCCTTCCATTTTTTTCCCCCTCTGTTTTAAAACTTTGGTCTTGGAAAGTGCTGAATTAAGACTTAGAGAAATCAAGTCCTATATATCTGGCAGGTCCTATAGTACTAACAGTCTCACAAAACAGTGCCGTACTTTTGTCTGAGAGACTTAAGACCGAAAGAGTAAGCAACACATACTTACAAACACTCGCAACACACGTGTCTGAACATGGAGACATGGACAGACACAAACACACACACGCAATTACCTTTCTGTACTTTATTCTGGCTTAGTTAGAGAAAGCAGTGTTTGCACCTCAACACTTTCTTCCTTGTACCCTCTCAGGATGCAAAACCAAGGTAGGATTTATTTTGTAAGAAAAGGGTGGGAATTATCTGTCTTGCTTCAGTAGCACTCAATAATAGATTCTCCATCATAGTATATTAGGAGACAATAACATTTTATAGATTTTTTTAGATTTTAAATGTAGATTTACAGCCATTATTTATTCATTCACTTTTAAACTATTTGTCCAGCACCTGCTATGTGCCAGGCATTGTTCTAGGCTCTCGCGTTAGACTGTGGGCAAAGATCTCTGTGCTCATGAAGATTATATTCTAGAGAATTATCTCACTTGAGACCTCCAATACGTCTGCCATATACTTTCTTTTGAGGGAAACATGACTTGAACCCGGATTGTAATCCAGAAGCTCTGTACTTTTACTGGACTGTGCTGTTTATCTTACAAAATCTAATCAATAAAAAATAGGGTAATTATAAGAACCTCTGTAAATATCTACTCCATACTAGGAAACATATAAGTATACTAATCAGTTTAGTAAATGGGTAAATGATTTGGAAGGCCAAATCATTAATCTAGTAGTAAACTCAAGCACTCCGTGAAGGTATTCAGAAGTGACCCAAGAAATAGTAATTTAGTATCTATAGAAAGTACAGAATGTGACTTTACATACTCTGCCATGTAGTTGTTTGACTAATTAATTTGACTCTAAATTAAAACTGGGATATAACACAAGAAAGAATTTCTGGTTCCCATTACAAGCGTACTTTAGTCGGTTTCCACCTAAGTGCAAATCTTTTTTAACCAAAGTAATGGTATTACAGCTCTCATTTCCCTTTAAAACAGTGGTATTTTCCATTAGATTCAGTTTTAAATGTTTTTCAATATTTGTCACATTAGATTCGCATCTCAAACTGATCAAGTAAAGTGGAAATCTCCAGCCTATGCCTAATTTACTTTTAGTCAAGAAACATGAAGAGCCCGTTTCCATCTTATAGGTGACACAGCTTGTGAGATTTATTTGAGAATGTTAGACTAATTCTGTACAAAAGCTATTCAAATATGAACTAATTAGTGTACCACATAGGGTAGTCTTAAACCTTTATGTTTTAAGTTGTTATTTCACTTTTATGGAAGAGAAGCTTAGTTGATTGTGTTGAGACCAGTCTCAAAATGGGTTGATTTTGCCCCATTTTCCCCTCCCTAATGTCTTCCAACATTTTCTATGCTTTTACTTGCAATGCCGAAATCATTACTTTCTTATACTTGCCCAACTAGCATTAAGTCTTTAGTTTCTAACAACACAAGGCCCCAGTGCAGGTATGTGTTTAAGAAGAAAAAAGATTATGGGGCGCCTGGGTGGCTCAGTCGTTAGGCATCCGACTTCGGCTCAGGTCATGATCTCACACTCCGTGAGTTCGAGCCCTGCGTCGGGCTCTGTGCTGACAGTTCAGAGCCTGGAGCCTGCTTCAGATTCTGTGTCTCCTCTGTCTGACCACCACCCCCGCCCCCCTTCCCCCCACCTTCATGCTCTGTCTCTCTCTGTCTCAAAAATAAATAACATTAAAAAAAGAAGAGAAAAGATTGTGACTACAGATTGAATGGGGAAGAGCGTGGAGTGAGAAAGAAAGATAAGTTCCAAATAAAACAGAAATGATCCCACATCACTAACAGTCCACAAATTCATTTAGAAATTCCATATTAAACTTCAGATGAATTTTTGCTTTCTAAAAAAAAAAAATTCCACCACTTTTATTTTCTTGACAAATTTTAAGCTAGATGGCATGGTTTTCCTCTACCCAAAGTATTCTTGGATAATATAAACCCAAAATAACTTTCTTTATATTGAAAGGTTCTAACTGGTAGAGAATTTATCAGATCTTAAGATGAGAACTTTACAATTACTAGAAAAACAGCTGTAATTTTTAAATACTCTGATTTCTGGGGCGCCTGGGTGGCTCAGTCGTTGAGCGTCCAACTTCAGCTTGGGTCATGATCTCGCGGTTTGTGAGTTCGGGCCCTGCTGTTCGAGCTGTGCTGACAGCTCAGAGCCTGGAGCCTGCTTCGGATTCTGTGTCTCCTCCTCTCCTCTCTGCCCTCCCCTGCTCATGCTCTGTCTCTCTCTGTCTCTCAATAATAAATAAACGTTAAAAAAATAAAAAAAAAATACTCTGATGTTCTGGAACCTTATAGAGCACCACGTAGAATTGGTTTGCACATAGTAAAAGACTTCACCAGCCCGCACCATATTTTCTATCAGGGCATCATGCTCTGGGCAGGACGGGGGATAGTTTATCAGACAGGTCCCTGTCAAGAGAAAAAACAAACAAACAAGACCACTAGTTATCTTCACACAAGGATTTGTTTGTTATAAATAATTGTCAACCAGACATTACAGCAATGAAACACAAAAGGAAGACATTATGGATTTATAAAAGCACTTACTCTTCCTTTCCAACCCGGGCCGGCAGAATGGCTCCCTCAAGAAGGGTCGCGAGAAGGGCCGTTCTACCATCAATGAGGTAGTGACCAGAGAACACGCCATCATCGTTCACAAGCGCACCCATGAGTGGGTTTCAAGACGTGTTGCCCCTCGGGCACTCAAAGAGATCTGGATAGTTGCTACGAAGGAAATGGGAACTCCAGATGTGTGCATTGACACCAGGCTCCACAAATCTGTCTGGGCCAAAGGAGAAAGGAATGTTCCCTACCGTATCCACATGCAGTTGTCCAAAAAACACAATGAGGATGAAGATTCACCCAACAAGCTCTATATGTTGGTTACCTGTATACCTGTCACACTTTTCAAAAATCTACAGACTGTTACTGTGGGTAAGAACGAATTGCTGATTATCAAATAAAGGTATAAAACTACACACACACACACACACACACACACACAAATTACTGGGAGGAGCAACTGCCATCCCTAGGGCTCAGGGAACAAATGGAAGAGTATGGTATTATTAAAATCTGGAAGCCTAGAAGAGGGTGTGATGGAGTTTGGACACAGAGCTCTGCAGAAGGACCCTTGGTTGGCTGATGCTGGCACATCAGAAATTAGGAGGAGGGACCTCCTGAAGTCAGAACCTAGTTTAACTGGTTCTGATAGAGCTGAAAGGCACTAAGAGATTGTTTCTAGGATGTGAAAAAAAAAAACAACAACTGTAAAATAGCTATTGGAACCCACTGTCAATGCCAGTGGAAAGAGGAACTTCAAGGGTGGCCCTGGTAAGAACCACAGATTATGAACGTGCCCCTTTTTCCTCCTCTTACTTTCCAGCTTCTGTCTCGGGCCCCCTGTTGGCAAAGCCTAACAAAGGCCAGCTGGCAATGGAGAAGTAGAATTAGTTGTTCCTGGAATCACAAAACAAAATATAGAGGGATGGATTTGAAGCTGAGAAAGACAGCCGCTTAACTGCTACAGAAAGAAAACATATCATTAGGGTTTATAAAGCTATATGTGTAGTTCTAGAACAGAGAAAACAATAGTAGTAATTGCTAGCTTATAATAGCATCTACTGTGTACTAGGTTCTATGCTACCTGATACCTATGTGCTGTCTTATTTAATTGTCCAGACATCTAATGAGACAGGGATCATCATGAACCGTGAACACTTATTTAAACTGGTTAAAATTGTGGATTTTAAGACAGAAGTTCCCTTAAGCTATCATTTGCATTTGGTCCAGCCCTTTCTCTCTCTCTCTCTCTGTATATATATATATATATATATATATACACTCTTGTTATTTGTGTAGATGATATAGATATAGATATAGATATAGATATAGATATAGATATAGATAGATATAGATATAGATTGTAGGTGAAAGTTTTTTTGTCGAAGAAAGAGTTGAATTTATTGGTTACTCTAGATATCAGGTCTTTGAATACTATTTTATTTTATTTTATTTTATTTTATTTTATTTATTTTGAATCCAGTATAATTAACATACAATATTATGTTAGTTTCAGGTGTACAATATCGTGATTCAACAATTCTGTACATTACTCAGTACTCATCAAGATAAGGATACTTTTAATCTCCTCCACCTATCTCACTCATCCCCTACTCACCTCCCCTCTGGTAACCATCTGTTTGTTCTCTGTAGTTTAGAGTCTGTTTCTTGGTTTGTCTCTCTTTTCTTCCCCTTTGTTTGTTTTGTTTCTTAAATTCCACATAGGAGTGAAATGACATGGTATTTTGCTTTCTTTGACTGACTTATTTCTCTTAGCATTATACTCTCTAGCTCCATCCATGTTGTTACAAGTGACAAAATTTCATTCTTTTTTTTATGGCTGTATATATACACACACCATATCGTCTTTATCCATTCAGCTCTCAATGGACATTTGGGCTGCTTCTATTTTTTGGCTATTGTAAACAGTGTTGTAATAAACATAATGGTGCATATATCTCTTCAAATTAGTATTTTTGTATTCTTTGGGTAAAAACCCAGTAGTATAAACACAGTATCTTAAAAGCAAACTCAGCTAACCAGTGTTACTCTAAGTTACCCGTAGCAACCAGGAAAGTTAGAAGTGTTTGAATAATTCTTTCATTGGAATTATAAGCCGCAGCTGTATATAAATATCATAGCCTTTTCTCTTAGTCATAATGTGAGAAAAAAATAGTAATATTTAAGAGGAAATAGTAGCATACTAGAGACATGAATTGGTTGAGCTTAGAAGCACTTTGATTAAAATATATTTATTTTCAATTCAGACAATGACGATACAGTTGATAAATTCTCTAAGCTGAAAATGAAGGAAGAAAAATAATCAACTCCTAGAGGAGTCATTAAGAGTCAAAACATACAAGTGAGATTTGAAAGTGAAAGTGAGGCAATAAAACTAGTGGTTAGCAAGGTAATAATTACTACTAACATCTAATAGAAAGCCATTGTATTACTATAGCATATATGTTATTTAGATATATAATAGTTTATATATGTACTATTAACATATATCATATCTATATCTATATATAACAGCTATAACTAGTGTTTACTATCATCTCTGTGCCAAGCAGTTTGGTTGACAAATAAATACACAAATATATGTAACTCTCCTCAATGACACTATGAAATAGTCATTGCTTTCATAGTTTTGTAGATAAGGAAGCCAAGAGCTACAAGATGGTAGAATGGAATTTAAACTCTGTTTTATTGAATTCTAAATATTTCATTTGTTCTACCTCCCCCGTGACCAAATGTTCAGAGGTAACATGCCAGATGCCAAGGAGAAGAACCAACTTGGTTTCTCTTCTTAATTCCTTTTCCCTTTCACCCAACCTTGCACAGGTACTCATGGTAGCATATGAAGAAGAGAATGGGGCAAAAACTCACCTGTCTCATGCCAGGTCCCTAACTCTAATTCCATCCTGTTTCCCACATCAGTTACAACTAAGGTACTGTCTATCTTCTTTCAATGATAAGATATCCTGGATCTTCAAGTTCTAGCAATACTGCACAAAAATATACAACTACCAATCAGCACAGAAACTATTGGTTTGATGTACAAGCGATATAAAAATGCTTATGAGTGATACACTAGTTATAATTGACAGGAGAGCCTAAAGGTGAAGTCATCCCTTCCATACTTAAATCCTGGCTGAATTCTACTTACTAGTTCCATGGTGTTAGGCCAGTGATTTCACCACTGCAAGTCACACACACATACAGGCACAAGATAATAAGAGTCCTATCTCACAAGGATGTCAGGCTCTAATAGCATAATACATAAAAAGCACTTAGCACTGTGCTTGGAAAATAGTAAGCGCTTAACAAATTTTAGCTTTTGTTAGTGGCAGTCAATGGGTTTACACATGGTGTCACATCTTATTTTGTATCCTCTGAAAGTTCTTTATGGGACAAATCTAATATTTATGAGTCGACGCCGATATCCTTGGAAACAGGTGTCTACAAACTGTTCCTGGTACAGAAAATGCAGTGGAAGTTAGTCTTGCACACTCCTTGCCTAGCAGCAAGGTAGAAACTCAAGGCAGTCAGATCATGTGACACCCTCCTAGGCACAACTTGAGTTATACATTCTCATTGACAGAACCTGCAGTCCGTTAACACCTCTGCATGGAGCCTCTACCACACTGTTTTACAGTGCCTATACCTGACACGATGCTATAAAGTGAACAATTTCATAATGAGTTCCCTAGCATGGTTGGTATAAATTTATTGCATAAATCCAAGATGGAGCCTCCTCACACCTGGGTCCCATCGACTGGAATACGTTCGGTATGCTTGGGTTTATTTTTGGAAGGCTTTCTTATTTGTTTGTGTCGCCTTCTCTTATCATTATCCTATCTTTACCATTTTAGTCTGGCAGTTAGAAGCTTTTGGTTACAAATAAGAAAAGGCCAAACTATTGATTTTAGTAAGCAATAAGAACATGTAATTGTCATGCGTGATAGGAAACTGGACATCGGTTTTTCCAGGGTTGGCTCAAGGCTCAGCGCTGTTGTCCAGGATCCAACCAGCTTCCATTCCTCTTTCTTATTATCCACCGCATGTGTTACTCTCAATCTCAGACACTAGAGGTGTAAGAATGGTATCCAAAACATGCAAGGAAATCAATGTTTTTGGATATTACTGAATCATCTACAGTCAAAATGAAGAAAAAAAGGTCAAATAACAACAGATACTAAGATTAGTATCACCTCCGGCATCAAAAAGAAAGCCACGTAACGTTCCTAGAACTCTACTTGCTCATCTCCCAAATGAATATAAATGTTCTTAAATCATCATTAAATGCCTCACTTCCCACCTGTCACATTTCAGGCACTTAGTAATAAACAAACACATAATGAATGTGTTAAGAAATACGGAGTTAAAGGAAGTGCATTTTAGTTATTCATTCTTATATACTTGAATATAATCGGACAGTCTAGGTTTGTTTCCATGGGACGTTTAAAATCATGGTATTTCAAACGGTAAAAGGTAGGATTTGCCTGGCGCAGCCATAGATCTTTGCCCTTCCTGTGTACTGATGTTGCTTGGCTGATCCGGGCACGCCTATATGTGAAAAAGCCTCAGTGTTGATTCGTCTCCAGTTTACCTAAACCTGTCTGAATGGTAGAGCCAGACAGCTGAGTCATTCTCTAACAATTGCCAACTGGCGATGACTTTCCAAAGCCAGACAATCCTCCTTCATGGTCATTTCTCCCTCTTTTTTTCCCCTCAAGGATCATAAAGCATATCCATTATTTTCCATCTATTGTGTCATAAAATAGTGATTCCAAATGCTGGGAAGGTGAGTGATTTCTTGGAAAAGGAAACTATAAGGCAGAAGCTGAAACAAAGACCCAATTATGCGTAGAGGTGCTGAAAGGCATCTAGACCAGGAAACACACTACCAATAATCAAAGAAGTTCACAGTTCCTTCTGGGTTTATTGTCATTATTTAAATGTGAGTGGAAGAGAACAACAAAAGAACTCCACAGTGAGAGACCAAACTGCACTTGCCCAGATTCATGCTAGGGCTTGCTTGAATTTTCTTATACCCAATTCCTTCCCCATGGCCCTACTCATCTTTTCTTGGAGATAAATGTAGGCTCAGTCTCCCCAGGGCTCAGCCAGAAAATCCAGCTGCCAGAAATGTGCTGGCTGATGGTCTTTCTGGAGCTACTTCTCTGCTACTTACTTGGGTCTTTCAAATTTGGGAAAGGAAGAACAGAGTGCCTATGTTGTGAAAAGCCTGGCGACAAGCTCTATTAAAAACCAGCAACTAATAATGCTCAAGCACTGAAGTAGTAGTAATTAGATTTCTATGCAGTAACATTTGTCCACTATTAACTATAGTTTCATTTTGCCTATCTTTACTTTATTTTTACAATATTGACCAAAAAAATGTTATTTCAATAGAGTTCTTTTTCAGTGTTTATGAAAATGTGACCCACCAGGGACTTTCTATAAATAACAAATAATTAATCTTTAGTCTAACTTACCTGCAGAACTAGTGGTAAGATCCTATTAAGGCCAATAGAATACTTTGCTTATCTACCTAAAAACAGTAGTGTTTGTTTGTTTGTTTGTTTTTAAGTAGAATCTCTAGCCATATTAAAGAAAATGAAATGAGTTTCATGTGAGGTTTACACAAACACATGGAGATGATGGAAGTTATTTTGAATATTGGCAGACTTGAGAAGGGAAATGGAATTCTTTTAAGTGAATTACTAGAGGGTGTTAGCCATAATTCAGTATTTACTTGCAGACTTTCAGAAAGAGTAGCTCACTGTTCATTTTATGTGATGAGTTGTTAATATTACATGAAATAACAAATTGGCATCATAACTAAACAGAAACTCTGGAAGGTTATCATAAACAGAATGATGGGAATGTAAGTATGGGAGTTAGGTTTTTACTGGCAAATGGATTATTCTGCACAATGTGAAATTAGTCAACACTGCTTTTCGATCAGCGACTCTTCATTCTCAATTATAAATGCCTTCATTACACAAATCTTATTTATTATAATTGTGGGTGAGATTAAATTTTTTACAAGGAGAGCCTATTATATCATTCTGTTATTTTTGAAACCTTAGTTGTTTCACACTTACCCAAATGAAGAACTGATATGTGGCCCTACAACCATTCCAGTGATGGCAAAACCATTCCAACAGCATTCTTAACATGCTTGAAGCTGACGGCTCCCAGACAAATGTCCCACTGTTCCCCATTCCCTTCAGTTTCTGGTGTTAAGTATTAATGGAGCTCCCCACCACCCTGCAGAAGATAAGATAAAATAAGATAATAAAAGAAAATCTACAGAAAATACCATGGAAGCTTCTGGTTGATGCAGTGCTGGCTACAGGAAGGCATATTAATGAGTGGCACTCTGAAGTGGAGGTGAAATCATTTTTTAAAATGTCAATGAGGGATGCCTGGGTGGCTCAGTCAGTTAAGTGTTCCACTCTTCATTCGGCTCAGATCATGATCTCAGAGTAGTGACATTAAGCCCCACAGTCTCCATGCTAAAGGAGTTTGCTTAAGATTCTCTCTTTCTCCCTCTACCCCATTCCCCCCCCCTTTCTCTCTCTCTATCTCTTTCTCTCAAATAATTTTTTTTTTAAATGGCAAGGTGATGACCTCTTAAAAAGCTCCTGTGGGGTGAACAGAGGGTAATTTAGCCAAGGCCTCATATAAAGGGTTTCAGGCTTAGACTTCTTAAACTTGTATTATTATCTCCAAGTGCTGTTCTACCTTGTTATGAATTGAACTGTATCTCCCCCCAAATTAATATATTGAAGTTCTAACCCTGTAATGTCACTGTATGTAAAGATAAGGACTTTAAGGAGGTAATTAAAGTTAAGTTACTGGGACCCATGGGGTCCCAGTCCCATGGATCTGATGTCCTTATAAGAACAGGAACACCAGGAGTATGTCCACACAGGGGAAAGACCATGTGAGGACACAGCAAAAAGGT
Organism: Lynx canadensis; assembly: GCF_007474595.2. Taxonomy (NCBI): domain Eukaryota; kingdom Metazoa; phylum Chordata; class Mammalia; order Carnivora; family Felidae; genus Lynx; species Lynx canadensis. The sequence continues at coordinate 128,766,046 of NC_044308.2, forward strand.
AGCCATCTGCAAACCAGGAAAAGAAGTCACACCAGAAATCAGCGCTGATAGCATCTTGATTGATCTTGGACTTCCAGCCTCCAGAACTGTGAGAAAATACATTTCTGTTGTTTAAGTCACCTTCTACTGTTCTGTTATGGCAGCCCAGGCAGACTAATACATATCTATAATCACAAAAGATAATCTGACATATTCGAAGATATTTGTCATTCTTCCAATGCTTGTCCATTTATAAAACCACTTTGCCTGAAGCCAATAATAACAATAGAAGAATCTATTAAACTTTTTCTCTTATTGGACACTGTTCTATGCATGTTAATTTCATGAAGCAATTCATATTATTACTTGCTTTACAGATAAGAAAAGGAATAAAAGACAGTATAAGTAAGTCAAATGACATACTCTAAATGTTGTAACCAGTAAAGTGAGCTACAGAATAACATGGGATAAGTGCTATTTATGGGAATAACATGTTTATAAGTCTTGTTATTATCTGGGGGAAAAGCACAAGTGTATCATCACTGTGTATTTGTGTGTTTAAAGGTATTTCTTTAACAAATGTGAAAAATTTTAATTTTCCACAATTTGATAAAGCTTTTCGGTCATAAATTTCATAACGTATTGGGAATCTCAAAAGCAGGAGATAAAAGGATATTACTAGGAAAATCACTCTAGAGATGTACTGAGTTGTATCCATTAAGTACATTTATCTAAACATGGGGGAAATTGCTTGTATTTGAAAACAATCATGATTTTTATATATTGGCTTTAAAATTGAATGCCCAAATTTTCTTTTGAAATTTCTCACAATGGGCTTAGAAGTCAACATCTTCCAGGAGGTAAGAAAGCTACTCTAAGCTTATTTTTAACTTGTCAGCAAGTAAAAATCTAACTAATGTTGATCTTTCTCTGACAGCACTTGCTTGGAAGGTTCCAAAGCTTTGATTAATATTTAAACACTAGGGCTTTCAAAGCAAATTTACAAGCTGAAATTACTAAAGCTACAATAAATACAGAAACATGTTACTGCTTTATTTTCTACATGAGCTGAAAAGAGCAGCCATTAGGAATAAGCAAGTAAAGTAGGAAGAACTTTGTTTTCAGTTTGTTTTTTCATTGACCATTAGAAATGTACAGTATGGGGGCACCTGGATGGCTCAGTTGGTTGAGTGTCTGACTCTTGATTTTGGCTCAGTTCAGGATCTTGAGATTTGTGGGTTCAAGCCCTGAGTCACTCCATGCTGATGGTGCAGAGCCTGCTTGCATTTCTCTCTCTCCCTCTCTCTGCCTCTCCCCCATTTGCATGCTCTCTGTCTCTCTCAAAATAAATGAATAAACATTAAAAAAAGAAAAGAAAAAAAGAAATTTACAATATGAGAAGTAACCACGTTGTGGTTTTATTTACCAGCCCTGGAGCTAGACTGGCTGTGAGTGCTGGACCCACCACTTACTGGCTATGTGACATTGGGCAAGTTATTTCTCCTTTCAGTTCCTCAGTTTCCTCACCTGTGAAATGGGGTAGTAACAGTACCTATTTCATAGGAATTTTACACATTTTAAATGAGTTGCAACATATACTGCAAAGGAGACTGCCTAGCATATAGGAAATATTCCATATGTGCTTGCAATTAATATTTCCTGTAAATACAGTGCTTAAATAAAGTCATGATTCTATGATATTCAGCTATTAATTCAACAAATATTCATAAGTTCAACAAATGTTTATTAAGTCCAACTCTGGCTGTAGAGTTGAATAATTCAAAGACACATTGTCTCTTAAGATCTAGCATTAGAGTCGAAACTGAAAAAATGTTGATAGGTGCTGTCTACTGAGCTATCTATTAGAACACAGACCTGGGACATTGCAGCTTCTGGGAAGGGCTTTCTGGAAGGGGTATTGCTGGAGTTCAGTTCTGCAACTTTGATGACTTACTTAGTTAGAAGAGAATATGAAGAGTGCCATTCTTAGCAGAGGAAACAGCACAGCAAAGACATAATGGCCTGAGGAGTTTGGGAAACAAAAGGGAGCTGTGAATAGCTTATGAAGCATACATAAAGGGACCATGAGGAAATCAAGCTGAGAATTAAAGACTGATCCCATAACTTCTCCCAATTTTGAATTTTCTACAGCACCATGATGGTCCCTTTCATTGAGGACCATTAATTCAATTCTGACTACAAGTGGGGAAGAAAAAATTGCATAATACCCTTGCCTCGTTGTCCAAATTGGGTCAACAGTGTAATAAATAACCAGGTCAAAATCTTCTTGGTCTAAAGAATACGATTAATTGGACATGATCCAGTATACACTAATTTCAGAGTGCACTAATCTCACCTGCAGTTGAAAATAGTTTAATAGGCAGCTCGGAGATGGCTAGACAAGTGTTAGTCCAGAGAGCACCATAATATATTTAAAATTAAAGCTCAATATTAAGTAGTCCCATGAAATATAATAAAACTTCACATCTGGTTACAGAGTACACATTGTCTAAATTATGGAGATGGGAAATTGCAAACTAAGTGTGAAAGCAGCTTCAACTAATGACGGCTATTTATGACCCAGCCTGTTCTTTTGATGCATACAAAATTATTGAGCTTGTGGCGCACAAAAGCCTGAATAACTACAGAAAAAATTCGGATAAGAGAAATATTTAATCATGCCAGTTTTATTGTAGGTCGGCAAGGCCATATCTTTAGGTGGGCCTAAATCAACAATATTAAAATGAATAATTTACCCTGTTCTGACTTGAAGCTGACTGACTGTTTTATGCCTAAGGAAGAAAAACACTGGGCTTTGTAGGTCTTCACCCTGATTGCTTGTAATGCTCATCGATCTGAAACAAACAGTGCATAAATCTGTTCTTTAGCAACAGACTCAACTAAGGTGTCGATTAGAAATGACCAAGCAGAGACTGGAACATGATTACCATATCCATAGTACCCAACACCATTCACTGACTCATACACAAATACTTCATTGAGAATAATGAACTAAATAAAATACTCTTTCAAAAAGTTGAATTGCAAGGGACATTTTAGGAGATATCTGTGAGACAATTTTTTTTTTTCTGAGACAAAAAGATGAGTTCCTGATATCCCTGAATATTCAACCCATGCCCCTTCTAATTTTTCTTTCTTCCCTTAATGAACAAAGATCATAGAGTGAGGTTTCATTTTCCACTTCTGTTGACAATTTGGACAGTAAACTATTTCCACCTAATTTCATTTAATGTTAGAGGAGCTTAATTCAAGAGAGCAAGCTTATATTTTCAAAGGGAAAATAAGATAATCTCATGTTACTCTTTAGACCGAAGGATAACAGCAAACGAGATGAGTTTTGTAGTCAACGGCTGCTTACCAGAAGCCATTGGGGAACAAAAGATTCTCCTCTTCTGCAGAAAAGGAAGCTGAGACATGGAACAGCTTAGTAACTAAGCCACTCGCCAGACTAAGATATATCATCAGTGAGTGGCAAAGCCCCCAATCGAATCTAAGTCTGATGGGCTCTGTGGTTGTCATTCGTGCAGTTTACCAAATATTTATTGCTCTTCACCTTCTGGGCACATGGTAGAGTTGCACTTCCTTGTTTCTTTGTGGTTGGAGGGGATCATGGGTCTAGTAGTAGCCAATCAGCTGCAAGCACGAAGACACATGACTCTTCTGAATAAAGCTTATGAGTGCTGGTGCAAGACTCTCCAGAGCTCTCTTGCTCTTGGCCTGTGCAACCGGCAAGGTTCCAGCTAGTGGCTTCACCATCAGCCAGAGGCCCAGAGAATCCCCAGCTAATCTGCAGAGCAGCACTGGAACAAAAGGCCTTTTTTTATTTATAACTTCTGGGATTTGGGGTCTGTCGGTTTCCAAAACCCAGCTTCACCTATGCTGATGGACGAAGAGCACAAAGCCTTCTCCATAAAGGAACCCATAAACCAGGGATATCATCATAAAACCAAGTCACAAGGAACAGAGATAAAGCCTCGTGATGGAACGAAGAAGAGAATTGGGCCTCAAAGAAAGGAAAAATGAAGTTAAGAAGGGCAATTGCAATTCCAAGCATAAACCAAGTGTGGAGACTGAATTCGCTTGGCAGTTTTGGAGAACCACAAAGAATGTTCCCAAAGAATTCAAGGTGTCAGAAAGCAATTGGAACTTGAGAAATAATGAGCTACAGAGTGGAAATAGCGAAATGGGAACTTACTCAAAATATCTCTTCTCAATGTAAAATGGCCCATTTATAGATAACTGTTCATTTTTATGACCATAATATCATTCTTGGAAATACTATACAATGCCAGGACCTCTACAACCCTCTGGATGAGAAGATATTATTACAGTCTCTTTTCTAATTGTTTACATGTGTTTCTAAGATAGTGTTTTTTGATAATAAACCAAACACATGTGCTGTCTTAGGAGCCCTCATTGGGCTATAAACCCTCTGGAGGAACATTTGAATGGGAAAATGCTAGCTTAAGAAAAGTCATCTATTCCAACATGTGTCCAGCAATGGCTTTCAAAGGATGATTTTGGGAAACTCGGAGAGCGTTTGTGTTGGACTCTGCATATGCATCCATGGTCCTGAATGCCTTTGCATTGACTTTTGGGAACCAATGAAGAGCCATATACTTGGGATAATGATCAGCAGAAAGACAGCCTTGTAGAAAGTACACAGGGTCTTCTGCGATTCCAGACGAAACCTCATCAAGCTTTTTGATATTGTGAGAATGGATCTGGAGAACATGGCCAGTGGGAGAAAAATATATACATAACAAATAGAATTGGCTCTCTGAATTTTCCTAGTAAATGGAGTGTTATAGCAGAGGGAAAAGACTACATCTTGGTTTTCTAGTAATCAATTCTATCCTGTTTTAACTAACATTTTCCTGATACTTATTCTGGCAATATCTGGAGGCTTTACCTTTACTGTGAATTCTTCCCTGGAAGTTCTAGGTTGGATTGGGTTAGGTTACCTAGGTTCCCTTATGTGGGCCCCCCCCCTTAACTCATACATGGCACTATGAATATATCTGGCATATTTCATTTTAATTCATAAGTACAACTGTGTTTGACTCTTCTGCAAGACTGAAAGACCTCTGAGAAAGCAGTCCATGTTCAACACTGTGTCTGTAATACTCAGGACAGAGACAGACACAAAGTAGCTAGCTCAAAGCAAGTTTATTAAATAAATTTAAAAAAAACAAAAAAATGAATAAATGAACTTGAAACTAAATGGTAAAATGGTTGAGAAGGTAACATATTCTCCATTGTTTTAGAAACAAACCTCAGGAGAAGTCCCATCTTCTTACCTCATCAGATTGTTGCAAATGTCTTTACTATGTGGTGTCACATTCTAATCTATGTCCCTGTTACTTGCCTCCAAATTGTCTCATTTGACAACAATATATTATTGTCTCTGGTTTTTTAGATGAAAAACTAAAGCTCAGAGTGTTCAGGTGCTTTAAGGGAAATAATCCTTTTAGGGACAAGGACATATGCTTTCTAATCAGATGAGTTTATTGTAATAATAGCAAATCTGATGACTCTGAAGTGTGAGTAATGTTTCTCCACTGCTGTGATTCTAAATAATTTAAAATAACATTCACATGAACTCGTAAACAAATTCTCATTATGGAGATGTCTTCAATGTAATTTTGTAACCAAGGTGTAATGTTGTCTCTAAGAGCAAAGATTTGGAAAGTAGGCTACATGGCTTCAAATCCCAGCTCTACATAACCTATGGCAAGATGTCTATGTCTTAATTTCCTCATTTGCATTATGGGTTGCACATGGTTGTTGGAGGGTTCAGTGATTGACTATCTATCAAGTACTTAGGGCCTTGGTTACCACAAAGCCAATGCTTAATAGATATGATTTGTATCCTCATTGGAGCTATTTGAGTCAACAGACAATTATCATCAATGTTACTAAAAACAGAATAGACAAATTCTATTTTTCTTTTTTTAAAGGTTTATTTATGTATCTTGAGAGAGACAGAGAGAGAGAGAGAGAGAGAGAGAAAGAGTGAGCATGAGGTGGGGAAGGATAGAGAGCGGGGGGAGAGTGAATCCCAAGCAGGCTCTGTACTGTCAGCATGGAGCCTGATGCAGGGCTTGACCTCACAGTTTGTGAGCCAAAATCAAGAGTAAGAAGCTTAACCAACTGAGCCACTCAGGTGCTCCTAACAATTCTATTTTTCTGCATATTACTATAGGGTTAGAAATTGTGGCTTTAGCATGGAAGACCATTCGTGGTCCAAAAGGCCATGCACGATGTGGCCCTTCCTGGCCTGGTCTGAGTCCCACCCACCTTAAACCTGTTCTTCTGCTGTGTTGAAGATTCTGCAAGTCTTATAAAGAAGGATGCCTCCAGGGGTGGCCGGCCTTTGCACAGTTGCTCATTCTATACAGAATGCACTCTCCTCTTCACTTGCTGCCCCTTTGCCTGGAAAACTCCTCCCACAAATTTAGGATTAAAAATTGTCTTCTCTGAAAAGCCTCCCATGTACTGCTTGCAGCCATACCTGACTAAGAGCCCCTCTAAGTACTCCTACAGACCCTGCACCTACCCTGTGATCGTACTTATTGATCTGAGTCTGCCCTATGCTTGCTTGCCTCACCCAGTGAACAGACAACAAACTAGCCAGAGGCAGGAGCTGAGTCTTTTCATCCTTTCAGTTGTCATATCTGCCACCATATTGGGAACATCAGAATGCTTAATAAATAGGTGTTGAATGAATAAACAGGTGATAAATATCTTTCAAGTGGAGTAGAGTATCTCAGTTGCTCAGAACAGTACCTCCTAAGAATTTTCAAATCAGGGCATAGAGTCCCATAGAAAAAAGTGGGCAGTTTTTCTGCTTGAGGCTAACAGCACAGGTCCCAACCAGCCTGGACAACTGAAGGAGTCCATTCACCACACCCAAGCATGGACAGACATCTTCACCCTCCCCCTTCCCCACAAAAGAAAGAAAGAAAGAAAGAAAGAAAGAAAGAAAGAAAGAAAGAAAGAAAGAAAGAAACTCTGGCTCAGAGCACAGAATATGACAACTCCTCCTTCTGCTTTTCCAGCCATTTTCACTCTGTCTTTCTTAGGAAGCCCTCATGAATTAAAGGTGATATTCTGCATTAATAACTGTGAAGATGGCACGTTTGGTACCATTGGTTGGAACAATCAGAAGGTACAGGATCTAGTGCCCTGTCTGCTATGCAGAGAAGAGCACTGACATAACCTTGCCAGGTAACAATTTTTTTCCTTATAAAAATGAGCTGTTAATTCCTGCCCAGGCTATACCATGGGATATTGCCAGGATAATATAATCTGTTATAGACAAACTCAATCTGAGATAAAATTCTATACAAACATAGTAATGAATGGCAAGTATATGCATCTAGTATGTGAAATGATGTTATCCATTGTAAGTAGGTTCACTCTATAATTTATTTTATAAACCAGGACATAAATGAGAGTGAAGTAAGGTACTGTTAAGAAACACAGAACAGCAGGCAATCATCGACAGGGAATCATCAGGACTTTTTCAGGAACATCATTCCCCAAATTATAATGAGTATTCTCAAAGGTGCTAGAATTTGAAATGCTTCTTTTGTTGGTACCCATTTTTGTCTATGCACTACTGCAACCCTCTTTTTAAATTTGGGGGCATTTATCATCTTTTGAAGGGTGCAAAGTACGATCTCTGTGTTGAGTCTTTCTTGCCCCCACCCCACAGCAGTTAAGGTATAGGCATGGCAACTAGGTCTTGTTAGTCAGACATTCTTCATCCAGACCAGGAATGCAGGAAGCAGAAGTTGCTCTGTATCCTTGCAGACAAGTTTGGTGGCTGTTGTAATAGTTACACTCAGTGTCCAGAGGAGCGATGATAGTAATTTTAGCAGTGAGCTCTGATTGGTTCAGTGGTACAAGGTAGGAAAGTCCCAGGCCCAAAGATGGGGGAATGTGGTCTTCAAAGGGCCAGTCCCCCAATCTGTCCTTCCCAGCATTACCAATGTTGTTTCTTCTTCCTTAACTCCCAAGACCAGGTCTGTGGTCATCCCGAAGGATCTATGAACCACCTTTAACCTGAACCCTTTAATGCGTTTCTTTTCTGCTTACATTAGCCAGAGATGTTTCTTCTTAAATCTAGATGCATCCTAATAAATGAAATTAACTTCGCAGATGAAGCAACCAAAGACCTGGAAGTCATATAACTTGCCACTAGAAAAAGAATGAGAACCCGAGACTGGATCTAGTCTAGCTCCCAGTCTAGACAGATTTGTAACTGCACATACTGAAGATACTCAATAAACATTAGTTTAACTGGCTACTTTGTGTGTCTTATTATATATATTTTTAAGCATGCTTTCTTCAGGGCCATAATTTTAAACTGGTTATTGATGCACATACTCTTGCGTGGGACGGTGCAATTATTCAAACAAGAATTAAGGAAAGTTTGCGGCTGTGGCTAGAAAGCTAAGAAAAAAAACAAAACCTGGGAAACTCTTTCTATACCCTTTGTTTTTCAGAAATGATAAAATATATTTCATGTTAGAAAATAAGAGCTAAAATTAAGCAACGTGCCGAAAAGAGAACTGTATGGATATTAAATGGGCAAGAGTCTAATTTTTTTTTCTTCTATATGGGGTCTCGGAAACACAGCATTTAATGAAGGTGTGGTTTGATTCATGAAAATTGACAAGAAATAACAATTACTTCTTTGGAAAGAAACGCTATTGGAATGGATACTCTTTCCCGTGTGTTCTTGAAAAGCACACCTTTTCCGTGGTGTCTTTAGACCGTTACTTATGGGTAAATCTGTTCCCCTTAGCTAGATCTTCCAATCCTGCATATCATCCCAAAGGGATAATCATTTTAATGTACATTTGTTGTTGTCTATAACACTGTACCTTCATTGATACCTTTACCAGGTATCAGACACGCTGGCCATTTCACAAGCTGCTGCTAAAATAATCCTAACAGCCCAGAGCAGTGAGTACATGGAAATGCATTTATTGGTGCGGCTCCCATTGTTTCACCTGGCTTAGCTTTGCCGAGACCCTTAAACGATCTGAATCTCTCAGCTTTTAAAACCAAGAAGGCAACTCTCAGTCCGAAACATCTGCCCCAGCTGCATTTCCCATTTTGGCCCTGGGCTCCAGGAAGTACTTGGGTCTGCGAAGCTGCCAGGACATATATTCACAAACTTGGAACTCGAGTTACCATGGAGCAGCTTCCATAGAAGTCTCCTTAGACTTCTAAAATCCTCCAGTATCAGCAAAATGGGGAACACATAGCCATTAAACAAATTAGTCTGAAATCTGTTCAGAGACCAAAAGTGGTTGGGGCCCACATCTGGAAAAAGAGTACAGGGTGGGCTCGGATAGGGAGGGGGAGCCCAAGAAACCAAAACTATTCATTGAGCAGATTAAGACAAAAAGGGGAATAGAAAAGTATCGAGCTGCACGTGGACACAAAGTCCTTAGCGGATACTGCTTTGTGTGCAGAAATGGAGCCACACGGGCTCATGCCAGAGAAGACTCGTTCCAAGACCCAGCCTTTGCAAGTGTGCTTGGCTGGTTCCTGCCCATTTCCTGCTTCCCTCTCACTCCCCCAAAACACTTATCTTGACACCAACATGTCTGGTTGTGTTACCGGCAGTGCAGCCCGGTTGAGATAGCCTCAGCACCGCACAGGGACACCTCTTTCCTGGCCTGCTGCTTCCGGGCCCCAGGACCTCAACTATTGCGAATCAGGTGGCTCCAACTTACGCCATGTTTTCCTTTTGCTTAGACAGGATTTTATGATTTGAGTTACACCGACGAGTAGAACAGACTGGTCAGCGACCACGTGGATTTTAGAGCGAGTCTTGCTAGGTTTGAATCCAAGTTCCATCCCTTATGTGTTTATTTTCTTTATCTGTATGGGCCTTGGTTTCCTTACCTGAGAAATGGGAACGGTAGCGGTGAAGCAGTACCTTCTCATAGGGCTGTTGTATCCATTACATATGTAAATCTATGGAGAGTGCTTGGAACAGTACCTGGTCTAGCAGCAGCGCTAGGTAAATATCTGCTTTCATCATCTTCTGTGTGTCCCATGAAGTTTCAGTCTGCATAATTACTTATTATGAATTCAAAATAATTCTCCATCGTAATACCTTCCATTGTTCCAAGTTTATTATAAACCCAGCATCCAACCATTTATCCTGCCATTATACAGCCCTCAAAATGGCACTGACTGACTTACCAGAAGCACCTTCTTTTGTCTCTCAGCCCCCTGGTGCATGCAGTTAGTTGATGACAAATAACCTCTAGGGAATTTTGGAAGATACTGGAAATGTTCTAAAAGTGGGTTGCGCTGATGGATTTGCACTCTTCCAATTTATTAAAAAAATCATTGCATTCTGTTCTCCCACTTGTGAATTTTGGGGTATGTAAATTATACTTCAAGGAAGTTGGAAAAAGAAAAAAATAATCATGATTGATTAAAAAAAATCCTCATTTTGTCCTTTAGGGGAGAAGAGGCCTTAAAGGATAAAGAGCCAGTATGGAAATGGAATGAAAACAAGTACTACATCGCTCTAATTCTTTCAGAGTTTTTTTTTTTTTTTTGGATGGCTCAGTTATTTACTTTAGAAATAGTAACACATTCCTTGGCTACCAAACATCTAGGACTTAAGAAATCAGGCAGTACTTCTGAAATCCATACCAGGATATTTCCCAGACTGAAGAGCAGGGTGAGTAGGGAGGGAACTTGGGGGTTGTTTTGAGAAATCTGGAACTTGCCATCACGTAACTGAGTACAAGTGCCAAGAAAAAGCTGTAGGTGTGTCAAAAGAAGTGGAAGGTCTTTTGCTTTATAATGACAAGATAGACTTGGATCTTAGGTAATCCTCTAACTGCTCTGAGTTTCATTCAATGAAAAGAGCCTTAATAAAGGAAACTTATTACTAGAAGCAAAGTTGATTTTAGCAGAAACCTTAACCTCTTTGAATAGCAGAATTTACTCCTACCCAAATGGAGATGATCCATAGGAAAGAAAACATAGAAGAAGAAAAAAATGAGGAGGAGGAAATACAAATGGCATCACATAGCAAGTGAGTAATCAGAGTAATAATAAGCTTCCAGTTTTAACTGTGCCAAGAGGTTTACTTGAAACACCAATCTCAAGGAAATATTTCAGCAAATCCTCTTGGTGTTCGGTGTTTCTGCTTGGCAGTTTGGCAAATTCTTGATTCATTCAAAAGATAGCTGATTCTCTATCCTGAAACCTGCCCTGGCAGAGCGGGTAGCTGCTGGTTACCATGAACGAGAGACAGTGGCAGAAAGAACGAAATTTGAATTATGAAAATAATAGCAGTGCATCTGACTCTGCTTATGCAGTAACTACAGAAAAGCTTTGTGGTTGTCATTTGGTTTTAAGAATATCAAAAGAAAGAGATTTAGGGTGTGTTTTAAGAAGCCAGTTGAATCCATTCGTGTTTTTACCCTCATCTTTGAGATTTTATTTTATCGAATGATAAAATATCAATCCGTGTCACTTCCTGTAAATTGCCACACTAGTGACATCCAATCAAGAAATATACTGCGTGACACTCTCCAGGGTTGGAGATTTGTATTTCAAAAGATTTGGAAGTTGATCCGAAGTGCCTGGGGGTCCCAGAGATCTGAGAGGCAGGACAGGGTCAACCCAGGGGTCTGCTCACAACAGGAGGGGACGCAGATGACATTCCACTGGGAGTGCAGCAGGCCATTCAGGTGGCTGCTTTCACTTTATTAAGAGCACTGATAAACACAGATCTTGTCTTCTTTAGAAGAAGATTGGCCTCTTCAGACCTGCAGACACGAAGGTACCAGGACACTGGATTTACTCTGAGTTAATATTTACCTGAATTATTGATTGCCACGTGAGTTACAAAACAGCTGGCCACTCAGTTTGTGATGCTTTTTCTTTGAATTACAAAAGCTGAGCTATAAATCCTAACCTGCGAGGATTTCTTTCATCTTTTCTACTTGTGAAATGTACCGCTTCAACAGAACCGACCCTGGGTCATTTTAAATCAATTACTAATAAATCAGTGGCACTTCCCTTTTCTCTCATTGAAAGAGAAAGTACCGTTTTAGGAATTACTTTCGTCTCTGGCTATACCTCTGTTTGAGCTGCTTAGCTGTGAATTTCCTTATTTCCACAATGAGGGGTTATTAATTGGATGTTAAGATGCCTTGAAGTTCACCATGTGAAACCACACGGTGGGTTAAAATGTTCCAAACGCTGAGACAGATGTTAACAACCAAACTAAACATCATTATATGGCAAAATGAAGGGTCTGAGATACTGCAAGTATTTCACTGATTTCCTTACCATTTTTCTCAATAAAAAATAGTTTAGAGATGATATACAATAAAAAGCGTATTCAATAAGACAATTCTCATTAGAATAAGAACAGCAAATTAAAGTCATGAATTAAAAAGCAATGCAAATAGTTCAATCACTAGGAAAGACTGAAGAAATATTATCATACATTTGAATTTTATGTTGGAGACCCCTGGCAGCTGAGGATAAAAAGGAGGAAATATAATAAATTATGCACATTTTTATCCTATAGGAGTTAATATAACATTTATAAAAAAATATTTTCTACTGTCGGTATTCTGAAACAGAAGCTCAACCTGAGTATGCATCTTGGTCACAATGTAGAAAAAAGTAATGTATATCCAAACTACACATGTGTATTGATAATGCCAATGCCATTATGTTGAAGCACAAATAAGTGAATTGACGCCTCTGCAAATAAAGTCCATGTGTATAATTTTCTATTTATCTAATTTCAAGCAATGATATAATTAGGATACCCAAAAGGCTAAGTAAATAGAATGATCCCAAGATCATCTATAATAGATATAATTTCTAATGTCGAAATGTCTTATACAACGCAAGGATATGTTTTTCAATTGTTACTTAAGGAAGTATCCATAAGTTTTATTTTATTCGCGTGTGTGAGTATGTGTGCACACATTTAGTTCCACATTTTTTATTTTAATTCCAGTTAGTTAAGATACAGTGTAATATTAGTGTCAGGTGTAGAATTCAGTGATTCATCACTTGTATACAACATCCAGTGCCCATTGCAAGCGCTTTCCTTAATACCCATCACCTATTAGCCCAAATTTTAGGTACCACGTGAGCAGACAGAGTTAAACATTTGTTTTGAAATTTGAGAACCAAGACAAGTATTCTTTGTAAATTGGTGCAGCCACTATGGAAAACAATATGCAGTGTCCTCAAAAGATTAAAAATAGAGCTACCATACAATCCAGCAATCCCACTTCTGGGTATTTTTCTGAAGGAAATGAAATTACTATCTCAGAGATATTTGCACCCCTATGTTCATTGAAGCATCATTCACAATAGCCAAGACATGGAAACAACCTGTGTCCACTGACAGATGAATGGATACAAAACTGTGGGGTGTGTGTGTGGGTGTGTGTGTATGTGTCCATTAGAACATTATTTGGAAGTACAAAGAAGGAAATCCTGCCATTTGAAGCTACATGGATGAAACTAGAGGTTATTATGCCAAGTGAAACAAATCAGACAGAGGATGGCAAATAACATCTCACTAAAATGTGGAATTTGAAAACACCAAACTCAAAGAAACAGAGGACCGATTGGTTGCTGCCATGAGGAGGGTTGGGGTGTGGGAAATGGGTAAATGTAGCCAAAGGGTAAGAATTTCTAGTTATAACATGAATAAGTTCTGGGGATATGCAATATAATGACTATAGTTAACAATACTGTACTTTATACTTGAAATTGCTAAGAGAGTAAAAAGTTCTCCCTACATTCACATATGTGAGGTTATGGGTGTGTTAACTAACCTTACTGTGGTATTCATTTTGCAATATATACATTTATAAAACCATGTTATACACCTTAAATTTATACAATGTTAATGTCAATTATATCTCAATAAAGAATCAATATTCTCAATTGTATAAAGTCTTCCCTATGGCCACTTGGAGGGGAAACACCAAACCTTATAACAGGCAAAATATAGCCCTTTCCATATTTGTATCATTTGCAATAAAATGTTTAATGTCCATTTTCTCTTATAAACTATAGTATCCCTGAAGGCAGAGAGTTTGTCTTTTTTTTTCTACTTTGAATTTCTGGTACCTAACAAAGAATATAACTCATGCTAGACATTTAAAAGGCATTTATTGAATTGAGTCTCTCTCACTATATACATATATATATATATATATATATATATAAAATGAATATATATGAAATATATATTATGAATACATATATAATGAATATATATGAAATATATATTACGAATACATATATAATGAATATATATGAAATATATATTATGAATATATATAATGAATATATATGAAATATATATTATGAATATATATATATGAAGTAACTATTAATTTCTTTAACCATCTGCAAAATCACAGAATGGAAAAACCATCTTGGACTGAATTTTTTTTTTTAAAAAAAGCTCAACTCCTTCACAGTTCTAAATGGGATAACTTCTTGATATGCTCACTAATGCAGCTAAAATTCAAAATCTACCCTCAGTTAAAATTCTGAATACAGTTCTAAATTTGTTTATCTTTTTAAAAATATGGTATCTTCAGATTATAATAATTTTAATCTTGATTTGTTTGACTGGTATTGAGCTGTTATTTCAGGCAATAGTCAAATGTTTATGAATCCATCCATGGTTCACAATAGCCCATCACCTTTTGAACTTCTAGTCTATATACTCAATCTCCTCTTCCAATTTACTTCAGCTCAAGAAAAGATCATTTATGAAAGATACTTTTCTTTCATACTTTTCTTTCTTGTTATCATGTTCAATGCTAAAAAGTATAAAAAGTATTTGCAGGCCTTAAACTGATCTTCAGTCTTAAACAACTGCAAAACTACCCTGAGTTATCACTAGCTTTGATAAATGTGCGATGTAATTCCAGAAATTACAAAGGACCAAAGCATCTCATACAGTAATACCTTCAATGTAGAACTTGATCTAATTTTATCGTAGCAACAAACCTACAAGATAAGAAGGTCTCAGTAGCCACATTTTACAGACAAGAAATCAGAGGCTCAACCTCTGTTCAGGAGTTCAATCAAACACAGGGGACCAGGAAATCTGTTAGTACCATGTGTCTAAGAGATAATACATTGATGTCTCTTATCCTAGTCCTCTGCTTCTCCCAGTACCTCCTGTCATACAGACCTCAATTGATTCTGAGGGACTGAAAGCAGTATCTAGCCAGGGCAATGCAGAAGAGCTCTTGAATAAATATGGTTGTGAAAAAACCATATTCTTGCAAAAGCAGTTTGACTACAGAGATGAAGGATGTGGCCACTAGGGTCAGACCATGGCTTCCAGGTACCAGTGTGTAGTTTGTGCACTGTACAAGAACTCCAAACCTAGTTGAGACAACCTACCCCTTTAGCTTCTCTGCTGTGATCATTTAAATCTGACATTTAACCTTCCTAAGTCTCCTTTTCCCCCACTGTTAATGTTAGTATATAAATAATACTTAGCCTAGAGTCTTGCTGCAAAGACTAAATTAGATAAGACATGCCAAGTACTTTCCACACTCCAGTCTACACTCAATAAACAGTAAACACTCAATAAAAGTAGTTTTCAGTGTTACTAAAAATATTATTATTCTTTCTTCATCATTACCAAATTAATAATTATGTGAACTTTTGATCCTTTACTGAAGATAAGCTGTTGGAAGTAGAATAACTGGACCAAACTTAATGAACCTTTTGAAGGCTTTTAACTTGCATTTGCTTTTGGGAATGATCACGCAATGTACCTTCCTACCAACAGTAAATGAAGCAGCCTATCTCACTATATTTCAACCATCCTTGTGATTTCTAGCAACTGCCCCAGATTTCCGCCCTGCCGGCCTCCTGGGATATTCCAAAATCTATTTTAGAGTTACTAAAACTTCCATTTTCTGAAGACAAATATTTTATTTGAAGGAATAGGTCGGCATTCCCTGATGCATGAAGAAACAAGACTAGTGATCAAATCAGTAACGCACAGCTAAATGCACATTTTTGTATTGTGTAAATACACATTGTGTGAATAAAAGCCCCATTATTGGTGGCGGCGCAGAGAACTATGGAAATTTCCAGGCAAAGGAAAGAGCACAGGCAAGGAAAGGATTAATTGAAGGAAGACTTTGGCAGATGGGAAAAGCCTGGAGATTTCGATACTGCCTAGCAAGGAGAACCACTGGTAGCCTACCTCCTACAGGTATCATCTAAGGGTCTATTGGGCCCCTAAAACTGAAAAAAAAAGGATTGCAACCCTCACAGAATCTTCATAGTCCGTGGACACCGACACCCACAGAAGATGAAGAAGCCCCTTCGCACAGTGCTGATTCCTGTTTACATTTGACTACACTTGTTCATTCTCCATTCTGAAAGTTTTTACGCAGCAACGCTGTAGTTGAAGCAAACTATCTGTACAAAAGCACACATGTAAACTAGCTCCGGGGGTCCAGAGTTAGGTGCTGATGTCTTTCTTGGAGGAAAAATATCTAAGGAAGCCAGTCGTCATGTGATAGAGAGAGGTTATTTTCGTGAGGATTTGAGGAAATATTTTCTACCTTTGCAAGCAGAACACCTGCTGGATCGGGTGGGCCTATGAGAGGACAGCCGCCCAGAAGAAGAGCACAAATATATTCTGGAAGCCTATGCTTGAATCTGTTCAACATCATTATCTTTTCTGCTCAATTCCCTCTGGTGAGGAAAAATTCCCAGTGCCCTTTTCCACCACTGTGAAAGTAAAACTTTTATTTTAACCTTTGAGGAAGCAAGCTCCAGTGCAAATGTTCCTTCAGGTCACTCGTCTATGCCTACTCTATTTAAACAGCTGTATATCAAATACTAGAAGCACCAAGATTCTTGCCTTGTTAGCACTGACCCTTCTTAAGAGCAAGCCCCAAATGTCATAACATTTCATACTTCATCTATACACCAGTTTAAAGAAAAATGGGAGAAGTTACCCATCTTCCAGTGATTGGAAATGTTTCTCTATTGTTCTCCGTTGTGTTAAACAACCTTAATCACTCAGATGAATACTACTTGAGATCCCCACACTATCCCTACTATGAATGTTTTATTCTAGAATATTCTGAGTAATACCTTCTCCTAAAGCATGCATACACTGAAATATTTCAAGGATTAAAGTTCTAAAGAGCCTTTCACTGAGTCATGCTTTAAAATTTTATACTGTCATGGGGAGTGGGTTCTAAAATTAAACCTGTTTCTCTGTTTGGATTCTCAGCTACTTTGTACATTTTTTAGCTCATCTGCTTCTCAGAATGGCATCCCAGGAGTCCCAAAGCATTAACTCTATGCCTTGAGTCACGCACATAAGGAGAGTGAAGATGCCAGACCCAGAGAAACTATAGGCCATTGATAGTCCCTGAAAAGTAGTTTATGTTGGCCAGTCACTGTTGGGTTTTAAACATCTTTTCTGGCTGCTTGCAAATCTGTAAACTCAAGAGATGGTGAGCTAGAACACTAAAGACAAAAGAGTCAAAGAAAAAAAGTCTTCCAAATGCTTTGCAAATCCAACAGCAAAGATCTCTATAGTTGTAGAGGAAAACAAATGCAGAAAGACAGAAGAAACGGGGAGATACTTAATAAGCTTTTAACACTTTCTATATCAAAGAGCTGATTTAATATGAAATCTTTCTGTCCAAGTTATGCCTAGCATGGCATAATTGCAAGCTCTCAACGGGGAAATTGAGATTAATAGTTAAAAGTTCTATTCTTAGGATCGAAATTTAGAAGTTTTGATTTCTCCTTGTGGAAATTTCCGAGGCCAAAGCCCCAAACCTTGAATATCCTCTTGTTTTTCTTCCTTTCCCCTCCCTCCTCATTTTTCCTAGTCCTCCTTCACCTCCTCCTTTTTCTCTATCTCCTTTTCCTCCTTTTTCTCCCCTTGCCCCTTCTTCTTCCCTCCTTCTTCTTCCCCTCCTTCAACTCTCCTCCCCTGCTTCCTCCTCCTCCTCCTTGCCCCCCACTCCTCCTCATTCTCCTACTTTTCATCTTCCTCCTTCTCTCCCTTCTTCTCTTTGTCCTCTTACTCCTGCTAGTCCTCCTCCTCTTCCTCTCCCTTCTTCTTCCTCTTTTCTTCTTCTTCCTTTCTCCTTTCCCTTCTTCTTCTTCTTCTTCTTCTTCTTCTTCTTCTTCTTCTCCTTCTTGTTCTCCTTCTTGTTCTCCTTCTTGTTCTCCTCCTCCTCCTCCTCCTCCTCCTCCTCCTCCTCAGAAATGTAATGTGCTGTTTAAAACAAACCCCCCACTTGGCTTAACTGGTCAACCCCCCCACCCCATTTGGCTTCCAGTACAGTTAGCAACAGGAAGCAAATAATGGACAACTTGATCATGAATCTTCTCCCCATGCATCATCTATGGAAATTTGCCAAACACTAAACATATGGCTACTGAATAGGGAGTGAAAAATACACTAAACATTTATCTATAAGAGCCCAAACGCATGGAAAAGTAAACATCTCAATAAGAAGAGATATTTGGGTTTTATATGAAATATGAACACTCATGAGCACCCACACAATTCCTGATTGTCATATGGAACAAAACTTTTCTTATAAATAGATTTTGCTACTTTGTTGAAATAAATATAGGTTTAAATATATTTTCTGCTGACTTGTTTTCTGGTCACCATGACCACATAGCTATCTGCATATATTGAGGGATGTGGAAGATTTTCTTTTCGTCGTCTTCTTTTTTTTCCCTATCTCTTACACATAAGTCTGTCTTAAATGTGCACGGATGCAATATGGTGATTTTTAAAGAGGTAGTTTGGCTGTACTATTTAGAAATCACTATTTTCTAATGTTTTACTCAATAATTTTTCTAGTCTGAAATGGCCACAGCAAGTCCTTCCCCTAATTTCCAAGTAAGAAGTGATGGTATTTTTTTAATGTATAACTTATTATCAAGTTGGCCAACATATAGTGTATACAGTGTGCTCTTGGTTTTGGGTGTAGATTATCAGGATTCATGCTTATATACAATACCCGGAGCTCATCCCAACAAGTGCCCTCCTCAATGCCCATCGTGCATTTTCTCCTCTTCCCCTGCCCCCATCCACTCTCAGTTTGTTCTCTGTATTTAAGAATCTCTTATGGTTTACCTCCCTCTCTCTCTGTTTGTAACTACTATTTTTCCCCTTCCCTTCCCCCATGGTCTTCTGTTAAGTTTCTCAAGTTCCATATATGAGTGAAAATATAGGATATCTGTCTTTCTCTGACTTATTTCACTTAGCATAATACCATCCAGTTCTATCCATGTTGCTGCAAATGGCATTGCATTTATCCATTCATCAGTTGATGGACATTTGGGCTCTTTCCATAACTTGGCTACTGTTGAAACACTGCTATAAACATTAAGGTACATGTACTCCTATGAAGTAGCACTCCTGTAACTTTGGATAAATTCCTAGTAGTGCTATTGCTGGGTCCTAGGGTAGTTCTATTTTTAATTTCTTGAGGAACCTCCACACTGTTTTCCAGACTGGCTGTACCTGTTTGCTTTCCCACCAAGAGTGCAAGAAGATTTCTGTTTCTCCACATTCTTTCCAGTGTCTGTTGCTTCCCAAGTTGTTAATTTTAGCCAATCTGACTTGTATGAGGTGACATCTCATTGTGGTTTAGATTTGTATTTCCCTGATGATTAGTGATGTTGAGTATCTTTTCATGTGTCTGTTTGCCACCTGGATGTATTCTTTGGAAAAGTGTCTATTCATGTCTTTTGCCCATTTCTTCACTGGATTATTTGTTTTTCTGGTGCTGAGTTTGGTAAGTTCTTTATATATTTTGGATACTAACACTTTATCTGATATGTCATTTATAAATATCTTTTCCTATTCTGTCAGTTGCCTTTTAGTTTTGTTGATTGTTTCCTTTTCAGTGCAGAAGCTTTTTATCTTGATGAGGTCCCAATAGTTCATTTTTGCTTTTACTTCCCTTGCCTTTGGAGACATGTCAAGCAAGAAATTGCTGTGGTTGAGGTCCAAGAGGTTATTGCCTCTTTTCGCCTCTAGGGTTTTGATGGTTTCCTGTATTACATTTAAGTCTTTCATCCATTTTGCGTTTATTTTTATGCGTGGTGTATAAGAGTGGTCCAGTTCCATTATTCTGCATGTTGCTGTCCAGTCCTCCCAGCACCATTTGCTAAAGAGACTGTCTCTTTGCATTGGATACTCTTTCTTGTTTTGTCAAAGATTAGTTGGCTATACACTTGTGGGTCCAATTTTGGATTTTCTACTCTATTCCATTGGTCTATATGTCTGTTTTTATGCCAATACCATACTGTCCTGATGATTATAGCTTTGTAGTGGAGGGTAAAGTCTGGGATTGTGATGTCTCCCACTGCAGTTTTCTTTTTCAACATTACTTTGGCTATTTGGGGTCTTTTGTGGTTCCATACAAATTTTAGGATTGTTTGTCCTAGCTTTAAGAAGAATGCTGGTGCAAAAGACATGAATAGACACTTCTCAAAAGAAGATATACAAATGGCCAATCAAAACATGAAAAAATGCTCAACATCACTCATCATCAAGGAAATACAAACCAAAGCCACAATGAGATACCACATCACATCTGTCAGAATAGCTAACATTAACAACTCAGGCAACAACAGATGATGGCGAGGATGCAGAGAAGGAGGATCTCTTTTGCACTGTTAATGGGAATGCAAACTGGTGCAGCCACTCTGGAAAACAGTATGGAGGTTCTGCAAAAAATTAAAAATAGAACTACCCTATGGCCCAGCAATTGCACTACTAGGTATTTATCCAAGGGATACAGTTGTGCTGTTTCAAAGGGACACGTGCACTCTAATGTTTATAGCAGAACTATCAACAATAGCCAAAGTATGGAAAGAGCCCAAATGTCCATCGATGGATGACTGGATAAAGAAGATGTCGTATATATATACAATGAAGTATTACTTGGCAATCAAAAAGAATGAAATCTTGCCATTTGCAACTACATGGATGGAACTCGAGGGTATTATGCTAAGCGACATTAGTCAGTCAGAGAAAGACAATTATCATATGACCTCACTCATATGAGGACGTTAAGATACAAAGCAGTTGAACATAAGGGAAGGGAAGCAAAAATAATATTTAAAAAAAAGGAGGGGGACAAAAACATAAGAGACTCTTAAATATGGAGAACAAACAGAGGGTTACTGGAGGGGTTGTGGGAGTGGGGGTAGGCTAAATGAGTAAGGGGCATTAAGGAATCTACTCCAGAAATCATTGTTGCACTATATCCTAACTAACTTGGGTGTAAATAAAAAAAATAAATAAAAGTTAAAAAAAAAAAGAATGCCTATGCAATTTTGATTGGGTTACATTGATGTGTAGATTGCTTTGGGTAGTATTGACATTTTAACAATATTTATTCCTCCAATCCATGAGCATGGAATGTTTTTCCTTTTCTTTGTGTCTTCTTGAATTTCTTTAAGTTTTCTGTATCTTTCACCATACAGATCTTTTATATCTTTGGGTAGGTTTATTCCTAGGTATTTTATGGTTCTTGGTGCTATTATAAATGAGATCAATTTCTTGATTTCTCTTTCTGTTGTTTCATTATTGGTGTATAGAAAAGCAACCGATTTCTATACATTGATTTTGTATCCTGCGACTTTACTGAATTCATGGATCAGTTCTAGTAGCTTTTTGGTAGAGTCTTTTGGGTGTTCCATATAGAGTATCATGTCATCTGCAAAAAGTGAAAGTTTGACTTCTTTTTTGCCAATTTGGATGCCTTTTATTTCATTTTGTCACCTGATTGCTGAGGCTAGGACTTCCAACACTGTGTTAAACAACAGCGGTGAGAGTGGACATCCCTGTCGTGTTCCCGATCTCAGGGGGAAAGCTCTGTTTTTCCCCATTGAGGATGATATTAGTTGTGGGTTTTTGTATAAGTCTTTTATAATGTTAAGGTATGTTTCTTCTATCCCAACTTTCTTGAGGGTTCTTATTAATAAAATATGCTGTATTTTGTCAAGTGCTTTTTCTGCATTTATTGACAGGATCATATGGTTCTTATCCTTTCTTTTATTAATGTGATGTTCCACATTGATTGATTTGTGAATATTGAAGCAGCTGTGCAGCCCAGGAATGAATTTCACTTTATTATGGGAATAATTCTTTTAATATATTGTTGAATTTGATTTGTAGTATCTTGGTGAGAATATTTGCATCCATGTTCATCAGTGATATTGGCCTGTAATTCTTTTTTGTGGGGTTTCTGTCTGGTTTAGGAATCAAGGTAATGTTGGCTTCATAGAATGAGTCCAGAAGTTTTCGTTCTATTTCTATTTTTTGAAACAGCTTGAGAAGGATGGTATTAACTCTGCTTTAAGTGTCTGGTAAAATTCTCCTGGGAAACTGTCTGGCCCAGGACTCTCATATGTTGGGAGATTTTTGATAACTGATTCAATTTCTTCACTAGTTATGGCTGTGTTCAAATTTTCTATGTCTTCCGTTTGAGTTTTGGTAGTGTGTGAGTGTCTAGGAATTTGCCCATTTCTTCCAGGTTGTCCAGTTTGTTAACATATAATTTTTCATAGTATTCTCTGATAATTGTTTGTATTTCTGTGGTGTTGGCTGTGATCTGTTCTTTTTCATTCGTGATTTTATCTTCCTGGGTCCTCTCTGTTTTCTTTTTGAGAAGTCTGGATAGGAGTTTATCAATTTTGTTTATTTTTTCAAAAAACCAGCTCTTAGATTCATTGATCTGTTCTACTGTTTTTTTTTTTAATTCTATATTATTTATTTCTGCTCTAATATTTATTATTTCTCTTCTTCTGTTGGCCTTAGGGTTTCTTTGCTGTTCTGCTTCTAGCTCCTTTAGGTGTGCTGTTAGATTTTGTATTTGGGACTTTTCTTGTTTCTTGAGATAGCCCTGGTTTGCAATGTAGTTTCCTCTTAGGACTGCCTTTGCCACATCCCAAAGGGTTTGGACTGTCGTGTTTTCATTTTCACTTGCTTCCATACTTTTTAATTTCTTCTTTAATTGCCTGGTTGACCCATTCGTTCTTTAGTAGGATATTCTTTAACGTCCATGTATTTGTAGGTTTTCCAAACTTTTTCCTCTGGTGATTTCAAGTTTCATAGCATTATGATCTAAAAATATGCATGGTATGATCTCTATTCCTTTATATTTATTGAGGGCTGTTTTGTGACCTAGTATGTGATCTAACTTGGAGAATGTTCCAGGTGCACTTGAGAAGAATGTGTATTCTTCTGCTTTTTGTATGAAAAGTTCTGAATATATCTGTCAAGTTCTTCTGGTCCAGTATATCATTCAGGGCCATTGTTCTTTACTGATTTTTCTGCCTAGATGATCTGTCTCTTGTTATAAATGGAGTATTAAAGTAACCTGCAATTACCATATTCTTATCAATAGGATTGCTTATGTTTGTGATTAATTGATTTGTATATTTGGGTGCCTCCAAATTATGGCATAAACATTTATAATTGTCAGCTCTTCTTTATAGATAGACACCATAATTATGATTTAATGCCCTTCTTTATCTCTTACTACAGCCTTTAGTTTAAAATCTAGTTTGTCTGAAATATGTATGGCTACTCCAGCTTTCTTTTGACTTCCAGTAACATGATAGATGGTTGTCAATCCCCTTAATTTCAATCTGAAGGTGTCTTCAGGTCAAAAATGGGTCTCTTATAGGTGGTATATAGATGGATCTTGTTTTGTTATCCATTCGGATACCCTATATCTTTTGATTGGAGCACTTACATTCAGTGTTATTATTGAAACATATGGATTCAGTGTCATTGTGTTATCTGTAGGTTTCATGTTTGTGGTGATGTCTCTGGTCCTTTGTAGTCTTTATAGCATTCCACTCACAGAGGCCCCCTTAAGATCTCTTTCAGGGCTGGTTTAGTGGTCATGAACTCCTTCATTTTTTGTTTGTCTGGTAAAGCCTTTATCTCTCCTATTCTGAATGACAGTCTTGCTGGATAAAGGATTCTTGGCTGCCTGTTTTTCCTATTCAGCACATTGACTGTTTCCTGCCACTCCCTTCTGGCCTGTCAAGTTTCAGTGGACAGGTCTGCTACTACCTTTGTGTTTCTACCCTTGTAGGTTAAGGCTGGTTTGTACCTAGCTGCTTTCAGAATTCTCTCTTTATCTTTGTATTTTGCTAGTTTCAGTATGATATGTTGTGGAGAAGATGTATTCCTGTTATGTCTGAAGACAGTTCTCTGTGCCTCCTGGATTTTGATGTCTGCTTCCTTCCCCAGATTGGAGAAGTTTCTCAGCTATAATTTGCTCAAGTAAACCTTCTGCACCATTCTCTCTCTCTCTTCTTCTGGAACTCCTAGGATACAGATATTATTACGTTTCATTGAATCGCTTAGTTCTCTAAGTCTTCCCTTGTAGTCTAGTATTTTTTTATCTTTTTCTCACTTCATCATTTTCCATAATTTTATCTTCTATTTCACTTATTCTCCCCTCTGCCTCTTCAGTCTTCACTGTCACTGCATCTAGTTTATTTTGCACATCATTTACAACATTTTGTAATTCATCATACGTATTTTTTAGTTCCTTGATCTCTGCAGCCATAGATTCATGTTGTCTTCTATGCGTTCTTCAAGCCCAGAGATTAATCTTATGACTATCATTCTAAATTCTTGACCAGGTATATTGTTTATATCTGTGTTGGGCAATTCTTTAGCTGTCATTTCTTCCTGGAAATGTTTTGTGGAGATTCTTCCATTTCATCATTTTGGCTAGTTTTCTGTCTTTTATGTGTTTTAAAAGCTTGTTATATGTCCTGCACCTGTGAGCACTACTATCAAAAATGGGTCATACACTGTCCAGGACCTGGCCCTTCAGAAGGTGTTTTTGGAGTGTGTTATATGCTCTGTCTTGTGAGTCTGGTTGCTTTACCTCCCTCCACCAGGTGTGCTTTGATTTGATCATTGAAGTAACCTTGGAAATAAATAAATAAATAAATAAATAAATAAATAAACAAATAAATAAAAGGGGGTGGTGGTGGTGGTGGTGGTGGTGGAAGAAGCCTTACCCTATACAAAGAGAGAAATGACAGCGGTGGGAAAAATAAAATAAAATAAAATTGACCAGAGAGAGAAACTATACAGCTTAATCCAGAGAGAGAGGAAAGTAAAGAAGAAGAGGCAGAACAGGTATAAATAGAATAGATTAAGTAGGTCTGCTTAAACAATCCAACAACCAAAATAACCAGAAAAGAAAAGGGAAGAAATAAGAGGGAAAAAACGATGGGAAAAAATATATACATATATACACATATATGTACATATATATATACATATATACACATATATACACATATATATACACATAATAAGAATTGACCAAATATTAAATCAGAAAATGCAAAACCACTGAGTGCCTTGAAACTCATGGCTGCACTGCTCTGGAGGAGGAGGTGTCTGGTTGTTCATTGTCAATCTTGCTCCTGCAGATACACAGTTACAGAGAGGCACAAAGAGCAGTGGTTTGGTGTAGGCGGGTCCAACCTCCACTGTGGCTCCTTGTCCTTTTCCTGAAGTCTTACCTTGTTGGTGATGGGGAGAAAAACAGAAACATCATAGTCTCTCCTCCCTGGACTGGGTGTCCCAAACCACTCTGTTCAGCTGTCCTCACAATGCTGTGCGGGTGCCACGGCCATTTTTTTTTTCCTGATCCACAGTTTCCCGTACCTCCCAGGCACTCCGTTGGGATTCAAACCTTGTTGTCTTAAAGGATTCTGCTCTGTGTTCCCAGCTCTGGGGAAGCGCTGCCCTGCTATTAAAGGGGTTCTGGCTGGTGGGTGGAAGCAGTGCTCTTTGTCCTTGGAAGGTCTCTTTGCCTTCCTCCCACAACACTCCAGGGAGGGAACTGCTTTCTCCCACTGCCAACAGCACCTCTGAACTAGGTACCGAGACTGGAGGTGGCTCCATTCCTCCCAGAGTGCCTGAACAGAGCAGCCTGCTCCAGGCCGCAGACAGCCCTGCAGTTAGAGATTTGATCTTTCTCCATTTTTTCCAATTCCTGGTCCTTGATTTTTCTCTTCTCTGAATACAATCCTACACTTCCACAGCCTGTCTTTCTCTTCCTTTTGTCTCTCGGCAGATGGGAATCCTTCCCCTCTGTGCCTACGCTGCCTCTTTTATCTCTCCCAGTTCACAATCTCACCTATGGCCTGACAGGTTGCCCCAGTGGGCCCCTGGAGACATCTCTGTCACTCTGCAGCTGGGACTCTGCAGAGACTTGGAAGTCCTCTGGCCTCAACACTGCCGTGTTTGAGGGACAAGGGGACTTCGGTTCCCCCTATTTCTCAGCCATGTTGACCGCTCTTTGATGGTATTTGTCTTTAAAACCTTTGGACTTCAGGGGCACTGGGTGGCTCAGTTGGTTAAGCGTCTGACTTCGGCTCAGGTCATGATCTTGCGGTCCATGAGTTTGAGCCCTGCATCGGGCTCTGTGCTGACAGCTCAGAGCCTGGAACCTGCTTCTGATTCTGTGTCTCCCCTTCTTCCTCTGCCCCTCCCCTGCTCAAGCTATGTCTCTCAAAAATAAATAAATGTAAAAAAAATTGTTTTAAACCTATGGACTTCACTATCCTCCCTATGTAAATCCTTTACATACCAACCTAGCTGGAAGGGGTCCTATTTTTATTTTTTTTTAATTTTTTAATGTTTCCTTATTTTTGAGAGATAGAGAGACACAGAATGTGAGCAGTTGAAGGATAGAGAGAGAGAGAGGGAGACACAGAATCCGAAGCAGGCTCCAGGCTCTGAGCTGTCAGCACAAAGCCCGATTCAAGACTCGCTCCCATGAACTGGGAGATCATGACTTGAGCCAAAGTCGGATATGTAACCAACTGAGTCACCCAGTGCCCCAGGGGCCTGTATTTCTGAGGCCCAAAGGCCTCTCTTGACATTTATCATGTTCTGCTTGTACAGTTTATGTTCATATTTTGTTTTGCTAAACACATTGTTAGTCTTCAAAGTCAATGGGTGATTATATTTCTTTATATTTGCTTATATTTATATGTTTTTTTTTTTATCCAGCACCCAGTGGATTTTTAATTTTAAATAACTTAAAATCACAAATGGATAGGCCAAGGCATTAAATTCTCAAAAAGCATTTCCTCAGCATCCACTAACTTTAATTTTAGCATTAGTGTATTTTTTATTAGTTGGCTCACTGGATGTTTTAAAGTTGGGTCAAAATGTACTATTAAAAATCATTTAAAATACTCTAATGAAATAACAAAATACCCTAATGTAATTATAAGTGATTGTATGGTTCTTCCCAAAAATGTGTTGGAGAAGAAAAAGAAGTCTTACTTGCCTACAGGAACAAAGCCAGGATTTACAGGACTCTGGTGTGTTTCCCTGTGTAAAAGCCCTGGCTACAGAAAATTGGATTTTCCTGCATGAGGCAGCAAACAATACTATACTTTTTGCTTATGGAGAATGTCTTTTTCATCAGGATTTTCTTATGACATTTTTTTTAATGTTTATTTATTTTTGAGAGAGACAGAGAGGGACAGAGGGACAGAGCTCAATAGGGAGAGGGACAGAGAGAGTGGGAGGCAAAGAATTGGAAGCAGGCTCCAGGCTATGAGCTGTCAGCAGAGAGTCCGATGCAGGGCTTGAACTCACGAACCATGAGATCATGACCTGAGCAGAAATCAGATGCCTAACCAACTGAACCACCCAGGTGCCCCATGACATGTTACTCAAATCAGGAACAACAGCAACAAAACTCAAGGAGATGAAAAAGCTTTTATCTAAGCAGGATTGGTTAAGTGAGTTGCCATTTCTTTTTGGTAAATCTATTTTAAAAAATGATGGTGGTGTCCTTGCCTTTGTCTAAAGCCAGAAAATCATGTTACTATAAGGTTGGTAAGGGAAAGTCAAGACTCATAAGGGACAGCTCAGACCTGAACAAAGGGTCAGGTTGGATGAGTCTGGAGTTAGCAGGAAATTGGAAACACCGGACCTAGAAAGAAAAAGGATCAAGGTGAGAGGGGTAAACTTTGAGACCAACTGTGTGCACATAGTACTTGAAGAGTCTATTTTGAAGAAACTGACTTATGACCACCAGGTACACAGCCTGCCTGCTTACGTTTATTCCTTTCTCCCTTCTTTCCTTCTTAGCGTCCTTTCATATATATTGTTGTGTGTTTGGGTACAACCAGGACTTTGAAGACAATCAACCCATAGGCCCTATCATAAAGGATTTCTTATACTAAGTAGACTATATTTTTCAAACTTTTATGTGCATAGTTAAGCATAATTTGGGGATTTTTTTATCTTTTTAAATTTTTTTAAACTATTTTGTAAAGTTTATTTATTTATTTTTTGGAGAGAGAGCACAAGCAGGAAATCTCAAGAAGGTTCTCCAATACCATTGCAGGGCCCGATGTAGGACTCAATCCCATGAACCATGAGATCGCTACCTGAGCTGAAATCAAGAGTTGGATGCTTAACTGACTGAGCTACCCAGGCACACCAGGGATCTTTTTAAAGTGCAGAGGGGGAGCCTGGGTGGTCAGTCAGTCAAGCATCTGACTCTTGAATTCAGATCATGTCATGATCTCACTGTTCCTGAGATCAACCTTCAAGTTGAGTTCTGTGCTGATAGCAGGGAACCTGCTTGGGATTCTCTCTCTCCCTCCATCTCTGCACTTCCCCTGCTAACACATGCACTTGCTCTCTTTCTCAAAATAAATAAATAAAAGTAAACAAATAAAATAAAATAAAATAAAATAAAATAAAATAAAACAAAGAGATGATAGGCCTGGAGCACAATCCCAAAATCTGCATTTCTAGTGAGCTCCTAGTCTGTAGATCCACAAATCACACTATCAGACACAAGGTTCTAATGTGGGTCCTTTGAACCTGTGGTTGATGGCATCTGAAAATTCCAGAATAAAGGTTGTACCCCCAACTCCAGTTTTTTACTCGATCCCCAGCGAATCCAAAGAAAAATATGTGAACAGATTATCATCACCAAGAAAATATGACAAAACATTGACCACCGAGGAAGTGAACGAGTATTATCAACCTGATAAGCAAGGGAGACATCATATGTAAAAGCAACACAAGCATTGTGAAGTCATAGGTTAGACTTCTAACCTATGGTTAGGAAGTTAGACCTTCTAACATAGGTTAGAAAAGGTTAGAGGCGTTTAGATAAACAGGAATACCTTGCACTGGATGCATGTCTTAGTAAAGATTCAATAATGAGCAACATTTTGCCAGATGTCTTGACCATTCTCTTTATGCATACCATGAAGTGCAGAAGATCAGAGGACAATAATATGTGGTGATAAACTTGTTTGATTACACTTCCCAGGTGCTGCTGGGTCCAATTATCTTGGTGCTCAAATAGCTCCTAATTGGGTGTGAAACACACATCAGAGTTAATTACACTGTACAGTATTATACAGGCTTGAAATAATTAAGACTCAACTGGCCTAGAAAAAAAAATACATTCATTTTAAGTTTCAATCCTTGGAGATTTCACTGAAACTCATGAGATCAGCTAGATATGAATTTATGCAAATTTCTAACCCTAGAATCTTATTGAGACCATAAGCCTCTTATCATAACCTAGATACTTTGATCTACAAAGGTATAGATATCTGTGTGTTATGAGTAGCATGTGCCCTTGAAAACTGAGAAATCAAAACATTATGGGAAGGTCTGTTATATTCAAAAATTATATTATATTATACTCTATTTGTCAGTTAAAGGTAATATTTTGGGGAGTTCATCCTCACAAAAAATATTGGATTACTAAGGCCAACTACTTACAGAACATAGGTTACATAACACGTGAACGGTATTGAGAGAATTGGAAGATTAAAACTAAAATGATCCCCAAATCTACAGATCATGGAAATACATTGGAGTTGAGATTATCTATCACAAGAAGATCTACCATTTTATCTTTGGAGCAAAAATGAAAGACATGTTCTTTTTTTAATGTTTTATCCTGAGAGAGAGAGAGCATACACATAAGCAGGGTAGGGACAGAGAGAGAGGGAGACAGAGAATCCCAAGCAGGCTCCCTGCTGTCAGCACAGAGCCGGATGTGGGGCTTGATCTCAGGAACCGTGAGATCGTGACTTGAGCCAAAATCCAAAGTTGGACACTTAACCAACTGAGCCACCTAGGCACCCTGAAAGACATGCTCTTGACTAAAATCCTCTGTCTTTTAACCTAAAATACTGTATGTGTGTGTGTGTGTGTGTGTGTGTGTATATACATACATGTATGTATGTATATATAATGGAAATTTGAAACTAACATGGTTTATTAATCTTCTGAAAGGGCAAATAGATGCCAAAAGGTGATAATGAGTTGAAGCGTCAGCAACTTGTTTCTCAAAGTCTCTGGGCCCACTGTTTTGCAAGTTTGTGGCCATATTGACCCTTCCCCTACTGAATCATCTCCTGGCCTTGGTGGATTGACTCATGACATCTGCCAGGTTTTTCATGACCTATCTGATCACTAGCTGACTCATCCATGTTGTCATTGGTTTCTTCCTTTACCCTTTACTTCTCCGGGCTTCATCCATCACCTGCTGTTCTCCTCCTATCTTACTATACCAATAGTTCATGCTTCTTTGAGTCAATATTCTCTGCCATTACTCATCCCATGCATGGCAATGCTTACCAATTAAATGTTAAATCATGATAACTCATCTGAAAATATGGTACACTCTACAGCTGCTATAAAATGAAGATCACAAAATATCTTAGATTCTTCTGATGTTAAATCATTTCAGAGTCAGGATTTTTTGATGAGAATTTCTTTAACTTCTCTTCTCTCTCCTGAATAATTTGATTGATTCTAAATCTTTAGTGACACACCTTTCACCTAACAGCATGGAATCTGATTTTCCTCATTTTTTTTCCATATCATTTCAATGAATCAGTTCACTAACCTGAGCAAAATAATCCAGAAGTAACCAACAGTTATGGTTTGCAAACTTCTATTTATCTTTTACTCCATTGTCACTTTGGGAACATAAAATATTTACAGAAGTCATGTCATGTTTGATAAATAGATTATTGACTCAAAAACTGTACAGCATAAGAAACTGTACAGCATGAGAAAGAATTAATGTACCTGTACTTTGCCCAGTTTGTAGGTAAATGTTAAAATATTTAGAGTATTGGTGACTTTTTATTTGTTATTCTTTAAAATTCAGTTTCCATTCAAATTTGGATTTTACTTGGCTCCTTTATTTATCTCCTAAGAAGATAAATAGAAGGAAAAGGAAACCTGCTTATTAATCGTAAGAGCCAGATAATTAAATTGTTATGATGAAAAGAATAAGTAGCACTGTTTAAATTGATTTTAACCTTGGAAATTTACCAAAATTGGAATATGGCTTTGTAATCACAAATAAAGCTACTTTTGCACTTTTTCATTTCATTTTGTATTGTCTTCAAAACTCCTGAAATGTTTAAGCTCTAGTTAATTCACATAAAATTTTATATACTTAGAAAAGCCAGTATAAGTAATGAATGACTTGTAATTCCTTTTTTTTTCTGTTAGTGCTCCTACAACATATATCCTTCCATTAATTCCAAAAGCATTTATTGAAAATCTCCAATAAAAAATAAAATAAAATAAAATCTCTTTGCATTGGTGATGCAAAGCCTTGGAGATTCAAGATCTGAGCCATGAGAACTCTACCGCATGAAACAAAAATTGACTGAATAATCACATTAATACGTTATTACAAGCTATGAAACAGGAGAGGAATACCAGGTTTAGTCCGAAGATCAGAAGTGTCTTCCTAAACCAACTGGCATTTGAGAACTGAAAAGGAGAACTGTCTAAGTGAACAGGTTAAAGGGAAGTTTTGCGTTGTGGACAGAGAGGAGCACGTCTACGTTTCCACAGTGGAGGGAAGCATGTCACACTGAGGAACATTGAGAAAGCCAGAGTGGCTGGAACAAAGAAGGTGAGGGAGGCGGTGTTGTCATTGCATTCATTCTGTATTGCCCAACCCTCTGGGCCATCTACCAGACTCCTACCCCACTCCCTAAAAAAAGGCTGTTCATTCTGAAAAGACAGGTACCAGATATCTCCTGTAGAGCGAATGTTTGCACCGGATCTCTGGCAATCTGGACTGGTCCGTCCAAATTCAGGCATGAAAACAGCTGTCCATCCAAGCTGGTGCCCTGTCTTCACCCAGGCTCACTTCCTCAATATCTTTGGGTCTTTATTACATACAGAGAGGAGCTGACAGCACAGGATTTCATATCAGAGCCTGTTCTGGAAAGATAACTCTGAATGGCAATCTGAGGGCCAAAACAGTTCTGATCATTCCAAGTTCTATGCTAAAGCAGATTGTATTGTGGCTGGTCCTTCATGTGTTCTTAGAATCTAAGAATAACTTAAAAATGAAGACAAACATCTATCCAGAAGAACTTTTAAAGGGTCTTATCTGAAATGTTTTGCAAAGGCAAATGACCAGAGCTGTGATTTTAAATTGTCTCCTTTCGTTCTGACTGTGGGGATGAAGAGTAAGGTTCAGAAAACACATTCATTTATATTTTGGCAGAAACTTGCGTGTTATAATCCTTGGGAGTGTGCGATCAGAGGCCATGGGGCTGGTAGAACTATGCTCCACATGGGTGATAGAAAAACAGGCCCTTTACAAAAATAAATTAAACACAATATTTTTAGATAAAAATTATAAACACTAGATTATAAGGCCTTTTCGGGCTAGATCATATCTTATTAGCACAATAAATGTCACAGCTGGGGGAGAAGTAAATGTACTAAGTAAGGACAATAATGAAGGGTCCGATGAATGAATGGATACCACCGAGCGTACGTTCAACACCCTGAACACTTAATCTGTAGTGAATTGCAGTGTAAATTATGGACTTGAGGTAATAACGATGTGTCGATACAGGTTCATCGATTGTCACAAATGAGCCACTCACGTGGGGGATGTTGACCGTGGAGGTGGCTGTGCATGTTGAGGGGGCAGGAGGTACCTGGGAAATCTCTGGATCTGCCATTCAATTTTGCTGTGATCTAAAACTGCTCTAATAAATACAGGCTAATAGTCTTAACTGTTATGGAAAACATGATTTTTTTTTTTTTGTCACAGTGTAAGCTTGAATTTACAATATCAGCAGCATAAGGCGGCAGTTCATCTACCTGTAGCTTAATGTATCTAGTATCAGGTACTACGTGATGGCCGTAGCTGGGTCATTTACACAGTGCTTCCTGTGTTCTAAGCACCAGGTGAGGCACCTTTGCCTGCTTTTCATCGACTCTGCACAAGAGCCATGTGAAATAGCTCCCGCTTTTATTCCCAACTTCAGATGGAAAAAAAAAAAAAAATGAGACTCAGAGAAGTTAATTAAATTCCCCAAGGTCACACAGATAGCTTCTGTCAGAGGGATAAAAATGTTTCTTACACACATCTGGGTAGCTAACTCTTAAGCTTGGCTTTGGGTTAGGAGTGGATATGAGAAGGTGGGAAGAAAGAATCCCTTCTTACCCCAAAATGCTTTGCTCTCCTGGCAAAAAAAAAAAAAAAAAAAAAAAAAAAAAAGGTACAGCTTATAAAACTCGATTTAAAGACAACCAAAAATGCTAACGCCAGATGGGATCATTCAATCATGATTAAGCTCAAATTGGGTTGGGAAAGAGGCCCAAGAATGCATGCATCATTCTTACTGATGTTGAAGGCCAGTGTGCTCCTCTCTTGGATATGATTTAGGGCAAATGCAGTTTTATGCCAGTGTGAGTAGAAAGAACCTGGGCACAGAGAAACACATTAGCCAAGGTGTGATTATGCATAGGCAGGGCATAGCAAATTGTTGTTCAAAATATATCATTAACTATCATCTTGAAAACTTCTGAGTTTTTACTACAATTAAAATTAGTCACAGATAGTTCTACGGAAAATCCCTTTCATGAGTTTTTGACTCTGTGACCTGGTCTGATAGCATCAGGACAAAGGAAAGGTTGTATCAGTACCCTTCAGGAGTCCGCAGTCAGAAGAGGAGAAAGAAATAGTGAATCAGGCCAACGTGAACCAAGAAAAACAAAAACAAATGTTTTGAACATCTAGGTCAATTTGTGGACCACAGCAAAACGTGGCATTTATAGGAAAGTCTCAGGAAAAAAATGAAAACCACAATAATTTCACTTATCTTTCCCACTTCCTAGGGCATCTGGGCCAATTTCATATTTGATCAAAAGAAGCCCAATTCTGTAATTTCTGCTCATGGGAGAATAGACTAAGAAGTAGGAGGGGAAAAAAAATAAAGAAATTCGTCTTCTTCATCTTCTTTTTTAAAAGCCAGAATTAAGACTATTGAATCCCATCTGTGGGCTGTGGTCAGTTTTCAAAATCAATTTTCAGAGACATAGTTGTCTTATGTTTGCCTTCCAGGTGTCTACTTTCTCAAGGTAACAAAAAGGTTCACAAGGATTCTTATCTCAAAGCGATAAACAGATGCAAACAGAGCCAGGCCTATCTGAGCTACCACAAGGCCTGTCTGACTAATTGCCCTGATAGATCATTCTCCTGATGTCTGATGTTGTTATTGCACCCAGCGTAGCTGAGATAGCACATGTTTAACCCCTGACCTTCCAGCTGCCAAGAGCACGTTGCTCTGGAACTAACCGTTCTCCATCATCACTTCCTCCCCATGGCGGCCAGGGAAAGAGATCTGTTTCTAAGCAAATAGCAAAGGCTCTGACCCCGTCATGAGTCACCAGTCTGTCTACCCACTTCCAAGATTCCCCCTTCATATATTTATTCAGCTTGTCAGAGTTCCTGGCAAAGAGGATAGTGATATTTGAGGTAAATAGGATTCATGCTAACTCTGGGAACAGTTAATTTCAGAAATCTGAGATACCTTAAATGACTTCCATGGGCTTCATATGAACCAATCCATTCCATTTTGCCCCCTTTTAAGATACGTTTTTCTTTAACAAAAAATGATAAAATATCAAAAGCCACGGAATGAACAACAACAAAAAATATTCCGGGGCCATTTGCAATAATGTAAGGAAATATCTTATAATTATGTGCCTTAGGGCACTGATTGAAATTACTAAAAGACAGGCTAAATACTATTACTAACTACAGAAGTGAGAAACAAATATATTTTATCTTAGATAGGTCATCTTTCTTTTATTGCATGCTTCACACGTCTTATTCTCAGAACTTACACTCATCAAGTTTTAGCAGATACTCTGCCAACACTTGGTAATTTAGCTGCTGACACTCCGGGCTGAGTATCTCTGTGCGAGAATTTCACATTATGCCACATTATAGAAACATTAAATGGGAATAACACAATGGCAAGTGGTGGTTTTTATGACCATTTGTGTTAATTAACGAAATTATGTTGTCTTTACAGAGAGGCAGAAAATAATACAGAGAAAAAGAAAAACATACTCGTCATGGAGTATATTGGCATTTCTCTTCATTTTCTCTAAATATCTCAAGCTTAAATAGACATGAAATATTAGAGGCCATCGCATTGGGAAAAATAGATCCATTTTGGTCTATACTGCATTTCGGCTTTCACTAAACCATTTAACATAGAATCAAAGCACCATAGCTTAATTATAAAATTGCTCTATCTTTCCAACACTTTGTTCAGCCATGTCTGTAGACCCTTAATAACTTTTCAACCAAAAGAAAAGCATATTTGTTTTGTGAAACTAATTCCTGGATGCTAATGCTATCAATCATTATTATCCTTCCCACATAATAAAGTTCTGATATTTTGCTCTCTCCATTAAGAAAGCAAGATTGCAATGCTTAAAATATTGAGCGGATTGACAAGATATTGAAAATGCCCGAGGGAATAACAGATAAATCATTAAAGTTATGCTTGTCTGTGAGTTTTCAATGAAGGAGAACATGACACAGAAGGGGCCCTCATTGCCAGATGATCTGGGGTTAGCCTCATCTAGGCAGCTTCGAGGATTTAAACAAAATTTTTTTTTAATGTTTATTTATTTTTGACACACAGAGAGAGAGAGACAGAGCATGAGTGGGGGAGGGGCAGGGCGAGAGGGAGACACAGAATCCAAAGCAGGCTCCAGGCTCCCAGCCGTCAACACAGAGCCCAACGCAGGGCTTGAACTTGCCAACCTCGAGATCATGACCTGAGCGGAAGTCGGACGCTCAACCGACTGAGCCACCCAGGCGCCCCTGTTTTGTTTTGTTGTGCTTTGCTTTTTTCTGAATCTCACTTTTCTCTTAAATGACCAGCTTCTCCTGAAGTTTAAATGATGTGAAGTCCTCAGCACTGCCATTGAAAAAGAGCAGATCCCTGATGGATCCCAAGTCCCTTCCTGCCCTTTCTTGTATAACTGCTGGAGACGCCACTTGAGTCGAATTTACCTTCAAGCCACTTAGAGAATAATTTAACTGAGTTTACTCAAATTTTGGAAAGCTTGACCCCATAGTGAGATAGCCTGTCATCTTAAAAGAAAGACTAATGTTATGCATTAACAAGCATTGTCCCATTGAAAGATATAAAGATACAAGGTGAACATTTCTACAAGCAGAACCAAAAGTGAGATCTCTTTTGTTTATTAAAAAATTCAGGGGCGCCTGGGCAGCTCAGTGGGTTGGGTGTCCAACTTGGGCTCAGGTCACAATCTCGCAGCCCACGAGCTCAAGCCCCGCGTTGGGCTCTGTGGTGACAACTCAGAGCCTGAAAGCTGCTTCAGATACTGTGTCTCTCTTTCTCTATGCCCCTTCCCCATTCATGCTCTCTCTCTCTCTCTCTCTCAAAAATAAATAAACATTAAAAGAATTGAAAAAAAAAAAGAAAAGAAAATTTAGGGGAAGATACCAAACAACAGGATCGTGTGGGGATGAAACTCAGAGGCCAAGGATGTTACAGGATAAAAATTAACTCAGGTTCTGAGGAGAAGCCATTCTGGGCTTCTTCATTCAGCAGCCAATTTATAGAAACTTAAGACCTGGTTCCTTCATCTGTAAAATGGGATAATAATATTTGTTTCACAGAAGTATACTAGGATTAAATGATGTAATGTGAGTAAAGAACTTAGCCTAGCAGAGAAGATAAACTCAACAGATACTACTTTAATGTATGTGGTATTCATATGAATTAATAATGTGAAATGATTTGAAAGCAATTGAGAATACCTTGATTCTTTATAGAGTTTTAGGGTTCTCGTTCTCTCACAGATTTAAACCTCTTCACAATCATCTCTTAAATATTAATTCATGTTGAAAGTCTTTGCCAATTTCCCCTTTCTTGTTCCCTGCCTAATTCTCCAACCAGTGACGCCCATTCAGGTTAATGTCAATAGAGCAACTCATGTTAGGATGAGATCCAGAACACTGAATTAACAAGGAAATACTCCTTTCATAATTTTGTTATAATTTATATAGGCAAAGCCTAAAATAAATCACATCTCCAAACATTTGGATCCAATAATGTAGGGCATTGGGCGAGTAATTTACCAGATTTTCAATGATTCCAAATCGAGTTTGACAAATATGAGAAAGAGTAGACCAAGAATTTGTCTACACCTGGTGTCACTTTCTTTCTTTCTTTCTTTCTTTCTTTCTTTCTTTCTTTCTTTCTTTTTTTCTTTTTCTTTCTATCTATCTGATCTGGATAAATCATTTTATTTATTTTAGAATAATAGGTTGGCAAGTTTGTTGCTTGTAGTGTCTTGTTCTCTTTGCAATAAAAAGAAGTTAACTATTTAGTTCTGCAATGCATTTAACTAAAAGATACCCACTACCTTGCCAATTTCTATACAAATACATTGTAGAAAAACTACTTTTTAGTGTATTAATAACCAATAGACACCACATTGCTCAAGGACAACTTCAGTATTGGGTTTATGGATTTAACATCTCAGCAATGATATTTTTAAACCGGAGATCTCTTTTAAATAAATGTAAGTAATTGGATTTTCTTCTATATAAAAAACTCTGTCAGATAAATGCTATAAATCTGAAAGCAGAAAAGTAGAGGAGAAATAGTAATTTATAAACCACAACGGAGTGTTTCACAATTTTTGTTTAACAAAACATATTTTACCCTGCTTACACCTTGATCTATAGGCCCCTACTGATTACAAGGCTGTAAATTGCATGAAGAGCTCTGCAGAAAATCATAAAAGGGCAGCGAGGGGGCCTTATATCATGGAGTCACTTGGTCGCTAAGACTCAACCAAGACTTTGATATTTAGTTTAAACACAACCATATATTTTTATTAATAATGAACAGACTCACTTATTTCAATTTCATAAGCCCAGCGCACCAAAGCTGGTGAGATTTCTATTACCCATGACCTGGATATTAATATTTTGATAAAAAAAAAGTCTCAATTTTTCAAATGTTGACTGAATGCCGAAACAATGAAAAACAACTTTCCCAGAAATTTTGGCACATTGATCTGGGAAAAAAAGAGTGACCATCCTTTGTTCACTAGAAGAGCTATTAAAAATGCTTTTGGTACAGGAAATACTTTTTTTCTCCCCAGATATTAGAACATATCTTCAGGAAACTCAGCAGATTAATCACATGAGCCCTGGCTCAACTTTATTTAGAAGTAAAGCTTAAGATTTAACACTCATCCTAAAATGTAAAATCCCTCTTTCAGTATTTCATGACGCTGATATTCCTTGTTGCAGTGTTTTTCCGTTGGCCCAGAAAGTGATAGCAAAGAGTGTTTCCTTCTTCTTTTTATTTTTTTTAATTTTTATTTTTTTTAGTAGTGTGCCAGGGGAAAGATAAAAGGAGAATGTTGATTCTCCTTTTGATGAAATTTGCCTGGATTTTTAACATGAAACCACAAGATTAAAAACAGTAATGTATTTTGTTTTACTTCACAAAGGGATAGGCCTAAGTGTAGAAGTTTCTAAAACTTTCCATTTGTGTTGATATAATAACTTTGTTACAGTTATTCTCAAAAAGTTTCAGAATAAGAAAACTTTATGGAAGAAAGGTGGTGCCCCTTCATTCTTTGTTGGGTGGAGAGTATTCTGCTTATTGGTAGAATTTTCCAAAATAGCCCAGAATGGTGTCTGCCTTTTCTAAAAGGTATTCTAAGAACATTTATCTCCTTACACTTCCAAGCAAGAAGATATAACTTACATCCATTTTACTAAAACTCAACATCATTCCCTTTGGCTGACACTTAAAATAATCACATGGACAAAAAAACAAAAACAAAAACAAAAACAAAAAACATGTTTCACAATCACTGCTCTTAAACCCAGAGCTAAACATTGGAGAGGATGGTTGGAGGAGAGGAGAAGGGGATAAAAATGAAACATCTCAACTCTGTTTTTAAGGAGCATTATTTGCTGACTGTGAAACAAGAAATTACGTAAACTAAATAAAAACCCATTTCTGAAGCCACATTCCAAGTGCAGATTGTGGCAATGCTACAGACAAGGAAGGTGCAAAGTAGGGAGATGGTTGAGTTTGTGAGACAGGGACATCTCCTAGAGGATGTGAGAGGCTGGGACTAGTCTAGAAGAAAGTGTGGAGAATGAGCTGGGTAGCTGGGAGGGGTTGGGGGACGCTGCAGACAGAGTCATCTGGGCAGTGGTGTAGAGTGCTAAGGACACTGAGGCCAGAACTCTGTATTTCCCTCCACCCCCCTCCTCATTTCCCATACTTTGAGCTGCTTTCGGGAAGATACCCGGAACCAAGTGCTATATATGAAGATTCATATTTATCCATGCAACTTCTTCACACCCTCAACTCGAGCACAAAAGTCAAAAGTATGCATTTTAAAGTTGCTTCTAGGGGCGCCTGGGTGGCTCCGTCGGTTAAGCATCTGCCTTCAACTCAGGTCATGATCTCACAGTTTGTGGGTTCAAGCGCCATGTCGGGCTCTGTGCTGACAGCTCAGAGCCTGGAGCCTGTTTCAGATTCTGTGTCTCCCTTTCTCTCTCTGCCCCTCCCCTGCTCACCCTCTGTCTCTGTCTCCAAATTAAATAAACATTAATTTTTTTTTTTAAATAAAGTTGGCTTCTAGTCTATCACCTGGGTGGAGACTATCACATGATAGTCACGTCTCTGAACTTCAGTTTCCTCATCTGTGAAATGGAGACAATAATGGAATTGTGAGGATTGAGTTATTTAATGTGTACAAAAATTGAGTCAAGTGCTTGGAACCCAAAAAGTGCTCAGTCCATACCCACTGAAAGTATTGTAATCTTGGAGCTTATTCCCATGAATAAAGATGCCTTGAGCAGCCTACACAATGATTTGTAGGATTTTACCTGCAACTATCTACATCATGAATGGAGTGAATGAGAAGGATGGATGAAGCATTTACAGCAAAAAGATGTTTTTGTAATTTGTGGTGTGATACCTGGGGACTGAAATTCCTTATTTTACCCACTGTCCACCTTTACCCTGGTTTACAATGATAATGTTAAGTTATGATGAGAACACAAAGTTCTATTTAGGTACTTGATAGGTGACTATTTTTTGATTATCTGAGAACCGGTGAGAGGATATAAGAGTCTGAACTCAAGATCCTCAAAGATCACTTAAAATATTGCTCAAAAAACAAACAGATACTGGGGATAACCATGAAATATTTTACCAGATAAGGCAGTTTGCTTTGCAATAAAGAGCAAATGTGATACAAAAGTGATAATGTTAGTACATGAGAATGTACCTTACCACTTCTTATTTTAGCTTTTGTTTTATTTTAAATGAAAAATATGAAATTTTACGTGAGCCAATGCACTTTGAAGAGAATTCACCAAAAATGTTGAGATCTAAAAGTAATGTTTTAAATGCACTGGATATGAGAGTAATAAAAACATTTTTTTTTTAATGTTCAAACATCCTATGGGGTTGGTCTATCCATCCCTTTCTCAAACATCATCTCCTACAAGCACCAACTTAGGTAGAGAAACTTGAAAGTCAGCATTTCAAATAAAATGCTCTCAATGTGTTGATCTCCATGGGTAATTTGTAACAAATCTGGAATAGCAATTTTCTGCCAAATGAAATACTGTAAGAGATGACTTTTTTTTTTCTTTTTAAAGAACAGGTCCCAGTCAAGAGACTATAAAGAGGTTCCACTAGTCAAAAGAAATTACCTGCAGTCCTTTGGGACTTATAATTCCTGAAAGATCAGGTGCTCTGTCCCTAAAAACGTTGGCTGGTACAGGGGAAGTGGTAACCCACTGAGAAAACAAAGGAGAAGGGAACTTTCAAAGCACTCAGCTAAATTTTGGCTGCAAGACTTCCCATTAGCCTGGCCATGTTGTTTAGACACCAACTTTATATTCCCCTAGAGGAGAGAAACACAAATTTGCAGCACAAGGGTCCCCGGTCCCTAGAAAATCAACCTGCTTTTAAGTAGAAAGAGTAGGAACTGGTCAGGTGGTTCTCTTATGTTTCCAATCCAAGCAAATTCATTTTTCAAAAAGCCATATATATGAGGAGAAAGATAACTCAGAAAAGCAAGTGCAGGCTCTGGAAAAGATTAGACTGCAAAGGGGAATTTTTAAAGACACCTTTAGAGTCAAACATGTCTTTTACTAGCTAATTAAAGTGGTCACAAATGCCATTGCATTTTTTGTCTCACTTGGATCAGCAGAGATGAAAATGGCCACTCTCTAAATGCTGTTCCTGCTTCAATTTAGATGGCTGAAATTTAGTTATGTTGTGAATGGAGAGAATGTGTAGCGTTTCCTAAGTATAGGTTGACAGTGTGCTTATGGCCCATGCTACATTTTAAGCTGTCCATGGCAAAAATGAGAAAAAATAAAAACAATGTTCAGAAAGCCAGTATATTTGATTTAAAGAATTATCACTATGTATTTCCTACCTTTTTTGGTATAAAAATGTCCCATGTTCAGGAAATGTTGGTGATGGTGAATGTTCCTTGTGTTCTCTCCTAGTATCTGTAATGCGTACAATGTGAAGCTAGCTATATGTTAGTTCTTTTTTGAAATTGAAATATCAAAAACCTCCCGATACATACTAGTGGCACTTACTATCATTTAGAATGCTTAATTCACAAGGAAATGTGCTTTATTACACATGCACTCGGGATGAAAATGTAGCAAGTACATTTAGATCATAGTGCCCAACATGTGTTTGGGGAGGCAGAAATCGTTATCCGTGTATGTACAAGCATGGAATCATGCTGTGACATTTTGACCTTCTGAAGCTTTGAAAATTTGAGATGCCCCCAATGACCGCTGAATCCAAGGACGATTTTCTCCTGAGATCTCCTTTTCTCCAAGGATGATTCGGCAGATGTTCTTTCTTGAAGAGGCTCTCTTAGCCCTGTTA
Source organism: Lynx canadensis (assembly GCF_007474595.2). Lineage (NCBI taxonomy): Eukaryota > Metazoa > Chordata > Mammalia > Carnivora > Felidae > Lynx > Lynx canadensis. The sequence continues at coordinate 128,808,451 of NC_044308.2, forward strand.
TTTTTCCAGCTTCACAAAAACAAACATACTGACACAGTCAGAGAGTGGTTCACAAACCCAAAAGAGAAAAGAGCCATGCTTTAACAAAGAACTAAAAAGTGCTTCCAGGAAACTCATACTCAGTCGATAGATGAGTCAATAGCATCACCGACCTGGCACCCAGAAGTGTGGGAAGAGCTGGTAAAAGGGTTGGAGATTGGAAATAAATGTTGTGAGCTGACAGGTTTAAAATCTGATTGCCTGGTATTCCTGTCACAATTCATAATCATGTAGAAATGAACGAAGCCTGGAAGAAATGTAAGTCTCGTTATTATGAGTATAAGCAAATGCAGGGGGTTGAATGAGAGACACTGACAGGTCCAAAGGTGGCATATTCCTTTGCAGTCAGCCAAACAGTGTGATGAGAAAATGTTTGTAGTACTTCGCTTAGGTGTGTGGCTTCTTTCCCCTTCCTGCTAGCTTGTGGACTTTTCTAGAAAGATTGTGGAAAAGACAGAAGAAGCTTATAGATGAAATTTAGAACGTGATGGCTTCATGTCCCAAGAGATGCCACGAGGAGAGTCTGACAATTAGGTTAGCACCGTGCAGCATCTGGTGGGAGGTAGATGCTGTCACTCATTTATCATCACTTCCATGTCCAATGATGGAAAACACCCTGAATTCAGCGTCTTTACTTCTTGGAACTTCATACATCTTTTGGCACCCACAGATAAGTGAGGATCTTTCCCCTGCCTTCCAGTTATGGACAGTTCCCAGAGACATGAAGGTAATATAAATAATGCACCTTATGGTCAGTGTAGTAGGAATTTTGCATCAAAGGTCACATACAAGTCTCGCTGCTACTCATCTAAAATATTATATTGAAACTATATCAGCTTCTGTGGTCTGAGAAATGGCAAGACCTCCATTGAATTATGTCCCATGAACTTGGTTTTGGTTTTTCTAGTTATTAAGTGGAGGCCAATGGTTTTACGTTATTATATAATTATCCCTAGTATAATCCCGTGGAATAGAATAATCCACCTCTTGGGAATAAACTTGTTTGTAAATTCAATAGTTTGATTTTCATGTGTTTGACCTGGAAATTGGAGTGTGCTCACCAGGGGGACTTTTCATCAGTCCATCACAATTAGTTTCTACAAAGTGTTTACTTTGGCTTTGGCAGTAACAAAATTTTGGAAGAGAATTCTGGGATTCTTCCTCACTCATCAGGGTTGTCACATTTCTGTGCCTCTACTGCTACTTTAACTAGAGAATAAAGGTTTAAGCACAAAATCATAGAAAGGCATTAAATTGGGATGGATATTCTGGCTTCTTGGCTCAGTCCACACTTTCTGATTTGTGTGAGTACCAGATACTGCTCAGTATCTATAGACCTAAGATTCTCAAAATAGAGCACTGCAGTAAATATTCTCAAGTACCTTCAAGCACTGATTCTCTATAATGCTCAGACCCCCTCACTCTTATCATCCCTTTTTCCCTTGAAATGAGGGACGGGGTGGTCACTAAAGACTTCCTGGTCTGAGGTTCTGTCCTCGTTCATGTCTTACTTAACTAATATACATTGAACATTTATATATGCAGTTCACTTTCACACAGATTTCTCCCTATAAAAAATACTAGTAGGGGTGCCTGGGTGGCGCAGTCGGTTAAGCGTCCGACTTCAGCCAGGTCACGATCTCACGGTCCATGAGTTCGAGCCCCGCGTCGGGCTCTGGGCTGATGGCTCAGAGCCTGGAGCCTGTTTCCGATTCTGTGTCTCCCTCTCTCTCTGCCCCTCCCCCGTTCATGCTCTGTCTCTCTCTGTCCCAAAAATAAATAAACGTTGAAAAAAAAATTAAAAAAAAAAATAAAAGATACTAGTATCCCCATTTTATAGATTTAAACAAGTTAGTTAAAGGTTAGCTAAAGGGGCTGTTTAAGGTCATATACTCACTGAGTAGCTGAGTTGAGATTTCACATCATTGGGGAATATTTCCAAACCCACGACCCAGTTTATCACAGTGAAGCTACCTTAAGTCTCTCAAAAATGGTCAGAATTTTGTCTTTGGGCCTCTTTTTCCTTAAAAACTTCTGGAAGTGCCTGTGGCCTGCACCACTCAGATCAGTAGACCAGCCCTCTCAGCCTTCAAAGTCCTGCATTCAAACCAGATCTCTATCAAAGTCCTCTTAGAGGTAGCAATGCCCTTCCAAATTGTCTTGGAAACTGGAAAACCCAACAAGCAAAGTGGGAAATGCCCTGTGGTGCTTGCCGTTCCTGAAAACCCGGAACTAAGTTTATTCCTGAATTTCTGGAGATGTCAGTATAAACCTACGCAGTGTTGATGTTTTCTCAAAACTTATTCAAAACCTTCCAAAGTAGACATTCTGAAACCATTCAGACATTACTGAAACCGAAATGCCTAACTTCTCCCTCCCCCAAGTTTACCTTTTGCTGGAACATGTGGAGGAGAAGTATTATCCTAAAAACTTCCTAAACTATCACTCACAGAATACGGCTTCTTTATTTGCCTCTCTCAGCTCGGCAGAAGATCACCACTAGCTTCTGTAGGAGGCTGTTCTCCATATAAGTTCCAGCAGGCAGGTAAATGTGAGGCCACACCCAAAACAATTTGACATGTTTATTCCCAATGCATCTGACCTCGGTGAGTTACAATAAAAATGAGTAAAATAATATAAAACTGTGTGTGAGACATACTTTTCCTACAGTCCAAGTTGGCCGTGGCTCATTAAATAACATTTTTTCCTGCCCAATTCTGAAACAATTGAGAGATAAACAATGAAGTCGAGCAAGTGGAGACAAAAAAGAGCTATTCTGTACTGGTAAAAATTGGATTGGAGAATTGTGGCTTACGTAATTGATTACAATGCACTTTCCACCAGTGAATCTTAGAATGGGCCTTATTCCCACAGCCCCAGGTAGCACTGAACAACCCCGGGGTTCCTCTCATCAGGGTCCATTCCTGTTAAATGTGGAGTGTGAGGCCCAGACTGGAATGCACCCTCTGAGTGAGCAGATTAGTTCTCCAGGAGAGCAGAGGGAGAAGGGCAACCCTGGGTTTTTGGGCTTCCTAATTTAACCTTTTTTTTTTTTTTTAAGTTGATTTAATTATTTTAAGAGAGACAGAGAGAGCACAAGCAGGAGAGGAGCAGAAAGAAGGGAGAGAGAGAGTCTGAAGCAGGCTCTGCATGGACAGCATAGAGTCCGGTGCAGGGCTTGAACCCATGTACTGCGAGATCATGACCTGAGCTGAAATAGAGTCAGGTGCTTAACCAACTGAGCCACCCAGGTGCCCCCAAACTCAGCATGCTGACCACTCCTTCCCTTCTCTGGGGGGAAGAGTGAGTGAGTGGGGCAAAAGGCCAGCAACGTTTAGGGAAAAGCTTCCTTCATGAGAAGCCACAGAAGTGAGGAAGAGGTGAATCTACAAAAACAGATGGTAGAGATCCTAGGAAGTAAGCATCTCACAGGAGGCTCTCCTCAGAGAGACGCCCCCAAATCTAACTTTGCTTAGGAGTTCATAGCTTTCCTATCAATCTGTGAAAATTCTACTTTCTTCTAGCCTTCTGGTCTCTTTTGTAGAAGTGGTTGCCTGGTGGCTGAAAACCCTTAGCTCCCTGGACAACGGATGGCTTACATCAGGATTTATCCCTCTTTTGCTGGAGCGAGTGTTCCCATGTGGGCTTCTCAGACTATAACAATATCCTCAAAAGGACTCATTCAAGCAAGTCATGTGGCAATCCAAGCTCCACAGGATAATCCAGAAGAAGGAATGAGTGCTTTGGGGCGACATTTTGTCACTCCCAGCCTTTCTGAGTAGACAATGGTAGGTACTTTCTTCTCCACCCTCCATCTGTGCCCTGAGTAGCCTATAGATACACCTTTCAATTCTTTTTTTGCTGCTCCTTGCCTACCAGTAAATATTGACTCTCTCACAGCCGGCATCCAAGGACAGATTCTTCCAGTTAAAAAGTCATAGGTATAGTTTGCCATTAACAGACATAATGACCAGGCAAGTTAGAGTAATAGTCTTTCAAAGTGTCTACAGCTGGTATTCAGTTAACACTGTGGTCTACTGACTTAGGGATGTTCTTTCTCCGTTACATTTTTTTCTCCTTTGAAAGCTGACTGACAGCTTTCTGGACTTTTGCATGGAATATTAAATTAGTAATTCCAAACATTGTTAATTTGTTTGCCCCAAAGGGTCATTTGAAGTCTATTCTGATGACATCTTCTCTGACAATCCTAGCTCAGGACTGACTCTGATCTCATATATTGCCTGTCTATATTAACCGCTTCAGCCTTGTCTTATTTGTCCTGGCTTAGATGAATTTTATTTTCAAAAAGCAGACGGTAAGCTCTTGAGGACACTGACCTTGTCTTATAAATGTCTAAAATCTCCCACATTATGTGTTCGCTGGATGCTAATTGATTGACTGAAGGATCTGTCCTCGTCTGACCCTGTGTTTGTGGATAATGCTGTAAAATTGCTCATACATCTTTATCAGAGTGTCATGTTTTGAGACAACTTAATGGGAATAGTGGAGGAAGAGTACTAAGAAATTGAAGCCAAATAATTAAAATGATCTGGTCCAGAGACATCCTGATAGTAGCCGCATATGTGATGCCAAAAATTTAGCTCTCTTGACGCTTAGTAAGATGAGGTTTCCATGTCACCATGCCGAATCTGACATTTTCCCTAATCTAGGAAGCCACCCATATAAGTAAAATGCATATTTTCGATCATGAAACCCAATGATTATATTGAGTAGATTTTAGGTTGGGCATCGAAAGCTACATTTTTAGCAAGGACCCAGAGTAGTTTGAAGGAGGTAGTCTCAGAACCCCAGCTCTCCTCTTACCATCGATCTTTCTTGCTATTTCCTACTTTGCTAGGCCTCACTCCCACAGATATGTTTTGTGTTGAGTGAGAATATTTATAAATGGCCAAGGAACAATGATGTCTTCAAACCTTTTTATTTACTTAACAAAAGTGACTCTAGTCTACCATGACCACAGCTATAACCACACCTGTACTAATTTGAATGTGTTTCTGACATACTTAATGAAAAAAATGACAACATCATACCTCCCAAAAGTCATGGAGTTCAAAGAAAAATAACCCCCTTTGGTATTGTCCATTGAAAAGCAGGGTGCAAATAAATCTGACCCAGCCTCACATAAATTCATGCTCAAATTACATACTGCATTCTACCCCAATTAAAGTATAAAGTACTCGAGAGCAGGGACAATGACGATTTTGCTCACTTTTATAATCTAGAGCCCAGCTCAGTGTCTAGAAGATAGTAAATAACAAAAGTTAAGAAAATAAGGGCCATGGAGGAAATCACTGGAGTTTTCATCTACTCACAGGAGACATCACCGTATAAGTGTGTGTGTGTGTGTGTGTGTGTGTGTGTGTGTGTACATCAGCATGTTATTGAAATAGCAGTCAACTTCTCCTAAAAGGCAGGCAATGGAATGCCATTCTTACCTAAATCTGGGGAAGCAATTTCTGAAGGCTATCATGGCATATATAAAGGACTAGATGTTATACACGTGAAATGCTTAGCATTGAACCTGGTGCATGATAGGCATTCAATAAAAAGCTACTAATATAATTATCAATGCTATTATTATAAATATTAGGCCTTAAATAAAAGGAAACTTTCAGGAACCAACTTGCAATCATATGTGGTTTGTGAGCAAGAGAAGCTAACTAAGGATTAAAATCCCCAGGAATTATGCCTCTGAAGATAATATAGACAGGGTTTTCTAGTATGTAGTTATAAGATTTTCTGTGAGTTAGCAGAACTTATGAACCTATGATCATTTTTAAATAATTCTGTCTTTCTATAAATCACACAGACTGAGAACCCTTTAAAATATAATGGATAATTCTGTGGCATTTTTATGAGAGAATATATATTTTGGGAACAAGGGAGTATGTGCCTGTATTTGTGTTGGTATTGAAAAAAGAGAAAGATTTTTTTTTTATTGATATGGGCTGGAGTTGTCTTTCTTGATATTTTTTATGTCCTCAAATTCTTTTGAAGAGAAGAGTATAATGAGAGACATACACTCTGCCCATAAATTCCCATGGTCCAAATTTTAAACCAATATTACACTGCAATAAATTCCTGTTTACCACAGTCCAGACCACTAGGATGGGGAAATACCACTAATGGATTTTATGGGATTTTTGTAAATGCTACCCTCCAATTTTTGCTAAAAGTGAGGGAAGTATTAAGTAAATACACCATTAAAGTTTTGGTCAGAAGTAAACAACTTCCAGGATGTGTCAAGGATCAGTGAATTCTGCCAAAATTGTCATAACCAGTGGTTCTTAACTTTTTCTTTCTTAGGGATCACTCAGAGAACCTCATGGAAAACATAGGTTTTCTCTGAAGAAATATGTTTTTATACATGCACATAAAATATGGCATATAATTTCAGGGTGCTCAGAACTTCTGAAGAAACTAGTTTAAGAAAAGCCTCACACATGGGGCATCTGGGTGGCTCAGTCTGTTAAGCCTCCAACTCTTCACATTGTTTCAGGTCATGATCCCACAGTCCTGAGATCCAGCCTCACGTCTGGCTCTGTGTTAGGGGTGGAGCCTGCTTAAGATACTCTCCCTCTCCGTCTGCTTCTCTCCCTCTAGCACTCTCTTATTCTCTAAAGAGAAAGAAAGAAAGAAAGAAAGAAAGAAAGAAAGAAAGAAAGAAAGAAAGACTCACACACTAATTATTTAAAAGATTTCCAGCTAAGGTGGAATGTCATTCCAGGAGGCAATGCCTTCTTCTTGCCAAATGCTGTGTGTTTCTACTTAGTGACTCCCTTGGTAAAGAGCCAGTACAAGATCCCAGTTGTGAGCAGGTGTACCAGCAACAAGACATCACACTCTTGAAAATCACGAAAATAGAGCTGGATACATGATGCGGGGGTGATAGCCCATGACCTCTTTTTCTCTTTGAAAATCCCCCAAACTATCTCTTCATGAAACTGTGATAAGTAGAATTTTCTTTTTTTTTTCTTTTTTTTTTTATATATATGAAATTTATTGACAAATTGGTTTCCATACAACACCCAGTGCTCATCCCAAAAGGTGCCCTCCTCAATACCCATCACCCACCCTCCCCTCCCTCCCACCCCCCATCAACCCTCAGTTTGTTCTCAGTTTTTAACAGTCTCTTATGCTTTGGCTCTCTCCCACTCTAACCTCTTTTCTTTTTTTTTTTTCCTTCCTCTCCCCCATGGGTTCCTGTTAAGTTTCTCAGGATCCACATAAGAGTGAAACCATATGGTATCTGTCTTTCTCTGTATGGCTTATTTCACTTAGCATTACACTCTCCAGTTCCATCCACGTTGCTACAAAAGGCCATATTTCATTTTTTCTCATTGCCACGTAGTATTCCATTGTCTATATATACCACAATTTCTTTATCCATTCATCAGTTGATGGACATTTAGGCTCTTTCCATAATTTGGCTATTGTTGAGAGTGCTGCTATGAACATTGGGGTACAAGTGCCCCTATGCATCAGTACTCCTGTATCCCTTGGATAAATTCCTAGCAGTGCTATTGCTGGGTCATAGGGTAGGTCAATTTTTAATTTTCTGAGGAACCTCCACACTGCTTTCCAGAGCGGCTGCACCAATTTGCATTCCCACCAACAGTGCAAGAGGGTTCCCATTTCTCCACATCCTCTCCAGCATCTATAGTCTCCTGATTTGTTCATTTTGGCCACTCTGACTGGCGTGAGGTGATACCTGAGTGTGGTTTTGATTTGTATTTCCCTGATAAGGAGCGACGCTGAACATCTTTTCATGTGCCTGTTGGCCATCTGGATGTCTTCTTTAGAGAAGTGTCTATTCATGTTTTCTGCCCATTTCTTCACTGGGTTATTTGTTTTTCGGGTGTGGAGTTTGGTGAGCTCTTTATAGATTTTAGATACTAGCCCTTTGTCCGATATGTCATTTGCAAATATCTTTTCCCATTCCGTTGGTTGCCTTTTAGTTTTGTTGGTTGTTTCCTTTGCTGTGCAGAAGCTTTTTATCTTCATAAGGTCCCAGTAATTATCCCTGATGAATATGGATGCAAAAATTCTCAATAAGATACTAGCAAATCGAATTCAACAGCATATAAAAAGAATTATTCACCATGATCAAGTGGGATTCATTCCTGGGATGCAGGGCTGGTTCAACATTCGCAAATCAATCAACGTGATACATTACATTAACAAAAAAAAAGAGAAGAACCATATGATCCTGTCAATCGATGCAGAAAAGGCCTTTGACAAAATCCAGCACCCTTTCTTAATAAAAACCCTTGAGAAAGTCGGGATAGAAGGAACATACTTAAAGATCATAAAAGCCATTTATGAAAAGCCCACAGCTAACGTCATCCTCAACGGGGAAAAACTGAGAGCTTTTTCCCTGAGATCAGGAACACGACAGGGATGCCCACTCTCACCGCTGTTGTTTAACATAGTGCTGGAAGTTCTAGCATCAGCAATCAGACAACAAAAGGAAATCAAAGGCATCAAAATTGGCAAAGATGAAGTAGAATTTTCTTTATAAAAGTCCTTTAATAATCAGCAAGGGGCGCCTGGGTGGCGCAGTCGGTTGAGCGTCCGACTTCAGCCAAGTCACGATCTCGCGGTCGGTGAGTTCAAGCCCCGCGTCAGGCTCTGGGCTGATGGCTCGGAGCCTGGAGCCTGTTTCCGATTCTGTGTCTCCCTCTCTCTCTGCCCCTCCCCCGTTCATGCTCTGTCTCTCTCTGTCCCAAAAATAATAAATAAACGTTGAAAAAAAAAATAATCAGCATGTCAATAACATACTAATGACAAATATTTACTCCACGCCTGGCATATCTCTGGCACTGTACTAGACTCTACAGTAGTCATATCCAGGTTCCATAAGGCAGTCTTAGTCCTTTAATAAGTCAAAACTATTGGAGAACACTAAATAAACTTTGACACAAGAACACAGCTAATGAGAATACCAAACAAATCTTGAGACATCTGGAACTATTGTCTATGTCACAGGAGGAATATTCAGTATGGTTCAGATTGCTAAAAATCTAGTGTCATATAGGGACTTAGTTATGGTAGAAATTTGGGGGTTCAGCCCAGTATTTACTGCTGGCCTGTGGAAGGTACGGAAGAAGAGTTGATGAAAGGAAAACAATTCCTCTCCCTCCTCCTTGTCACAGCAACTAGTTTTGGAGTCTATGTGCCATGCACTGTCTTAAGGTCTCTATACTAACCTGGCCATACCTCACAGCTGCACTATGAGGTAGAGTCTACCTTCATTTTACCACTGAAGTGCACCTCATCAAAGGTCTCAGGACAGAGAAAACAGAACGACCAAGATACCAACCCAGGCACATCCGGTTCCAGAAGCCATGCCTTTCACCAGTATGTTATTCTGTTTAGGGGACTGTTAGCATTTACTTAGTTCCAGGCACAGTGCTTGACTCAGAGAAGACAGAGCTCAAAGTTAATGTCCCACTGTGGTAGATGGTGTTTCCAAAGACAGTCACTGCAACACCTCCCATCCTATGTGTTTGGTTGCAGTGTGGTCTTGCCACTCCCATCAATGGTTGGAGTCTATACTTTCCCCCGGGACTTGGGTAGGCTCTGTACCTGCCTTGACTGATAGAGTATAGCAGAAGTCCAGGAACTTCTGAGTCCAGGCATTAGGAGAGCCAGAAGCTTTTGCCTTCGCCTCTTGAAACCTCACTCTTAGAGCCTTCTAGGAACCTGCTGTCATACTAAGGGAAGCCCAAGTCGCATAGGCAGAATACACGTAGGTTCTCTGGTAGACAGACCCAGCTGAGCTCACGGCCAAATAGCCAGCATCAACTACCAGAGGTGAGAATGAGCCCAGTACAGCCTTCAGAGGACTCCAGACACAGCTGTCATATAACTCACCCAAATGAGACACCAAGTGCAAATGTGCCAGCTGAGCCCAGTCAACCCACAGAACCATGAGAAATAATAATAAATGCTTGGTTGTTTTAAACCACTAAGCTTGGAGTGATTTGTTATATAGCCATATAAAACTAAACTATCCACCTGCAACCAGCTCTGTTGGGAGACAGTCAAGTAGCAGTCAGATATAACCTAGAAATACAGTAGAAGTTATAGTTATAAGAAACCAAAGAGATTCTGGAAGCAAAAGGAGCCACACCTACCTCGCCCTTGGGCGTGGCAAGGATCCTTAGAAGTGCCAGCAGCAGAGAAAGATAAAGGGGAAGAAGGAGGAAGTAGAAAGAAGGAAGGAGTAGGAAAAAGGAAGTAGGTAGCAGGGAGGTGATGAGAGCTAAAGGGAGGGGCAGGAAGGAAGGAGAGAAGAAACGCTATTGCCAAGGAGTACAAGAGAGGGGATGGCTTGTTCTGGAACAAGTGGAGGAAGGAAGTGGAGGTTGGATTGGGTAAGAAACGAGTGTGGTGGGTATATGTGCGGGGAGCAGGAGAAGGAGGCTGGGCTACAGTAGACCTAAGTAAGACCATAACAGGCCTTGAATGACACGCTGAGGGTGTCCTGCCTTATGCTGAAGGTAATGGGGAACCACTGAACCTCTGTAAAAATAGCTGAGCATATTTGCAACTTGGGAAGGGAAGGTAGCAGTGTGGAGCCCATGATGGGAGAGGGTAGTTACATTGGAGGCAGGGTGCTCTGGCAGAAATATCGGAAAGGGAAGAGGGGGAGTGAAACTGACCGATGAGATGGAGTCAGAGAGGAGCCCTGGTTTTCAGGTTTGAGCAGTTATTTGCTGGTGCCGCTATTCATCAGATGAGGAACAGAGATAAAGAAGCAGGTGAGGGAAAAGAGAAGGGGCTCATTTTGCACATACTGAGTCTGGTGTGTCTTTGTGGGATCCATACAGAGATGTCAAGCAGGTGATAAACAACTTGTCTGAAGTTGAAGACAGAGGTGGTCCCAGACATGTGGAGCTGGGAGTCATCAGTGTGCAAGTGGTTATTAACTTGCAGGAGTTATTTTTTTTTTTTAATTTTTTTTTTCAACGTTTTTTATTTATTTTTGGGACAGAGAGAGACAGAGCATGAACGGGGGAGGGGCAGAGAGAGAGGGAGACACAGAATCGGAAACAGGCTCCAGGCTCCGAGCCATCAGCCCAGAGCCTGACGCAGGGCTCGAACTCACAGACCGCGAGATTGTGACCTGGCTGAAGTCGGACGCTCAACCGACTGCGCCACCCAGGCGCCCCACTTGCAGGAGTTATTAAGAACTCCAAGAGACAATGTGTGTAGTGCTGAAAAAAAAAAAAAAATTACCAGGGCATGATTCCAAGGAAAATCCATGATTCCAAAGATATATATTGTTTTTTTAACATCTCTGATAACCGAGTGCCTCTTAAAATTAATGGAAGATCCGAGATTAAACAGCAGGGCTTTTACTTTTATATGTTCCCCAAAATAACGGTGTTTTATAATTAGTGACATCTTAGCTCCAATGAAATAAGATGGTATATCAAGGCAACCTGGATCTAATAACAGCTCGGGAGAAGGCTATATCTATTTAATGTTTTAAAAGGCTATGAAGAATATTTTCAGAAAGAGTGGAGCAGGTAGTATGCCACTGAGGCAAACTAATTACATGACTCAGACGACGAGTTTGGAAACACTGATCCAAGAGAGTTAACGACAATGCAAACAGCTATTATTTATTGAGCACTATCGAGCAGTGATGGTACAGGCGTTCCACTAAGTATTTCCGGGCTTTAATTCTCCTCAATCTTGCATCAACCCCATGAGGTAAGTACCGCTATCGGTTTCATTTTGCAGATGAGCAAAGTTAGTGTGACATTACCTCAAGTATCAGCTCTGGCAAACATGTCCGCCACACATACCCAGAGCAGTGTGTAAGTGCCCACAGTCGAAGCCCAGCCCCGAAGAAATTGGGGCAAGTCACTACTTCCCAGGAGTGGAGGTTTCATAGGCTGTACAAAGAGATAGGAATTCTGTTAGCAACCAGTAGGACTCTCACCACATGGCTGGGATTCATGAGCAAGATACAAATACTCTGGGCAGGAAGCCTCCAAGTATCAAAACCTCAGTTCCAAGAGGGAAATGGGGCGCTTAGAGAAGTTCCTAGAAGGGGAAATAAGAGGCCCACAGTGGGCATGCAGTGTAAATATGATGAAGTGGATGGGGTCCTCTGGGAAAAGGCTCTGGGGATACTGAAAAAGAATTGCTTGGGATACTCTAGGCCAAAAACCAGGAAGTAGCTTGGGACTGCATCCGTCAGCTTCCAATTGCTCCTGGAAGTCAGGAGAGGATGAACATAAGAGCAGGATGAAGAAGGCCCAGTTGTGAGGAACGAAAGGGTGCAGAGACTAGAGAATCGGGCAGGACTTGAAATCAGCTAGCACTGTGTTCAGGAATTCCTTGGCTATTTGATTCGATCAAGTAAGGGGAGAAGACCTGCTACCCAGGAGACCAGCTTTCCTTGTCCCAGAATACAGTGATCAAGATGGAGGTCACCAACAAGTTTCAAATGGCTAGATTATTCGGTCTTGTAACCTGTGAATCAAAAATACCTGTGAATCAATACCTGTGAATCAATAATAATACAGCATAGAGAACTTATCGAAGATCTGTTGTTATCTAGCCAGAGGTCTCTGTTGATTACAAGTAAAAAGTAAAAATATTCATACAAATGCAATTAATATTAATAATTGAAATATAATTAACATATGTGCCATATGCTGTACATTTTACATTTATTATCTCAACTGTCACAAAACCCAACAACAAACACAAAAGCCTAAATAATCACATCTATTATTACACAGAAGGAAACAGAGGCCCGGTGGTGTGATCTGATTTGCTCAAGGGTGAGACAGTAGAAAGAAGAATCAAATTTAGGTCATCAACTTTGAAGACAGTGGTCTTTCCACTATATGATATTGTTCGATGCATTTTTAACCCTCACTTAAAATTTTAGATGCTGCTACATAGGACTAATAGCTATTAAATTCAGAATGCAAATGTTTAAGGAGAATAGACCCTTCCAGTAGGTTTTTGCTCAAATGAAGGACGTCAGTATAGCTAAGGCTTTCACATACAGAAACATCAATAGATAAATAAGATTCAACTCTTAAAATGCCAAACAAACTTATATGCCAAGGAATCTTGGTGTTTATGCAATTCTGGTGTCAAGAAGGAAGAAAACAGATGGATTCCATGGTGGTTTGATCTCAAAAGCAGAGATAGACGATGACAAAAATCCTTGAAATACTGTAAGTCAGGGGTGGCCAAACAAAGCCCATGGACCAAATCCAGTCCACTGCCTCCCTGCCCCCCCCCCCGCCCCGCAAAATCTATGACCTAAGAGTGGTTTTTTGTTTGTTTGTTTGTTTGTTTGTTTTTTACATCTCTAAATGGCTGGGATAAGAACAAGCACACACAAAAATAATATTTTGTTTCATGCAAATACTGTATGAAATTCAAAATTCAATGTCTCTAAATAAAGTTTTATTGGAACCGTGCTATGTTCATTCATTTATATATTGTCTGTGTCTGCCCTCATGCTACAACAGCAGAGTGAAATAGTTGCGGCAGAGACTTCAACGTCGAAAATATTTACTCTTCTGCCTTTTACAGAAAATGTTCGTAACCCTTGCTTTCAACAAAAAATAGAAAATCATAATTCAAGCCAATCATTAATAACTCCTGAAACGTGGGCACTAGTGCTAAATGAGTAAGCTTTGGCTTTCAAACTGATGGAAGAAAATCCTCCCATTTCTACTCCCATATCCTTGTTTCTTCCTTAGCAGCTATCATTCTCAATCTTGATTACACTCAGTTATTTTTGGAACCTAGAACCTAACGTCCCTCTACTTTGACTTTCTAGTCATATCGTTGCCTCCCTGAAGCACTTCCCCCTCCCCACTCTATACTCACCCTCTTATCAGGTAAATCCTGCTAATCACCCCTTTCAGGAGAGTGTCTCTTACCCTGTAAACTGGCCTTCATGACAAAACATCCTCATATTCACTGCGCCTAACTTCTTCCTCCTCAACCCCCCGGCACACATGGAAAGTGATTGTTTATTGGGACGTGTTCTCTTTCCTGTTCTAATCTTTCGCTCTTGAACTCCATCAAAGAATTTGCAAAGCCATATAAACCTCACACAATGTTTTCATGGCCTCTAAAATTGCTAATCGTGAATTTAAATAGTGGTAAAGTGTGTCGTGTGTGCGATAGTGTATGTTTTAAGTATATCCACTGACACTAAATAATAGCAAATGGGAAACCCCCATCATTCATTTTAAATCATTTAATTTTTCATCCTTAACTTCATAGTTCCATTTCTCTTGTCCTGCAGAATTTGATCCTAACGTAGTATGTTTTATAAATACACGTCTTTTATTCACCGCCCAATAATACTAACCTACAACAAAAATACGTAGATGAATTGAAGTGTATTTAAGTTTTAAATTTTAAAATTCCAATGACTGTAAATCTACAAATATTACATTTTTTCTCTTCTGGAATGAGGTATTATTACAATTACTATTAATCATCAAGTGACTAATTTATCATTATTTTATTAAACTTTTTATTCCCTTTTCCTTTTTCTGCCTCTTCCCTAAATACTTGCCTTTTAGTGCTGTAACAGTTAAATCCTACAGCACAAACAATAACTCAAATACGAAACAAAAATAAATACCGTGAAAGGGAAGTACTCTTCTCCAGCCAATTCTCTGATTAAAGACCTAGGCATTCTTACTACTACTTACGCTGGGATTTTCAAACAATAAGATGCTTTTTTTGTTTTGTTTTGTTTTTACAGTTTAGTATCTGGTTTCTACATGGAAGACTAAACTCATGCTTATATGCTTATAGCTAAGTGGTCTTTGCCAACTAAATTTAAGATGCAGCATTTTAGAAATTTACATATCCATGTCTCTATGGTATTGTTTGCTAACTTTGTTTCTTAAATTTTTTTAATGTGTATTTATTCTTGGGAGAAAGAGAGAGACAGAGACAGAGTGCAAGTGGGAGAGGGGCAGACAGAGAGTGAGACACAGAATCCCAAGGAGGTTCCAGGCTCTGAGCTGATCATCAAAGAGCCCCACATGGGGCTTGAACTCACGAACCGTGATATCATGACCTGAGCCGAAGTTGGGCGCTTAACCTTCTGAGCCACTCAGGTGCCCTTTGTTTGGTAACTTTTAAATGAAGTCATGATCAGTGTGCATTGGTGATTATATGTATATTCATTCTCTTAAACAAAAACAAGATCTTTGTTCAGAGTGGTGTTTATTTCAAAAAAATGTTTTTTAATGTTTATTTCTTTCTAAGAGGGAGACAGACAGAGTGCGAGCAGGGAAGGGGCAGAGAGAAAGGGGCAGATATAGAATCCGAAGCAGGCTCCAGGCTCTGAGCTGTCAGCACAGAGCCAGACTCGGGGCTTGAAACCACCAGTAGTGAGATCATGACCGACCAGAGCCAAAGTCGGACATTTAACCTACTGAGCCACCCAGGTGTCCTCAGAGTGGTGTTTCTAAAGGAGATTGTACAAAAATTGGCTGCAGACATATAGGTCTGGGTGATGCATTTGCATGTACTTGCCTGTTTGTGCCAATGTGTAAATGCAGAGTTGCTCTGTTTTCTTCAACTGTATTTATTGCTGCAATGCTTAGCATAAACTTATCCTGATACATTTTTTTTATAAATAAATATTTGTGAACATCATTTTTTTTAAATAAAAAGAAAAACTTTATTATAAAAAGTTCCATAATGAGATGGACTGGGATATTTTTATCCATTATTTCCCTAAACTCACATGTTATAAATAAATGCTGATTATTGATGGAACAACACAGGGCTCAGCGTCAAGCTTTCCCCCTTGTTTTTCATTATTATCTTTGATTTTAGACATGATGCTGAGCAACTTTATTACCATAAATAAGTAGTTGGAAATGAGAGAGATTTGGGAGACCTAATTTATGGACTCATCTTTTGAGTTGTACAGCAAAAATTACATAATCTACCACCATCTAAAAATATTTACAATCCATCAGTCTGCAACTCAATCAGATTTGCATTTTCTTAAATGTTTATTTCTTTTGAGAGAAAGATAGAGAGCGTGCATGCACACACGTTTGTGGGAAAGTTGCAGAGAGAGAGAGAGAGAATCCCAAGCAGGCTCCATGCTGACGGTGCAGAGCCCTATGCAGGGCTCGATCTGATGAACCCTGAGATCGTGACCTGAGCCAAAATCAAGAGTCAGACTCTCAACTGACTGAGACACCCAGGCACCCTGAGATTCCCATTTATTTTAAGCAAGTAATTAAAAACCACCAGACTTGCAAGGAAATTTGTTACGTGGTCCTTAGATTCATTTTCTTATTTTCATTGTTTGGCCAGGGAGGACTTAACCTTCCAGGCAGAACCTCAGAGACAATTTTGTAAGAAGAAGGGCTACAGGGGGTGGGGAGGGGAATTCTATCTCAGGCAGATTAATTTTAGGAAAGTGTGTGGATGAAGTAGACTGTTTACACGGATATCTGTAGAACTTTCTGGCCTGTCTTGTCTACACTGAAAGCCTGCAAGTCTCCAAGGTACATGGAAACTTGTTTGAAGACCACTTCTCTAATGGATGTGACTATATTAATTGTATTCACTATATTTACTGTGTCTCCACATGGCTGGCACAACATGTGTGCAATTGTGTTCCATAAATAGAATGTAGATGAATTCTTATCTAGTTATAAGATTCGTAAGATTCTAATTTTCATCGACATATGGCGTTTTCTTTCCCTGTCATTCACATATAAGCCAGAAATCTCTAGATTTCTCAGTTGTTTAAAACATTTCAAATTTCTCAGCTTTCAAAGTCACAGTTGTTCTTTAACAAAACGCTACAAAGAAATGCAATACAATGCTTCCAATCCTTTTGAGAAAAGGAACAAGAAGCCTTAGGCTCTGTGACAATAAACTAACCTTACCTTTTAAAAGTGTATGGCTATTGAAAGAACAGATTAATTAACGCTCCTAGAGCTAGGTTATATTCCCCGGGTAGAGAGTTCAATAGAAGTGGCTTCCGGCCTAAATAAGAGTGATAAGTTGCTAATTAGCTTTGCCTACTGTTTGTAGAGAGAAGTTTATTCTGCATATGAGAATAGAGCATATTTGCACTACCTGAATAATTAAGAAACTTGATACACAGCAAGTAGCTAAAAATAATGATGGAATAAGAGAAAACCTGAATAATTTTATTCTCTGAAAGAACTTTAGGTTCTGCTTTTTCTCTATAGTGACCTTTTTGTATATCCAAAAACTAAAGGAAGGATAAATCACAATACAGGAGTTTTCTTTGTTATAGAGCATTTTCCCAGGGTTCGCCCTCCCTGCCCACCACTGCTGGCCAAGCATCCCTTTGTCTATAAAAGCAAAGAATGAAATTGATTTCATTCAATTTCTTCTAAATCTGCTACTGTAGTTTTATAAAATGGGAAAGCCAAGGACAAAAACATCCAGATTTGCTATCCTACAGTGGTAGAATTAGCAGAAGTCTCTAGTTCACTTTGTCTTTGTAGGTATACCATAAATTTTAGGACTGGCCTTTCTATGTCTCTTCCTTGGCACATCACAGCTAAAATCTCTGATCCCCATTAGATACCTGTTCCTAAAGCAAACAGTACTTCCTGTTCCTGAAATTTTGCTATCCCTTTTTCCTTTCAATGGCAACATCTGTCTTGAGGACCTTGGTTCACATTCCTGAGATGACCAGTAATTCATAGGAAATCCCAGACCATATTATTGACAAATGGTTAACTGTGGTTTCAATTCGGGAAAAAGTTGGTCTAAGTGTGAGTCAGACAAGCATAGTTTCAAATAGTATGTATAGTAACACGTTATACTATCTCCATTGTGCACATACAGAACCTGAAGAGGGGAAATAAAATAAGGTAGGCTAGGTTATAAGGGCAGTAAAACACAGATCTGGGTTTGCTGACTCCAAATTCCATGGCCTTTTTAATAAACCATGTTGCAAAAGCATTTTACCCCTGGATAGAAACACTAATTGAGAACAGTGAGTATCTAACACCAGGTAAACAGATGCTTCCCTTCTCCTCTGAGTATAAAAGGGAACACATAGTATTCTTATTTCAGAATTCTCTGACGATATGTAGTTGATCGAGTATTGATATGCTCACTACCGGGGCGCCTAGGTGGCGCAGTCGGTTAAGCGTCCGACTTCAGCCAGGTCACGATCTCACGGTCCGTGAGTTCGAGCCCCGCGTCAGGCTCTGGGCTGATGGCTCAGAGCCTGGAGCCTGTTTCCGATTCTGTGTCTCCCTCTCTCTCTGCCCCTCCCCCGTTCATGCTCTGTCTCTCTCTGTCCCAAAAAAATAAATAAACGTTGATATACTCACTACCAGTCATATAAGAATGCAACTTAAGCACGGAAACATATAACAATTATTTACATTTGAGTTGAAGTTTGTATAGGGAACAAAGTATACAAGCATTTCAAAATGTCCATGCTTTGGGATCTTCAGTAAGAAAACAAAAAGACCAGGGTTACCTGAGTGGCTCAGTTGGGTAAGCGTCCAACACTTCATTCTGGCTTAGGTCAAAATCAGTTGGGCTCTGCACTGGGCATGGAACCTACTTGAGATTCTCTTTCTCGTTCCCTCTCTCTATGCCCCTCCCCCATGCACACACATGTGCATGCTCTCTCTCCCTCTCAAAATAAATAAATAAATGTTAAAAAAAGAAAACAAAAGATTATGCTTATATCAATAAATGCTACATTATACTTATACAAACCATATAACAGAATTTTATATCTTAAAATGTCTTATAAATAACTAAAATTTGAAACATTCCAAAGAATTATGAAACCCATCAATTTTCCTCCAACTGTTTCCCAAGCCCCATCTCAGCTCTGTGGCCCCCAGCAGATCTGCCACTTACTCCACTGCCAATACAAAGTAAATGCAGAAAATTCCCCAATGCAAAAGGCAGCTCAGTCTTGAAACAATCAAGCATCAAACTGTATATTTTTCCATCTAGGAAAAATATATATTGGGTCACCTGAGTGGCTCAGTCAGTTAAGTGTCCGACTTCGGCTTAGTTCATGATCTCATGTATTGTGGGTTCGAGCCCCGCATCGGGCTCTGTGCTGACAGCTTACAGCCTGGAGCCTGCTTCGAATTCTGCGTCTCCCTTTCTCTCTGCCCCATCCCCACTCAAACTCTGTGTGTGTTTCCCTCTCTCAAAGGTAAAGAAACATTAAAAATTTAAAAATATATATTTGTTTAATTATTAATTAATTAATTAATTAATATATCCTTTGCCTTCTCTCCTCAAGTCCATCACCTTCTTGCCCTCCCTTAACGACAAAATTCCTTGTAGTTGTTGTCTGTAACCACTGCCTGTAATTCTCTCCTTCCATTCGCTTTCGAAGCCACTCAAGTCAGGTTCTATCTAACACAACCCCATAGCACCAAAACTATAGTTATCAATTCATCGATGACCTCTCTTAGGAACTGAACAGTAACCCTAACCACCCCCGCCCACACACACACACACAACCAAATAAAGCATATTTTGAAGCCCTAACCCCCAACGTGATTGTATTTGGTGATAAAACTTTAAACAAGTAAGTTAGTTTAAATGAGGTCGTAAGGGTGGAGCCCCAATCCAACATGACTGGTGTCTCTATAAGAAAGGGAAGGGACACCCGGAGTATGTGAGCACAGAAGAAAGGCCGTATGATGATACAGAAAGAAGTCACCATCTCCAAGGCAAGGGAGGAGGACTCAATAGAACCAACTTTGCCAGCAGCATGATGGAGGACTTCCAGACTCCAGAACTGTGAGAAAAAAAGAAAAAAATCTGTTGTTTAATTCACCCAGTTTGTGGCATTTTGTTATGGTGACCCAAGCTGACTGATGTGACCTCCACATTACTAAATCCAATGACCTTTTTTGTTTTCTTTGTTGGCATCTTACTTTATCTACCAGGAGTATTTTATACAGTTTAACATTCTCTTAAATTGTGTCTCTTGAGATACCGCAACAATATTTTACCTTTCTTTTTTTTAAGGTTTTATCTTTCTACCAACTCTTTGTCAGTGTCTATTTCTCACTTATTTCTCTACTTCTACATGTTGATGTCATCCACATCAAGGAACCCATTCTCTTTACTAAGTAACTCGGTCCTTAGGTCATCTTATCTGTTCTCCTGGCTTTAGAGACCACCTATAGGCTGATGACTACCAAGTTTATATCACCACCCTAACCTGTACCTCTCTCATGACCTCCAGACCTAAAATATATATCCAACTTCCTGCAAGATATTTGCACTTGAATGTTTAACAGGCAACTCAAATTTAACATATTCCAAACTATCCTTCTAATAAACCACAGCTCCTCAACTAACCTATGCCTCCTGCAGTTTTCCTGTCTCAGTCAATAAAAACTCAATTCTGCTGAAGCCAAAATAATTGTACTTTACTCACATCCCAGATCCTGTTTACCAACAAAGCTGTTGGTTCTCTAACTGCTTAGTGAGGCCCCCTTTCTGGTTTACCGATGGCCATTTCTCATTGTATCTTCACATGACAGAAAGCAGAGAGACAGAGATAGGAAGCAAGTGCTCATGTGTCTGTTCTCATAAGGCACCAATCCCACTCATGAGGTCTCTGTTCTTTTGATCTAATCACACCCAAATGTTTCACTTCCAAATATCATCACATTGGGATTAGGCTTCCATATATGCATTCTCAGTGGTGGGAAACACAAATAGTTAGTAGATAGCATCACTCATATAGGACCCCTCTTCTTCTGAGATGTCTAAGGGGACATCTCTTACCCACACAACTTTAAGGAGTTGACTACAGAAGCAATATTTTATCCTTATGATAATGCTCCTTCTGGGCCTGATTAAAACCAGGAATGAGCCACAACTCCAGGGCAGTGAAATCCACAGTCATGTCAACTGACCTCTCTCATCACTGGAACCTCATTTAAGCAAGTGAGATGAGCTAGGAGGAGTCCTCTCCTGAGGATTTGGTTTTGGGAAGCTGAGAGTTTGGGCCACCTGATAGAGTTAAGTCAGAGAATGACTCAGAGATGACAGTGAAGATCCATAGAGACAGCAAAGATAGGAAGGGGTAGAGCACAATGTGCACAGGAAATTAATTCACAGGGAGATGAAACGGAAGCAAGAGAAAAGCACAGAAGCTGTGATAATAAAACAAGGTCCCTGGAGAAGTCTTGTTTCCTAAACATACCAATCTGTCCATAAATCACTGTTTTCAAGATAACTTGAATAGGCCTCTTTGCCTTGCAAACAAGTGAGTATAACAAACTCATCAGCTAAATGCACAATGAGGCTATGTTTATTTATTTTTATATTTTATTTTTTTATATAATTTATCGTCAAATTGGTTTCCATACAATACCCAGTGCTCATCCCAACGGGTGCCCTCCTCGATGCCCATCACCCACTTTCCCCTCCCTCCCACCCCCCCATCAACCCTCAGTTTATTCTGTTTTTAACAGTGTCTTATGGTTTGCCTCCTTCCCTCTCTGTAACTTTATTTTTTCCCCTTCCCCTCCCCCATGCTCTTCTGTTAAGTTTCTCAGGATCCACATATGAGTGAAAACATATGGTATCTGTCTTTCTCTGCCTGACTTATTTCACTTAGCATAACACTCTCCAGTTCCATCCACGTTGCTACAAATGGCCAGATTTCATTATTTCTCATTGCCAAGTAGTATTCCATTGTATATATAAATCACATTCTCTTATCCATTCGTCACTTGATGGACATTTAGGCTTTTTCCATAATTTGGCTATTGTTGGAAGTGCTGCTATAAACATCGGGGTGCAACATTTAGTCACTTAACCATGGCTCTGTGCGTTGCTGTTTGTTGACACCCTCAGGAAAGTACACCTGATTTAACAAGCATGTGCTCCGAGGCACGAGTAAGATTTTTTTTTACATAGTTAATATATTTATACTAACTATATATAAAAATATTTAAGATATTGTTATGTATAGTTAAGATATTTATATTATTACATAAAAATATTTATCTAAATATTATATATTTTTATAATGTACATATACCATATATAAATATTTAAATATGTAAATTTAAATTTTAAATATATAAATAAATATAAAATATGATATTATATTTTATATAAATATATTACATAAAATATTTATCTGAATATTATATATATTTTTATAATATACATATATCATATATAAATATTTAAATATGTAAATTTAAATTTTAAATATATAAATAAATATAAAATATATTATATTTTATATAAATATATTACATAAAATATTTATCTGAATATTATATATATTTTTATAATATACATACATCATATATAAATCTTTAAATTTAAAATTTAAATATATAAATAAATATAAAATATGATATTATATTTTATATAAATATATTACACAAAATATTTATCTGAATATTATATATATTTTTATAATATGCATATATCATATATAAATATTCAAATATGTAAGTTTAAATAAATATAAAATATGATATTATATTTTCTATAAATATATTACATAAAATATTTATATAAAAGTATAAGTATATTAACTACATAAAAAATATCTTACTCATGCCTTGGAGCACATGCTTGTTAAATCAGGTGTACTTTCCTGAGGGTGTCAACAAACAACAATGCACAGAACCACAGTTAAATGACCAAATGTTTAGGTCAATTTCAGAAAACAATGTTTTGTTGAATGGCATTCTGTTAAAACAAGTGCATTTAAGGAACTACTCTTTACAAATGACCTCATCTGTGTAAAAAACGTCTGTTGAAGTTCAGACCTGGGTAGCCATAATTTATATGGAACTGACAGTAATAGCTATAGCAACTTGGTGGTCTTTCATTTTGCTCTTAATTTTCAAACACACTAAGCTAAAGATCAACCATAACAAGAGAAGGTGGAAGGTGATTTTTTTTTAAGAGGATAGAGACTACATTTTCATTGGCAATGCTGATTTCCTAGCATCTTTTGTGTGAGGGGAACAAAGAAAAATAGACACTAGAGGCATTAATCACACAAAATCTGTCACTAAAGAGGGACACAACCAACAATTTTACCATCAAAATGTAATCCATAATCAGGAGAAAAGGGAATTGCTCCGCTGTGTGATTCCACCCTTGATAACTAATTAATTAGATGCCAACTGTTAAATACTGGAGCCAAAGCAGACTAAGGGTCTATTTTCTCCACTTGCAACAAAGGCCTTTATCAACGGACTATCCTTATTTCTTTAAAATTGCTTTTTGTATTTTTTTGTCAGTTTGGGTGTTAGTTGACATGAATCATTTTAAAATTCTGGTAATTAGAATCTTCTAAAGGTTTCGGTATAAATTTGCTAGTTGAAAAACTTTTAAATGTGATCAATAGTTTTCATTTTATGTATACTCGAAAGAGTATGGTGTGTTTGGAAAACTGGAAATATTAGTTGTTACCTTGAGTTAAAATTTACAGAAGTATTGGACCAAGAGAAAAAAGTTTTCCCTAAAGGCCAAACTGAGACATATTTTTGTGTATGTGTGGTTTACATTTTCCTGTTGAGAGTACCAAAAGAAACAATTTTTTAAAAATGGAATAAAAAAGTTGTCCTTGGACTTCAGGTTTCAAATCCATTAAAAGATAAGTTAAAACATAGTTGTAAATAGGTAGTTGCTTTATCTGAATTGTTTTTCTTTCTTTCTTTCTTTCTTTCTTTCTTTCTTTCTTTCTTTCCTAGTTATTAACCAAATTAGAGTTATTACCCAAAGAATAGAGGTCCTAGAATCAGGCCCAGAGGGAATTCAGGGGAAACAGCTTTTGTGTATGTATTTGTGCTGTTCTATTCAAGGCAAATCTTTCAGGCTTTCAACACTTTATGTTATCAGTGTTTTAGAGAGAACACCCCCAAAAACAAGAAGAAAAAGGATTAAGATTGTATGTGCATGAGGGACAGTGGGGGGAGGGTAAATGGAATTTTAGCGGTCTGAAGACAAAACAGAAAGATATGTTGGTGGAATTCACGTTGAGTGGTTTCTTGGGAAATGTTAGACCTAGTGGGATGTCGTATCACCTAATTTATACAACTCCAAATCTTGTCTGGTAGATCTGCAAATCAACTGCCACTAACCACCCCTACACTGACCCACACATTTTCTGTGACCCCCCAGTAGGAAGTACTACTCCTTGGGTCGCCAAGCTTTCTGCATCTTGAACTAAATTAAAGCCTCTTCAGTCAAAACTCGTTAGTCATTTCTCACTGAGCACAAATCATCTCAGCCCTCTCTGGCACAAGTCACTATGCTTTTATTGAGGATTTATTATGTGACTATCTCCTGCAGTGTCTTTTGGAAGATCCAAGGTCTGTAAGGCATGTTTCCTGTCTTCAAAGAGGCCTGTCTTCTATAGGCTACAAGGGATGCAGACCCTACACACAAGAAATAGCTGTGTGTGTGTGTGTGTGTGTGTGTATGTGTGTATGTGTGTGTGTGTGTGTGTGTATAAAGGAGAGAGAGAAAGAAAGAGGGCGGGGAGCAAACTGTAATGCTGACCTAAATATCAAAAGAAGGGGCACCTGGGTGGCTTAGTCCTTGAGCATCAGACTCATGATTTTGGCTCAGGTCATGATCACGGTGTCATAGGATCAAGTCTCGCCTTGAACTCTGCACCAAGAGTGGAGCTGCTTAAGATTTGCTCTCTCTCTCTCTCTCTAAAAAACAAACAAACAAAAAACAAAAACAAAAAACCCAGTAACAATAATAATGATAATAATACATGAAATTAAAATAGCAAAAGAAATTTCCTTATTATTCATTCCTCAATTTTGAAATAATTCATATGTAAGTGAAAGAATTCATATGTAAGTGGATATGGGGTGTTGTGATAGTGACATATAAGCTAATATTATTCATGTTCATGGTACTCATTAGAAAAGCTAAAATAATTTATATATTTTTTTTTACATTTGCAAAAGAAACTAAAATCTGTTCCACAGCTAGCCAGTGTGAGCTGGGTTTTCTTGATATATCACCTTCTACAAAGGTCTCTAATTTGAGTTTATTTCAGTGACATGGTCATTCTGCTGAGGGTGAGTTAACCTCATGTTGTAGCCTTCTTTTTTGCTGTTTTCTCAGTTTCCAAGAGGCCATCAGCACCGAAAGATGACACTGAAATCTTTACTAAAGTTTAAAGTAAATATTTGATCAAGATTTTTTTTTCTTCCAAATACAATACACCGTGGCACCTTTGAATAGATTTTTAAAAGTGTATCTGCATCATATTTACTTGTCAGAACAAGGAAGTTCTGAATTATTTTTATGAGGTTTTATGTAAATCAGTTCTTGAGTATATAAACATCGTTTCTGTTTTAAAATGTATGTAAACAGTGTTGGGTATACTATGCCAGCTCATTCATAGACAGCACTACAGTGTTCATGCTTTTGATATTAGTGGGCTCTTTAAAATATTGCACAAAATAGCCATTTAAAAAAAATGTAAGTAGTTAATTGTTTCCACAAACTTTAAAAGCAGTCTCATTTCTGGTTTTAACTTGTCGCAGATTTTAAAGGATTTTTCAAAAGTGTTTATTTATTTTGAGAGAGAGAGAGAGAGAGAGAGAGCAAGTGGCAGAGGGGTAGAGTGAAAAGGAGAAAAAGAATCCCAAGCAGGTTCCACACTGTCAGCGTGGAGCCTGATGTGGGGTTTGATCTCACCAACCTGAGATTAAGAGTAGGACGCTTCACTGACTGAGCCACCCAAGTGCCCCTTGTCTCAAATCCGGAGACCGAAGCCTCTACCCTCAGCTGTACCACTCCCACCTGTTTTCTAACCTCAGGCTAATCACATAAGCAATTTTAATAGTTTTCCACTTTATACCGATAATAGCGATAACAACAAAATGTAAACAGTTCAACTTATTCCATGCCAGGTACTACATGTCTTAATTTTTGCTATGTTCTAATGAGGTCGGCACTATCATTAATGCTCATTTACTAAGGAGGAAACTAAAGCAGAGAGACCCAAGGTCACCCAGTAAATCAGGGACAGAGCCAGAGTACTGGCAGTAGGACTCCAGAATCCGTGCTTTCAGCCACCATGCTATACTCCCTTTGAAACCTGAATCCCATCGCGCCATTTATATCCTTCGACCACTTACTTTATTCTTATTCTTCAAAAGCTCTCTCCAGATATTTGTGGCTCCAGACAAACAACTCTTTTCCATTTCTCATATGTATTCTCCTCTTTACAGGCTGTGGCTTTTCACTAAAGCCTGCCCTCTGACGGGAATGCTTTTCGCCTATCTCTGCCATTCCAAGTCCTGCTCAACCTTCAAGAACAAGGCATTCCTAGTAGTAACCAACTGGAAGATAAACGCTCTCTTAATGACACCGAAACTTTTAGCTACTAACTATACAGAGAAGAAGGCATTTACAAAATCATAGGAGAAACTTTGAGTGAACAATGGTAAACCATTTATACGGATAAGGCGATATAGCATGATTATGTCAATTCTTCCCAAATTGTCCTACAAGTTGAGAACAATCACAATACAAAAACTCAGCAGATGTTTATAGAAAATTGATAAAACTCCTTCTCTAATTGATACAGAATAATAAAAGCCCGCAAATATTTTTTTTTCAGTTTTGTAATGAAAGAACCGAGGTTGGCTTAGGTGGAATTACTTCATCACATATTAAAATATATTCTTTAATAAGACAAGCAGTATAGCACATGTGCAGGAACAAAAATGTTAATGAAACAGAATATATAGTTTGTAAACAGACCTATGTATACAAAGAAACTGATGTTACTCAAAAAAAAATGTGGGATAAAAATGATGCATCAAAACAAAAAGGATAAGGTGGATTGCTCAATATATGGTGTTGGGAAAACAGGCTCGTTCTACAGAGAATAATTAGACCAGTTCTCTACCTTACACAAATGCAAAAGCATACCCCATAAATATTTAAAAACTGATTGAAGCAATGCCACTAAGCTAACAAAATAAAATGCTGAATAATATCTTTGTAAATATCTCTCGATTTAGCAAAGATAAGAAAAACTTAAGAAGAATTTCAGTCTAATGAAGTACAATATAAACGAAGTTAACAGATCGGAGACTGAAGAAAGATATTTGAAATATCTGAGATAAACATAGTATGACTATCTGTTATACACAAAGAATTTCACATTTTAAAAAAAGACATAAATACAAAATTTTAAGTGGTCAGAAATATTAAAACAGGCAATTTGCAAAAGAGAAAGTTCAAGCACTAACTCTGTGAAGAGGGGTTTCAGCTCATTTGTAAGTAATCAGATACATTCATACTTTAATGATGCTATTTTATATTCATTTAAATCACAAAACTTAGTAAGTATTGAGGAGGATGTTTAGAGATACACTGGTGAGTGGGTAAACCAGAACAGTCCATATGGAAAGCAGTCTGTTAATACTTAGTGAAATAAATTGAGCACATACCCTATGATCTGCAGGCACCTTGTTCCTAGAGGTGGGTAAGGGTTCAGATATATAAATATTCTTCATGGCATTGAGAGAAAGAACTGGGAAAATGGATGACAAAATGTCAAGGATGCATGCTATGAGATACTATATATTAGAAACAATACAAAGATAGATCTCAAAACATAAAATTTAGTAAAAATATGAGAAATGATATTTATAGCATAATATACATTTTCTGTAAATTTAACATATGAACAACAAAATTTAACATATGAACAACAACAACAGCATCATATTCATTTTTCTTACAAGGATAGATATGTATTTAAAGACATATATCAAACACTATGGTAAATGTCTACAGGGTGAAAGGAATGGGGGCAGAGGTCACAGATGAAAAGGGGAAAATTAAAGATGAGTGAAGCAAGACAGATATTTTGCTTGAATTCATGATGATAATTTGGTACAAATGGATAAGTATAATTAACTCTAATTTCAGGCCCTGAAAAACAAGAGCCAAAAAATAAAATAAAATAAAATAAAATAAAATAAAATAAAATAAAATAATTAAAATAAAATAAAATAGGACAAAATATGCTTTAGATCCAGCTAGATTTGCCTGGATTCACACAATAAGGAACATAAGAAGGGAGCAGAAAGCAGGGAAACACTTTGTCTATCCTACACATTGGAACCATGTGCTGTCTGGTTCTCTCCTTCATTCTAAAAATGTAATATTTGGGCTGAAAGCACTCTTTTATTTGAAGAACAAAGAAATTGAACAAGAGGATCCTTGAGAAACTTTGAGGATTCATGGAAAGAATGGAAGCTTTGGCATAACGTTCTGCCCAGCTATGCACAGGCTGCATGACTTTGGACGAGTCATTTATTTCTCTTTTATAAGCCTCCTTGTTCTTGTCTGTCAGCAACAATAATAGCACCTGCTTTACAGAGTTGTTTTGTTGTTGTTGTTGTTTAACGATTTTTTTTTAAGTTTGTCTATTCATTTAGAGAGAGACAGAGACAGCACGAGTAGGGGAGGGGCAGAGAGAAAGGTAGAAGTGAGAGAATCCCAAGCAGGCTCTGCACTGTCAGCACAGAGCTGGATGTGGGGCTCAAACTCATAAAACCGTGAGATCATGACCTCAGCCGAAACCGGGTTGTACGCTTAACCGACCGAGCCACCCAGGCACCCCCAGTGTTGTTAAGTTGAGATGGTTTCTGCATTTCACTCAATAAATATTTATTGAGTCTGTGTCTACTGTTCTAGGGTCTGTACTATAGCATTGAACAAAATCAGTTAAAAAAAAATGTCTAGCCCTTATGCATTACAGTTGGGGGAGGGACAACAACAACAAAAATAAGTGGGATGTCCAGAATAGTAAATGGTGGTGCATTTGGGTGAGAATAGCGCACACAAGCCATCTAGTCCAACAGTTGGTATCTAGAAGTCCCTTTCTGAGGCAGTCACCTCAGACTTTTACAGGGCGCTCCCTCAAGGAACTCGGTTAAAATGCAGAGACCTGATATCTATGTTCAGAGATTTTCACTCATCACACTCGGGATGAGCCTTCTCAGATTTTTACATTTTTGTCACGCATGTTAAATGATTGTGGCACAGATGGTCTACCCAGCCATCCTTCAAGAAACACTGATCTAGAAAGGTGAACATTTTTTAAAAAAAATTTAGTGTTCTTGGAAGAAATGCCATTAGACTAGAAAAAGCCAATGGAAATCTTGAGGCAAATATTACATTTTAATTCTAAGACAGAGAAAAATACACAGGGACAACCACGGAGTGATTACAAGCCATGCTTTCTTCTTCCGGTGAGTGTAAGAGCCAAGAGGACTGAGGAGACTTATGAAAATATATTTAATCATCTTTATAAATGGAATTAATGGACAGTATAAAATTGAGTTAAAAGCAGAAACAAGACAGGGGAGGGGAGAAACTGACTCTTGGCCCGTTCTTTTGCCATTGTTTTGTGTTTAGGTTAAAGTTACATCTGTACATCTGCTGAGGCAAAATCAGATAAAATGAATAGTGTCGGCCGTGGATTGTCAAATTTCACCCTGAAAGTGGAGAGTTGAGTTAGAAGGGTAGAAAATATTTTTGCACCTTTTTTTTCTTCTTTTTAACTTGGATTTTATCTTTCTTTTAAAAGTGCAAACTATTTAATGACTCCTGACCAGGGTTTCCTCATTTGCAGATTGCCGACTCTCAAATGGATCCTCAATTAAGATTCTTTCTGGGTCCAAAACGATATGTCATGCTAAACACAGCCAAGTGATACAGTGTCTATTGCGATTTTAATCAAATACCAGGGCTGATATACAGAAGTTCTGTGCGTGTACCAATTCCCTCTGAATTTGCCCGTTTTTTGAATGTAGGAAGCCTAGTGAGAGAGGTGACTCTCTAATTTCCAGCTCAGAATTTGAGGGTTTCAGAAAGCTCAGATCGTTCAGATAAGGTTCAGATAAAGATCCTAACATATGGGTGGATTTGAGCTTTTTAAATTCATCCTTTCCACCTAAAGTGGGAGTTGGGTATTTGTGAAAAAAGCAGCATCTGCTGCTGCAGATAGAGTATGCAGACACCCATCAAGGTTAATGACGAACAATATCTTTTAGCAATTTTTATAAATAAAATTACAAATAGCATCATTATTATTTTGGCCTGGGGACAGCTAGAAGATGATAAACAACCTTGTTATGTAGCCAGGAAAAATTAAAGGCAGAGAGTGCCAGAAGTATCTTAGACTCACCAACAAATCATCTCAGCTTGGTAAGTAACTCGGAAAAATGTGGTACAAATGCAGAAAGATGTGTGCCAGGCTCAAATGCTTGCAGATGACAGACAGTTCAATGCCGACAAATGAAACGTAATTATGACTTTGATGAGGCTGCATGCCACAAGACAACTCTTTGTGACAAATAAAATATGAGAGTTTTTCCTAAAGGATAAAAAAAAGTCTCTGGAGACAAATCGCTATGTATCATTAATGAAAGAGACACAGAAAGAGAAAGACAAAGCAATCCAGTTAACGAGTCCTAATGGCTCGATTGTGTATTCACTTCGCCCAAACTGAACACTGGAGAGAGCACGAAACAAAAGACGAATTGGGAATAGCAAAATCCTAGAAATGAGAAGCAGACTTCGAAAGTCTAGGTATTCTTTGAATGGGGAGAATGGGTCCTGCAACCTCTCAGCTTTGATTTTTGATAAATTCAAAATGAGAAAATAACGATGCTCACAAGATTCCCAAATGAGAGCATTTGGGGAATATCTTCTTTCCTTGTCTTTTTTTTTCCTCTTTTCTCCTCGTCAACTGCAATTAAACCCTCAAGGGGCAAACAGGAACATTCAATTATGTTGAATTCAGTGGCTGTTTGGTGGGCACAGGACCAAGGCTAGGGGGATGCGAAAGTTTGGTCTAAGACAGTGGTTCTTGATTGTAGCAATTTTGCACCCTCCTCCCCCCACCCCTCACCAGAGGCACTTGGCAACATCTAGGGAGAGGGATGGTACTAGCATCTGGTGGGTAGAGGCCAGGGATGGTGCTACATATACCACAATTCTCAGAACATGTCTACACAACAAAGAGTCATCCAGTGCAACATGCCAAGAGTGAGAAGACCGAGAAGCCCTGGACCAGTCCTTTGCAGGTGTTTCCATCTATGTCCAGGGAGTGCAACAGGGGGAGAAAGGTATTCGGAGTGTAGTGAGAACATATCTAAGGTTGTGATTAGTTTCTTTAGGGATCTGGAGAAAGCAAAGGAGATACTTCACACTTAGAGTGTTCCTGAAGCTGCACATTGAAGAATTTTGGTTGACAGAGGTAAAGAAAATGGACATTCCAGGCTGATCCAAAGCAGAAAGATGTAAAAATGAGTGGGCATGTTGAATGGCAATCAGGAAGACCTGGGGCTGAGGAGAGGCAGATTCATGCACAAAGCACCTACGATGTGCAAAGAATGGTTGCCTACCTTGCCTTACAGCTGATGAAGATGAATTGCAGAAGACACCTCGGGTTTTGAGTATGATAGTCAAAGTTTGGGCTTATTCTATAACTAATATGAAGCCATTAAGAATTTGGGGGGATGATGTGATCACCCACATAATTACAGAAAGATAAGTCTGGTGGTAGAATAAGATGGGTTGAAGGGAGAAGAAATTGGTCAAGTTATGAGAGCATTTCCCAAAATGTGTTCCTGGGCTTGGTAAAACAGTGTCATTAAATAAAAGTTTTCTGTGGTCAAATTCGTTTGGGAAATTCTTGGTTAAACGAAATCAGACCGTTTAATACAGCACTTCTTGGATTCTTTCCTTAGCTGTTACACATTGTAACTCTTCACAAGTTGGCTATGGTAGATAGCATTTTCCAAGTATATTTGCCTCAGGAATATTTTTCATGGCATATACAATAGGAATAGTGTTCCAAAGAACACTTGATAAGAAATGTAAGGTAATATTCAGAAACAAATTTAGTGAGAGTGGGTTAATATAAGAACTATTGAGATAGTGAAAATGACTTTCGACTTCCAGTTTAACACATTGGGCAGAGAGTGATATCCTAAGGAAGACTGTTAGGGAAGAGCCCATTCTTGCACACAAATCATGATAGACCTGGAGCTGGAAGGAAGACATTCTAAGAAAGGGCTAAAAAAGAGATGATGGTGCATTGGATTAAACTAGTGTGCCAATTCCTGACCAGTCATTGTAGCTTTCTGAACTGCTGGGTTGAGAAGGATTCTGAGGCTCCATCGGGAACCAGTGAAGGATTGTAAGAGTATAGTGATGCCTTCCACAGAAGCAAGGAACATAAGCAGTACTCATGTCATATGTTTGTCACACATGCACCCAAAAGCAACTAGTTCAACATGGTTTATGTGATGGCTTTAAATATTCTTAGTTCATGCAATGTTCTTCAAAGGGAACCTCTTCTAAAATGTAAATAAACAGAACAGATAAAAACAACACTGTCTAAGTAAGTTATAGCAACTCCACTATTCTCCCTCTGGGTCTCCCTCCCCAGTGACGTAACTAACCGTGATAGCTTCTAGAGCTAATTAACTGGTTGAATAGATAAGGTCACAGATGCTAAGGGAGACTATCTTCAGTAAAACACTTCTACCTTCTGAGGGAAAATACTTCTCGTTTTCTTTTCGATTCTTATTTATTTATTTATTTATTTATTTTTATTTGAGAGAGAGAGAGAACGAGCAGGGGAGAGAGTGAGAGAGAGAGAGAATCCCAGGCAGGTTCCATGCTCTTGTGGAGCCAGACATGGGACTCGGTCTCAGGACCCTGGGATCATGACTTGAGCGGAAACCAAGAGTCGGACCCTCAACTGACTGAGCCGTGCAGGGACCCGTGTTTTATTTTATTTTCTAATTTAGTTCCTATTTTGTTCTTTATTAATATTCTGGAAACAATTTGAGAACTTCCACATTAATTCAGTTTTACCACTAAACTGGTAAATCAAATGGAGGGCTTTTCAGTTCACACGTAAACGTTAAGGGAAGAAGTTAGAGTTTACAGCTGAGGGATCCAATGGCTGTTGGGGAGTTCACTGGCAGCGGTAGTGGAAAGTGGAGAAAACCTAAGAGAAAGATGTCTCTGTGACAGGCAGAATCTGCAAACTCCTCTCCCTGGCAATTACCCTTGCTGAACCTTAGAGATTTTGAGATTTATTTAATTACTGGGGAATGATTTCTTTGCAGCTCCAGTTGTTAACTTAATGGTTTTGTCCTGTAAACTCGCAGCAAAGTGCAGAGCAAGGAAACATATTTTAAAATGATATTTTGTCTTGGAATCAACAGAGGAGTATGGCAAGAATAATTTGTCACTTTGACAAGCTTCAGATAGCCAATGAAATTACCAGATACCTCTTTAAAAAATATTAGATCTAGAACAAAAGCAAACCAATACTCTGTAGTTGGACATTAATTGATGGGTTTTATCTGACACATACATACCATTCTTGACAACTAAAGCAACTTAGTGTTCTCTCTCTTCCAGTTTCTGTCAAATAAACTCTGAAGGATCACAGCTAGGAGAGCTTCCTATTCAGCTTTGCATCCCCAGAACCTAACATGGATGTGTGATACATGCGTACAAAGTTCCCAGTTATCTGCCGAGCGAAAGGCACGGCTCTCTGAGTATCTAGATTATGTGCAATGGCAACAGGCATGTGACTTGTGAGAGACTTGAACAAAAAGAGGCTGAAAATCTTCAGTCTTCTTTTTGGAGGCCTTGTAAATATCTCTGGGGGGCATAAGATGTATGTTCAACTAGATGCAAAGTCTGGGGCGCATGCAAACTATGCTTTCTGCCACTTTTCTCAGCAATGGGGCCACCAGCTGCTAGGAATGTGTTTCCCTCAGTACCCTGGTACATGTAGCAAAGTTGACATGGGTAGGGTCGTTGGGCTACATTAGAAATCGCAAAGTATAGGTTAGAAACATATTAATAAGCATATCTTAAGCAGTGAATCTCTGAAAATGCCCCAATGACTTGGGCAGATACTTCCTGACATAGGACTTTGACGTGTTATATTTTTTTGAGCTTTGTGTTTTGAACTATCTAAAATGTATTTCGGGCACTATGGCTATGAAATGTTGACGAGTTACAGTCTCGCTCACCTACTCTGGATTTGTTTCAGCCAAAGTAATAAGTTTTTACAACTAATTGTAAATATCACCTTTCAGTGGTTTTAATGAACCTAATAAAGAGATATGGTAATTTGCCTGCTCTCTGTAGGCACTTAGCTGTGAGAAAATTAAATTAGGATTAAGCCATATTAACCCTCATTACTTAGTCAGAGTAATGGATATATTAATATAACTTAAGACAATAAAACATTGTCATATATGAATCTTCTGAAACTTTCAAAAAAACATATATGCGATTCTTTTTTAGCTATATTCTACATGTGATAGAATGGAAATTTTCCTTACACTTTGACAACGGTGAACCACCTTCAGGGGCACTTAGAGGGGTACTCTGGATAGACTTTGCCTCAGGCTAACAATATGCTTGGTAGAAAGCTGGCACCTTTTCTTTCATTTTTATTTTTAACCTAGGCCCTCTTTCATTAAAATAAACCATATATTTAAAGAGAAAAGTTGAAGGATTTGTCATTAGACCTGTGTACTTATTTCCATGTGACAGTATAACCAGGGGGATCTTTTGAAGTTGATGAAAGTTTTAAAAATAGTAAGCCTTAGGATCTGCTTTTTGGAACATAAAAAATCCATGCATTTTACTTTACTTTCTGCACAATGGATTTTATTTCCTCTGGAAATGTAAAACACTAAATATTATATATATATATATATATATATATATATATACTATATATATATATATATGTATATATATATTCTAAATAAACAGCTTGCAATTGTATTCTCCCAAGTTCTTTTTCTAAGCAAGTTAAACAAAACCTTATCCACATACATCTGGACGTACTCAGGGCTTGTCATGTTGGGATTAAGAACTTGGGATGGCATCAACCTTGCTGTCATTGGTTTTTGACATTTGTATCAATGCCCTCTTTTAAAATGGGGCGTTTAGACAGTTCAGGGAGGGGTTCTCGAGATCTAAAGCACGTTGACGTGACTCAATGTACATGAAAAGGAAATGTTTCATTGTGTTATGGTGGTTTCCATGCCAAAAGTTTCCAGACGCTGAAGACACTGACACCATGTTTTCCGACAATGGGGGTTGGTGAAGTGGCACGAGGGAGGGGCATGGGCAGGATATCTGGATTTTAGATGCTAAAACCAATAAAAGGTTGAAGTTCCAAGCTCTATTTGCCAAGAATTTAAAAGTTACATCTTCTCCCATTGAGGGTCTCACTGTGATAGCCCAAGAGAAGCATGCCAAAAAGGAGGGGTGGAGGGATTTCCTTTACTCATAGCATATAATATCTCCCAAATGTCTTGCAGAAACCAATAATTAGGAGTTGCCAAAATATTTTCACATCACATCGTGGTGAAACTTCCCTGACTTCGTGTTCATCTGCAGAATATGAAGGATGGGAGCAAAGATGGAGTTGGAGACAGTAAGAAGAAAAGGCATGAGAGCCCTAGATCTTGAAGATAACAGAAGTGACATTATATGGGAAATTGGTAAAATTCCCATCTTGAATGAAGATAAATTATGGATGAAACCACTCCCACAAGGAAAGAAGTGGGATACAAAATATAACGAATGTAACTTGTTGAGGAGAAAAGGCAGATTCTTCACTCATCTTATCTCTTAAGAATGAGATATTTCACCATCTGCTCCCCAAACAGTTATTTCATTTCACTCTGGATTTCTCCTTGGTCTCCTCCCTATGTTTCTCTGAATGTTCAGATTGGCTCTCTTCCTGTGAGTCACATCCTTTCTTTAAATGCTTCCATATTTACCCTCTCTCTCGGCAGCTTATGTGTGACTCTTTGTTAAGCATTTCAAAATATTACACGTTACTGCATCGTAATACATTGCCTGTATCTAGCACCTTTTATTCTTAGAACTCTGCAGTGTTCAAACAAATGCTGTCTTCCTGATTACTATGTTTTAAAAAGTGATTATTCATTTTACAGGTATAAAGCTGTGTCATAATTTGTAATAAAGATAGAACGACTAGCTCACCTTGATTCTACGCTGCTTAATCTAACTTGCGTTTGTACGGCCATTTAAAGATATCCTCCAGGTTATAATCTCTCCTCTTACTGCATCATTGCCTTCTTCTACAATGTTCTGCGTGATACATAAATACGTACACCTTTAACCAGGCTTAGGGTCATCCACTGTAGTTATCTCTCTCACACTGATTGAGCCAGAAACTTCCCTCTCCCTTCCTTCTAGGCAGTGACTAAACCTTTGCAATTTTACCTCATCAGCAACTTTATAGTTTTGAAAACTGTGGCCTGGGGGTCAATTCCTGACAGTTGCCTTGTTTTCTCAGTAGAGTTTTATTGGAACACACCCACACTCATGGGTTTACGTATTGTCTATGGCAGAGTAAAGTAGCGAAAGCACAAATTAGATGTTAAGCATGCCCCCATTTAAAAAACCTTCAAAGACTCCTTTCTTTCCGTATAAAGCTCAACTTTCTAACTACAACTTTCAAGCCCTATTACTGCCTATGTCCCTTCTCTTTCCCCCCTCCTTGACAATAGATATTCCAGGCAAGGCGGACATCTTTAAAGGTTTCTGTAATATTCTGTACCCTACCAGAAAGGACTTTTTTTTTTTTTTTTAATTTTTTTTTTTTCAACGTTTATTTACTTTTGGGACAGAGAGAGACAGAGCATGAACGGGGGAGGGTCAGAGAGAGAGGGAGACACAGAATCGGAAACAGGCTCCAGGCTCTGAGCCATCAGCCCAGAGCCTGACGCGGGGCTCGAACTCCCGGACCGCGAGATCGTGACCTGGCTGAAGTCGGACGCTTAACCGACTGCGCCACCCAGGCGCCCCGAAAGGACTTTTGATTCCAAAAGTTAACGGCCTCTTCTATGCTTCTGAATACAATTTTCTGTGTCTCCTAACCTAGCACTTGCTACAATCACACTGTAGTTTCACTCACTTGGCTGAATCCTCTACAATAATCTACTTCTTGCTGACACATTTACCAGCATCAATTACAATGTCTGACATATGTAATATATCATTGAATTTCATAAATAGTTAATTATGTAAACAATAAAACATAGATGCCATTTGTATACTGAGGGGAAAAAAAGTACTAAGTGTAATTTGTAAAAGTACAAAGAGAACAACCAAATTTAGACAGAGGTAGACAAGACCCCAAAGTGGTAGAAAGAATATGGATTTGTTGGGAAATTAGCTAAATTTGAGAAGGTTATATGGTATAGCTATGAGAAAGCATGATGCAATAACCACACATATTTACTAGACTACAATATGCTGGGACCAGGAAACATTTCCATAGCTATACTTTCCACTGCTTTGTCCATTATTATAAATATGTTGACATCATCATCATATCCATATTATCGTGTCATTAATGATTCGAACTTACCCTCTGCAATTATTTAGATATGCATTTTGATTATTATTATTCTTGGTAATTGCTTAGTTTGAATCTTACTAGTTTGAAATATGTGGAAAATATTAGTGTGAGGGGAGAAAACCTTAAGAAGATAAAAGGAGAGACATTAGGATCAATGACGAATCTGAGGAAAATTACTGTTATAGGTATAAGAAATGGTTTATTATCCATAAACATTATATTAATTATGATCCATCATAAGTATGTTCAATAGCTTGGGTTGTTTATCTACAGGCGGTTTTGGATCATCTCTGACCCATCCATATTCTCTTCCTCTGTGTATAAATATCACCCTGCTGTGAGACTCATAAAGTTTTCCATTCTATCTATGCAGAAGGAAGATAGCTTGCTTTTATGTAAACGCCAACATTTGCCTTTATTAGACCAATGTCTAGCCATCAGGGTCATGGCTTTCCCTAAGGTGTAAATGAATGGAGGGGGGCAAAGGCAAGGAAAAAGCAGACAAGAAATTAATGTTTTTACTCAATTTACTGTGTCTAGAACTGCCCCCCCCCAAAAAAAAACCTTTGAAACTGGGAATTAAAATTACCTCCTTCAACTAAATTGTAACATTAATAATATCAAAATATACATCTATATGTTTCTGTGCAAATTTCACCCTACAGCTATTTAAATGGTCGTGTTTGCATTAATTCTGCTGGGATCTGTGCTATTGTTGCTAAAAAGAACTACGTTCCAACTGATAGATATGCTTTAAAACATTTCCATGAAAGAAAGCGTTAATGAGATATTAACAAATAAATAATAAAATATTTACAAATGAGAGGGTTTTACAGACTTTGGAAGCGACGTGTTACCAAAATATCAAAAGTTCTAGTGAATACCAAATGTACTCTGATCCATATCCCAAAGGTGGCCTGGCTTCTTAGCTGTCTCGAGTGGCCCATTCATACATAAAAAAGACTTTGCCAATGGGACATATAAATCTGTAAGCAATAACACTTGCCTTTTCATCTCACCCAAAGTATCCATAGGAAGGATTGTCAACAATCTTTTTCTAACTACAACTTCATGGCATTAGTTTCCAAAGGCAAAAAAAAAAAAAAAAAAAAAAAAATGGAATATTATGGGATTCACATAAATGATTTGACTTATCCTGAGAAAGGAAATCCCCCCTACTGTTCTTAATGGTTATGTGACTGGGACAAGCCATGTTTGTACCGTTTGAATACATATCCCCTTACTCCTGCCTGGTGGGATCCAGAGTCACCCACTAAGCAGGGTTAACTAATGACTGAAATGAAATCCAGTCAGTTAAGAAAATCTCAAAGGCGTCCTGGAGTTAGGCTGGAAAGATGTCACTCATAGAAGGGCTGCACTTTATGCTTTTGCAATGTTTACAGAACCTCTAACACAATGGAACGTGATTAATGAGGTTCTCCGAACTCCCGCCCAAGCTCGGACGGGACTTTGTACTTGTCATATCTGAAGATCAGCCCTTTATCACCCTCATAACAGAAGAAATGTAAAACAGAACCCGATCATTTCCTAGAGGAGTTACCCTGGTTTTCATCCTCAAGTAAGCTAAAGGGTTAAATATAGGAGACATTCACATTTTTTAATAAGAATGGCACTTTTGCTTAGGGAAATGCTTTTCTCCTAGATATTTCTACATTAACCATTTTATCCTATGCTTACAAAAAGATGTAAAGCAAGTTTGCCAGAAATTATTATCACCTCTGAGATGAGACATCTGGGGCCTAAGAAAATTGAGTGGCTTCCCTACATCTTCAACTAGGCCTGCTTTTATTCCAAATAGACAGCAACGTGCTCTTATACTTAAACACACCCTATAAGGAATTGGCAAAGAACCTGGCTAATTAGCAATTTTTCTTAATATCTTCAAACCTGGTCTCTACTTCTTCCCTAAAGCCTGAGAGTCATGTTAAAAATGCAGAAAAAAAAAAATGTGATTTTCCCTCTATGATCCAAGATTTTTCATTGTGTCAGCTCAAGACGTTGATCTCAAAACTTTCCAAATTTTGTTTTCCTGTCCATTTGGAGTTCACACCTCATTAAATGTTCTCACGCTCATCCCTCTTCCATCTGGGACACTGCTGGGAATGAGTGACGGACGGCTCACAGTAGTTAGAGCCCCGCTTCCGACCTCCTTTCTTCTAGCAACAATTTCCGGAGGCCTTAAAAACAAGGCCTTCCTGACTGTAGAAAGGTTATTAAAGAGCGCATAAACTCGATTTCACCACACATCTAGTGGGCAAACTCCTGTTCGAGAAAAAATGAGTGCCGAATACCAACCAGGGCCGACTTTCAACTGAGCACAACTATGTGACTTGTCCTGAAGCTCCTCATGTGAGGATTATAAATCTGTAGCCTGGATCCTTTGATACTGTTGAAGGCAGATGTAGATTATTCTCCATAGACATTTTCATCAGCAGTACGCAGAGAAGCACGATGCAGTTCATCCCATGGTAAATAGACATGACATGCCCTTATTCTATTTTCTTCCTTTTTCTTGTCTGCTTTAGCTAATTTTTTTTTTCAAGTAATCCTCCTAGTAAAATGACATGTTTATCCACTCCAGGCATGGTGGTAGAAACCATGGAGAAACACCTTTGGTGGTTTTGCTTTATTTATTTTCTGGTTGCTCATAGCTCTCGGGCTGTCATCATTTGAGAAAAAAAAAAAAGACTCTTGATCTGAGCTCCTTGATGGACAAGATGTTGCCTTTATTATTATTATTTTTTTTCCCTTTGGTAACTGATACTGTGTCTGACTTTCTTCTTCACCCATCTGTCTTATGCTTTCTTATTTAGCCAGAAAGAAAGAAAAATGTGACATCCTCACAAAATGATATTTATATCGCCCTAACTGGACATAAAGAAAAAAGATTCCTGATTGATGAATATCTAAAGAACTAAGCTGTTCAAAGGCTATGTTAAAATTATCGATAATTCTATTATCAAAAATAGATTTTTATTAATAAAACATTATGCTTCCTTGAGTCATAGTAAACAAATGTACTATGTGTTATAAAAATAGAAGACTCATTTGGCAGAGGAGTCTGGTGAGCAGAGAACTTAATACAAAAGCAAAGAATTTGTTTTCCCTTATTGATTCATAGACATTTTTAAATGTTACTTTTTTCCTCCAAAAGAATGGAGTGGAAATGCTATGTCAACCTGTATTTTGTTTATTTTGTTTCTAAATTTTACGGATCTCCTGAGTGGATTTAATCAGACTGCAAGTGACCTGTTTTTTTGAAAAAAGTAGGTAATAAGAAGAATGTTTAGACTCACATATTAGTTTATTATTTCTGCTACTGGGCATATTCCTTATTCATTACTCCTAAGATACTTCAAGTCATTTTATTGGTGATGTAAGGGGATCTAGGAAGAATATTACCAAGATGAAATATTCATAGATGTTGACATCAATCCTTGTAGCTTTTAAAAAATAATTTTATTTAGACGTTTTGCATGCCATATAATTCACTCCTTTAGAGTGTACAATTCAATTCTTACTTTTAGTAAATTTACCAAGCTATGCATACATCACCATGAATCAATTTTAAAACATTTTAATCACCGCATTATGAGCTTTTATGCACATTTACTGTAAATCTCTGTTCCCTCTTCCCCTGGCAGTTACTAATTTGCAATCTTCAAAAACTTTGCTACTTCTATAATTTCTATAAATTAAGTCACACAATATGTAGTCTCTTGAGCATAGCTTCTTTTATAGATCAAAATTGTTTTGAGGTTCATCCATGCTTGAGCATGGATCCCTGCTTTGTTCAAATAGTAAGTAGTCCATTGCATGGATATACCACATTTTAGCTATACATTCACCAGCTGGTAGACATTTAGATTGTTTCCAGTTCGGGGCTATGATGAATAATGCTGCTAAGAGCATTCATATAGAAGTGTTTGTGTGGATATATGTTTTCATTTTCTTGGGTAGGTATACCTAAGAATAGAATTTCTGGGTTATGTGATAAGTTGATGTTTAACTTTTTAAGAAGCATTCACACCAAACTGGCTGTACTGTTTTATAATTCCATCATTAATGCATGTGGACTCCAATTTCTCTACTTTCTTACCAACACTGGGTATTTTCTGTTTGTTTGTTTTTTTTTTCTAGTATAACCATTCTACTAGGAGTTAAATGATATCTCACTGTGATTTTGTTTCCCTAATGATGTTGAGGCTTCCTTAGCTTTCATAGCCTTGCTTCTATAATTTTTAAGTCTGCCTGCTTAGGACAGACATGGGAGAAATACACAGCGTCTTTTAAGCAAACTGTCTTTTAATTTATAGACATTTAGAAATAAATTTAAATAACATTGGTTTTATCCAAAATGATAAAAAAAAATATTGCCTGCTGATGAGAGAATTAAATGTACAGCAGACGTAGCTAAACTATGGACAGGTTTCTGGAGATCTATTGTCTACCACCTGTTGCTTTACTCCTTCTGTGACCTCTGACATGTGGGTGGAGGGCAGGGAGATATCAGACACAGTCATCCATTTGAGGAGGCTGTAAGGGATAAAGGCTCTACAAATGGAGGTATTTTAAAGGATGCCTTCTTGGCTCACCTGGGTGGCTTAGTTGGTTGAGCATCAGACTCTTGATTCTGGCTCAGGTCATGATCCCAGGGTTGTGGGATGGAGCCCCGCATGGAACTTGCTTGAGATTCTCTCTTTCTCTCTCTCTCCCTCTGCCCCTCTCCCCACCTGTGCATTCTCTCTCTCTCTCTCCCTCTGTCTCTAAAATAAAATAAAATAAATAAAACAAAAACAAAATAAACGATAATGATAAATAACGTTCATCTTGTTTCTCTACTAACTTTGATCTGTAACCCATATTCTTGTATCTGCTGCACTTAATAATCGAGCATGATTCCATTTACAAAGCACTGAAGTGAAAAGAACAGGAAACTATACTATATAAATGTGGAAATGCAGCAGAATTCCTAGAAATAAAAATAAACACAGAATCCAAGAACAGAATGATTCAGATATTTCCACAGTTTCATATTATGTTTGAAACTCCTTAGATATCTCTTCAGAACACCAAGGAAAATGCGAAAGCCTTTCAAAATCAAGTTTTTAATGCCTTCTTCAGGGAAAAGAACATCATGGCCTTTACCGACCTATAAACCAGACTTTGATCCACAATGGCCCCTCGGTGTTTAGGAAGAATAATTAAATTCCTGCCCTTGATGAAAGAGTAAAATTCAAATGCTAATAAGTTCATATTCATAGTATATGAATATGACTTTCAGGTGTGTCAACAAAATATGGTACAAATGGAAACTTTCAAAGGCGAGGCAGAGTGACAGAGGAAGAGACACTCTCTGTGAGCAACTTCCTGTTTAATATTTTTATTATCAAGTTTTAGTAAGAAGTTAATTTTCCAAAAATGTTTCAAGGGGAAACATGAAATCCAAATTATGCCAACTAAGGAAGCAAATGAGATGACCAAATCAAGCATGAAAATAACGTAACAATAAAATAAAAAAAAATTAAAGAATCACTTGGAAAACTGTAGCTATTTCTATCAGCTAAGTGGGAGAAGCACGAAAGGAAATTGGCCAACAGCAATTTTTGTGGAATTTTCAATGATACAGTGAGAAGACAACTAAGCATTCCCTATGTTGTGGGACTTTATTGTTTAGGTCATTCAAAAGTTGGTTGAAGGACTGGTACCTGAAAGCATTGTTTGGAGCAACTTTACAGGGATCAAGCAACTCTGTATCTTTGAAGCTCTGAAACTTTGTGTAAAACAGGTTACCAGAAAAGCCAGAAATGGCAATACAAGTGAAACCCATATCTTAAGATTATACAAAGTAAAATAGTTCCCCATTAAATTATGTTATGTAAAACAAAGTAATTACATATATTATAATAGCTTATTTCTTTAAGTTTATTTTGAGAGAGAGAGAGCTCAAGCCAGAATGAGTGGGGGAGGGGAAGAGAGAGCGAGAGAGAATCCCAAGCAGCATCCACAGCGTGGGGCTCCAAGTCACAAACCATGCGATCGTGACCTGAGGTCGCACCAAGAGTTGCATGCTTAGCTGACTGAGCCACCCAGGTTCTCCAATAACAGTTTATTTTGAGCTTCTTATTTTCAGCTTCTAGATAACCCACTTCACTTACTGTTTATTAATTGACCCTAGAAGACAGTTTTGCTTTTCCTTATTGGAGAAAAGAGAAACTGAGACTTTGGGCAGTTAAGTAGTTTCCCTGATAAAGCAGTAGATACTTGAAGTACCATCATCCAAGTCCAAGTTCAGACCTCCCGCCACTACACATAGCTTAACTGATGTAGTGTTTGTTCTTATAACAATAAGAGTCAGGCTTCAAACTATCTCTGACCTTCTAAAGAATGTAATTTTAGTTTTCTAATATATCAGTAGACAGTGGGAAGTGTGTGTGTGTGTGTGTGTGTGTGTGTGTGTGTGTGAATACTTGTGCACACAGTGGGAAGTTATACATATTTATTATATATATTATATATATTCTAATTCAGAATATTTTATACTCATTGATTTAAGTATGTTTTCTCAGATTAAAATGGTGCTTTCTGGGGTGCCTGGGCAGCTCAGTCAGTGAAGCGTCCGACTTCAGCTCAGGTCATGATCTCGAGGTTTGTGAATTCAAGCTCCGT
Organism: Lynx canadensis; assembly: GCF_007474595.2. Lineage (NCBI taxonomy): Eukaryota > Metazoa > Chordata > Mammalia > Carnivora > Felidae > Lynx > Lynx canadensis. The sequence goes on from NC_044308.2 coordinate 128,852,702, forward strand.
GTCGGGCTCTGTGCTGACAGCTTGGAGCCTGGAGCCTGCTTCGGATTCTGTGTCTCCCTCTCTCTCTGCCCTCCCCTGCTCATGTTCTGTCTCTCTCTGTCGATAATAATAAACGTCAAAAAATTAAAGTAAAACGGTGCTTTCTTCTTCATCAGAACTGTAGTCAGATACAGAAGGCTCGGTAACATTGTCTACAGTTGTAGCGTCCAGGTTTGAATAAATCTCTGGGTAGATTTTCCATCTCTTCTTGAAATGGCTTACATCTTTATACCAACTGTATACCCTTTTAAAAAGGCATTCCCTCACTTTTCTTCCCCAGTGCTTTTGGAGAAGGTTTGCTTCGAGTTTTTGCCAGCTTCCCTTCGGATTCGAGGAGCAACCACTTAACAAATGGCAGGTTTATGTACAAGGAAATCTCCATGGTTTAACGTGCTTTTGTTTCCTGTCAGTATGTACCTTCTGTTTGTGTTCACGCATAATCGTCTTGTAACCTCCATGGAGAGGCAAAGAAACCAAGGCTTAGGGGAAATGGATATTCAAGCAATTACTTCTACACTGATTTTTTAGGTTCTTGGCCCAAAGGGATGCCAGGAGACAGGAGACTCCAGCTGGTACCTGGGGTTGCGGTATGCAGAAGGCTGGAAGTGAAAATAATGATGCAAAGTTCATATAAAATCAGTACATTATCAAAAGGCCTTCCCTCTACAGAGACTCTGTTTCAGTGCACTGAAGTACTTTGCATATACCTGAGTTGTTTTATTTACCTAATGAGTGTGTAATTATTTGTCAGTGTATCTCCAATGCACTGAAGTTTTGACAGAATAGAGACTAAATCTATTCATCAAAGTTTTGCTACATGTTTTTGTGTTTTCTACAAATGTTTGTTTGGATAAATGGGTGAACTGTGAACTGTATTGTGCTGTTTCATAACCAGAAGAGTATGCGTTTTAGTGTCACAGATTCACATGATCAAGCCCAAACTCACAAAAATGCTTCCGTGTGTTTTTACCTGTGAGAGAAATGAAAAGTTACCTCTCCACAGTGTGTTAACCATGGATTTCTTTACAGTGGCTCTCATCTTAGAAAAAAAAGATCGGCTTTTTGCTCTACCTGCTACAGAAAGCTTATCCATGATGTCAGCAAGCATGTTTCAAGTGTTACCAGAATAATAGAAATGTAACAGCAACTAAATTCTTTGCGTAACTTAGACTAATTAAACTAGACATTTAGACTAATGTAATAGACACACTTGTTGTTTGCTATTGTCCCTTGGAGGGACAATGAAATGAACATCATACTGTCAGAAAACCATGACTGGAAAGGAGGGATAAGAGGTCACGGGACGCCACCATTTTTGTAGGAAAGTTGGAATTCACCAACCAGCTGTGGCCATGAGAAGCAAGAAGGTAGGAGACATTTCAGAAAAGAACAGGATTTGGGGACTGGGTTTGGGGACTATAAACCCTGGAATAGTTGAAGATGGGTTTAAAATACATAGCCAAGAAGAGATAGCTGAACACTTTCCTGAGGATGTAGATAATACAGGAGGAATTTCCTGAGAGATTATTCCTGGGTGAACTCAATATCTGGGGTGTTTATGAATTGCACTAAATGCTTATTTTGTGCTTTTAAAAATTCTAAATTCATGAAGGTCAGCAGGACTTGTGACTCACTTCCAAAGCACAGAGTATGGAAAAGGACAAATAGTTTGTATAGTGGAGAAACCTTGCACACGATACATTAGAGAGTGATGATGTTATCATGAGTGACATCATGCTGATATCATGCACCACCTGCTACGATGAGATGAGAACAATAGTCCACCTCCCTGGTATTTCTTTCCTGAACCCAGAACTAGAGTTAAATCAGACAAACCTGAACTGAGAGACAAAATACCCTGCCATTATTCTTCAAAACTCCCAGGGTCATCAAAAACAAGGAAAAATGGAGGAATTGTCACACAGAATAGGAGATACGATGACTAAGGCTATGTGGTATCCTAGATGGGATCTGTTACCTCCTTTGTTTTGATAACCGTTCCAGGGTAATGTAAGATGATAACATTAGAGGAAACTGTTCAGGTTGATGTAACTTTCCAATGTTTGAAGGCTGGGACTGTGTGATGTAATGATAATATTGTTGGCAACAACTGAATAACAGCTGAACTTTCTAAAGCATTTTCACATGCACCGACTCATACTGTGACCATACAGCGAGTCTGGTAGAACAGGTATTTTTATGGCCATTTTATTAACGAGTAAACAGTGGCTCAGAGCCGAGCTTACCTGATATCAAAATTTTCAGTGCCTTGGGCTTAAACCATGATCTTATAAATCCAAATCCTGTGTTAGCTTTACTTCCTCAAAGTATTAGAAACACAGGCCAAAGTACATGTGCGTGTGTAGATGGGGGTGCGTACAAATAAATGGAGGGCGACCTAAAAGATTTGAAATGGCAGTCAAATTTCAATTGAGGTAAAAACCCACTGAGGATCAAAGTCCAAACAATAAGGAATGAGCTGATTTTTTTTTTTTGACTTTCACAGATGTGCTTTTTCTTTCTCTACTCTTGTACCTTTTATATTAGTGATAGTTTCTTAATAAAAATAAAGTGACCTCAAAATCCCGGTTTGTGAGGCTGCTAACTTATTACACTCTGGAGCCCCCGAACCACTTTGACTACTTTTTTCCTTCCTCTGGCTCCAGCAGCACATATTTCTAAAGCTGATGTAGGGGTCACGTGGTTAAGAAACTCGTTGCACTTATCTGTTCATACATTAGATGTGATATTTTTTTTGTACTTAATTTTCCTCGCCCCGATTACGATCGTCACATCAACAGTCTTTAGTAAGGAGCACATCCAGATGATATTGTTTCCTTATCATTTATTTAGTTTTTATTTTTAGGGTTATTTATGAGAGAGAGAGGGACAGTGCTAGTGGGTGAGGGGCGAGAGAGAGGGGGACACAGAATCCTAAAGAGGCTACAGGCTCCCAGCTGTCAGCACAGAGCTGGGTGCAGGGCTTGACCTCTCAAACCCTTGAGTCGGGGGCTTAACTGACTGAACCACCAGGCATCCCTATTCTTATAACTTACAAACAGCGATAATCTATAATACAAATTCTGTACATTGGCAGCTACCTTGTCTCACATTTTCAGTCTTCCTCATTTTCTACCAGCACAAATGACAAGGTAAAACCTGTGCAGAGTTCCTTTCTTTTAAACCAAAATGTATTCTTAAAGGTGAAATAATTATACTGTTATCTCAGGTTAAGGTTTCAAAGACAGAACCTTCTGTGGATACTCCTGTACACTTATGCACACCAAGATGAGTATTTGAAAGCAGGTAGATGAGTTATTTGTGCTAAAATGTGGTCTTCCCTGTGGATTCTGCCGCTTGACAAGCTCTCCCTAGGCTTTGCTGCCCCCTTGGCAAACTGAAAGGATTTACAGCGAAATTCTGCACCAAGCCGGCTGGAAACTGTTCCCATTTCCTCCCTGGGTCGGCCTCTCTCCGGAGGCGCGTTTGGAATGGCTATTACAGATTCCCATTGGCTTCGGGAGGGTGCAGAGAAAACTTAGAACATCCATCCTGTGGAGAGACACTTTTTTTTTTCTTTTAAAAATAACTCCGTTTTCGCAAGAACCACGTGTTACCCTCTAAGTGATTTTTAAAGAACTTTTTCTTTCTTTCTTTCTTTCTTTCTTTCTTTCTTTCGTCCAGAATGGAGATGCAGAAAAAGGGAATCTGTTGAAAATTGTCTGAGTTTGCGCCGTGGGTGACGTTCTGGCTCATTTGGGTGTGACGGTGACAGCGGAGGCGGCTGGCTGTCAGTTTCTCTTGTCTAGACTTCCATTCCCCCTCTAGGAGATGACTTACTTCCAACTCCAGTTAACTTCTTGGGAGTCCGGAACACTTAGACAAAGATGCTTACAAAACGCAAAGCATCTGGGTGGCCAAGGCTGAGCCTCCTGTATTCTATCTCTCTCTCCCTTATTTTTTAAGAATTCATTCATTCATTCATTCATTCATTCATTCATTCTGCTTCCACAGGAGCCCGGGAAGTATTGTCAATCCGAATCTAGGCACTTAAAGCTGACCTACTGTTTTCAATGTTGGTACGCAGATATATTTTCTGCATCATCTTTCTTGTCTGTGTTTCCCTTGTTTATTCCGTCCTAAGGCGCGCGCTCTCCCTTCCATCAGCCCATTCACATCTTAAACTCCCTCAAACCCGCCCCTACCCCATCCTCCCGTGTCTTGGTCTTATTTGAATATGTGGTCGTCTGCTGTGGCTGACACTGGTGTGAGTGGGTGGGAGACAGCTCTCCCTGCGTTTTCATTTGGATTTCGCGATGGGTGGGTGGGGACCCTCCACCATCGTCTCGCACACGCAAGAACAGTTATGAGCTAGATTAGAATGAGCGGCGAGTTCCACATCTTCAAAGCACCGCTAGGAAAGGAAATAATGCGGCGGGGGACGGGGGCGCGGGAGGAGGGAGGAAGAAACAGAGGAATAAAACCCAACTTTGCTGGCAACTTCAATACATCTGGTAACTGGGGCAAAAAATAGATTCCGAGGGCTGGGTCTGGTCCGGATGAAACGCTAGGGCTCCTTCCCATGCCGGGGCGGCGCTGAAGCCTGCCACGGGCGTCTTGCCACGCGAGTGCCCGCTGGAAAACGCACGTGGAACAAAGCTCTGGCCCCGCGAGGCCGCCGCTGCGGTTCCGAGTCGATTCCAGCTTCTCCAGGGAGTGCAGGGCGCACACAGGGTTAAATTAGTTCCCTCCCCAGTAGGAGGGAGAGGGAGGGGAGGGGGGACGCAGCCTCCGGTCTCAGGCTGGGTACCTTGTAGTTTAGGTGTACGGACGAAACCTGTCGCTGTCACTTGTGAGTTGGGCATCTTCCATTGTCGCCGCAGAAGAAACCAGCGGCCTGGAGGTACCGGCGGCGGCCGCAATCCCCGCGCCAAGGGCCTGCGCTGCTTCCGCCCGGGGTGCGTCTCGAGCCCTGGGTTCCGGGTGCGAAGCAGCTGCGAGGCGGCCGCTCCGCGCCCGCCGCGGTGTGTCCACCCGAGCAGGGATCAGGTTGGCCGTTCTCAAGATGGGCAGGAGGGACCTTGGCGGTGACCCCTAAAAACAATACCATGCCCCGGGAGCCCCGCTGCTGCCGCGCCAGCTTGCTTCCCTTTCCACCTCCCCGACCCTGTCGGATTCGGATGAGCCCTCTGCGAGGAGACGTGGCGGCCAGGTAAAGGGACAGAGGTGCCAGGTGGAGTTTCCAGCAACTTCCAGGGCTGCTGCTAAGCGGCTGGGGGGGGGGGGGGGATACGTGTATTTTTTGAACCAGCGCAGGGGTGGTCATCGGGATGGGATGTTTTGGGTTGGTTTTTTTTTTTTTTTTTTTTTTTTCCTCCAGAAGAGCCAGGCTGCTTAACTCTCCCCCGACTTTAGGGAGGTCTATTTGCAGGTAGAATTCACCTCCTTCAAAGAGTTTTGTAACTGAGCTCTGGGTCAAACGCAAATTTGCTAGTTTGCTAGGAGGATCCATCCCAATTGGGGGGTTCTCCAGCCATTAAGCTTGCTGGAATCCAGCTTCTCACTTCCCCCGAATGAATACGCTAACTTCTAGAGTAAACACCCCCTACTTCCGCCACCCCCGCGCCCGCTCCATCTGCTGATAATGTACCGCTGTTATCGAGCGGTCGCATCCAAAGCCGGTAGCCCGCCTCCTGCCCGAAAACCCGGGACTGATTCCTGGCTAAACGGACGCGGAGGAGGTGCCTTTCCCTTCGATGTGCATTTCCCTTCGACTTGGGGAGAAGGTTACTTCTTCCAAACCAAGTCTTTCTCCAGCCTGCTGCTCTTCGGGTGCCCAGCTCTGAGCTCGGCCAGCGCGTCTTCCTGGCGCGCCAGTGGGGGCGGTGAAGGCTCAGGAGCACACCAGGCTGAACCCGGGTTGCGTTCTCTGAGCCGCGAGCGTTGGGACGCGGAAAGACGGCGGAACACGCCACCCCCGCACCCCCTGGCGCTAAGTGCGGGGCCAGGCGGCGGCGAGGAGGGCGGGAGGCAGAGCCTCGCCAGCTGCCACCGTGTCCCCGCGCGGGTCCTGCGAGCCTTGGAAGATCCCTCCGCCGCGCTGACCAGTGTCGGGCTCGGCCCCGTGCCTTCAGCGCCGGCGCGCGTCACTTCTCATTTCTAATCAGGAGCCCAAGATCAAGGTTTCCAGTTGAGGTCGGGGCATTAACCGGGGAACATTAAGAATCGGGGAGCAGGGTGATTGGGGCCGACTGGACTCTTACTAGATGCCCGGGAAACTCCTGGATCGCATGGGGCTCCAGCCAGCGGCAGCTGCTGGTGGAGGTGGAGTCCACCACGGCTGTCCTCGCTGGCGCCTTGGTCCTGGAACCTCCCAGCAAGATGGCACTCTGTCTGTCCTAGTCCAGTTAACTCCCCCAGCCGTGCCCCCTCCTCCCGTGGATATTTGTTAGTCACACACCTGAGTCTGGGTGAGAGGAGCGGTTATGTAGATGTGAATCAAAGTATTTTCCTGACCACTTTGCATAATGCAACAGGAGCAGCGACCCGCGGGCACAAACCCAGGTCGTGTGTGCGTGTGTGTGTGTGCGCGGTGTGAGCGCGTGTGCCAGCGTGCGTCTCGGGCGTGCGTCTGGGTGGATCCGTGCGTGGCTTGTGCTTAGGAGGCAAATGGGGCGTTTTCTCTAAGTCGTCTTAACACGGCTAAGGCACTCAGATACGTGAAGGCGGTAGACACAACAGGGATGAGAAGGAAATGGAAACAATTGGAAAGTGGTGCAAGTGACTCAGGCTTTGAACTGAGGACGGGGGAAATCCTCCCGAGCCCGTCGCGGCCACCGCCCCTGCCCCACTCGCGGTCCGCGACAGCCCGTGGATCCCCAGGGAGGCTGGTCCTGCGCTAGTTTTCAAGCTTGCTGTTTGCTTCTCGCGTGGCCCCACCGACGGCGCCTCTCCGCGCAACCCCACGCTTGGCGCGAGCTCGCTCTCCCTCTTCTGTTCGCATTCAGCCTCTCTACAGACTTGTTAAAACATGACAGCACTTACTGGAGCCAGGAGGAGCGACGATGAAACGAGAGCAGAAAACCAGAACCTTTTAAAATATGTTTTCCAAGAAAGAGACGTGCACCTGGTTTTCTTACATTACTCTTTAAACCTTTGCAGAGAGATTGCTAAGTGGAAACGTCGCCTGTATACAATCAGGCTCTTTTTGCTGTCAAGTCTTTTTTCTGAACCTTTGAGGCTGAATTTAGTTGTCCGTGGTAATCTACGGGGAAGTGAACACCCCTTTTTTCCCAGCAGCCAGAGTGAAGGGAGAAAATAGGTGTTCAAAATGATGATGTTAAACTTCGGATTATTTTTCCAATTAAAGTTATTTGATAAGGTCCGGGATCTGGGAATTAACGGGGGATGGGATGGGGGTGGGGCGCAAATCACCAGGGTTGCCTTCATTTGAAATAACGCCATCTTGGTTGTGAGACTTGTTATATTTTTACCCATCTAATCTCACGTTTCGATCATTTCTCCGAGTCTAAGTAATAGATCCTCTGCCTTGCAAGTACATCGCAGGCGGGCGGGGTGGGGGTGGGGGGAATCGACTTCAGCGCTCAGACGGTGGCATTATCCCTGAGAGTTGGGGGGTGGGAGGGGGTGCAGGCTAGGGAGAGAGGAGGCGGCGTGCTCGGTCCGGGTGGCATCCATGGTGTTGGCCCAGACGCCTGCAACTCTCTTCAGGGAGGAGAGGGTTAAAAGCCGAGTGCGACTCTTTGCCTCTTGGAAAGCTTAGGGTTGCAGCCGCGCCTCCCAAGCATTCTTTAAACCAGAAATGTGGGAGGGACTCCGAAAGGGAGGGAGTAAAGGAGGGGGCAGAGAAAGAGGACTCGAGGAGGGGAGCGCGCCAGAGCGCGGGGGCGGAGGGAAGGAGGAAGGAGCGCGGGAGCGGCGGAGGCGATCCCGCGAATTCATTACTGTAAACATCTCCCGGGGGTCAGGAGGGGGTGGGGGTGGGGCCGCGGCGTCTACATTAGCCCGGCCGCGTCCGAGCGTGGCAGCAGTGAGGTCGGAGCAGCCTCGGGACCCACACCGGGGCCGGCGCCGCACTTGGAGCGAGCCCCCGCGCCCGCCCCGCGCAGCCCCGCGCTGCGCCGGGTCCGGGGGCTCTGAGCGGGTCAGCTCCGGGGCGCCCGGGGCGCGCACGCCCGGCTCTCGGGCCGCCCCCCGAGGTCCTCCGCTCCCGCGGAGCTCCGGCGCTGCGGGGCCTCTTTCCGCTGCCTTCCCCGCTCGCCCTCTTCTTTCCGGGACTCGTGGCGCGGTCGAGGCGGGAGAGGGGGGAGGCGGAGGAGGACCGGAGGCGGGGGCCGCGGCGGCGGGAGCCGAGAGAGAAAGTGGCATGCCCGAACCCTGGAGGCGGAGGTGGCGGAGGAAGGGGGAAGACGATGCCGCGGCTCCGTAGGGAGAAAGGCGGAGAGCGAGCGAGGCGAGCGAGGCGAGCGGGGCGCCCGGGCTCCGGCCGGCTGCGGGGAGGCGCGCGCCGCTCTGAGGCTCCGGCCTCCGCACCCCCGAGCCCCGACGCTGCGGGCGACAGGCTGGGCTTCGGCAGCCGCCACCGTTGCCGCCTCCGCCACCCGGAGGACCGAGCAAAAGTTTGGATCTGGGGGAGGACGCGGCGCTGAGCGAGATTACCACCGGGGCTGGAAGGAGACCTCGAGAACCTCGCAGGTAATGCGCACCCCCAACCCTCTGCTTCCGTGCCCGGCCGCTGGGCTTCTGCTCATTCCCAGCGCCTTTGCTGACGCTGCCAGACCAGATCTGACTGAAAGTAAGAGGGAAGCGAAGTTGGAGATCCCGGGGTTGGGCACCAAGCGCGGGGAGATGTACAGTCAGGTTAGAGGGACCCGCGGCGCTTCTCTGCCCCCGGTGGGCAAGCTGTGGCGGGGAGGCGAAGCTACCCCCTGGGGATGGAGGAGAACCCTCGCCCTCAGCTGGGGCCTCTTTTCGTAGCTCGTTTGGAAATTGAGAATGTGGATTGGGGGGCTTTTAGTATTCTTCAATCCGGGGAATATGCATGGATTGCACTAATTCCCAGCCTCACCTTCACCCTCTCGCTCTCTCAGCCTTATTTAGCGTCTTTTAAAGATGATAGGAGCCCACTCCCATTCGCCCACTCCGTTTGCTGGTGCAGGAAAGCAAATCTGGGCGTGTGTGTGTGTGTGTGTGTGTGTGTGTGTGAGAGAGAGAGAGAGACAGAGAGGACAGAGAGACAGAGAGAGGGGGAGGAAAGAGGAGAGAGAGGAGCGCGGGAGGGAGTAGGAGAGAAATTCAAGGAAAGGGAAAAATTTTACCTTTCCCCCCTTTGGACATCCTCGGATCTTTCCCTTCCTCCCTCCTTCCATTCACATTCTGGCGTCATAAAATAAAAACTTTAGAAGTCACATTTTTATTGCAGGCTGATAAGAAAAGCATTAACCATTGACGACGTGAGTTTGCAGTGTTTGTAGTGTGTGTGTGGTGTGTGTTGTGTGTGTGTGTGTGTGTGTGTGTTGGGGGGTAGTGGTATTGCGGACAGGCCGGGTTTTTCCGTGGTGGCCTGATGCGCCATGGTGTTGTGTGGTGTGTGGGGGGGGTAAGTGTTAGAGTGTGTGCACTTGGGGCGGGGGTGGGGGGTGTGCAGCGGAGAGAATATGGTCACGTTTCCCAGAACAGCAGCCTTACTTAAGCTAACTAAGAAAAGAGCTCCTGCTTTTCCCTCAGAGAGCTACAGAAAGATTCCAGCCCCAACTCTCCAACCTCCCCTTTCCCCCCTGTTGAGTTTTGAGTTTCAAAGCAGCTCCTCCTTTGCTGCTGCCACCATCACTATTAGGATCATTATTATTCACCTGGAAGCTCATCTTGACTCCTCTTGTAATGGAAATCAGTCTCCAAGACCTTTTGATTAATTTTAGTGGAAGGAATCTCTTGTAAAGCTTACAGTAAGCTAATCAAGTGCAAGGCGCAAATCCGTGTAAATGCTCACGCGGGAGTGCAAGGTGCTGATTAGGTTTCTTCACATGCTTGCATTTGCTATGCAAAGCCCCATCTAAATGGAAGCTATTGCTTCCCACTCAGCTGGGAGGCTCCTAAATCACACAGCATCTCACGGAGCTTTGGGGCATGTCCCCTTGCTCACAGGCTGATTGCTAAATGTATATTCTAACTTCTCCTAGCCAAAAGCTAGTATGTAGGCTAGCTTCCATATAGGAACCCGTATTGTCTGTGGACTTAAGGATATGACCTTCTTAAGTCTCCAGTGAAAGGATCCCCCAAGCATTTTGAGGGTAATAGAATGCAGGTTGGCATTTGTCCGGGGATGTATTTAGTTGTTGCAGTATAAACGTAAAATTTTTAGGTCAGTATTTAAAGTGTGAGAACTGGACTTTTTTTTCTTTTTTATCACTAAGCAGTATGCAGCAGATTCATAAGATCGACAGGCCACCATATTAGAGAGAATAATCTTTGGGGAATACACATGCCATGAAAAGTTGCCCGTTCCCCATGATGCTATTGTTCTTCCAAATATAACTTTTCTTCCTCTCCTCCTCAAAAGCCCCAAACAGGATAGGGTTAAACCATTTAAGACTTTTTGAATGATCATCTATGGCGGTGCAACACCAGACTGTCATGTTGAATTGCCAGTATGTGAGTGGAGGAGGTAGGAAAACGAAATTTCAAGCATTATTCAATGTCTCTGCCAGTAGGTACAAGAAATCATGAAAAGAATTGGGCTAGCTGTGTAGCAGAACCTATTACAAATACAAACCTAGCATGGAAAGAATGCTGGGTTTTGTTTGTTTGGTTTGTTTGTCTTAATGCCCATGTCTGAACACTTCAGTAGTTTCATTGCAGTTTTAGAAATTCCGGGGGGGAATTTCTTCTTTAACAGAAGAAAGTAGATTCCCAAATGACACCATGCTGGGCTGCCTTGAGGTTCCCTAGGCAGTCATGGTTTTTCTCCCCCCTATGCTAGGTTTCAGATGATGTGATCTATCCGAGTTTGACTTGACCGGCTGGATCTAATTTGAACCTCCTCTGATGCCTGTTACATTATATTCTGGCCTGCTGGAGAGTTTGATTTAGGATTTAGACATATCTCCCTGAAGCAAACCTTATATCTTCCCAGTTTGAAGCTGTGGTTTCAAGAAAGGCTCAAGTATGTACGTCCAGAAGCTTTATTCTGTAGAGACTCAGTGTGAACATCTGATCTAGTTTGACTCTTTGGTCTTGTAGCCTACAAGGAAGAATTCCCCTTCTGCAATGAGCAGTGTCTGAAGTTAAAAATAGCAAAGGGTGTGTGTGGGGGGGGGAGGGGGGTCTCGGTTTTTGCTCACTATTTAGAAGATTCAAAAAAGGTCAAGGTGATGCAGTTTATTTCTATTCAGGTCAGACCTTTCTGGATAATCACCTTTTGGTATTTTACTTTAATTTCAATTCAAGTTCATTTTTCACTAGATTACTTTAATAACTTTGTGTTTCTGCCATGGTGATTCAAATTCAGTCCATTAGTGACCTCTATCTGTGAGAAGTGAATACTCATTGTTTTTCTTTCTTCTCATCAGTCTGCAGATTATGTAGGGGGGAAAAAAACCCAAAGGCTCTGTAGTTCTTTCAGAATATTTAGATTTCCGAGCCTGATTTTTCTAATACGGAGTTCAGTATGGGTAATGATATTTAACAACAGTAATAAAATGTTACAGGCTAATAGGCTACTAAATGGTTATTCCATATAGCAATCGACAGTATGATCAATATAAATAAAATACCAGTGCTATCCACTGCCAGTAAAAAGATTGTACAGTCAGGTAGACTAATGTTTTGAGACGCACAATGCTGCTGGATGTAAGTGAAATTTTATTGCCCCTAGTGCTTACATAACAAGGGAAGCTTGAGACAGGCTCAGAACATATATGTGATAACTAGACTTCGTGGTAGCAGTGTGTGTATGTCTTTAAATTCAGCTGTGCTTCTGCTGTGAACTTATGGGACAGATCAAGGACAGGCGAGGTGGGATGTGAGAAGGGTGTCTATAAACAGATGGTCTTTTAAGGAGACTTTTAAATCTGATTCCTAATCCCAGCTTTGTCTTCTGAGGGTTTTGAAATTGAAATTTCAATTTGAGTTGATTATCCTAAATGGTAATTGAAGACAAAGTTACTGAATTTCTTAGGTGGGTGGATACCATTATCTGACATTTTCCAGATGGTTTTTGATGGAGTGGTATTCAGGGATTTGGAATTTTTAGGAGGTTTTCTTTCTTTTCCCTTGGGCAGGTTTTACGCAAAAGACATTTTTAAAGACATTATTATTATTATTATTATTATTATTATACAACCATTATAATACCCTAGCCAACTTTCTTTCTTTTCCCCCGCCTTCCAAATGCTTTGCTTTTAAAAGTTACGTATTTTTTTTCTAGAACTACATGTTGGGGATAGGAATATGACTCCCAGCATCTTTTTAACTCTTTTCAGCAACGTGAACTCCAATTAAGTATCTGTTTATAGTAAAACACATACACACACTCACCTACACATCAAGACCCTTTTAAGACAGAGATTCTTTTCAAGGTTTTAAATATGGTTCTTTTTAAAGAGCTATGACACAAATATTGTAATAAAAATATCCTGTGTTCCGATGAATACAGAGACTTATTTCAGTAGCATGGAACAGTAAAACACTGTATTAGCAAAATAATCAGTGGTATTTTCAGTACATGGTCAAAATCTGTTAGAACCTTCATGGGTTTTTTTTTCTTTCTTTCTTGGCGAATTTCACATCTACTGGTCTTTTTTGGTTTTCTTTGATTCCTTCTACTGAGGCTCTTTGAAGTGATTCAAAATTAAACAGTAGCTACTTTTTTTTAGGGAAATTCATCATGGTATATTCAGGATTCCAGAAGAGTTAATGATGCAGAAAAAGTCCTGTAAAACATCTTTCTAAAAGAAGTCCTTCTCTTGTGGGCTTCCCACTTACTGGCCTCCTGTACCATTTGCAGTGAATTGGAACTCCGTTATTTATTTATTTTTCAAATACCACCTCTAACTTAATTTAATGTGGGATGTGTTTCTGCAGAAGCATGCAGCACCATGTGTCTCGAGTCTCCTGAACAAAGCAGTGTCGTTTTATGGATCTGTAATAAGGGAAAGTCAAAGAAATATCCTTGTATACTTTGGGAAGTCAAAAGGCCACATTCACGATTCTCAAACACTGGTCAGTTTATTCTGCTGATGCTTAATAAGGCCACACGTTTTCCGGCAGTTTAGTGGTTAAAGACCTCAGCCATTTTTTTTTTTTTTTTAAGCATTCACAGAGTAAATCTCTGGTCCTCCTACCCGTTGGGTGCTCATTAGAGGTGAGCAGTTTTTCTCACTTTCTTCCCTGGTTGCTTTTAAGGGAATGTGCAGGAAACTTGGCAAAAGTTCCTCTGTCCCCTTCAGTTCACAGGTCATGTGTTATATTTCAGTTCTCTTTATTAGAGCTTTCAAGACACAGATAAAAGAATCTTCTATCTGAACCTTTTAAGAACCTGAGGGCTTTTGGATTTAAACCCACCAAAAAATATCAGGTCTCAAAGTTCATAGAAGCTATTAGGTCCTTGGAATATCGAAACCCCCTTCAACAAAGAGTACAAGAACAGTGGCTCCTAAAGTCTGTTCACAAATATAGTGCCCACTGAAGTCAACAGAGGTCATGAGCTGAATGGAAAACATTAGACTCATATCAGTCCCGAAATAGGTCCATGTGCTGGTGTCACTCTTATCCCCAGCTGCCTAGGGGCGTCACTTCATGAAAATCCAGTGTCAAAATAGCCTTTGTGATAGTTCCTTTCCCACTTTGCTCCAGAACTTGGAACTCAAGTATTTTGAAGAAGGAATAATGCAGGGAATTCTAATACTCCTCATAGATAGAGGGAGGTGAACGTTACAGAAGTAGGTGGAGAGCATTTGACATAGAGGTTCCAGAAAATTCTGTCTAGGCTCCGAGGGATGAAATTGATTCATACCTAGCCTTTCCCCCTCTTCTTGTACCTTTTCCAATTATCACATGCGGGATTTTTATTGCTCACAACTGCCTCTGTGAGTTGGTCTGAGAGAGCCCTATTAGTCTAGTGTCTCACTGGATGATGGGAACCAGAAACAAGTAGAAGGCTACGTAAGTATCTGCATAGGTTCCCCTTGAGATCCTTTGGCTTTGCACAAAATGATGAACGTTACATTTTATCCCATAGATGTTGAATTCTCCAGATACAGTTTATAAGTTTCTTCCTTTGACCAACCTAACCGAAAAGATTAGAGTTGGATTTTTATAAAAATAGTAACAATTATTTCAATCACATAAATATTTAGATGTAAAAAAATAGCATTTCTTGTCTCCCCACCATTATATTAAGTACAAGTTTTCCTGTTATGGATGGCTTTAATTTTATGATGTAGGCCTTGTGATTTGGGACCTTAACTGTGGTGGAGGAGTGAGCGGTAGGGAGATTGTTGTGGAGGAAAGAAAATATATGTCTATATAAAGAAAACCTTATTCTCATGTCAGCACACTCCTTTCTACATTATGACTTTGGACAAATTACTTAATCTGCTGGAGACTTAATTTCTTTCTGCAGAGTTCCGCAGGTTGGTGCAGGGTCAGATGAGATTAATGTGTGGGAAAATACCATGATAATCATGCAGTGTTATAGTTCCATAAAGGCGCATTATTCAAATTGATAACATTTACCTATGCAAGACTGTCATATGCCAGGATAGTTCTAGGTCTTATATTAAGACAGTGTCCTGCCTTCCAGGAGCTTGGTTTTTGTGAATGCCATGAGATATCTATCACCCAAGCAGTAAAGTGTCAGTAAAGTGTCCACATCATTTTTTCCTTTCATTTAATGGTGCATTTCTTCTTTTGTGAGTTTTCTCTGTTTTGATGCAAGTATTCTTTCAAGAATCAAGGGTAATTATGGTGAGATCTGTGTAAGGGCCAAGCTTCCCATCCTTGACAGTTGGCTTAATGTTAGAAACTGAATTTATCACAAATGGATTCCACTGAGGATCTTTTGGGAGGAAACCATTAACATTCCCCGCAGTAAGGCTGTTTCTCTTCTTGGGTGCATTTATGCTTCAGTCATCCAAGTTACCTTTGCAAAACACAAGTCATTAGTAGAATATATGATGGTGTTGGGGCACCTGGGCGGCTTAGTTGGTTAAGCACCTGACTTTGGGCTCAGGTCATGGTCTTGTGGTTCTTGAGTTCGAGCCCCGTGTCAGGCTCTGTGCTGACAGCTCAGAGCCTGGAGCCTGCTTCAGATTCTGTCTGTCTCTCTCTCTGCCCCTCCCCTGCTCATGCTCTGTCTTCTCTGTCTCTCAAAAATGAGTGAACATTTAAAAAATTAAAAAAAAAAAAAAAATATATATATATATAGATATATATATGATGGTGTTTAAAACTTTGGTTTTGCAACATGAGGCAGGCTGGTGAAAAGCCTGCCTTTTTGGTAGAGCAAACCTAGTGAGCTCATTACCAATGAGTGGAAAGACTTGATTATTAAGATACCAAATTACTCTCCAAGGTTGGCTTATTTTGACATTGTTAGTGTCACAAACCCTTGTGGGACAGTTTTTTGCAACTTGTTTTTCCATAGTGTTTTTTCAGTTGCGTTTTTATAACTGTCACATCTGAGACATTTTAATTTTAAATGTTTCAAGAGTTAGCATGTTTATTTTACTTTCCTGATTTGTATACATGTAGGACCTTGTAAAGGTGAATTTGTAGTCTTTTACGGTTGCTTAATTGAAGCTTGCAGAAAACACATGCATATGGGAAGTGTATTCATAAAATGTATGGTTAGGTTGTGATTCTCGATCAGAAGAATGTTTTGATCAGTCATTGGACTTATGACAATCTGTATTTAATAATGTTCTTTTCAGTTTCTGACTTACAGTTTGCAAAGTTCTGACGCTGCCTTCCTTTTTCTTTTTCTCTTTTTTTTTTTTAATTGATGAGTATTTTAGCAGTATGTTGTGAAGTACCTGGCCATATAACTATATTTTTACGTGACAAATTACCTTTGCAGTTTGGCAAAATTAATCTGAGTGCTTTCTGTTCTGGCAGTGCTGAGTGACACAATAATAGCATTGGAAGAAGAAAATGTTTGCAACTACTCTGAAGAGTTCTGCTAATAAAACAAGAAGAATCTGGAGGTATATGTGTGGGAAGTTAGAAATGCACAAACAAATCTAAGTCATAGATACCATGGGGAGGGTGTACTATTACATTCTTAAGCTTGGTGGTGCTAATCTAGCCCATATGTCCCCCACAGAATGGGATAATGAGATAGCCCAAGTTATTTTCAATTGGACATTTTCTTTCCAAATAGGTCCTAAGGACACTCTAAATAAAGAGAAGCACAAAATGCAATGAGGGGATATATTTTTGTGTGAATGGCTTGATACTCATGAAGGAGATATGATTCTTTGAGAGACAGAAGGTATGCACCGGATGATAAAGCGTTTCCATTCATCCAGGAGGTGACTTTAGCACTTACTGTATGCCAGCCATAGAGTAGGACTGGAGAGGCAACAATGATGCAGGAGGAGCCCTGTCCTTGAGGTTGCCTAGGCTGGGGAGGAGAGAGGGAGACACAAAAACCTATTGCATTATACTTCTCCATGACCGAAGATTAGTCAACCCTAAGAAATGTGCCAGGAATACACAGTATTAATGAAAACCATGGACAGATTTTTCAACATCTTTAAATTTTTTTTAATGTTTATTTGTTTTTGAGAGAGAGAGAGAGACAAAGTGTGAGCAGGAGAGCGGCAGAGACAGAGGGAGACACAGAATCCGAAGCAGGCTCCAGGCTCTGGGCTGTCAGCACAGACCCCAACGTGGGGCTTGAACTCATGAGCCACAAGATCCTGACCTGAGCTGAAGTCGGATGCTTAACCGACTGAGCCACCCAGGAGCCCCTTCAATGTCTTTTAGTCTTTATGTCTAGTATAAAACGGGAGAAAACATTTTCTACTCACCGAGCTGTTCTTCTGAGAGGGTTGAGATAATTATATAAAATGACCCCCTGTGTGGCACACAGTAGAGGCTTAATAGATGCTGACTGCAGATCCTTCTCTCTCCAAATGATGATGATTCCCCTATGTTACTTTTCCCATTCTACAAATATCTTTGCCATTTCTCTGGAATCCCAAAAAGGCGTTTGACCCCTTGAAACGATTCACCACAAGATACAGCTTCTTCTGCAAAATAAAATCTCAGTAGTATGCGTGTAACAGAGCATGAAAAGGACAGCAAAGGAAATAAGCACTTCACACGGTGGCAGAATGAGCTCATAGCTAGTGGTGTATCTCACAGTCGGGGCTGGTGTCATAGGGGTCGTAGAAGGGAGGGGAACAGAAACGAGGGACACTTTCGTCTGAGTTCTGGGGAAATCAGAAAGTGGTGTCAACGGGGGCTTGTCGAACTTATGGTTTTGGCTGTTATGGTTGTGGATGTTGTTGTTGTTATTGTTGTTCATTGAAAGCACAGGCTTTGGCACTCGAAGAGTGCTTCTCCATGCAGCCCCCTTCACCTCCATGCACCCTTCTGGGTGGCCATGCCTGCAGCTTGCAACAAAGTCCTGCGTCCAGACTGTGACACTGGGCTTAGTGAGCTACGGGTAGTAGGTCTTTGCCATGTACAGAGATTTTTATCCGGATGAATTTTAAACGCTTGCTTCACACAATTCATCTCACACATGACTCTGGCAGAGTCCTGAGAGTATTTTATCGTAGAAGATTAACACGCAAATTATTGTTAGGTTTATATAATGCTTGGTTTGTACTTCTAGAATGATTGCACCTTGCTGGTATAATGACAGATGCCTGAATCCGAATGATGCTAGTGGATTATCAGTTTAATGTGGAACTATTTCTTCCAGAAAGTAATTTCCAGTGAAATTAAGCAAAGGGGCTTCTAACTGCTTCTATGGGAGATATTCTGAACAAATATAGTGCTCAAGGTCACTGGTCAAAAATACACAATGCTGGGGTTATTTTTCATTTATCACCGTAATTGAATGTATGTATAGTATAGAGTTTGCTTTCTACTCAACCATTAAAATTTAGGTGGTTTCCCCCCAGTATAAATCTATAAATTTATTGCTGTAGGAAATTATAGTTAACAAGCTGTTTAAGCATGTCCCAGACCTCCAAGTCCAGAAGTGCAGAAGCTTTTCCTGGGAAGATCACATAATATATAATGTGGTATATATACATATAATTAATTCAAATTGGAGAAGAGCGAAGCAGACACTAGAGCATATTTTGTAAGGTGTCCACATCTTGGTAAGTAGCTTCTGAACCAAACGTTCTACCCGGCGTAAAACAATAAGACCTTGTTTTGCTACTTTAGAACATGTAGAGAGATTAACATTCTTTGGAAATAGTTTAAAATTTTTCTTGACTCAAATAGGTAAGGAACAAGTCCAATAGTGCTGACAGCAGTGGAATTTAAAAACTCAAGTCTAATAATCTCTGAGTCCCGAAGGAATGCAAGGCAGACATCCGTTCTAGTCACGGGCTTGTAACTGGGGATTTGACAAAGGTTGAATCCTTACCGTGTGCCAAGCACCATGCTGTTTTGGCATTTGGGATATTCTTTCAAAGAAGACTTCATCCTTGCTCATCAAGAAATATGATGGGTTGGCCTAGAGATGCCCTTTGCCAAACTTGACTCATCCGTCTTAATTAACTGGAGAAGTTGGTTAAAAATCCAGGTTCCTGGGCCTTAGGCCTGGAGATCCCGATTGTTAAGCCTGTGAGAAGCCTGGGGATATGGATGCCCAAAGACTCATGGAATTGGAGTTTACTGACCTACATAATTTTTTTAGGATTTTTTTTTTTTTTGTGACCCAAGATTCAGTAGTTTTAGAATCATCTGGTTTATAGTCATTTGTGAATTTCTATCAGTAATTTTTCTGTGTATTTTGTCACAAAGAAAATACTGCTTGATTTAACCCAACTATTCTAGGAAAGAACCTTCAGAGGGCCAGACGCCCGGACTGGCTTCTCTCTTGGTGGCCACAGTCTCCGTATGATGCCTCCAGCTTCCATCCATGTTGCCTCAACTATTACACTGTGCTGTTTTTGGTATCCCTGCAATTACCCTCCTAAAAAACCAATGACATACTTTGGTCATCTACTACTTGGATTCCCTGTCCCTCTGGATAAAGCCCATCTAAGCTTGTTATCATAACCTGTGAGATCCATGAAATCTGCATCTCAAACCATCATTCAGGCCTCATTCTCAAGCGCCCATCTCCTGCACCCACCTTTATGATTAGGAATGGCCTCTTGAGCCTTTCCCTTACTGTTTATCCTTTATGTGGAATGTTACCTCCTCGCTCATCCATTTGGCAAACTCATTTCCTTTAAGACCCACACAAATGTCACCTTCCCTCCAGTCAAAATTACTCACTCCTTCCTCTGAGCTACTACAGCATTTTGTTTGTATCTTTATTATTCCCTGTTCATGTTGTGTTGTAGTGTGTCTGTTCTAATGTCAGTCTTTCCCATTAGATTCCAAGAACCTTGGCTCATTCATTCCGTCTCCTAGTGTTAACAATCATGCCCAAAGCACCAGGTTCTGCAGAAATGTAATTGAATGAATAATGCAGGATTGTGCTGGCCAATCTTGGAAGACAGAAGACTCATAATCTAATGATAGGGATGGCTTCCTCAGAAGTGCATTTTCATTCCCATAGACAGGTTGCCCAATGGGGACAAAATACAATGCCCACCTTTCTACCTCACTCTAAGCAGGTTTGTCAGGCAAATGCCTGCTGGTTAACCCAACCCTGATCAGCATCAAGCACTCCAAACCACACATGAGGCAATTCAGATGCCACACTGGAAGATCTGTTTAAAGAAGAAATAATTCCACTTGATGATCTATCTTTCTTGGCACTGAGTAAAACCATCAGTTAAGGTAGATGTGCACGCAGATGTGGTTAACCATAGATGAGAACTTAACTCATACCATTAACTTTGTGTATCTTTCTTGGCTTAATTGAAGAGAGCGAAGCAAAGAACTTGTGAAAATTTGTGCATTTGTACTCTCATTTTTTTGCCCTTTGCTTTTATTTTGTTGATTTTATCTCAGGCACATGATTTCCTGATGGAGATATCTGAGGAGCCAGGGCTCTCCAGAGAGGAGAAAAGAAGACCTGAAATCATAACTCCTTAATCACTCTGTCTCCACAAAGCAGGATCCACCTTAGTTGTCATGACGTGCACATGAAGAACATTTGAAGGTTACGATAAATTCTAAACTTTCCAGGTTTAATGTGGTCATAATGTGACAGACGTTGGACTCTCAGTCCTTCTGTGTAGACAAAAGATAATTCTAACAATACCTTGCTACTTTTCAAGGTGAATTATCAACTGATGGACAGAGGTGACTCTCATGCATGTGGCTCGCTGTGTGCAAAGTTTCAGCAACATTCTGATGCCTAATAGGTGGAAGATGGTGGGGCATAGTTTGATATGCTCCCACCTTAAACTTGACCCTTGGTTCCCTCGGGGCTGTCTGTATGTTGGCAGTGCTTTCAGTGCCAATAGGAAATACACAGAATGACACCTGAGTTGATTTTTGATAAGCCACTATGCTTTAATACTAGAGGCTTCGAACACCATCATAGAAGAGCTTATAATGTTAACTTTTGGGACTGTTAGAAACAATATGCTCTTTTCATTTTGAATCACACTTAGTATTAGCAAGGCCATATTGTCAATCAGGGGATTAGGCATCACCATAATAATAATAATAACAACAGCAATATATAAAAGTATGGATCATAGGCGAGGTTTATTTAGAGTATGCTTATGAAGTTCATGTATATTATCACACTGAAATCTTCATGAAACTATAAATACATTCTGTTGAGTAATACTGCTAATAACCCAATTTGACACCAAAGAAACTAGAGTAGAGAAAATTGCCTTAGGTTGTTTATCTTATTTCGTAGCTATTATCTTTATAGGATAGGTGAGCACTGGTAATTTCCAAAATCAACATTAATTTGTTTTTTCCATGCCTTAAAAATCAAATTCAGAGGTGATGGCTCATTGTCCAGTAGGGAATCTGTGATGTAACTTTCTGTATATGATTTTTTTTAGTGGGTAACTATTTAGGAAATCATTCTTTGCTCTTTGCCTATTTTTTGAGTGAAAATGGTTGTTGGGTTTCTCAAGGTATTTCTGTAAAATGGGAAGAGAAGAAGACTCACTAGTTTGAAAATAAAGTATGGCAACTCTCATCCCATTTTCTGTATTAATGAAAGTCTATAGATAAATGCCTGATTGTGGGGTACATGTTTTACAGAGAACACTTTCCATTCTTTTCTTTACCAGCACTAATAATAAATAGTTAAATGAATTGATTTGAGAGTCACCTCCTTTTCCCTGTGGAGGTGATAATGGACAATAGAATGACCAGAGGGCAGATAATAGCGTAAAGTCAGTGGCCCCTGAGAGAGCCTGGAAATAGTGGACAATTGACTGTGTTATAAATAGGTCAGATTCTCTCCTTTTCTAGATCTATGTAATTGCTCAGCCGGTAGACTATATTGGGTGAAAAAACGAGACAGAGATGGGCTGGAAAAGGCTGCTCTACACTGATGATTTGAAAATAAGCGCACGATGCGCTTGAAAGTCTTCACCCTGTTGAATGACATTTGGCCATCTCTCCCTTTGTGCATTTTGTACTGATGCACTTATCTCTGCCTATAGCAAAACTGTGTTTTCTGAATTCAGGGATCGTAGTGAAGACCTTCCAAGTAACTGTCCTTCCCGGGTCCATGTAAATGTTATCCATGCTGCCTTAATTCTTTAATTTAAACTCCTTCATTCCTTCGTTCCCCTTTAGACAGCTAGACCCTGTCTACTGGTGTTTCTGGGTTCTTCTGTCACCGTATGCCTACAATCTGTCATGAGGCAGCTCTGGATGAGTGGCATACTTGAGTCAGTATTCTTGAATCACACTGAGTATTAGCAAGGCCGTGTTGTCAGTGACCTGAGTTAATCTAGATGAGCTCATTGATGGAGTTATGAAAGCAGGATCTGCCCAGGCACGGGAGCAGTTTAGTGAATGGCCCCGTGGCCAGCCAAGCTCCATACCACATGAAAACACCAGTTCTGTTTGGCCCTTCGGGGATTCTGTGGTGTTTCTTTCTGCAGCAGTCTGAATTTGGGCTGAATTGGGTGGAGCCAAAATATTTGCTATCTACAGTTTGCCACCGAGAGATGATCAGGTCACGTGAAAGAAACCTAAACATACTAGCGTCGCCCCTGCCAGTAGTGACTGCCTGGTTTGTCTGGACCGTATGCTTCTGGAACAGATCAGCCTGTGACCCCGTGTCACTCTTCCTCTCCACTCTGAGTGCTGACCCGATTGGTTTTCTCCTGGACTTCAGGGTGGTTATGTGTCAGCTTGAGCTCGTTGTTCGCAACTGAGTCCCAACAGAGAACTTAATTCATATTTCGTTGTTAAGCAAGTTATGCTGTCTACAGCCATGATTTGAGCCATATTTGATTACTCCTTTTATTTCATTTTCAACTCTTCTATCTCTAGTTTTATGCATCTTTTAAAAATGCTGTCCATCTTCCCCTTTCACTTTGGTTCCCTTGTGGCCTCCGTATGTCTTTCCTACCCTGACCTTCCCACCATAGTTACCTTAGTCTTCCTCATTCCAGGGCTGACGACATTACTTTTCATTATTTACAGGTCAAGCCTAAACTTCTTAGCTTGATACTCAAGGCTGTCCTTCTGTAGCTCTCCCTAATCTTCCAAGGAAAGTTTATCTTCTCTTCTGAACTAAATTTAGAGTATGGCCTTACTTTTATCTTTATGGTAGTCTTACTGTGGTGTACATTTTTACCAAGTGCTTTGTCTCCACTATCTGTGAGCTCATCTAGCGCAAAGATCATGCTCAATAAATGTTTGAGGAGCTAAACTGAACTCAGGTAACTGACCCCAACCACCGCTGTGAAATTTGCACACGGCACAAGTCCGTGTCTCCCTCTATACTGCTTCCCATCAGATTTTAAATATGGAAAAAATTAATAGTGACAAAGTTTGCACAGATAACTCTTACATTTTTGAGTTTTAAAGTTATATAATGGAATAAGCTCCCTTTGTTCCCTTAGTGGAATTTTTTGTCAAAGCAGTGTACTCTTGCTTTGAAAACAGGAAGGTAGAACATTCCAACAACATCATGAACCCTCTGTTTATATTTGCGAAACCTGTAGTCTTTCCAGGCCTGGAGGCAAGAGCAAATAGACATAATCAGAGGCATTAGAACTTGATTATGTTGAATTGGATTCTTATAACTGAGGCTTGATAGCCAAAATTAGTGGTGTGGTAGTTTATACTGAAAGAGATGTTTGCGTTATTGCAAAACCATAGACTTCAGCTTGCTGGAATCTTTGACGGCATCTGGATGTTTTGAAAAAATACAGCAATCACATGCTTTTTATTATCTCTATAATTGTGTTCTTTTTACAAGGGAGCTGCATAAAGACATAGGGTTGGGGGTAATGCAAGGCCATGACGTTTGGATTCAGATTTGAATCCTGGTCCTGCCTCAGCCAACTAGGGTAACTAGAGCTTGTTCGTTTTTTCTTTCTTTCTTTCTTTCTTCTTTCTTTTTCTTTCTTTCTTTCTTCATCTTTTGGGTCTACTTTCTCAGTGTTTAAATAGAGGAAAAATAATATGCATCTCATAGGATCACCATGGCAAATCGATTCGTGATGCTTGAAACATATCAAGTACTAGTCAACATTAGCGCTCTACCCCTTTGCCCTCTGACTTGAAATAATATGAATTCTGTGGCTTATAAATGGCAATTTTTTTCCTACGTGGACAAGACAATTCTTCAATACTGTGTCACTTTTCCCCAAAGGATCTCTGTAGGGACACAGTTCCTCCTACTCAGTTTCTCCATATCACTATTTATTTCTAGGGTCCAGAAGAGGATACAATACCCCAGAAATAGCCATTACTCTGTCTCAGGATACTCACTGCTGAAAAACTCTTAAATCACTTATTTTTATGGGAAAAAAATCTTTCCAGCAGTCTCATCGCCTCAAAAGCAGTGGGTATCCTGGATTATTAGAAAGGAATTATCCAAAGAAAGGACTCTTAAAAACAACTGCCTGCAGAGGAGTCTGGCTTATCAACAGGCAAAAAGGAATTTTTCTATTAAATTTCAGCTTGTCACTACAAACATGAAAATAGCAACAGTCATAAAATATTCTTGGGGACAGTGCTGTGAATGTTCACCACTAGGTGAAATTCTCAAGTAAGAGCTTCTAAGAATGAACATGAACCGTTCGAGAACCCTAGGGAATGTCTATTAGGAAACAGGTAAACAACAAAATGGAAGCCATGACAAGAGAGAGCAGACAAGGCAAATTAAGGTAAATAATTTCATTGCAGACCACACTGTGGAAAATCGATGTGATAGAGACACAGTTCATTTAGCCTGAATGACCAATGTAATTATAACTGAATAATGAATATTTTTTCTTTCTCTGCATAATATTAGTGTTACACTACCATTATGAAGCTGTTTTTCATATGAACACATCACAGCTATGCAAAATTATATTTATTGACTCCTTTTTGGGGAAAATCAGGGTCATGTTAGCCTTTTACTTAGATTTCAGTTTAAAGGCTTATCCATAGTCTGGAAACACAGTGTTAGAAGATAAAGAAAGATCTACACTATACAACATGAATGTTTTGTTTTTTGGTTTTGGTTTGTTTGTTTGTTTTTTACTTTTAACAAACAGATACTGGAACTTACCCTTGATTATGCTTTTCTTTGTATGGAGATATTGATCTCCTTATGTAAATACTCTGTAAATCTGGAAGGGGTTTATGGGAAAACTGTCTATAGCATTCCCTTTGTTCGTGATGAAAATAACAAGAATAATCATCTGATGGTTTTAGCTTAAGTTTGGTCTTTCATGATAAGCCTCCTGTTCCGTGTTTCTGTATTTCTCAGTCATTCGCATAATTTCTATGAAAATGGATAGCAAATACATTCCTGAAAACAACAAAACAAGTATTCAGATAATTCTTTGCCTTTAAGTGGTGGAGAGATTAGTAAATAAGGAGATCCAGAGGAAATCTCTAATTTCATTTAACTGGTAGTTTGAGTTTGAATCTGACCCCACCCTTTTCCCAGAACTTCTCTCTTCAAAGTTAAGAGCATATTACTCAGCATTCAAGAATGAAATCTTGCCATTTGCCATGACGTGGATGGGGCTAGAACGTATTGTGCTAAGTGAAATAGTCAACCGGAGAAAGACAAATACCATATGATTTCACTCATATGTAGAATTTAAGAACAAAACAGATGAACATAGGGGGAGTGGGCAGGGGATGGGAACAGAAGAGACGGACACAAACCATAAGAAACTGTTAATGATAGAGACAAACAAGGTTGACTGAATGAGGGGGAGTGGGGGATGGGCTGATGGGTGCCGGGTACGAAGGAGGTACTTGTTTGTGATGAGCACTGGGTGCTGTATGTATATAAGTGATGAATCACTGAATTCTACTCCTGAAACTCATATGACCTGTAGGTTAACTCACTAAAATTTAAGTACAACTTTAAAATGAAAACAAAATTAAGAGCACGTTGCAGACGGAGAAGTGGGAGTTGGTATCTGTGAAATGTGTGAATATGACCCTCAGACCACAGTTGAAAGTGATATAAAGAATAGGATGGGGTGGGGCGCCTGGGCAAATCAGTCTGTTAAGCGTCCCGACTCTTGATTTCAGCTCAGGTCATGATCTCATGGTAGGGGGATCTAGCCCCCCGTGGGCTCTGCACTGACTGTATGAGCTTGCTTGGGATTCTCTCCCTCTCTCCCTCTTTCTGCCCCTCCCCACTCACATGACACAGCTGCACTCTAAATCAATCAGTCAATCAATAAACAAACATTAAAAAAACTAACAGAAAATTAAAAAAAAGATAGGATTATTTGGAAAGTTAGGAAATGGGGTCAGAAAGACAGAAGCTTAAGAAACACCCCAGCAAGTCACTGGTAGGGATAACCTCCAAGAATTTCTTTTTCTGTGTGCAGTAGCTCTTACCCTTCCCGAAGGGATGGTTATTGGGAATGGATAAAAATGTGAAATGTTTGTTTTTTTCATGTTGTTCCATCATTTAACTCTGTAGAGCCCAAGTGACAGCAGCAGTGGTTCCGGTGTCACCTCCACTGGTCTTGTTTAATGGGAATGGATGGGAGGGGCAGTTCCCTGTGGTCACGGCATATCCAAGAATGACCCCCATAGAGGGAACCTCAGGCACAGTGTGGTCGTTCATTGTTGGAATTAGTGGGCTGAGTTTGAATCCCAGCTCTACTATTAACTAACTGTGAACTTTGGGGCAAAGTATACCATTTATCTAAGTCTCTTCTGTAAACTGCACACATTAATATTTTTTTAGAGTTATTATTAAATGATGTAAGAGATGAAAAGTATCATACATAATGGGATCTTAGTATATTGCTGTTAGTTTTATGTGTTGGGCTAATCACCACTGTATCCTAAGATGGATGGATAGATGCATGGGATGGATGAATATGTAGAGAGGTTCTGCCCTGAAATGTCTAAAAGATTCATTTTAATTAAGATCGTGGTGGGCCTTACTGGTATACCTGAAGATTTAATTTAATTGTTGCTGGAGGGAAATTATGGTATGAAGTGAGAAACTTGAATGTGGGACTCATTCTTCATAATCCTTTTCATTTTTGTAACTCAAGTTTCTTTTATTCCTTAAAGCTTTCATTTTGGTTTTGCTTTCTGGTCTCCTGCAGTAGGTAGGGCGTATGTAATCATCCCTTTCTCAGAGAATCCCGAAGAGAAAAATGCAATGCTGAAGGGCATGTCCCTGTGTTTTGTGTACCTATAGTCATCCTATCAACAGTTGATGCCGTGGATTGAATTGGATGGGCAGTGGGAGATACCCAGAAAATCGTTCAGTTGGTGGGCAGAAGGTCTGAGTTTTAGTTCTGCCCCTAAAAAAGTCTTTGATGTCTGTCAGATTGCTCAACCTTCTTGGACCTCAGTTTCTTCATCTGTTCTCCACTGGCAAGTTCCAGTAATTGTGTAATTATCGGAATCTGGGGAGCTAGCATTAGAGATTCGGAGCTTGGCTCTGGATTTTGTCTGCTTGGGCTTGTAGCTGCCTTCCCTACTTCACAGATTTGGCACCTTGGCAAGGTACGTAATCCAAATAAGCCTCACTTTTCTCATCAGTGCAGTGGCAAGGGCCTTTAAATCAAAACCTCCTTAAAGAGTTGCCTTAGGATGAAACGAGGTCGTACGTGGAGAGTTGTTTAGCATAGTACCTGGTGCAGTTATGTGCTCTATAAATATTAACAAGTTTTCCAGCATGGCTTATTAAAAAAAAAATGATATGGTAAGTTTCTCTGATGTTTTGAAGAGCAGCAGACGTTAATGTGTCCCCTCATTACGCACCCAGCAGCTTAGGTCATGCCCTTCAAAGCTACCAAGGGCAGATGATCACAGAAGAACATCTCACAGGCTTCTTCAAAGAGAGATAGAGTCCCTCTAGCTCCCTCTAGGAGCTCAGTAAATGTTTGACAATGCTAATGCTGATGATTGTCAGAGCATGGAGTTTCCTGGTGCAGACAGGTAAGGCACGGGGACCTTTTGGCTTAAGGAAGGATTTGGAAGGCTGATTATGGAACCTTTGGTGTGAGGGAGCTATTCCAGTAATCCTTCCAGAAAGAGGCCTAAACTGCTGTAACTAACAAGTCAGGTCTCTCTTGTATCTGAGGTTTCTGCCATGCATTAAGTCTCTGGAAATTTACCAGCCTCACCTCCCGGATCTAGTTTCAGAAGACTGCAGAGGTAATGGCATTTTTTGATGCCAGGTTCAAGATGTGACTCTCACGTTTATTTTTAACTATGGGAGTTTTGCAAATTAAAGACTTTCAGGCTCAACACACACCGCAAATAAGGCTGAGAATACTTAGAGAGCAGCCACCTTCCACCTGTTGGCTCTTTTCTTTTGCTTCAAGTAAGGTCGTAGGAGTGTCTGCCTTAGTCATTGTTATGAAATGCACACCCGCTCTCCTTCTCAGCCTTCAGACAGAGGAAAAGGATGCAATGGATAATGCGATATAAAAGTTTATTGGCCAAGAAACATGCGATCAGGACAGAATGTGATGATCAATTTTCTTAGAATGCAACCAGAGTATTTAGTATGGCCAACTTTTAAATGCTTGCCCCAATATTCCACATGCCCCCCCTCTCTTTTTCTTTCTCCTTCTCTTGGTGATACCACTGGGATCATGTATGGGTTCTTTTTCCTTGTTGAACTCCTTGGAACGACAGCTGTCTACGTCATATTTTATCCCGAGTTCCAGCACTGATCAGGTAAAAAAGTTAGCGATTCAACACATATTTGTGGAAAGAAAAGAAGGAATCAGAGGGGAGAGAAGGAAGGATAAAGAGGGGGGGGGGAAAAGGGGAAGATTTCAAGTTCCCTCCAACAGGCGATCATAATTTTGTTGGTGGTGGTGTTTCTGCACTGTGATTTTGGAAAATGACAGAGCCTTTTTGTCTTATTGAAGAAATAGCATAACAAATGACTTCTGGAGTACAGTGAAACTCAGCTCTGTGTGCTTGACACAGTTACCCAAATTACTGTACAAATAATAGATTCAGCTTTATGTTCATTAGCTTATAGGATAAGGCATATACTTTTTAACATGAGTTTGAAGTTTAAATTGGAAAGAAAATCTCATCTGGGGCAGAAAAGTCAAGCTTCACTTCTCTTTCCATTCTCAGGTAGAAGAAAGGGGAAACACATTTTATTTTATTTTTCAAAGCACTTATTTATTAAAGGACTTCATTATGCTCTGCAAGACACTACGTATATGTAAGTTTAAAAAGGATGCATGACTGGGCCAGCAATCAGCAGCTATTTATAAAAGTCCCAATACCAGAAAGTTCCAAGTACCAGTTTAGTGGTCTTGAGGGATTTAGTAAACTGTCATCTTACAAAAAAATTTAAAAAAAAATTACTGCAGAAGACAAGCATTTGTCAGTGAGTGGTCACAGGCTGCAAATACTCTTTCTACAGAATGGAAGTATTATGTGCTTCATTCCCTGAAATATTAGTCGAGCTAAGAAACACAGTCCAGGTGGGGCGCCTGGGTGGCTCAGTCGGTTGAGCGTCTGACTTCGGCTCAGGTCATGATCTTGCAGCTTGTGAGTTCGAGCCCCGCGTAGGGTTCTGTGCTGACAGCTCAGAGCCTGGAGCCTGGGGCCTGTTCCGGATTCTGTGACTCCTTCTCTCTCTGCCCCTCCCCTGCTCATGCTCTGTCTCTCTTTCTCTGTCAAAAATAAATAAACATTAAAAAAAAGTATAAAAAAGAAAAGAAATACAGTCCAGGAGGCACCTGAGTGGCTCAGTCGGTTTAAAGGTCCGACTCTTGGTTTAGGCCTCAGGCCATGATCTCATGGTTTGTGGGTTCAAGCCCCATGTTGTGGGTATGCAGCCGCTTGGGATTCTCTCTCTCTCTCTCTCTCTCTCTCTGTCTGCCCCTCCCCTGCCCGTGTGTTCTCTCTCTCTCTCTCTTTCTCAAAATAAGAAAAACTTAACAATTAAAAAAAAAAAAAAGAAATACGGTCCAGGATGTACAACATGTTCATTTTTTTTTTTTTTTTCGAAGCTGGCCAGTGGCATACATATAACTCTAGGTCCTATCAGACCCACATCTTTGCCGCTTGAATGCTTATTTGATGCTCCACCCCCCACCCTTAACTGAAGCTGACATTCCAATTAAAGCGGATAATGACTTCAACTCACTTAATAGAGCTGAGAATCCCTCCCTCTTCATATGGGATATTTCTTCTTGATCCATTGTTTGTAAAATTTAATTCATTGACTTTGACCAAAGTAGTTAGCATTGTCAATAGGAGTGTAGTGTTACCGAGTGTTGGGGTTATGTTTTTGTAGCCATTTCTTTCTGAATGTAAAAACAGAGAGCTGCTGCTGTGAATTTCAATAAATTTGGCCTGGTTAGAACAGAACGGTATCACGACAGGATGCTGGGTAAGGTGATTCTAAGGTTCTTTTCCCCTAAAGGCGGCTTGCTGATGATGAGTCAGAGATGGCACTCTGTCATGAGCCAGCCTCACACGCCCTCACCCCCTGGGTATACATCACACCCCGCAGAAGGCACTGATTATGAATTAAAGACCTATGACATCATCTAATAATGCCTGCCTAATGGAGAGAAGGTATCATTCTGGTAATGTAATTTTGGTCCTTAGACACTTGCAAGTTAGAAATTTGATACCGTTCTTCATGCAAAAGCTGTCTTTATTGAAAGGTAGAGATAGGAAATTTACAGGTGGTAAGGTACTGAAGGCTTTTCACATCGAATTTACAGTCGATTCAGATCCTGATATAAGAGGGGCTGAAGGAGGCTGGAAGCCCTCATAATCTTGCTGTACCTTCAGAGAGGAACTAGTCACTGTGTCAGAATATGCCCAGATTCCTGGTAAGATTATGCACAGATCGGCCATGGAAGTATTTCTCCTCTATGTAAAAATCTTAAAATGAATCTGGCAATGAGAAAAGAAAATGGGAAGAAAAACCAAATAGTGAAAACTAGAAAACAATAACTGTTACACTGTTAATGATTAGAGGAAGAAAATGAGCATTAAAATGTATACTGTTTCTATTTTCTAGCAGGTGAGATGGTAATACAGTATGGGTAGGAGGGATGTAAGTAGAAATTTGCTGTGAAGTTGATAAATTCAGTCTTATGAATGTAGATATTTTATACTTTTA
Source organism: Lynx canadensis (assembly GCF_007474595.2). Lineage (NCBI taxonomy): Eukaryota > Metazoa > Chordata > Mammalia > Carnivora > Felidae > Lynx > Lynx canadensis. Next base: position 128,883,660 of record NC_044308.2, read on the forward strand.
AGATCCTAAGATGGTTGTTAACTGGAATATCCAGATGATTCTCTTAAATTAAATCAAAGCATGAGTTACCAGGCTGTGCAGTCTGGACATTTATTTTTTTTTAATTTTTTTCAACGTTTATTATTTTGGGGACAGAGAGAGACAGAGCATGAACGGGGGAGGGGCAGAGAGAGAGGGAGACACAGAAATCGGAAACAGGCTCCAGGCTCCGAGCCATCAGCCCAGAGCCTGACGCGGGGCTCGAACTCACGGACCGCGAGATCGTGACCTCGCTGAAGTCGGACGCTTAACCGACTGCGCCACCCAGGCGCCCCAGTCTGGACATTTAAAATGTCTTGAAAGTTTGGTATTCTAGAGATAATTGTATAAATTTTATCTGCAATATTTACCAGTTTGAGAGAATGCCCACTGGCTGTTGAAATTAAGCACATGGGAGTATGTGCAGGGCACCGTCATCTCTTGGTAGGAGCTTTATTCAAGATATTCACCTTACCTTTTTTTTTTTTTTTTCAACGTTTATTTATTTTCAGGACAGAGAGAGACAGAGCATGAACAGGGGAGGGGCAGAGAGAGAGGGAGACACAGAATCGGAAACAGGCTCCAGGCTCCGAGCCATCAGCCCAGAGCCCAACGCGGGGCTCGAACTCACGGAGCGCGAGATCGTGACCTGGCTGAAGTCGGACGCTTAACCGACTGCGCCACCCAGGCGCCCCTCACCTTACCTTTTGACAAGTTCTATCCTGCATCCCAACACCCAGTGGGACTTTATTCATAAAACACAAAACAAAACAAAACAAAACAACAACAACAACAACAAAAACAGGGATAACATTCATTGGGAAAAACGTTTTAAACTTGGAAAATGGAATTGTAGCCTGAGCTTGGCCTGGAGAACCACACATTCCTTGGAAGGAACCTAGTTTCAACCCAGTGATTCTGCACACACTTTTCCCTGCAGGGGTATAGCTGTACCTGGAAAGAGTTGTAGAAAATGGGTAAGTTGGTCCTAGAGCCAGACTCCTGGGTTCAGATCCCATCTCTTCCTTGGTGCTCAGTTGCTCTAGACAGTTATTGTGTCTCTGCACCTGAGTTTTTCCTTATCTACAGCACAGAGATAATATCTACCCTTATAAAGTTGTTGAGAAGATTTAATGAGTTGATGGTGCAATCTGCTCAGAACCAGCATGGCAGGTAGTCTGTGCACGTCATGTATTAGCTATTTCTATTAACTATAAAGAGTGCTTTTCTAGCACAATTTCTGTCCCGTTTGTCATCAACTAGTAAACGACTTTGTGAGCGTTCCTTGCTTTCTGAGTGATAAACCTAAAAAACATAGGCCCCGTTACTCAACTGGAAGCTAAAGTCATGACTAATTTATAGTGTTCTCTTTAAAGCTTTTTTTTTAATTAGATAGCTACATTATTAGTTTGCAGATACCTTGAGACCAGAGTGCATATCATATTCGTTTTGTAAAACCTCCACGGCTCCTAACCAAGTGTTGAATGAAGTGATGAACAAATCTGCTTGAACTGCTTTTTCCCTACATTTATAGTGTGAATATTAAAGTTTGTGAATGGAATACCCAGATTTTTCGAAAGGAGACAGACCACGTGAGGTACCCACACAGGCCCAGAGATTATAAAAACAAAAGCAAACAAAAAAAGACACTTCTCACAACTGCTTTTTGTAAAGGATCATGTCATATTAGAAAGAAAATGGTGATTGCACCAATAGTTAATCTGCGACCCTTTTTAGGATGTAAAGCAGGTAACGGGCATCTCTAAAAAGTGTTTCTTATGATGTTCTAAGCATAGGTCATAAGAATAAGGAACCCTCTGTGTGGTCTGTTTGCTCTTGGAATACTTACGTCCTGCTCACGTATGTGTTTTCATCTGGTTATGAAATTGTCATTTGGTAAACAAAACCAGAGGCAGAGGGCTCTCATTTGCCCCCAGAGTTTTGGTCTGCTTTACCAGGGGATTTGCATTTCCACCCTGCAACATTTATCCTTGCTTCAACATTAATTTAAAAAAAAAAAAAACAAGGAAATGAAAACAAACCGAGAAAACAAAGTGGATAGGTTGTGGGGGGAGAATCAGAGTCACAGGGAGGTGCTTAGCTGATTTTAATGAGAAGCAAAGCAATGGCCAATGTTCCTGGATAAATGTCGATATGCATTATTAAGTGAAACAGTGGTAAAATATAGACTGTCAGAAGCATTTTTCTTCTGGAGACATGGGGAGAATTGAAATGCACTTTCAAAGGAGACGTCTCTTTCAGTGTTTCTTCAATCATTTTCTGTTTGAAGCTTTAATTACAGTGCTTCTCGCTACCTAATGCTTTCAGTTTAAAATCACATCGCAGAGGAGAGGGGAAGACACAGTTGTTCAGACGAACAGTAGCCGTAACATTAGCATCGAGATGTTTATTCACCGGGGTCTTCCCCCTATGTGATTCCTTCAGAGATCAACATTTTGTTTTGGGAATGCTTTTGTATCATGCGTGTAGGACACAATGTGTCTTTAGAGTAATTGCTATGATATTGCTATTGCCAGAGCAGATAATAACTTCCAGGAAATAACGTTTCCCGAAATAAAGGAGCTGGCTAGCTCCATGGTCTTCTCCAGGTTTCGCAGTGTGGGTGGCTAGTGGCTTCCGAAGAGTTTAGTATCCTAATCAAAGAAACCTGTATTTAAAATATACTCCTAGATCTAGATCTGGAACATATAAGCATATACATACATATAGATCTATATCTCTACACATGTATGCATGTGTATATACATACACTTATAACTGTCATCGTTACTCATGCTGAAGAATTTGTTACTCAGCCTAGTCGATACATACTCTTTGAACACATGCTCAGCTTAGGGGTGCCGAGGGGCAGAAGACTGAGCCTCTATCTCTCAAATTCCTCGTGGCCTGGGGGTGGAAAGATACGTGAGGAAATATCATTGTGGTGGTTAGCAGGGTGTCTGCAGCGGCTTGACAGCCAAGTAAAAATGAGCCTCATTTCCCCTGTGGGATCCTGAGAAGGCTCCAGAAGGAAGTGACCTTTGCGCTGGTCTTTGAGGAAGGAATTAGCTAAGCAGATAAGCAGTGAAAGGTCTATCAGGAGCAGTAGGTGATCAATTTGGGGCTAAATGGACATCAAAATGAGTATGAATTCTTTTGTTACCAAATAGTTTAGATGTTCTCTGAATGCATTGTTCTCACTGTCCAGAGGGAAGGGAGTCACGGAGCCAAACCACAGTTGCTTGTAGTAAGGACTGTATGTGATAGGCGATATGTGTATATATACATGTATATGGGATACATAAGGCCCTTTATAAAGCTCGTTTATATTTTATTTCATTTTTAAGTCGTAGCAGTTCAGCAAGATAGATGACTAGGATCATTATTTTTTCAGGTAAGGAAAGGGAGGCTTTCCAGAAATGGTGTCCCTTGCAAAAGGTCACATGGTTCAGTTTCCCTCCAGCGACGTTCCTGGACTCACCCCTGGAACCGAGTCTGCACTGCCCTTCCCATCCTGAGGGTGGATGGTGGGTTCTGGGTTAGATTCCAGGGTTCCAGTACCCAGGATCCCCCACGTCAACAGCATTTAGTCGGTGGCTTTCCTTAATCATTAGTCACTGATGATGCACAAGTAGTTAGTGGTAGTCAGTGCACCTGCTTGGTCACTATGACTTCATGTGAAATTGGCAAGATTTTTTATCTGTTTCAGGAAGCCCATAGGATTTGAGCAAAAATGTTGACTTTGTCACAGTTCTGCCAGGTCGGCTTCCCTTCTCCTGCCAGGAACTCAAACAAATCTCTTACTGCTGTAGGCTCATTTCCGTACTTCAAAGTATTTCTGCCAGACAGACCTTGCCTGTTCTACCTCTGACTCTTCAGGGATGGGTAGGTTTGTTTGTTTGTTGGCTTGTTTGTTTGTTTGTTTATAAATTATTACTTATTTACTACCTGGGAGGCGTATACCCACCTGGGAGGAGCAGTTTTGATTTTCCTCATTTGTACAGGGGCGACAGTGTGACCATATAACTAATTGAAACTGGGTCCAGAATCAGGAAGTAATGAGCAGAAAAATCCCTTAACCTATAAAAATTAGAAGTGATGTCATACAGCAAAGGACCGCCTCCTCCTAAAGACAGTCTTCCCATGTAGTATCCATTTTATGCAACAAGGAATTTGTAACGGCTAAAAAAGAAAATGTTGCTCATAAGCAGAAAGTTGAAAGATGCTATATGTACCAATGTGACTAGGCTGCTTGATTTTGGATTCTGCGATGCTTGTGAGAAATAAAAGAAAAAAAATGAAGAGGATGTGAGGGCGATCTGGCTGCGACATCTGTCACCCATTGATCGCCAGGGTTGATTCGGCTGATCTGGCTGGCTAGGCGGGTGTCCCCTTCCTCCCTCACCGCTCCATGTGCGTCCCTCCCGAAGCTGCGCGCTCGGTCGAAGAGGACGACCTTCCCCGATAGAGGAGGACCGTTCTTCAGTCAAGGGTATACGAGTAGCTGCACTCCCCTGCTAGAACCTCCAAACAAGCTCTCAAGGTCCATTTGTAGGAGAACGTAGGGTAGTCAAGCTTCCAAGACTCCAGACACATCCAAATGAGGCACTGCATGTGGCAGTCTGCCTTTCTTAAAAAAAAAAAAAAAAATATGAAGAGTATTCTTTTCTTTTTTCCCTACAATTAAGATCTTTTTGACTAAGAAAAAAATGCAGAAGAGCAATTACTCCGTTACTTTAATTACTCTCCTAATTATAACGATAACCTTGTCACATTATCATAATTCCCCAAACAGAAAATGCAGGCTCCAAATTGCACCAATATTTGTTAATTTTACCTTGTTAACGGCTCACTGTCAGTGCGCGGAGCACTAAAAATGTTCCCATTACCTTTCAGCAGCAGGGTATCTATTTTCTTCTCTCTCTCTTTCTCTCTCTGTCTCTCTTTTTTGCCTCTGAAAATGACGTTGCATGCTATAGAACATGTTTGTGTTCCGCCACCCCATGATACGAACACAACTTTTAAACACCTCCTCGCAGCTTCCAAAACTATCTGCGGAGCAGTCTGTCGTCCCCTGGCTGCTTGATGGTGACAGAGAGCTGGGCACGTATCTGGAGAAGGGAGATCCCAGCCTGGCAGGGGGTGGGGGGGTGGGGGGGGGAAGGAGCTATTTATCAAGGTATCTTACAGTCTCAGTTAATGTTGCTGTAAAACGCTACCCTGAATGTTCTGTGAGATTATATCTGCTAGAAATTTGTCAGCCATCGCCAACATACGGTAAGGAATAAGGACATGTGTTCTTCCAGCCAACTTAAAATAGTCTGCATTTCTTTGCCCTCATTTTCAAAGACACTGACAACCAGGGACACTTGCTTGATGGTGCCATCTGTTAGATTGTGAACTGTGCAGCGTGAGTGCTGGGATTCTACTAGAATGCTCCCAGAACCCTGGCAGGTAGACATCAAGGCATCCTAATGCATGAGTCTTGCCCACGTGCAAATCCTCCCTCCATTATTACAGCAGATGATATTGCTGATGTCCGATCAAGTCGCAGAATGACTGTTTGGTTTATAATGAAAATGTAAGGGTGAGACAAAATAGAATCATACCAGAAGCCTTTCCAAGTGGAACGGTAAATCTCCCTTATTTTAAGATGTGGGATAATGTAGCCCTGAGAATCATTAGTTCTTTAGACCGTCCGGGCCTTTGGTAAAATTAAGAAATCAGTTTGGTCATTATTATGATTGCCTTTGCATTTTCTTGTTGTCTTCTTTTAGTGCCCAGAAACTTCCAGAGCTCCCCATCCTGACTTCTATGGGACATTTTACTCACCATATTTTTTTTTCTGTCCTCAAGCTCCTACCGATAAAACTAGTCTCAAGATGAGCTGGAAACTCATTCTGACCACAGTGAATATAACTGCCATCAGTGCTAAAGGTTACTTTTTTGAAAGTATTTACATTTTTGCTTTTGTTTCCCTTGCCTCCGGAGACATGTCTGGTAAGAAGTTGCTGCATTTTCAAACTGTGAGTAAAGCCTTGGGCTAAATGCAAGCAGTTTCTGAAATGGAATGTTTGGCAGCCCTGGGACAACTAATGGGGAAGAGTGTTCATGAGAGGAAGGATGCCATTTTCTTCTGGAAGTTCACTATACACCTGGTTGGCTTCTGAATAACCCATCTGACTCACTCAGGTTTTCAAAAGAATATTTTGTGTCACATAGACTTAGACACTTCTCAAATTCAAACCCAAAGTAATTGGAATGTTATATTAAAAAAAAAGTTAAGTTTTTTCATGATTCCTGTATTTGGCAGGGAGGATGTCTGGCAGCGTGTACTGAGAAGACCAAGTTTGAGTGCAGTCTCTATCACCCCTTGGGTTTGAGGACCTAACGCAGGTTGTTTGATTTTCTAGAAGTGCAGTCCCCAGCTCTGTTAACTGAGGTTCATAACAGCCACTCATAGACTTGTTCTGAAGAGCACGTGACATGGTATAATGTAGCAGAGAGAGGGGGAGAGTAGACAGGCGTGAAACACAGGTACCTATAGCTGGTTCCAGCTTGACCCACTGCTCTAGTCTTTTCTTTTTTAATCTAGATACATGATCTCTAATTTGTTTCACGTCATGAAGACGATGATGCTCGATGGGCATCGGTTATTTTCCTGCTTTTTAGAACATTCTTCAGGCAACAGCAGTTCACTAACAGGAGAAAATGCCATCACATGATTGCATCATATTCTTCAAAATGAAGTCTATTGATGGTTGAACGGTATAAACAACAAGGAACATAATTGGTCAGAATGACCCAGGGGAAACAACCCAATGAAATTAAACAAAGGAAATTTTATACTGTGAGGAAAAATCAATGGGTTGTAACAGAACCCTGAGTGAAGAGACAAAGCTCTTGAATCCCAGAGACCTAGAGGCAATTGAAAAGCCTAGAGCCTGGGGCTCTTGTTTTACTTTTCCAAGACTGTTATAACACTGTTCAATATAAAGATACATCATAAATCAATATGCTTTAATCTATATTTTCTTACATAAAATCAGATGCGCAGAAGCATCTAAAGCACATGCACTCCTTAAAAGGAAAGAGACATGTCATTTTTTGAGAATTACAGTTTTGTAGACTCTGTGCTGCCCTACGGAATTCAATCGTTACGGAAGTCTGATAAAGATGAATTGTCATGGTTAGGCCCAAATAACATCCCAGCAGTTACTTCTGTCACCAGGGCCACACAACCAGGAAGTGATGACACTGGGATGGCTCCAGTTTCATCTGACTCCAAAGTGTATGCTATTTAAACAAATACACTGAATGACCCCACCCCCGAGCTCCCGCCTTTTGTGACTGACTTGGTTCAGATCTTCTGTAATATCCAGACCTCAGTACTTAACATGACTTTAGAAAAGAAACACAAAAACAGAGAGGACTTCTCTCGCAAAACAACGTGAAATGTCAAACATCCTAGGTGGAGAGTATGGATGTGTCTGGTATTTGTAAGTAACTTACTAGATGACTCTTGACTCTAAATCTCAGTGAAGATACTGGAGTTGAAAAGGAGATGGGTTGACACATGTAAGAATCTTAGCATAAAACAGCCCTCAAAACAAAGTAGTGCAACACGTGGCACTTGAATAGACATCCAGAAGTCAAGGCTTCTTCCAGAAGAGGATCTTTATCAAAGCAAGTAAAGGATAGGTGGGAGGGTCTGCTGTTCAGTGGATCTGTTTTCAATATTTACATGGCAGAAAACCAAAGTGACACATGGCTACACCTACTCTTCTCTGCCCATACATGGAGAATATTGTAGCCAACTGGCATTTTTTTCCCCCATGTCTCACTCATTGAATAGATTTGGCCAATGACTATGCATAACTTGAGTTGGATGGATAGGTTTAGAAACTTCATTGAATTTTTTACAGTCTTACAGTGAGTAGCAATTTGGCAATGTTAAAAGTAACACTGGTTTCCCTCATTTAATACAAATGGGTTATCTTAGAAAAATAGAAGATAATCAAAAATGGAACCAACAATATCCATCACTAACAACCTGAACTAGAAACATATTTAGGTAATGAAAAGCCTAAATCGTCACATCTCCACTGGGTCAACCAAGACCACTCCAAATGCATTCATGGAGGATCTATGTGAAGATATTTTGTCTTTGGCAAAAAGAGCTGATTTTCTGAGTGTGCCATTGGACTCACAGATAATACAGAAATAAAGTATTTGGAAGTAAGGTTCTGTCACTTTTGTATGTATTATGTAGACCGTAGAAAACCATTTTCTATGTCTTTTGTAGACATAGGTAACATTATTACAGAAAAATATGACTCTACCTATCATGATTGAAACAAAGGATATGTAATTTAATATAATGGCTCTTAAACCCTTCAGCTCTGCATCGTCCTGCAGACCCGCTTCTTCATCTGTGTGGTGAGGATTATAATAGTGCTGATTTCAAAGGACTTGTTTTTTTGTAGTGATCAGATGTGAGACTGTATCTAAAAGTGATTTGTAAGTTGAAGAGTACTATTCATGTGCGAGTCCTAGTGGTGATTATTATTCTGATTCTACCAGATAGTTCATGCATTAAGCCATGTTTCATGTGGCCTGTCTTGTCATAAGAGGTTTGTATAGTAATACCCAATTTAAACCTATTTCCTTTGGTTCACTAATTTACTGTCTCATATTTCCTGTATAACTGTGAGTTATTTCGCATATGTAATCCTGGCCTTGCCAAAAAGCAAACAATTAATTTTATAATTCAATCAAGCCTTGAAGATTTTCAAGTATTGCTTCCTCAATATTAAGGAGAATTTTCAAACTCCTGAATTGATGGAGTTCCACCTAATTTATATAATATTAAAAGGAAAGCTGTTGAATCTGTACTGGTCATTTCATAGTAAGAAAGAGATAGGAAATTCATCATGCGATCACTGGTTTTATCTTGTGTCTGCCCTCCCGTTTCTATGACAGCAAGAAAAGAGTAGTAGAGTTACGAACTATACCGATTGTAGAAACAGAATTGATAGGATACTATATACAAAAGTCAAGGTACAAAGCCATAGAAATCCTAGAGTTTTTTGTTTCTTTGTTTGTTTGTTTGTTTGTTTTTAAAAACTCTACCCCCAACATGGGGCTCAAACTCACTATCCTGATAAAAAATTGCACGATCTACTGACTGAGCCAGACAGGTGTCACTCTAGAATTTTATTGTTTTTTTTTTAATTTATTTATGTTTATTTATTTTTGAGAGAGAGAGAGAGAGACAGACAGACAGACAGACAGAATGTGAGTGGGGGAGGGGCAGAGAGAGAGAGGGAGACACAGAATCCAAAGCAGGCTTAGAGTTTTATTTATTTTTTTTTTAATTTTTTTTTTCACCGTTTATTTATTTTTGGGACAGAGAGAGACAGAGCATGAACGGGGGAGGGGCAGAGAGAGAGGGAGACACAGAATCGGAAACAGGCTCCAGGCTCTGAGCCATCAGCCCAGAGCCTGACGCGGGGCTCGAACTCACGGACCGCGAGATCGTGACCTGGCTGAAGTCGGACGCCCAACCGACTGCGCCACCCAGGAGCCCCAAGAGTTTTATTTTAAATGAGTCTTACGTGTCTGTCATTTCTATTCCTTTAAAGGATCTTAGGAAAATGTGAATGAAATATCTTACATTAAGAATTTCCTTTTTGGTTTGTTTCTGGGTTTTATTTTTTGGGGGGGTAGGCAGGATAAGGATAATGACAATCTTCCTGGTCCAAATGACATGCAGTCTGGGGTGTCATATATTGTTTTTGCATAGGAAGAGTGATATTAATATCTTCGGTATGTATGGAGTCATAAAAATAGCTTTTGTCATGATATCTCTTGTGTGCTGTTACTTTTCTCATAAGAAATCTGTCACATTCATTTTAAGTTACGATGTGGATATGAGACAACTAGATACTGTAGTTGTTTTAATGGGCTGGGTGTAAAAATGATGACGTTTATGGAGATATCCAGAGTATTTTGTAGCATCTGGAACCCCACTAGTTTCTTACTCTTATTAGTAGGAATATTACCAGCTCTCCAGTACCTGCATGACTAATGACCAAGTTTATTTATTTTTCTAAATGTTCAAATATTTGAGGAACCAAATCCATGGGGATTTATTAAGAGGTATATGCTTGAGAGTTCCTGTGGTCAGGTTATTGGTTTCAAAATACAGGTTGTTAGCTTTTAAAAAGAGTTGCTATTTTAGGTTGTCATGCTTAAAAGACACTTGGAAATGGCATAAAAAAGACTCCTACATTGAAAGAACTGTTGCAAGTCATGAGGGAAAATGTGCTTGACATCACACTGATGTATGCGTACCTATTGAATTCATGGGTCCTTGGGAAGGTTTAGAACCTGTAATGGAATTTATTACAAAATGCCAACCAACAGGCCAGATCTTAGGGGGAAAAAAGTCACTGCTTGTGGAGTGTTTTTAATAGAGGATGAGAATAAGCAAAATGCACCAATTTTTATAAGATTGTCCCCAACCTCCAACCATTAGAATAAGAAAAATGGGTCTTGGCCCTCTGGCAAATCTAGGCCACGCTGACAGGTGACCTAGTGTAGGAAAACCACAAAAGGAGAGACATTTACAAATGCTACTATGCCAGTAGTTTTCTGATGAATTATCCTGATTATTCATACAATGGGGACTGGAGGACAAGGTATGGTCTAACTGGATAGATTCTCTTTCATATTGGCACTTGCCTAATTCTCTCTGGTTGAAGGCCTTAAAGAGAGCACATGAGCCAACAATAGTTTCTAGATGTGTTAACGTGGGGGAAAGGTCAGGCTTGTGGACTGAAGTACCATGGTGAGCCACACGTTCATGGGTCAGGGCAGATAGTATTCACTGGATGATGGCTGGGTCTAATTGTAGAAATTTACAAGGGAAACTTTCTTTTTTTTTTTTTATTTTTTTATATATATATATGAAATTTATTGACAAATTGGTTTCCATACAACACCCAGTGCTCATCCCAAAAGGTGCCCTCCTCAATACCCATCACCCACCCTCCCCTCCCTCCCACCCCCCATCAATCCTCAGTTTGTTCTCAGTTTTTAACAGTCTCTTATGCTTTGGCTCTCTCCCACTCTAACCTCTTTTCTTTTTTTTTTTTTTTTTCCTTCCCCTCCCCCATGGGTTCCTGTTAAGTTTCTCAGGATCCACATAAGAGTGAAACCATATGGTATCTGTCTTTCTCTGTATGGCTTATTTCACTTAGCATCACACTCTCCAGTTCCATCCACGTTGCTACAAAAGGCCATATTTCATTTTTTCTCATTGCCACGTAGTATTCCATTGTGTATATATACCACAATTTCTTTATCCATTCATCAGTTGATGGACATTCAGGCTCTTTCCATAATTTGGCTATTGTTGAGAGTGCTGCTATGAACATTGGGGTACAAGTGCCCCTATGCATCAGTACTCCTGTATCCCTTGGATAAATTCCTAGCAGTGCTATTGCTGGGTCATAGGGTAGGTCAATTTTTAATTTTCTGAGGAACCTCCACACTGCTTTCCAGAGCGGCTGCACCAATTTGCATTCCCACCAACAGTGCAGGAGGGTTCCCGTTTCTCCACATCCTCTCCAGCATCTATAGTCTCCTGATTTGTTCATTTTGGCCACTCTGACTGGCGTGAGGTGATACCTGAGTGTGGTTTTGATTTGTATTTCCCTGATAAGGAGCAATGCTGAACATCTTTTCATGTGCCTGTTGGCCATCTGGATGTCTTCTTTAGAGAAGTGTCTATTCATGTTTTCTGCCCATTTCTTCACTGGGTTATTTCTTTTTCGGGTGTGGAGTTTGGTGAGCTCTTTATAGATTTTAGATACTAGCTACAAGGGAAACTTTCATTGAGAGATCAAAGTAACAGATTATTATTGCATTCAAGACTGGAATCAGACTTTGCCCTCTAAGAATAAAATGGCTTTGTCAAGGAATCCAGGGGATCATCTTGATTTTTTCAACCTGTAAGATAACACTTGGTAAATTTTCAAGGCTAATCCTAAAGGAGCCATTCTTACCATTCAAAGAGTATGTGTGCGTGTGTGTGAGTGTGTGCACGTGCTTAAGAAGGATGGGAATCTCTGCTTCTATTTAGGTGACAGCATTTTGGAAAATGCAGTGTTTGGTATTACTCAGTAGTTGATCCAAATACTTTTGGTAGAATACACAGGATTTATATTCCTAGCCTAGTTGAAGGGAAAGAAAATGTCATCTGGTGGCTGAAAAATAATCTCAGTGTTGGGTCCTATCAAATATTTGGCATATATAAAAAGAAACATATCCCTCCCCGGTATCAGCTTCTAAGGAATGAAGCCAGCATAACTACTTTTTCAGTTTGGTCATTTGTGAATTAGTCATGATGAAGAAAACAGTCTGTTTCTGCCAGATGAAGGGTAATAAGTGGAAAACTTTCAAACAGTATAATATTTGTGTTGTGACTAAAAAGTAATGAAAATAGTTTCCACCGGTTACACAGAATTTCTTGTGATTCAACCAGTGTCATTGAGAGTTGGAGGAAGGACACATCGATTGGAACATATTTAAATGAAAAATGTGATGAGACCTGTGCTCAGGAGTCTTTTTTCCTTCTTCCCCCAAGGCAGCTGGGCCAGGAAAGGTGTGTGTGCTAACACAGCCCTAAATTGGGAGCAGGACTGTGGATCGAGCTTTACAGAAGTAGTTAGAACCATCCGGCTCAGCTGCCACATTGACATGTCCACGCAGAACTCTGTAGGCACCCAGGCACTGTTGTGAACACAGTATTCCCAATACTAGCTTGGTGCCTGCACATAATAGAAACTCCAAAAGTATTTAGAACCTCTAAGCTTCCTTCCAGACTTTTCCCATTAGTCCAAATGGCGCTTTCTAGGAAAACGGGGACTGTCTTTATACATTGTGTGTGCTTGCCCTATTGCTATATTGTATGGATTAAGAGCGTGAATTCTGGAGCCAGATAGTCTGGACTCAGACCTCAACTCTGCCATTTTCTTATGTAGGAGACTGGACAAGTTCCTTTACCACTCTGCCTCAGTCTCTCGGGTACAACGCACATAATTACATATGTACTCCTGTTGTGAGGTTGTAAGGATTGAATGAGTTAATATTTGCACAGGGCCTAGAATGGAGCCTAGAACAGAGTAAATAACTTGATAAGTGAATTTTACTTTCCTGTAGAGATCAGAGGAATGTTTATCTTGCTTAACTTCTATGAAGAGCATGGGTTACCCTTCTCCCAGCAGGTGAGTCACAGAAGGCTTGTACAGAGCCACTTAAGTGAGGAGTCTTACGACTTATTTCGAAATTACCCCTGTTCTCCTTGTGGTTGATCTCTTGAGAATTTGGCCTCTTTCTTGTGTCATAATGGGACAAATGAAGAGGAGATAGTAAAAGCAGAACCATGATGAGTTGGGGGAAGGAAGTGCCAGGGTAAGAACACGGACCTTTGAGGTAAGACACGTGGCTTTGTTCTAGTTCTGTCGTAGGCCAGTCACTCAGTTTCTCGCTCAGTAGGAGTGTCTGCCCTGCTTGGGCAATCAAAAGAATTATTGTAAGAATGGACACTGAAATTAAGAGATGATTGGAAAACCTTAATGACCATGTGTGAGGCACTAATACACCAAGGTAATGGTCATTGCTAGGTATATCTCCAAACGAATTTAACTTTCTTTGTGTTATATAATGTAAAGGGGGATTTTCCTTAAGAAATGTGCTCGTATTCGGGAAGCTTGGAGCATGTCTGGACCAGAGGGGTACAAAAATGGTGATTGAGCATCACAGTCGGTTAACCAGCTGTTGGTTTCGTTTTGTTTTGTTTGGTTGTTGTTTGTTTTTTGTGTTTTTTTGTTTTGTTTTGTTTTTTGTCTTTTCTTTATTTCCATGAACCTCATCTGGGAACCAGGTGTCCCAATCCTGCCTCCCGCACCTCGCCATAATGAGGACACCTCACTGTGGAACCCCACCTTGCCTACTCTCTCCTCCTATTCTTGGGATCCTTACCTTTCTCTTGTCAGTTACGAATCTTTTGAAACTCAGTTTCCTGATCTGTAAAATGGTGCAGGCTTTACTGACTTCGGAGGTTAATGGACATGGTATGTATATGCCTGGCATATATTAGCCACTTCTCTCTGCCTCTCATTCTCTTAAAGATTTGTAGGTCAGTCTCTCTTTTATCTTAGACATTCCAACTATCATACTAACTGATCAGTTAACCCTTTCATGATAAATAGTTAACATTTAAATATTTTTTAGCATTTATTCGTTTTTGAGAGAGAGAGAGAGAGAGAGATACAGAGTGTGAGAAAGGGAGGGCCAGAGAGAGAGGGAGACACAGAATCTGAAGCAGGTTCCAGGCTCCGAGCTGTCAGCACAGAGCCTGATGCGGGGCTTGAACACATGGAAAGCGAGAGATCATGACCCGAGCTGAAGTCGGACACTTAGGTGACTGAGCCACCCAGGCGCCCCAATAGTCAACATTTTAACAGTAATTTCCTGGCAACTACACTCTTTCCCTGAAAAAGAAGGATTGCATAATGATGGACTTTTGGGGCACTGTAGCAAAGTAGCGAAGACTCTTTGGGGCAAAAAGAGGGCACTTTAGCCTCTACTGGTGATTACCATTTTGCTTTTGAGCACTTCCTTAGGATTTCTAGAAAGAAAAGAACCCTGTCTGCTCAAAGCAGCTCTGTCATTGCCACAGATTCTTGGCAGCTGACCATGTATTGTTAAGGCTACCAGTGTCGATACAGGTTTCCTTCTTCCAGTCTGGGATGGAGTAAAGGGGAAATTTGAGCTCCTCTGGTTCCCTGGGCTGACCAGAACATGATAGCAGGATACTTTCTCCAAGTGGGAGTGTGGAACCCAGTGTGGAGTTCTCTGGGCTGGGACCATGGAACCAGGGCAGGGCAAGGACGGTTTGGGCAAGAGATCATTTCTTGCACCAAACACCACACTGGGATGCATTCAACTTGGCCCGTAGGGATGAACATTAGAGACAAGGGAACATTAGGAGCCAGGACCCTGTGAGTCCTTTAGAGTTCTAATAAAAGTCTGCAGACACTCACAGTAAGAAATGTATTTTAAGGATTTCAGACGAGGCTTATTTTGTCCCCAAGCCCTCTGGTTACCATGGCTTGTTTTGTTTTTTTTATCAGAGCTACTGAAAAATACATTTAGCTTGCTAAACACTGATGAGCCAATGGCAGAATACCAATCCTGAAGTAATGGTATTAAAGCGTTCTCTTTCGGTGCTTTTGGAGGGATTTTACATTAGCAATAAAAATGATCACAAATGCTGCCATTACCAAGATGTTTTCTCCTAAAAGTATTGGTCGGTTCAATTTTGGGATCATGCTCATTAAATGTGACAGTGAATCTTAGCGGCTTTTATAAGATGTTGGTATGTCCATTTCATCTGCCACAGTATTCTCTAAACAGGCTTTCTCCGAATGGGCTTATCATATTTCAACGTAAGAAAAACACCCAAGAACAGAAACTGACAAGCTGCCTTTACACAAAATAGCACTCTTTGTCTCTACCATCCCCCTTCTCTGGCTTCTGGTATTGACAGCCATCACCCAAGAGGGGGAAGTTGCCACTTGGACACATAAATTAGACCTTGGCTCCTTTAAAGATGTTCTCTTGTTCTTTTGCCAAGTTTGCATTGACCATTAAAGGTGAAAGCCCTTGGTTTTCATGGGTTTCAAGTTTCAACTCTAGATTAGAATCTATGTGAGGATATTCTAAATAACTCAGTAGATATGAACATTGAACATACAATAATTCAACTCCTTTTTTTTGTTTTAGGCATTAGGATTCATAGTTGTACTTTCTTACCTCAACCTGACCACAGTATTGGAGGCAGCTAAATGAATTCACATTTAGAGGTCAATTATTTTTTAAAACACTGCATAGATGGGCTTTAACTTGTACACTTAATGAAGGACCAAAGAGTGGAGTGTATGGTTTTAATGAATTCTTTCTGTTTGTGTTTTCCCTTAAATTCTCATTATTTCTTTGAGAACAACTCTGGTAACTTAATATATCCCGTTTTACTTTTTTTTTTCTTCAGTACACTCTATATTGAATTAAGAGTTTAGATTTTAAAGCATTGTTTCCTCAAGTGTGTAAGACCTGTCTCTAGAGAAAGTGTCCGTTTAGGTTTCTCGGTGGTATTGTCTTTGTGTGGTTGTGAGGCAGTAATGGGGCCTGGTGACATTCCTAAGGATTTGGAACCCAGAGATTTTCTTCATCTGTTTTGCTCAAGCTTGAGTGGTTTAAAAGGATATACTTTATTTCAGTATGGGACGCTATCTGCTAATGTTTTTCTCCAAAAGAGTACATCATTTTAAGAGTCTACCATGGTGTTGGCTTAGGGTTGGCCATAACGTTTTTATATTTGGATCTGCTGTAATATTTTTTAATATTCTAAAATCTCTTTAAATGGAAATTATCACACTCTTGTGTATCAGTTTCAGAAACGTTAGCAGACTAGAAACATAAAGAATGTTATGGGATAGGGAGAATATTACATTATTAGGTGAGCAGAGAGTGCATATTGTGACATTTTCATTTAATGGTGCCTAACTGGCAGTTTAAGAGTATAATCCAATGGGTGGGCTGGTTAATGTGGGTATAACAAAGGAAAATAGTTTGTCTAAACTCTGAGCTCTTCCCTTTCACTGACATGTCCAAATCCTGTCTAAAGATTGATGCCAAAGAAGGGAATCAAAGATAACCATTATTTGTCTGGTACTTCCGTAACTTTCTTACCATGGTGGAATGGGACGTGAGTAATAAGATAGTGGAGTAGCAAGGTGGGCTGAGGCAAGTCCACTGAGACAGAACTATACTGGGACTCTCCTTCTCTGACTCTGCATTTCACGTCTGAAGAATACAGTTAGCACCTTCTTTCTTTTTCAAATGTGTCTTGATTGGGCTTGCCAAAGCTGTTAATGGCCCCTGTTTCTCATGGTATAAACCATTTGTCAAGAGACACCATTGTTTTATAGTCAGTGAAACGGAAATGTGTGTGTGTGTGTGTGTGTGTGTGTGTGTGTTGGGGAGGGAAGCATTAGTGCCAACTTACTAAGATTATATATACTCTACAATCAATCTTGTCTAAGCAACCCCAGACATTTTTGGGTGGCATCTTGAAAATGATCTCTGTTATTATCTGACGGTGGTATGGTAGTGAGCCAAACAATAAAATCTTGAGAACCATGGGCCTAAATAGCCATGGTCATAGGGTGCCTGGGTGGCTCAGTCGATTAACCGTCTGACCTTATTTTTGGCTCAGGTCATGATCTAATGGTTCTTGAATTCGAGCCCAGCATGGAGCTTTGCACTGACAGTGTGGGGTCTGCTTGGGATTCTCTCTCTCCCTCTCCCTGCCCTTCCCCTGCTTGCACTGTGTCTCTTTCAAAAATAAATAGCAATAGCAATGGTTCATCTTTTGTGCCAAGCATTCAGTGCTATGATGACATGGGTAATGTACTGTCTTTCTAGAAGTCATCACTGGGCCCTGTGTTTTCTCATTTTTGCAGCTTTACTTGTATCAGAAACCTAGGATTTTCTCTTCTCTGCTGATCTAAGTCCCACATCGCTTCAGAGTGAATCTCAAGTGGCTTATCTTCATGATGAATTCCTGGGGTTTCTTCAACTCATGGTGGTTCCCTTTTCCTTGGAGCTCATAGGTGTTATCAGTTATACAAATTCTCTCATAATTCATCAGCTATCCATCAACTGCCATTTTTACTTTTATGTTGTCCTTTTGTTGTAGTTATTTTGCTGTTATTTTCATTAACTTCTCAAGCAGGTACAGTTATCTCCTTAACCAAGACATCAAGAGCAGGGCAATATGTCTTAGAATTTTTTGTATTATCATCATTAATTAATCAGGTCCAATATTCATGGCAGGGGTTATCAAGCATGTATTGGCTAATTGATTATAAGACAATTATATGCAGACAGTAAG
This sequence comes from Lynx canadensis, assembly GCF_007474595.2. Taxonomy (NCBI): domain Eukaryota; kingdom Metazoa; phylum Chordata; class Mammalia; order Carnivora; family Felidae; genus Lynx; species Lynx canadensis. The sequence goes on from NC_044308.2 coordinate 128,901,703, forward strand.
TAGGCCTTGATATTCTTTTCCTGCTCATTTGTCCTCCTCTTAGCTAGGTACAGAGTTAGTTCAAAACTAAGAACAGTAAAATCTTGGATTGTGAGTAACTTGTTCTGGGAATATTCCGCAAGGCGAGCAAACATTTCTAATAAATTTTAACTTGATAAATGAGCAATGTCTTGCAATATGAGTAGTACATGATGCCGAACATCACATGATCACAACTGAGCCAGTGTTTTTTCTCTCTCTTTCACTATGGGATTGTGGTTGATTGTCTCCCATACTTGGATGCTCGGTCTCGGGCCACAGTGTTTGGCAGAAACCAGTGACTTTTCAGAATGTGGGAAGGTGCCCCCAACTGGCACTAGTGTATTTTATGTCACTTCAAAGTACCTATGGACAGTCCTTTGCTTTTTCATACAAGAGTAAGCTTAGGAATGCTTAGCTTCATTCTAGGTCAGGCTACCTGCAGATATAGACCCTCTCCTCTGCTGCTTTATTGCCAATTGCATTAAATACAGTACTTGGAAAGTTTATTAATACTGTACTGTAGTCAACATCCATGCCAGTGTATAAAATGACCCCCATGCAGAAAAAGATTCCATTGAGCCAATAGATAGCAATGATTCCACTAGTGATAGTGAAAGTCGTCCTACACAATAACACTCCTCTCTTGTCACCCTCACACCAGCCATGAAGGCTTTCAAAGATAAATTCAGATTAATTTGTTGATTTTTCTTTATATTTTGTATTTTCTTTATTATTTTGTACTATACTGCAGTATTGTAATTATTTTTATATGAATATTTTTGGGTTGCGGAACGAATCATCTAAGTTTCCATTATTTCTTTTGGGGAAATTCGCTTTGATATACAAGTGCTTTGGATTACAAGCGTGTTTCCAGAATGAATTATGCTTGCAAAGCTTTTACTGCACTAGTAAATACATGGCGACCCAATGGGCCCAGAGGAACACACGCTCTTGCTTCTCATTCTTACCATTTAGTGAGCCGTGTGGTCTTCCATGTGGTAGGTACTTCACACATACTGATTTATTTCATCCTCATGGTAGTTTTTGTAATTACATGCTGGTATTTACATTCTGCCAATGACTAAGGGGCTCAGAGGGTTTGAATAACCTGCCCCAGATCTCATGGACAGTCAAGGTAGAACTTGGATTTAAACAGAGGTCTGAGCAACTCTCAAGAGAGTCTTTATCGCTACTTTCCACTCTACTGAAGTTCTATTAACTATAGACCATGCTTCAGTTTTAACTCTCCAGTTCTTGGCCACTCTTACAACTGATTAGACATACTTTCTATGTTAAAATCTTCTCATGGCTGAGCCATGCCTTTGGACATTTGAAGTTCATAGTTAGCAACCTAGAATTGTCAGATATTGTCCATGGGAGGCAAATTCTCATCGCTTTTAAATGGAGGGCTAAATTGTAAATGGAGGAGTTATATTAAATGGTTAGAATATCACAGAGAAGAAAGTCTGCCGATAGCAAGAGAAGGAAACACTTTCTCCTCCATCATTTCTACCACAGATACAATATACACACATGCACACATGCATGCATGCATGCACACACACACACACCGCATATCCTTGGAAGCAAAAAGTAATTGAGTTTTATATTCAGTGAAGTGCAATTAGATTTTTCTTTACTCACTTTTAATGCTATGTTAACATTTACCGATACAATGAAGAAACAGCTTACATCTGTTGAGATAATTCCTGATTCAAATGTGGATTTCTTTATGCTATATTGTGATTGGACACTTACTTTGTAGCTAAGGAGTTTACACATTAGCTAAGGATAGAAAAATGTCTCAGCTCCTTCTGTTGGGTGTGCCAACTCCTTCAGCTGTTCAAGCCAGGATGTAAGGAAGAATTGTTTAGAAATGACAGCATGGGGTGAGTTCTGGCATTAGGTGTCAGAGATGCTATTCTCGGTCGTGATTCTGGATTGCGAATTTTGAGTGAGTGATTTTTCCCTCAGCATCTTCCTCTGAGTAGTGAAGAAGTGGTCCATGATAATATTTCATTAACGAGTATTTGGGTATACATGATCTCCTTTGGACATTCTCACATTAACACTTAAGATTTCAGACATCTGACCCCCCTCTAAAGGCTTAATGGAGTGATTCGAGCCATCAGAGAAATCAAACTTATTGTGTCTTCCTCATTTCCTTTTATTAGTCTGGGTTAAAACAGTCTTTCTCAAATATGTGTATATCCAGACTCTCCCACAAGCAGGTAAACACAGTGCTGTTTGTCCCATAGGGGAAATAATCTGTAAGGGAGTCTCAGGAGTCAGCATTTTCGAAGGCCTTCTTAGGAAATCACAAAGCATGGTAATGATTTGCACCATTCACCGGTTCAAAAATAGTTCATTCAAAATTAGCTCATGACTGATCATAAGCGTAATAGATTCGATACATAAAAATACAGCCTGCCCAATTAAATTCAAAGTTTTGATAAACAGTGAATGTATATGTATAAATATATGCATATATATAATTGCATACATGTGTCCTATGCTCTGTTTGTATCTTATTTTATTTTACCTGGCAGCCTTTCATGTGACAGAAACCTAACACTTGGGTGTTTCACAAGTGTTAATACTAGGAAGTCAGAAAGGATCCTGACACAAAAAGGCTATGTGGAGACTTTGGTACTGTCTGTTAACTTGTATCTTGATCCTTTTGAGAGCATTATATTAGAAAGAAATTTGAAGATGCCTTTTTTATCTTTTATTCCTTTCTTTGCCTTTATGCTGCATTTTGCCATTGTTGAATTCACTTTTATTTCTTAAATAAATTGGAGGGTTTTTTTTAGAGTGCAGGGGAATTTAGCCACATGGCTCCTTTAAGCCATCACTTCATGTGGAAATTTGTTCCAGTGCTTCTCATGTGGGTACCAACCACCTTCTCCCTAAATCACGGAGCTCTATTTTGATGTGAGGCTTATGAGGAACCTAAGAGTTCCCTGTTGACTAATTTGTTGTCTTCCCAAATAGTTATTCTTCCAAATGGAATATTTTCCTCTGTCATTGAGTTGCATCTCTTTAGTCTCTTTTGGAAAAAAATTTACCCAGGACATGCTGTTTACGATAGGCAACAAAGGCATCGGCCATCATTTGAGAGGAGACCGGGTCATTGCCAATCCATTACCACTAGGATTCATTTAGGTTGAAATTGATCTCTGGGTACCGCCCAGACTGACTCAGCGGGAAAGGCCTGTAGTCATTGGGTAAGCAAATATTTTCATTTTGATTTTTATTTAATAAATTATCGGGTGTGGTTTTCCATGCACTTAATGGACACACTTGTCTTGTGAAGATGACAGATACTCGCACAGAGTCTGTACTAGGGTGGTTGTGATTACCAAGGAAATGGTTCAGCTGCTCGGACCCAACCTGATTATCACCCTGAAGGTTGTTTATTCCCAAGCGTTGCTCCTGAGCTTTTCCCATGTCACTGAGATCTCGAAACCTGAACCCAAATCATCCCCCCCAAGTCCTTGTGTGTGAAAAGGGCCCGATGTTATATTGCAGGTAAATGTTGAATGTGTATATCTGATACTTCCGGATGCCTTTGAATGGAGTGTAGGTGGGTGGGACACGGGACTTTGTGACCTGCAGCCCTATTTCTCATTTTCTGGGGCTGTTGATAATTTGATTAGGTCTTACATAAATATTTCTTCAAACTCAAAAAATACCTATCAGTACCCCTCTCTCCCCCTCAAAACATTGTTTTAGAATGGATTAAGGGGTCCTGCAGCTCAAGGAAGAGAAGATGAATGCCTCCAAATTGACTCACTTTTTTTTTTTTTTTTAAGTTAGGTTGGAACTAGAGAAATGAGATAGTTCTCTGCTTTGGGACAGGCACATCGGCCTCCCCAGTGGCACTCTCATGCAAAGGGCAGCTAACAGTAGTAATGAGAGAGGAGCAGTTTGGATTCCCAAGTCCTCCAACCAACATTGCTTACAGCAAGTGTTGAAAACCATGCCTCGGACTGTCCTTCTCCCTGTGGGGCAAAGCATTAATGAAGAGGCCAAAGGCAGCAATGTCCAGCCCCTCTGGGAGGTGCAGACAGTGAGTGTGTGCACGAGGGGGGACAGAATGGGGGCCTGCCTTTGTTCTACCTCAGCCCCCTTCCAGTCGTAGTTCCCCCATTCAGTGCCTTGGCTTTCGAGTGTCAAATTGTTGATCTGTAAAGAAGTGATAATACTACCTTCTTGGCTGGGCTATCCAGAAGATTAAAGCAAGTAATATATGTTAAGTGCTTGGCACAATGTCTGGGAGAGACGTGGCTTTTAAGGAGTTCGGTAAACCTTAATTCCCTCCTGCCTGTAAAACTCCATTTGGGAGGGTATATTCTAGGATACTTATTGCGTTAACTCTTTAAGAGATTATTCACAACCTTGCTTATTTATTGTCTGCACTATCTCTGATTAATAACCTACTATTGAGTTCACCAGTGACCAACGGAGATAAAATGATCTTTCTCTCCTCACAATTTGTGTCGTATTTGAAATTCAGGTCATCGGAAGCAGTCTCAGAAACTCATGACCAAACCCGCAGTTATTTGGGTTTCCTTCAGATTCACTGCTATTTTTTTTAATTACATGCGTTTTCCTATTTTCCTCTCAGGACAAGAGCTACGTATTTTCATCACCATGGTTATCTTCTGATGCTTTAAAGTATTTGCCTGTTTTCCTCTGTTTGGGCATAGAGGCAGGGACGTTGTACTTTGTCTAAAAGTATTTACTGTCTCCAAAGAGTAGACAGAGTAACTTAAATTTATAAAGTGCTAAAACATTATCATTATTTTGTGTTTCGTGCTTGCAAACTCAGAACTTTACATGTTGGGAAGAGCTTTCAACACCTTCTTTCCCTCCTTTGAAAAATAATCAACATATTGCCTCTAGCATTCTTTCGAGGAAAGCCAAAGATTGTGTTTTCTGATTTTTGAGCATATAATTTTTATAGCAATGGCAGTACAAACTGCTTGTACCTTTTGGGGGTAACTTAACAATACGTTGTCTTTTTTTGTTAACAAACTCATTCAGATTTACAGCTCTTCATATTAAAACCAATTACTTGCTTGATGGTAGATATATTCCATTACATTGGAGAAAGGGCATTATAGATACACCTTGGAGGCATTCCAGATCCCCAAGAGCATTCATCTACTGTGCTAAGAAGGGAGCAAACATTCTGATGGCCAGCCCAAGTCCTTGACATGAAAGTCATGATGAGCACATGGTTTGTATTTCTCTTTAGAAAAAGTGAAAAGCCAGTTCTGCCCATGATCTTAAATATTATTACTCCTCTAACTATAGCTCCGGCCATTGGTCAGCGAACTCTGCCACCCTTGTTAAAAACAAAATGGAAATTCAAATCTCACAATAAACAAGGAAGAGAAGATGGGAGCCTCCAAATTGACTCACCTTGTAACGGATTGCCACTTGTATTTTTCATTTTGGGTTGGCAAATCTGAGGCTCGTGGGATTCCCTTGTGGGTGACCCCATTTAAATAATTATTCAAAGGCTTTCAAATCGTATCATTCTGATGCTTGCGTTTGCTGTTGGAGTAGAAAACTACAAAGCTGAATCGATTTTTTAAAATTTATTTTTGTATTTTGTCAGTATGTATAAAAATGGAGGATAGGAAGGGAAATGATTCATTTTAAATGACGTATGAATCCATTTTCTCCTGCAGTGCTGTTACAGAACTCCTGTTGACATTAAGGAGAGTTGAGTGCATCATGAGGAGGAGAATTCTACTAACTAGTCTAGTGCTGCTATCATTAAAAGGAGGTGCATGGATTTTTATTAATTCCCTGCATCCGTGACCCCCTTGGATATTCTGCTTTCTAGGCACTATGCTCATTGTTAGTCATCTTCTTAGCCTCCGAGGACTATGCCCTGCCTTCGATATGTGTGTTCTGCTTCCTCTACTGTCGATAGGACTTGAGCCAGAAGGTCAAGGACAGACTTGGGCCTTTATTCAGCAAACAACAATCACTGCCTTTACAGAGTTTGTCAAGCTCTGAGTTGAGGAGGAAAGAGCCAGGTATTTTTAATATTGCCTGGGTGCTGCTCTTTTTATTGTCAACCATGCACAAAAGGACATCCAGTCTGTTGTTGTTTTTAATACATAGACCCCCCCCCCTTTTTTTTCTCTATTTCTACGTATAACCATTCAGAAAGCTGCTAAACATTCCAGGACGGCACTTTTGCTGACTCGTGACTACGCAAAAATCACAGGGGCACTTTGTTGACTAGGTGGCGGAAAAGCATATTGCAAACATCATTATCAGATGAGAACATCTTTATATAACCATTTTGAATAATAATGGCAGCAGTAGCAATGCTAACTGATGGATGATAAACCAAGAATCCATGGCCAAGTGGCTGTCTCTAAGAAGTCACCTTGCAAATCAGAGGCCAAGTGGTGGGAAGGATGCATTGGCCTCCTACCTAGGGCTGACGCTGGCCAAGAAAATAGAGGCCACAGCAGAGTAGGGAAGTTGAGGGTTGGGGAATGCCAACAAACCTTGGTTTTTGGTTATTTCATGTATTGGCTTTATGTAGCTCAATGTAGGAGCACTTTTATAACAAGAGTATTCCTTCCAATTGTAGACTCATACAAAGTCACAGATAGCTCTGTTGGAGGGTGAAACACCCCTGTCAGGTGGTAAAAGGGGTAAGCTGAGTCTAACTGAAATCTAGATGGCTGTCTATGCTCCTTCAACCCACACGGGCACTTCAAAACCTGGAACCATCTTATAAACCTGGGAAATATCTGTGCAGCAGAAACACATCGCTTCCGGTTGAAAAACCTTCCATCTTCTGGTCCTCCCAGCAGCTCTGATAGGAATCAGCCTTTGGAAAGCATTTTGAATTCTTTATTTGAGTTGACTGGCATCTGCAGTGAATCTCCACTCATATTCTAGTCTCCCCTTAGCAGAAGAGCCTTCTTCCAGATGGCCCCAATGGGTCTCATGCCCCCCTTCCTCTCAGAGCCTTCTTTGAAGTGCAGTGGTTGGTGGGAGTGAGAAGCCAGAGGGGAGGAGTGGGAGCCAGCTGAAATTCATGCTGCCTGGTGGGCTTACAGGTTTCTCCTTCCCTCTCTCTTTTCTAATGTATATATGACTTTGATTTTGAAATGTTTGCCTTCTCTGGACGAAAGTAAGAGAGAGTTGGTCTGGTTTTAAAGAACACCCCCAGGGCCATCCTGGTTATGCATAGTTGATGGTGACAAGCAGCTGCCACCAAAGCCATCAGTGCCAGGATTAGGAAATTGGGTGCATACTCATTTTATTTATGCTTGAATTATTGGGGGTAGGGGGTGGCTAAGGGTTGGGACGTTTCAGGAAATTTATAACTGCGTTCTGATGCTCTCTCTTCCCTAGTATCTCATTTTCCAGCTACCTGGAGAAAACTACTTTACCTCTCAGAACCTCAATATTCCATATCTGTAAAATGGAAATCAAACTCTTGGCTCATAGGGCTGTTTGGAAGATTAAAGGACACAGTCTTTTAAAGCCCTTTGGATAGTTTCTGGTTTATCGTAACTACTTAAGAACCTGAATCCCTTGTCATTATCAGGACCATGTTTACAGTGCAACGAGTTTTTACTGAATCTGTATAGAGATCTAGAGGGCAAGAACTGACAGGGTCTTCCTTAAAAGCAACACCTTTGGAATAATAACGAATACTCTTGGGAGGATATATGCCGATAATCCAGATGAGGGGGGGTGGTCATTCGATGCCTAGGCTATTGGAATTTCTTAACATGAGTAGTTCTCAAAAGGGGGTGCTTGGGTCATTTGTAGATTTGCCCTTGAACACTCAGTAGTCTGCTTTGGTTGTCTCAATTGTGTCACTCAGATGTGCATCTTGTCTTTCTTTCTGTTTTTAGTTGTTTGGATTTCTCCCAAAGTATTTGTGGCTAAAATTCCTTTTGGACTCTGAGCTGCCTTTTTTACATAAGCCTTGGAATGGAGTCAATAGAATGTCAAGATGCCAGGCACATTCAGCTTAATAGCAGGTGGGTGTCTGCCGGTCAGCGTGCCTGATTTGCCTGACAGTAGCAAATTTAGGCCAGAATTAATGAGCCAGATAAGGTGCTGTTGGTGTTGCAGGATTTCTGCAGAGTTTCCAGAAGTCATTTTGTTTTCTCCTCCTAATGCGATCACGCGTGCTGAAGAAATTCGGGTTCACGTACGCGCCCTTGTGCGCGTGTGGTGTGTGCGCATACGTTTACCGTGACATCGAGCCGACTCATTCTTAGAAAATAACCTTGACACACAGACCTCAAAATCTGGCTCATAAACCTCAGGAGAGTTGAATTGAAGGTAACCGTTTGTCTCGGTCTTTTTAGTGGTCAAGGAGAAGAAAACACGCAAACGCTGAGTAAATCGCTGAGGTTTTGGTTTACACGTCCTAGGACACATTCCTGTTGTATGAAGAACAATGTCAGAAAACAACAGGTCAGCGGAAGGGAGATCCCCTGGGGGAAGGGAATGGAGTCACAAGCCAGGGACTACTGTGTTCCAATCTTCTGCTGTTTAGAGGATGTTTAACATTGAAAACACCACCTGCCTTTTCACTTTCTTTTCCTCTGGGTCTTGACTTAGGTATCAGGGAGTAGAAAAAGACTAAATATGGAAATGCAAGTGAAGTGGTTGGTGTGCCTCATAGCTACTTCCTCAGCGGTGGCTTTCTAGCTCATCTGTAGAGAGAGAAGAACACAGAGATGGTTCTAGTTTCTTCCCTGTTGATGTTTTAGTTGGTCCTTTTTTCTTACTCTGTGTCTGGCATCAGGCTTTTTCTTGTTTCAGCTTTGGATTTCAGATAGACACTCGACTCTGGAATGTATGCTTTCTAATCGTTGGCCACGATGCCCTTTAAATTCCTGTGACCTCCCACGGTGCGATGATATTAAATATCCTGATCTAGATTTGGGCAGAGGATGAATAAAATGGAAATGAGGTTTATGCAAATGAGCTTCCCATTTGTTTGGAGATGGTCCGGAGGCTGCTGTGGCAGTCATGGAGTATTCCAGGATTCTAGAACAGAGCAAGCAGTGCTCTGAATGACAAGCCCGAGGCTTCACTGGCTTATTACAGGATGCCACCTACCCCAGAGAAGACTGGCCTCTATATTTAGTGGTCAAAGAAAGGAAAACAATAGTTTGACTGTACCATTCAGCCCTAATTTAAACAGTTTAGAAAATTCTACCACGTCTCCACTTCTCGGAACAAATTGATGGTTGTTCCCTTCCTTTGGTTCAAAGCCCCAGTCCTCATGGAGGTCTATAGTGATGAGTGAAGCACATTAGCACTGGACGATTTCCATTTTCTTCTGGAATAAGAGGTTAAATTCTCCCTGTGCAACAGTCATAAAGTTTGCTATATGGTATCAATTATTTTTAAATTTATAGAAATAGATTTTAATAATAAAGTTATTTATTTTTATTCAGGAAAAAAGTGTGTGTATTTATCGGGGCTATGAAGATAGTGCCCAAAGTTGCTTTGCCATATTTCACCGGAATGAAAAAGAGATCTAATATTTGGGGTTATTTTGCAGTGTTATTTCTGAATGTTATTCTATCCACAATTAGGACGTGTGACAACAATGATTCTGTCATCGCATTTCAGCTTGGGTCATAGCCTTTGAAGGGATGAAGCCCGGGCTGTGGATGACAGCTGTACCTGCAAACGTGGATGCAATCTGGCATTAATTTATGCGTTTCCCTACAGTGAGGGGCACGGTTCTCTTTTTGTGGTATTCCTACTTTACCCTGGCTGTTCTTTTGTTGGAGGTTCGCAAATGGAGAGCATCATCAGTGCAGTTTGTCAGTGGAAAAATTAAAGGCTTTGGAGGAAGAGCTAATTTTAAATATTTACTTGACTATTAATTTTTTCTGAGTCTCTGTTTTCATGTCTCTAAAAGCTGTACATAAGAAGTCTTTCTGGAACGTTCTTAGGAAGTTTAAATGAGAGGATATTTATAGTGAGCAGTACCTCTAACAGTGGAAGATATTTACTTACTAACAGCTGTCACCCCATACCCTGTATGATATACCAGGCGCAAGATATGCTCCGGTCCTATTATATATGCAGGCTGGTGGTAAGGCAAAATGAATGGAGTTTTGATATGATTCTGTTCAGCAGCCAGATGAGCATTAGTTTGATGTAATCTATTCTTACAATTACATGATGTGTGTGTGGAAGGAGGGGGAGCGGGTTGGTAATCATGGTTTGTTTGAATTCATGAGCCTCTATGAAAGTGATAGAAAGCTTGAGTTGGGGAAACTAAGAAAGAAGTAGAAATTATTTGTCCAGTTACTCTGGGAGATCATTTTCAGCCCCACTCATTGATTTTCATTTGTACTTAGGTTTTTTTTTTTTGTTTTTTTTTTTGTTTTTTTTTTTTTTGAGACAGTAGAGCCAAGTGGCTATGAAGTATAGAATCAGGCCAGTCTGGGTCGCGGTTCTGACATTTATTGGTGTACCTCTTCGGTAAGTTACTTACCCGCTGTGGGCTCAGTTTCTTCTTTGGTATAATCGGAGTAACTAGAGAACTGACTTCATAAGGCTACTGTACGGATTAAATGAAGACATCTGGAATAAGATGTCTGGCACATAGTTAGGCACCCAATAGATACAACATAGCTACTTACCATGATGTGTATAAAGGGGATAATAGTTCGATCATATGCAGTCGTTGTGTGGATTACAGGAGATACTCGTGCACGGATTTGTCCTCTAAGAAAGTGCTCAGTATGTCTAGCTGTTTTTATTACCAACTCAGGATGAAAGCACCTAATGTTGAGAGATGTTAAGTAGTGACTGTGGAAAAGGACATCATTTCGTAGGGTTCCGTATATGTTAGACGTACGTTAATTTTTGTTGTGTATTTCTACTGTATTCCTATATTCTGTATAATTTTTTTCAGAATAAAAATTGCTCATTGTTTCACCGAACAACGTTGTGGGTTAAAGCTAAGCTTCCTGCCCACCCCCGCCCCTGTACTTATCGAAAATTAGAAAGCCATCTGAGAGGAAAGAACCTAGAGGAAATTCCTGTGTGAGGAGTGAGATTGTCCTTGTGAAGGGTTAGGGCTCTAAGACTTGTATGCAGAAACTCATTGAGAAATAATCTCTGTTAAGATGCTGAAAATTATGGGAGGGAGGTAGGGGGATCCAATCCTGACAGTGAGATTGCCTCTCCTAACATTTCCAAAAATAAATACTTCCGGAAAATTTGTTTCTGTAAGATAAATTAATTTTAATTTATACGATTTTTGTACTGTGCTATAATACTTAAAGTAGTAGAGGTAATGAGAAAAAAAATATATATATATATAAAGTGCACCCGTTTTGTTAAATCAGAAATTAAGGAAACACTTTTGACCCATTCAAAATCTCGCTGTTGGCTAAAGTGGAATGAGCAGATTTCCCAAATAGTAGCTTCAAGGAATTAATCCATTGAGTGACTGATGGGCACTCTTTACCATGAGCAGAAGTCAAATGTGGGTTAAAGCAATGAATTTTGGGAGCAGAAAACTTGCAGTTGAGTAGCTCGAGATATACCCAGAATAAGGCAGTGGATGCCATAGGGAGAAGCTACGAGCACACTCCAGAGCGCCTACGGGATGAAGTCAAGATCAGACTGCCGGTCCACTTAAAGGATATTGCTTCCAGGCTTTGTGCAAAGATGAAAATCTAACTTCCTTTACCAGGCGGGAAGCACTGCATGCTGATTGCAGTGCTCTGGAGAGAGTGAATGCAGGAACCTCCTGAAAATCAAGGAGAAAAAGGAGGAGGGGGCCTTTCTTAAGCTAATCAGAATCTGACAATGGCTAGAAGGAAGTTTTAAGAATAGGCGGTGATTGGCCAAGGTGTTTTGTTATTGATTGGCTCCTGCGATGCACTGGACTGTCTTTATCCCTGTGATAGGATTTATTTATTTATCCCTCAGAGAATATGGGCTCCCCCATTCTCCGGAACCTGGGAGCTTTCAGTCTAGGGAAGGCTCCACAACTCAACTGCTCTCGTCTTAATCTCTATTTAAGCAACAGTGAACTAGGGCTCCGTAGCTACTTGCCTCGCCAAACGGAAGAGCTGATTAGTATTTGCACAGGACTAGGAAATGTCTTTTATGAATGGGATGTGCACGTACCAGGCTGTACAGTATTGACTGGGAGCACTGCACTTATATACTTGTTTAAATAGTTAGCAGAAGACGTTACATGAAAAAAAAAAAAAAAAAAGAAAGTGCTGAAGCGTTTAAAGAGAAAAATGTGGAGGCCAATTAAAGCCACGAAAGGCCTTGTGAATCGTGCGTTCCTTCTGTATTCGTGTGCAGGAGTAGACACGGAGGGCCTAGGTTGGGTGACTGGACTCAGTCAGGCTTGGAGGTTCTTCCTTAGCCACTTCTGCAGCTCTTTCTTCCCTTCCTGTCTTTCAGGACATGACAATATGCCCTCCAGAGCCACAGAGGACAGGCGTCCTCCTCTGGGCTCCTGTGGCCACTTCTCCACTCACATGGCAGGCCTGCCTGGCCTCCGCAGAGAATGACTTCCTGTGCGGTGGCTGACCGCAGGTGCCCGCCGACACAGGGTGCTGAGTGGCACTGAGAGCTGCTTTATGAGCCCTGCAGAGGCGGTGTGCATGTCTGCAGCTGCGTGTCCGTGACAATACTGGCGTGTTCGGGCATCGCTGGCCCTACCTTCGTCAGGCCTTCTGTGTGGGAGCTATATGAGGCTTTTGTACCCCCACTTACTTTTCATTGCAAACGGGGCATCATCCAAAAAGCATGCAAGGGGGGGCTGGCAGGGGGTGCCTGGGAGAGGCAATGAATAAAAATACAAGAGGGCTGAGGAAAGGCAAGAGACAGGGGAGGGCTTCTGTGGCATGGTGAAAGAATATTTAACTTAGAACCAGGAAATGTGGTTGGCCTTCTACCACAGCTGCTGACTGGCCGTGTGACCTTGAACCCTGGTTTCTTTATTTGGAAGATGGTGGTCTAATCTTGCAGCTACCTGCAAGGTGGAGGTGAGATTAAGGGAGATATAATGCTTGTGGCGTCATCTGTCATCAGCACTCAATAAGTGTCTCCAGTCCCTAAGCCTTTCAAAGCCATCCCTCTGCAGGTTTGAGTTGAGTATCTCCCCTCTGGGTTGAAAGAGCAAGATTGCTTGCTCAAATGTTTTATTCCCCATAACTAGTCTTTTTCAGATTTGGTTCATCCCAGACTATCATTTTTCTGGACAGTATTTTACATTGTTGGTTAATACTGCCTTCCCCACTCAAAGGGGACTCGGTAATGTTCAGTTATAAGAAAAGTACTAAACTTATCCTTATTTTAAAAACCACGAAACTTATTTCTGGTCACAAATATAAGGCAGAATTTATTTGCAAATAAATAAACTTGAAGTTAAAGAGTAAAGTAACCAAAAATAGTAATCTCAGTATAAAGAATCCGTGTGTGTGTGTGTGTGTGTGTGTGTGTGTTACACAGGAGAGTATACGTATATGTGTTGGGTATTTTATTAGGTATTATTTTACTGAATGTGTTATTTAGAGTTCTGGATTCTTCAGAATAAAGTTTGTGGAGATTAAGGATGGGTGAATTTTATTTTCTTCATATTATATATATCTAAATCATAAGAGATTGGACAATGCCATCTGGCCTTGGACTCTGTGACAGGGTTTAGGTGAAGAGCTAGGAAACAAAGATGAGGTGTTGCATTTTCTTTTCTTTTTGTCTCCTAGCTTATTGAGGAATAATTGACAAATAGAATTGTATATACATTTTCTTTTTTCTATTTTTATTTCTCTTAGGCAGAGGGAGAGAAAGAGAGAGAGAGAAAGTTAGAGAATCTCAAGTTGTAAGAATCTCAGCCCTCTTGTATCTTTATTCAAGCAGGCTCCATGGAGCTGGACCTGAGGCTCGATCTTACGACCTTGAGATCATGACCAGAACTGAAATCAAGAGTTGGATGCTTAACCAACTGAGCCATCCAGGCACTCCACATTTTCCTTTTTTAATGTTCTTCAAGAGTGCCATTGCTTCAGCTTTGCTGTTAGTCAGCAATAATGATAGCAAACACTTTTATATCATTTATCTCCTTGGCATTGGTTCTATTTGCCATATATATATGTAAGCACACATGCATATATAAAATACATATATACACACATATACATGCACAAACATACAAAATATATGACTTATGTAATTCTTTTTTTTTTTTTTTAATTTTTTTTTCAACGTTTATTTATTTTTGGGACAGAGAGAGACAGAGCATGAACGGGGGAGGGGCAGAGAGAGAGGGAGACACAGAATCGGAAACAGGCTCCAGGCTCTGAGCCATCAGCCCAGAGCCTGACGCGGGGCTCGAACTCACGGACCGCGAGATCATGACCTGGCTGAAGTCGGACGCTTAACCGACTGCGCCACCCAGGCGCCCCTGTAATTCTTTTTATAGAAGAGGTAAATGAGGCACAGAGAGGTTAAGTAACTTGCCCACAAGTCACACAGCCAGTGGAGCCAGGCTTCAATCACAGGGGGCTGTGTGACTTGAGCTTCTAGCAACTTCACTGACTTCATTGACAATGCTGGTGTAAGAAATCATGCTCGTTTAATGGGCATAAAGTTTCCTTACTGCAAGGTGAATAAGTTCTAGAGATCTGCTGTGTAACATTGCGCCTATAGTTATAGTACAGTATTGTATACTTAACATTTTGTTAGGAGAGTAGATCTCATTCATTGTTCTTACCACAGTAAAATGAAATTAAAAAAGAAAAGAAAAGAAACAATGCCTCAGACTGGTGTTTCATAGTCCTGATAAATTCCCCCTCTACTGAGGTGTCAATTCTTCCACAGTTTAGGAGTTGAAAATATGGTGTTTTGTTATTTTTTTTCAACATAAAAAGTGAAATATAAAAAGGGATCCTGGTTTAATTTTTTTAAGCAATTGAAGTTAAAACGCCAGCCAGGCAAATTCTCCTGGGCATAGTAGACACGGAATCAATTGAGGAATGATCTTGTCATTTGTATAATGGGGCCATGATATTTCTCAAAGTCAGAAGGAAGAAGTTCACATCCAAAATGTCAACACAGGAAGGTAAGCTGGTTCTCATGGAATTTAGGTGAATCAAAGTAATTCCCACATAGCTTGTAAATGTTAAAAATAGTAGAGATTTTTTTTTTTTTGTAATTTTTGGAGTTGCCTTCCCTTTATAAATCAGTATTATCCAGTTTAGCTATCAGGGAATCTCACTATTTTATATTACTAATATCTGACTTGATATTTGGCCTTTGGTTATGTCTTAGGCAAGGTGTTATAATTTCCAGCTTTACCATCAAGTGAGAAAACTCACTTTTACACTGTTTTCAAAATGATATTTAAAAAAAACATTTATATTCTTCCAGCATTTCAGAATATGGGCAGAAGTAGATTTTAAAAACTGCTTGGTAATCCAGTTTGTAGATGGCTAAGGAATGGAAAAAAAAAAAAAGCAGAGCTCATCTCGGTCACTCTAATTGATACTGACAGCAGACACCATTTCCAAAGAATTCTTGTGGAAGAGCTACTCCTGCTGTCCAAGACTTCCCTGATTTGTTTTGTTTGCTCATTTGATGTGCAATCTTGTGGTTTCTGGCCCCCTTCACCATCTAAAGCAGAAAAACATATTCGATTCTCAGGCTGTTTTAACTGGAACTTGCTCTTCAACTTCTAACTGTTTCAACAAATGGAAGGACTTGACTGTGGAATTTTTTTTTCCTTTTTAAGTGAACAGTTTGCTGTTGCTCAGATCCTACCACAGGTTCAACAGGCAAATGAAAACTATCTCTTCAGATGTGGTCACCCTTGACAGTTCGAAAGAACAAAATTACAATGCTTCAAGACTTGAAATAAAAACTCATCCTTGGAATGAGAGCTCATATTCCAAAGATGATATTAAAATGATGATAAGTTTTGGGGGCGCCTGGGTGGCGCAGTCGGTTAAGCGTCCGACTTCAGCCAGGTCACGATCTCGCGGTCCGTGAGTTCGAGCCCCGCGTCAGGCCCTGGGCTGATGGCTCAGAGCCTGGAGCCTGTTTCCGATTCTGTGTCTCCCCCTCTCTCTGCCCCTCCCCTGTTCATGCTCTGTCTCTCTCTGTCCCAAAATAAATAATAAAAAACGTTGAAAAAAAAAATTAAAAAAAAAAATGATGATAAGTTTTCATATTCTCCTTTTAGTCTAAAATTTCCCTGATTAAACACTACCCTCAAGGCTGTCTTGTCTTCAACAGCCTTATAGTAAGAGTTCTGGAACCCTTGCTTTGTGAATGATGAGGAAGTGTTCTGGGATGCTGCTTTTATTTCAGCTTCCTTTTTTTATTTTTGGTGATGCGGTTAGATTGAAATATTCTGGAATGAACCAAACTTGACTATGTGAGTACTGAATTTTATTTTTTATACTATTACAACTTAAAATGAGCGATTATTCTCGTGGCCTCTTATATTTTCCTTTCCCATCTTCTTGTGTTAAGTGAAAAACACAGGCACTGTTACCAATAAAAATTATTTAAAGAAATACTTATGAGGCAATCAGCATTCCAGTAGCTGGAGGAAGTGCTTTGCGTGGATTATGTCTTACAATATCCTTACCCACCTTTCAAGGAAGGTTCTGTTGTATTATTATCAGCATTATGCAGATAAGGAGACCTGGGCTTCCAAAAGGTCAATAACTTGTTCAGCGTCATGTCACTGGTTCAGAGTTTCTTCACGGCAGTGCATCGACAGTTTGAATTGAATAGCTCTTTGTTGTGGGGTCCGTTGGGCATCCATGGACTCCACCCACTGAATGCCAGTAGCACTTCCAGTCATGACTATTAAAAATGTTTAGGGGCACCTGAGTGGCTCAGTCAGTTAAGCATCTGACTCTTGATCTCAGTTCAGCATGGTCTCATGGTTGGTGAGTTCAAGCCCCACATCAGGCTCCACACAGACAGTACGGAGCCTACTTGGCTTTTCTCTCTTTTCCTCTCTCATGCCCCTCCCCTGGTCATGTTCTCTCTCTCTCTCTCTCTCTCTCTCTCTCTCTTTCTCTCTCCCAAAATTAATAAATAAACTTAAAAAGAAATGTCTACAACATTGCCAAATATCCACCAGGGGAGGGGGGCAAAATGGCCCCTGTTGAGAACACTGGTTATGGGGCCTAGCTTGGGAATGTCTTAGATTAATCCCCTTCCTCTAAGATCCCACACTGCATTGCTTTTCTCTGTCCATGTAGCAAATAGCTACAGCTCTTAGTTCTTCTTGCCTCTTTCTCTCCCCTGCCCTTTCTTTTTTTCTGAACTTAGAGTTTTAGCCCATAGTCAATGGTCAATAATGTCTGCTCGTTCATCTCAATGATGGGCTAAAAGTGCAGTGATAAACACCCTCCTATTCTCTTTGTGGGTGTAGTCAGTTAAAATGGCGTAGATGTCTGCACATTGGGAAAGGAATAGCGCACACAAAGCAGCATGCATGAAGAAACATACAGTAAGCATTTTTTTTTTTTTAATTGCTCATCTGTCTTGCCTTGCTCAGTGTGTGCTTGGGTGATGCAGTAGTCTTGTGTTCATGGGGTTGACTTCTAATCACTGTGTCCTATGAATAGCTGAGTGGCCTTTTGCGTTTCCTAATTTTTTGTGGTTTTGATGAAATGAGAACCACCCTTGTATCGTGGTGCCTCTTACTGTGACTTTAGAGAGCGGTGTGATGTTAACTGCTGAACACTTTGAAAAGAATCCCGAGACATCCAATTTGTTGAAAACTAAATCATCATTCAGGGGGATTGATTCTTAAGATGATATGATCTATTTCTTAGTCATCACTATATAAAGTAGAAGAAAGCAAGGAGGTAGCAACACAAGTCTCTCCCAAGCTATCCTCAGCCTGGTTTCAGTATTCTCAGGAGTAGTCACCTTTTCAGACTTTATAGTCACTGAGGATTTGGACAAACATCATTTTGAATTTTTAAAAATTTTTAATGTTTATTTCTCTTAGAGAGAGAGAGAGAGAGAGAGAGGGAGTGCAAGTAGGGGAGGGGCAGAGAGAAAGACACACACAGAATCAGAATCAGGCTCCAGGCTCTGAGCTGTCAACACAGAGCTCAACATGGGGCTCAAACTCATGAATCGCCAGATCATGACCTGAGCTGAAGTCAGATGCTCAACCAACTGAGCCACCCAGGCGCCCCAGACCAATATCATTTTGGGAGAATGGAATGAAAACACCCATTGGTGGTGTCTTCATGTTGGTGTCATCTGTCCATTTCCCAGAAGCTGAGGACATATCTGACCTTCTTCCAGTCTAAGTGTGTTTGAAGTGCATTGTCCTATGGGAATTCATTTTCTGTGGAAAGTCTGCAGTGGGAAGCATTTGAACTCTGAAAATCTGAAGATGCACACGCAGGGGAAGGACCACAGTCCTGTACGTTGCTTGGGGAAGTTATGGAGCAGGTTCCCATCAGCACTTGAAATGTAATTTAGGTGAATGCTTAGGTGATCAGAAACCGCATCCCCTTCGGCCTGCAAAATCACCATCAAATTGTTTTTGCCAATTAGCATAGACAAGAACTGAGGATTAAACAAATCTTTATATATCTAGGTTAGTAGACAACTAAATGGTTCCTCTTAATTGCTTTTGATTTACTGAGTGACAGGTGTACATGAATGCTTAACTTATAAATGAGATTCAGTTTTGTCTCCTAAATATATAGCAGTTTTATTGCTTAATAAATATTTCTTGAGCTAAACCCCGACTCTTATGGATGTGAGGAATAAAGAGGCATTATGCTTACATAGAATGCTATATAAATTTAATATGCATTCATCTTATTGTTTTAAACACATAGAGCAGTCAAGAAATGAATGACTCACTCCACTAAATTGAAATAACAAAGTAAATTACAAATTGATTTTTTTAAGTGTCAAATTAAATATTTGTCTACATAAGTAGTTGATTTCACCCTGCCTGAGATGG
This sequence comes from Lynx canadensis, assembly GCF_007474595.2. Classification (NCBI taxonomy): domain Eukaryota; kingdom Metazoa; phylum Chordata; class Mammalia; order Carnivora; family Felidae; genus Lynx; species Lynx canadensis. Next base: position 128,920,739 of record NC_044308.2, read on the forward strand.
GTCATTAAAATAGATGCAACAGGAAGAAAACAATAATCTTTTATGAGATTTTTTTAAAGAAAACACGTGATAGGAAAAAGATGGCTTTCTTATTTCTTAATGTTAATCAATATATTCTGTGATGATGGAAGAGAAAATAGAAAAGAAAGGAAATGACTCTAGAGAAGGAAGGAGGCAGCTCCTCCTTTGTTCTGCCTTTTACATCCCAATGGCCACATCCCCACTTTTCTCCCACTCTGGTAGCAGTCGGGTTACAAATTGTGGGACACACAGCAAATAGTGACCTTCACCCTCCCTTCCTCCTTTAACAGGAAAGAAAACTGGCACACACTTTCTCCTTTGGTGATAAAAGTGTAGCAACTCAGAATAAATGGGCAAAGAAGTGCAAAGAAGTATTGGCATTACTCTCAGTCACAAACTGACCACATGACTTCTGCACCTGTTCATGTAGGATGCCATGCCGAGGGCAGTGGGGGATCCAGACGTGGAGAATATGCTGCATTGCCGGTTCCATGAGCTCAGGGCTTTCTTTGTAGGCAATCCATAATATTTTAAAATCACATTAATATTTTGCATAATATTTTCAAATCAGTGGAAAGAAAATACACAAGATATATCTTCATCTCCTGTATGTACTACATCTCAATTCACATCTGATACAGGTACCATTTTTTCCCCAGTATGCTATATGGTCGCCGCTGGGTGACACTATGATTCATTAGGAAAATTTAGGTTAACATCTGGAGAAAGGAGAAAAAGATGATTTGATTAGATGTCTACATAAAATACCAAGATTAACTTCTCATTTCTTCGGGCATAGCTTTCAAATGGTTAACTAAAGATTTTTTTAGACTTTTCTTAAAACTTCTAAGTTTTTCTCTGATGCCTGTGGGCTCTACTCTGTGTTGCTTTTGAAATTCCATGAAGCTAACAGCTGCCTCTTCCTTATGATATTCAGACTCTGTTTCTGTACCTCATCACCTGGCTGCACGGAGAGTAAGTTAATATAAGGTTTACCAAATCTTTCATATGATTTTTTTAAGAAATAGAATTGGAACCCTGTTGATTTGATAAGATTGAGACATGTTGAGCCAAAATCAGTGGGTTCCAGGAGAATTTTAAATATGTCCTATACTTTCTGGGGATTGGAAATATTGAAGGGATATTGTTGAATATTTATAGTCTATCTGGAAACCAGTTAATAATGTTTTATAGATTTTGGACTCTTTATACCATTGCCAAACTTTAACTATTTCTTTTGGTCATTTAGCATTATGATTTTTTTTTTTTTGAGAGAGAGAGAGAGCTTGCATATGTGCATGCACACAAGTCAGGGAGGACAGAGAGGGAGAGAGAGAATCCCAAGCAGGCCCCACACCTTCAGCACTGAGCCCAATGCTGGGCTTGAGCTTATGAATCACAAGATCATGACCTGAGCTGAAGTCAGACTCTTAATTGACTGAGCCACCTGGGCACCCCTATTTAGCATTATTTACATGTCTCTTGGTTACCTTTTTTCCCCTCTTGAGTTGAGATTATTATAGACCTGGCTCTAGCATTACAGGTACTCAGTATCTGATTTCTAAAAATTATATTTTAAAAATTTCTATTCACCTTATGTCCTTGGGATCCCATCATTTCTCTGCTATTTAGAATACTCAGATCACAAGTATCTCTTAATAATTTGTTTCAAATTTATCTAAAAACAATATTCATTAATACAAAGCTTATAATATTTAAATATTATTTACATTATATGAAGCAAACAAGTGATTAAAGTTTTAACTGATAGTAGTTGACCATACTTATTTTTTACCTAAAACGATTAGCTAAAATTTGTATTTTCAACAGTAATGAGGTTTTAAGCCCACTCAAATTGTGGTCTTCTGAATATTTTAATGAATTGGCTCTAGACCTAAGCAACTCAATCTACTTTGTCAAGAAAATTCATATCGCAGTTGATAGATCCAGATAATCTAGCAGCCATGTGAAACAGCCTAAACTCTGTCCTGACATAACGAAGACGAGCCTCTTCCTGTGGCGGAAGACATGAAGCTTGGACTGGTGGGAAGAGACACACAGAGCTGTAAGTCCTCCCTGAAACATCAGCCCCACTGTTTGGTACCCATTAGCATGGCTTCCTTCCACTGAATTTCCAGAAGATAAGAATACACTTTAAAATATCAATTTGTCTTGATTAAGGGCGCCAACTCTTGATTTGGGCTCAGGTCACGATCTCACTGTCGTGAGATGGAGTCCCACATCGGGCTGTGCACTTAGCATGGAGCCTGCTTGGGATTCTCTCTCTCCCTCTCTCTGCCCTCTCTCTTTCTCTCTCTCTCAAAATAAATAAATAAACATTAAACAATTGTCTTGATTAGAAAGGGTCTCTTAATACTCTAGAGCCCTTAAAATGGGATGAAGTTGGTTTCTAATTTAGAATAAGAGTAAACCCAGGAAAGGAGAGGCCAGTTGTAACAACATCTGACCCATAGGGACAGAAAGAAATAATAGAAATTCCACAGACACACCCGCGTGTATGTCAAGAAGCAGAGACTTGACCCTAAGGAGAGTTACAAGTCTGTAAAAGAAAGTGACGCTCTAGGAGGAGATTAGAAATGTCGGTCAAGACTGAGTGACTGCTGATGGGTGCAAGGGTCTTGCTCAGGTCCTACATATATCTGAAGTTTGCTTCAGGGAAGGGAGTAAGCCATGGTTACCACAGTTGCAGGAGTCTGGGCATTTGTGTTTGTGCATGGAACGTATGCACATGTGTGTCTTTTGAGTATGGTGATGTGTGCCTGAGCAGAGCTTCATTGAACTGTTTCCCCTGGTATCCTTGTGCCCAGTTCCCTCCTGCCTGAAGGTCTCAGCTCAGATGTCCTGTTTAAAATGCACCCACTCAGCCCTTTGCCACACACCCTAAACTCCTCTTACTGCTGTAAGTGCTCAATAAACAGGAATGTTCTCCCTGAGCACAGAAAGAAGTTTGGCTTCCAGAGTTGTGCCAATCTCCCGTCATTTCCAGTTGAGGAACGTACATGAGGCTTTTAAGTTTTGGTACTTGTGATTGTAAGTCTTTTTTCGATTTACATTTCATATAATCCTGAAAGAACTGAAGTTTTCTTAATAGTTCCACACACACCCACATTAACTTTAGTTAATAGGAGATGCGTGTGATAGAATGACCCTGGGTTTTGGAACTCATATAATCCTAGGTTCAAGAGTTGATGGTTATAATCTCTGCAAATTTGAGCACATCATTTCATTCTTCTTAAATTTAGTTGTTCTTTTTTTTTTTTAATCTCAAAATTGGGTTAATAGTAATGACCTACAAGAGATTTGTGAGGATTAGTGGTAAGATGTAAGAAAAAGATGCCTGACAAGGTGCTTGGCATTAAGAACATGCTCAGTAGTTGGTAGGCACACATTTTGAATATATGTATGTATGCTTATTTATTTTATATTTGTGTGTATGCACGTGGCTATGTGAAATCATGGATTTCAAAGATACGGAAGAAAGAACCCTTTGAAGTCTATATGAAAAGAGCTTAGGAATTAATGTCCTTCTTTTATCCAAGGTATAAGTGCCTACCATGTTCAAAGAGCACCAATAGGATTAATATTCAGAATTTTCTTTGAAGTCCTAATACAGAAGGGCCTGGAAATGAAACCCATAGCTATTTCTATAGGGGGATAACTTCTTAATACCAAGCAACAGGCCCAGCGGGAAAACTAGGCCATTTCTGGTTCACTGCATTTTCCTGTCTTCACATATATATTCTCTCGGTGCCATGAAGAAGGTTTAGAGGGCTTCAGTTGACTGGCAAGAGGTGAGCACGTTCCTTACTTGGTGGGTCACTTAGAGTCAACTTCTACAGATCTCCTAAGGGCGGGTTGGGAGGCCTTTGAGAATTCTTCCCTTGGGGCTGGGCTCATGTTCATTGATCTTTGGACCGGCTTTAGGGCTGCATCTCTCAGGAAATTACAGTTCATTTTTCTGACTATTCAGGAAGGACCTTTTAAAATACCAGTGTCCAACAAACAAACTGTCTCTCCCTGCACGGGTCAGGGAGATGGCTTCTCACCCAGGGGCCAGGAAACAGGCTCCTCTGAACTCATGCAGTTGTTTGTTTTCATGTGTTATCTCTTCTTCCAGATCTGGAGAATGACACAGAACCTGGCCTCACGGATTTAGGTGGGATCCATTAAAGAATCACCCCCCACCCCCTCATCTTCACAAGAGAGTTAAAATGAATGAAGCATTTCTGTAAACATGAAAACAGTTGGACAGGCCCTTTTCATGTAGTTCTTCTTTTTCTCTTTTTGAGATGCTCTAGCACATTTGCTATTTGTTGTGCTTACGCCTTGTAGAATCGTGGACCAAACAAGATATTAGACACAAACGCAAGACAGGACTTTTTTAAAATAACTTCTTCTTTTTCTTTTTTTTTTCTTTTTCTTTTCTTTTCTTTTCTTTTTTTTTTTTCCTTTTTTTTTTTTTTCCCATATGGAAAGAAGACTTCAACGTGAGAATTTAGTTTTTGGAAATTTCCAATGTGCAAATTAGATAACAGAATTACAGATTTAGACCTTCTGAAGGAACTGAATCCATGATCTTTTGAAAGCCATTTTTTAAAAAAAAACATTTTCACTATTTAAACTCTTCCTGCCTATCACTATGGCACCTGGGAGAATTTGGATGTTTCATAGACCAGCAGTTACCATGCGACTGCACAGATCAGAACACGCTAACTGTGCCTTGCTGGTTATGTGATGTGTTGACTTTCAATTGATTTTAAGCACACTTTAAATGGTAATGAGAATGCTGAGCTGGGAGATAGCATATGGCTTTAACGATTTGATTCTAAGAAAGCAAGCAAACATTTAAAAAATGATAGAGTTTCATGATAGCGAAAGTCAAGGTGAAATCTGAGTGTTTGAATGACAGAAATTATTTCTTCCCTCTCTATTATTTTCAGCCGCGCCTGTATTTTATTGTGTTAATATGAAAAATAAAGAGGAAAATCAGAATTTGCTATCGAAGTTTAGATCAAATTAAATATGACATAAGGCTTTGCTCAAAAGGTATGACTCCTTTGGTGCTTTTGAACTCCAATCACCCTTTCAAGCAAAATTTAATATGAGAAGTCAATTAAAATATAATAAGGAAAAATGTAGTTCAAGGAGCTGGAAAATGAGAGAATATGTGTCAGGGTGTGAAAGAAAAATGAAGAGAAATATTAGCTATTTAGGCATGAACTACTTTTGTATATATGTAAGTGCTCAGTACATATTCTCTTATTAGCTGATAGAAATATGTGAGTAAACGAGATGAGCCACTTGGAGATATTTTTTTTTTCTTCGTCAGGAAAAACATCACAGTGTCATTACGAAGTTAGTTTTCTTTATTTGTTCTACTAGATTTTACTGTCAGCCATTCCCAGCTAAATAACAAAAGTCTGTGAGGTTATTTTTTTTTTCCCCTTAACCTGCTCTATGTTAATACTGGAAATAAAATGCAGTCGGTTTTTAAGATTTGGGGGGGGGGCTTTAAGCAACTTCTCAGAAGTCCCGTCTGCTCACAGAGGCAGCTTGTTTCTCTACAGTTCATTCATTTCTAGTTCTGCAGAAAGCTAAAGATATTGGTGAATTCTATAGCAGATGTGTGGCTTAAAATTATATACGAATAAGATGTTACAGCTGAGCGGGATCTCAGAGATGATATACTCCGGTGGTGTTTTTTTGACACAAACAGAAGTGACTTATTTACAGCCACAAATATAATTTCTGCAGTTGGGACATAACCCTTTGATCTCCTCTGGTTTAGACTCACATTAGTAGCTTTGTATTGCTAGTATTTCACTGTAGTGGTTTCACTTGAAACTGTTACTCTCGTTACTTCATATAGAACAATTTATATCCAATGATGAAAATAATGATTCCCATTTATTGAGTCCTTGGTCCATTCAGGCCACTTGCTCGGTAAAGACTTTGCATGGATCCCCTCATTTAATCTTGACACCCACGTTGTAAGGAATCTTTGGATTAGAGAAGTTAAATGGTTTGCTTCTCAGCTCTGAGCTCTGCTCATTAATGGCAGAGAAGGTGTCTGGAGACCCAAGTCTGTCTGGCTGTATTTATTCATCCTTGAACTAAACATGTTTCCTAATTTAGTTAAATCATTCTGTTGGAATTCTAAACTTCCTTAGATTTTCAAGTGATTTTAGATGGCAGTGTATAAACGATACTTATCAGAAGTCAGGTACCGGAAGCAGATTCAGGAACCCGTCTTCTCTGTCACTCTCATCATCACACTATATTCATTCTATTTATTGTAGGGCTCGGCTTCTGATGGTAACATTCAGATACTCTGAGAAATTCTTTAAATCTCAAAGCTAATTTTCAGTTGGACCCAACAGGTGGCACTCCATCCCTGGGACTCATGGGATGTTCAAGCTGAAAGAGACCTGAGGCATTGTAAAAACCTTCTTCCTGTTATGGTTTTAATACTCAAGAAGAGAAATGAAATAACTTTCCTCAAGGCCACATATGTAGTTAGTAACAACACTGAGACAAAGAGCCAGGTCGCTACAATCTATGGCTATACCTCTGTCTGCTATTCAGACAGGCTTTCTTGAAAACTAATGTTGAGGGGCGCCTAGGTGGCTCAGTAGGTTAAGTGTCTGACCTCAACAGAGGTCATGATCTCATGGTTCGTGAGTTCGAGCCCCGTGTTGGGGCTCCATGCTGACAGCTCACAGCCTGGAGCCTGTTTCAGATTCGGTGTCTTCCTCTCTTTCTGCCCATCCCCAGCTTGCACTCTGTCTCTATCACTCTCAAAAATAAATAAACATTAAAAAAATGGAAATAAAGAGTAGTGTCGAGTAACGAATTTAATCATCTACAACATATTTTATGCAGCTATGAATTAGGATGAAAGAAGGGAAATGATTTTGTGTTTGTTTTAAATTCAGATGGCAAATGCGACCAGATTTTGGCTGCATGAAACACTCTTGACTCAATAAGCTAAAAATATCTTCCAATGTCAGAGATGGCTATGTTCTGGCTGTTTCATCCCTAGAACATGCTCAAGAATCGTACTAATAAACAGCCTCAAGTTGCTGGCTACACTGGTACAACACGTTGCTATTCCTAATTTTTAAAGTAACTCTGTAAGGTAGGTATCACTATCCCTGTTTACTGGGAGAAAACCATGATTCACTGAAGTTAAATGATTTTCACCATGTCATACAGCTAGTCGTTAGAATATTCAGAACTTGAACACTGGTTTCTCTAGCTATGAAGTTTACACGTTTCCCTCTGTACCACATTGGCCTAACAAAGTTGAAGCCAATTAACGTTGAAGAATTATCAAGCACATCTAACAATGCCACTCACAACAAAATCAATTCCTCCTTCCTAAATTGCACCTTAGACACTCAGTTAACGCATTCATTCATCTATCCTTTCTTTATTTCATCGGCAAGTTAACACCTGCCTGTGTATTTTACAAGTGAGGAAACCAGGTCATGGCAAGATTAAGTCATTTCCCCAAGGCCACACAACCAGAAAGTAGCAAATCTGGGATTTCAATTCAAGACCCAGATAAAAAGATAGGCTGTAACTGGCTATAAAAAATTTTAAGTGACAATATCCTCACAAGCAGTAGATACAGATTTTTGAGTGGCGTCACACAATGATACCCCCAGGAAACTCATGGAAGTAATTGAGAGCGGCTAGAAAGGAGATGCTGGGGACAAGGAGATGTGGGACAAAGTGTAGTTTTATTTAGCTCATTATGGGGGAAGCAGCCATCATATGAAGAAGCACTTAGAAAGGAAGATCTGGCCTCACCAGTGCCTCATTTGGGTGGTAAGTTTGGAAGAAGGAGGACGAGTGGTGGCCACTACTGTGGAGTCACTGAGGGAATGTCACTGTCACCGGTTAAATTGGAGAAGTCAGAAGAAGAGCTTTGAGAGATCGGTTTGAAATTCTGGCTGGATGTATGGCTGTTAACGTCCATAGGTCTGGAAATCAGATCAGATGGATCAGTGTTGGAACTGGGTTGACGATTTGGAATCCAGCTTTATACTATTAAAGCAGGAGCACTTAATTGTGTGTTGAAGAGAAGGTGCATGAGGATTGAATTATAAGGATGGTCCACCTATTTAAATTTTTTTTTAATGTTTATTTATTTTTGACAGAGAGAGAGAGACAGAGCATGAGCGGGGGAGGGGAAGAGAGAGAGGGAGACACAGAATCTGAAGCAGGCTCCAGGCTCCGAGCCATCGGCACAGAGCCCGACGCGGGGCTCGAACTCACAGACCGCGAGATCGTGACCTGAGCCAAAGACCTGGCTCAACCGAGGGCCTGAGCCACCCAGGCGCCCCAAGGATGGTCCACATTTAGAGGCTGGGAATCAAACGGATGTGGTCAGAAAAGTAAGAGGAAGACTAACTAGTAGGATATCAGAGAAACTGATAGAAATGGAGAGTTTAGGGAAAGGAAACATGATCAGGAGTAGCAAGCCTCGTGGAGAAGTCAAGGTAAAGGACAACTGAAGGAGAGCAGTAGATTTTATATTTGGAAATCGTACTGTGGACTTCAAGAAAAATGTTTATGTATTTATTTTGAGAGAGACAGAGAGAGCCAGGAGGAGCAGAGAGAGAGGAGTGACAGAATCCCAAGCAGGCCCCACGCTGTCAGCACAGAGCCCGATGTCAGGCTCCATCCCATGATCTGGGAGATGGTGACCTGAGCTGAAACCAAGAGTCCAACGCTTAACTAACTGAGCCACCCAGGCACCCCCCTAGTGTGGACTTTTTAGAGAGAAGTTTCAAGTCATATAAGCTGGATCATAAGGAACCAGAGGGTAGGATATAGAGATGACATGATTTATGTAAATGCAAAGAGAAAGGCAAAGCGAGAGCTTTGGGATTGAGTATTGGGAAAGAGGTTTTGAATAGTGGAGACCTGATCAGCTTTGTTAGCAGAGAAGATCTGGTTGGAGGTGAAACCTTCATCTTAACATCTAGCTGCATAGTATCATCCACTCCAGGTACTTAGTAGATGTTTGTGGAATATTGTCACTTAGCCTTTTATAAAGCCAGAAAGATGGATAGTCCCCTCATTTTATTTATTAAAAACATGATGAAATCAAACAAACAAATGGAAGCCATGACCTCTAGTTGGCAGGAGGGAGCGGAGGAAGTTGGATGGAGAGCACAGGGTTAAGTTCAGAAAGAAGAAGGTTCACTCACGGCCAGGCAGGGGCTACAGCTCCTGAAGGCAGTGAAGATGCAGATACAGAGACTGGTGTGCTGAAGGGAGCATAGGATGAGATTTAAAGGATGCAAAATGTGAAAGAGACCACCTGCAGAATGTACCCAGGGCAGGCAGTAAACTGGCAGTCCAAACCCATCAGGGGAAGGTTGAACTCACCACGGACCCACAGACCATTGTCGAGCCATTTTGTCAGCATTGCTTACAAGCCCCTTTGAACTTTAAATGACACAGCGTGATCCTAATAAAGAGGTCCTGGAGCACAGCCAGGCTGCCAAGACAAAAATTATGCCCAACATCACCAATTCCCCCAGAGAGACTGCAGGCCCCTGGATAATAGAGGACAGCAGGCTGTCCTCGCAGCTGGTTAATGGCAAGCTGCAGTGGATGGGTGGCCTGGGGAGAAAAGCCCTAAAGATCTTTCCACCCCAAAGGAAACAGCATAGCTTTAGCATCAGAGCACTTGGGTTTCACCCCCAGCTCTGCTACCCACTACTTTGATAAGGGTGAACAGGTCCCTGGAACTGCCTGAGCCTCAGTTTTGCCATTTGTAAAATGGCCCAGTGACAAGACTTGCCTCATTAGACGTGGGACGATCAGATGACATGTAAGGGAGAGTGCTTTGTAAATGGCAAATTCTATGCAAATATTATCTCTTTAATGGTTTTCATTATTGTTGGTAAAGCTGCAAAGATGTGGATGGCTAAGAAACAGTACTGGCAGAAAGATTACCCTGTATCTGAGTCCTATACCTGGAGTACAGTACTCGGAAATGCACTTGTCCAGGAGTCCACCATGAAAGGTTCTGAATACCCTGTACAGGTGGTTGCTCCTAGAAGTCAAGTAGAAGACTTTGACAAATAATACTGCTTCTTGGTCTGTATGGAGGAAAGGCTCTTTTCAAAATAGACTCATGAGTTTCTTAACCATATCTAAAATTTGCCATTAAATACGTATTCGTAGTAAAGAGTAGAGAAGTGTATTTTGTGGGTATATATTTGCATATATATATATATATATATATACACACACATATTCTGTAAATGCATGTAAAATTTTACATGCATGTTTACACAAAATTACATATACAGCTACTTTATTTTCTTTGCTCTCGCCTATAAAGCTGTCTTTTCAAATGATGATACATTTATTCCAGTTTCTCAAAGTAACCGTCTTGCTATAACAACCTTGCAGTGGTCCCTGTGCTCAGATTTAGAGTTACCACTGCAGAATCATTCCTGCTATGCTCTTGGCTCTTCTCTGGGCCCAGCTCCTCTACTGGAAGGCAACGTGACGCTTCCGATTTCATTAAAGCACCCTGTAGCTCAGAGAACAAATTGGAGAAATCAGGATTGATTACATTCTGTGCTCTCTTTGTCTTCATCAGGATCTGTTCAAAGCCAAGTTAGAGTTTTCAAAGTGAGCGTAGCTTAAGGGGGCTCTACATTCAGTACAGAAAACTGATTTGGTAAAAAAAAAAAAAAAAACAAAACTCCAGTTATTATGAAAAGTGAAATGGAAAGAGTGAGTGTAATTTTGCTTTAAGAACCCTACCTTAACATCAATGCCTTCATTCACCCTGTGGGGGAATGGATCTGGCAACTTATTTATCAGGAAACGAGTTGCTACAATGTCATAAATGGATGGCATATCCTTTGATGTGTGAGAATTCTGCGTGGGGACCCTTCATTCCTGCTGAAAATGAAACTAATAACCATTTGGAAGATATATTGTAGAGAAAAATATGCCATAACCCCAGATGAATGGTCATCTCTCTTCTTGGATTTATTTTGGGGAGTCAGGCAGGGGGGTCTTGAGGTGATTTTCTTCTTTACTACTGGATGAGGAGTTGGAAATGAAGTTAGTCTCAAATGCCACTTCCCTTCCAAGTCCTTCAGATATTCCCAAATATCCCCCCTCTTTCTTTTCAGCCTGGATATAATTTTGTTGATACCTCTATTTATGGCATTTATGACCTTCTGCCTTCAATTATTCATTTATCCATCTTCTTTGCCTTCTTTTCCCCTAAGTAACGTGCAGGCAAGGACTTGAGCTGATTTATTTCTGAATTCCCTGAAGGCACTCAGTACAGAGCTCTTCACTTAGCTCGCTCACTTGGTAGCTGCTGAAGCTATTCCAATGAGGTAAACCCCAGAGAACAGGAGATAGAGACCTCTTTGCTTGTGTCTGTGTCTGTAGGGAAGACGAAAGTTGAGGTTCTGGGCATCGATTATTAACAGAAAAAAAAGGTTTCTGTCATTAATGCTTTCTAGAATAATCGCATTGACTGAATAACTGATAAGCTCAAAACCAGCATATGAAGAATGACCCTGTCTTATTGTTCATTGATGAGTGACTTCTGCTTGAGGACAAGATAAGGGCAGATAAATACCTTCTGATAGAAGATGAAGGGGTTCTCTCTTTATTTTTTCTTCTCTTTTCTTTTTGTCAGATCTTGGCAGGTAATTGAGACCTGGATTAAGAATGGAGAAAAGGTCAGAGATGAACATTGTACAGATTTCTGGGTACCGAGAAAAGTGACTCCACTGCTTTTGATGGGGACGTGTTGGCTGTGTTAAAATACACCGCTTTTGTTCACGCTCACATCATTGCTTTCTTTAATATTATTTCTGTGAACTCAGGAATTTCAACAGTTCTCTTACCTAAATTAATACTACCCAGTTTTACTGGATTTTAAAAACATTAATGGGGAGTTTTTGTTTTATCATTGTTAATTTGGGGGGATGACATGGGATGAAAAACTGTCACTTATCTTAACATTGGAAAGGAAGAAGTTCTGATAGAAGTGATTCCAGCTCCTTCTGTAAAGATATGTGTGACACCAGGCCTAGAAAAGTTAATTGGCATGCCTGTATTTTTTTTTAATGTTTATTTATTTGAGAGAGAGAGAGAGAGAGCAGGGGAGGGGCAGAGACAGAGGAAAACACAGATTCCAAAGAAGGAGGCTCCAGGCTCTGAGCTGTCAGCACAGAGCCTGACGCCGGCCCGGACTCATGAACTCGGACATCATGACCTGAGCCTTAGTTGGATGCTTAATCGACGGAGCCACCTAGGCGCCCAACTGACATGCCTGTATTAGCAGAACATTCGGGAGTAAAATCAGGATCTCAAAAATCTTACCCAAGTCTTCCTTCAGTTATACTTTATTTCATGTTTTCCACCCTGTTCCTCTGTGGCCTGGTAATCTTCTCTAATGTGCATATTTATTTACCCAGCTAAATTTTAAACTTTTCAAGGACTTGGATCACATCTTTGACTTCTTTTCACCTTGCACAACCAAGCCTGCACTTTTGAACATTATTATTCACATGAGGTCACACTTCAAGGATTAATGATGGCTGTGGGCAGTATTTGTTTGTACAAATTGCTGTGGATGAAGAAATTGAGAGTTGGAAACCTCCACCAAAGGAAAAAAAAATTTAGAAGCAAGATAAATAAGCCTACGGATTGTCTTTAAAACTGAGGACCATTTCTTTTTTGTTCTTACTGTTTTTTTTTAAAGTGGACTAATGGCAGAGGAAATAAAAAGATGCAGATAAACTAAATCGTTCTAAACTGCTGCAGTTCAGCACATTGCTAGAGAAATACCTTCAAAGAGGGCTTAGAAAATGGGAAAGAAATTAGTCTTTCCTGCTGCCTGTGTGCGCAGAGGGGCGGCCCACGGGGATTAGGAAAGAAAATGGGAAGACCACAGTGGCCCTCCCAGCCTCATCTGGCTGTCAGGGCCCATTAGTGAGGACGGGACGCTTTGACACGGAGGGCTCAGAATCATCACAGGTCACAAAGACACCACTAAGAATTCATAACCCTTTTGGAGCCTAACTGCAGTGCACCTGATAAATAATTCAGGGAGTCAGAAGTGCCTGGGTGCAGAAGACTCTAAGTGTGCTTTTTCATCTTCTTTAATAACGTCCAAGACTTTCCATCTATTTGATTAAATTTTCACTCCCTCTTTCTCTCATCTCCCTTCCTCCCTCCCTCCTCTTTCTTTCTTTCTTTCTTTCTTTCTTTCTTTCTTTCTTTCTTTCTTTCTTTCTTTTCTTTCTTTCTTTCTTTTCTTCCTTCCTTCCTTCCTTCCTTCCTTCCTTCCTTCCTCTCCCCCATATATGTTTCTCTCTCTCTCTCTCTCTCTCTCTCTCTCTCTCTTTATGTCAAGAAATGTCATTTAGGGAGCCCAGTGGTTTCTTTTCTCTTAGCTATACTTTGCCTTTGCTAACTCACAACAGTAGGTGGAAATAGGGAGCATTATTTCTTTCGGTAACGGTAGCTGTCTCCATTGGATGGTGCTCCTCAGTTTGGCTTAAGTTTTTGCCTCAGTAAAATAGGTTACGGGTTTCTAGGTTTTAGGGCCAATAGAACCGCGAGACGCATTTGAAAATGGACATAGTATACAACTTGTCTATATCAGGTACACTAGGGGAAGTTTAATTAAGTTTAATTAAGAAAGCATTAAAATATTTAATAATAACTTATAGACACACACACACACACACAAACATTTAAATGAACAATAATTTGCCAGTCTTTTCATGTAGGGCCCGGGGTTCCATCTGCTTATGTAACTTATTGGATTCCTGTTTTCTTCCCCAAATGCATCAACTCTGATTTCCAGTTTGCTTTCTTATAGTGCACTTAAAACATTCAGGCACAAGGAGAGGAATCTGAGTGCAAAATCTTCACAGAATTTTAAGATTCTGCTCTCTCCATATTTGTCTTCCCTAATGTGCCAGCAACTTTAACTGACTTGCTATTGAATAAAAAACCTGTTTTTATATTCAACCATGTTTTCATATGAGTAACTCCCTTTTTGTACTTCTGTTTTATTGCTTTATAGAATCTTTATTCTCGTGTAACTACAGTACAAAAGCACCCCTAGCATAACATGGTTGGGAACTCTTGGTAGGCATAGAGCTCGAAAGTCAAGAGTGTGTGTATAGATGCTAGACGAACACTGAGCCGCCACTAACATCCCCTGTACCACTGCCGCAGTCAGTGAGGGTACAAATCATCTTCGGGTATGTTGATAAAATCTCATATGGGTAAGGAACTTTCTGCTACACGTATCCCAGCTACTATATATCTAAGATGCGTAACACTCAGAAAATTAAACGTTTAACATCTCAATACCTACATCGCTAGAATGGCAATATAATAATAATAGTTATCACATAGGGTTGCCGCGAGAATTAAATGAGTTGACGGATCTCAAGCCTGTGACAGTATGCACGTCACAGTTTTACAAGGCTCTCAGCACATGCTAGCTATTATTATTCTTATTTCCATGCTTGGTATTCTTACTTCCAATCTATGGAAGTATTTCTCAAACTTTTTTTTTTTTTATTTCCCTCCCCTGAAAAGTTGCCTAGATTTTTTCTTTTCCTAAAGACCCCCTTCCCTCCTGACATTTTAATACTGCAGACATTCAGTATGTCTGTTGGTGTAGTGTGGCCACTGGAAAGCCCATAAACTATCATAATATCTGAGGATTTCTTCTCCTTTTTTCCGAGAACCAGTGTGTACCTGCCTTGGGGATGCTGTCCCCCTTGTCAAGAATGCATGACCTGTTGTGTTTCAGGTGATTGTACTCCCCCTCTACCCAAGGCAGTGGGGCACTGTGTTAGAGTGGGCGTGGCTCAGGACATGGCTGAGCAAGTTGACCTGAGAGTCATGCTCACTTCCCCGATGGATGTTCCCCTCCCTGAGACAGACACTTAGATTTGGGAACTGTTGATACAGACAACCCTGTGAGGAATTGAAGCACATCAATGATTTTTAGAGTCTGAGAGAGCAATTATAGTTAGACAATATACTTTTCTTAATGACCTCTTAGTAGCTTTCATTTTTTTTTTTATTAATGGATTATCATCGAAGGTATGAAGTTGTTATTCATTTGCCTGAAAAGTGGGGGGGGGGGGTGGATGGATTCTTGAAACTGCTGGGGCTATGACCATGGCACTTGAGAAAAGGTTTTCAGCTCCAAGAGTGAGAAATGCTTAAGGCCTAGAAACTGAGATTAGGTTCAGAAGGGGGTCCAGAGTGGAGGTCCAGAAGGAAGACTTTCCAGCGGTACGGAAACTCAAATCGCTTTGCAGTCCTGCTCTGAGAGTGAGACGTAAGTGAGCTCTTTCTTTCTTTTCTTTTCTTTCCTTTCCTTTTCTTTTCTTTTCTTTTCTTTTTTTCTTTTCTTTTCGTTTTTAAACATTTATTTATTTTTGAAAGACAGAGAGAGACAGAGTGTGGGGGGCGGGGGGCGGAGAGACAGAGAGGGAGACAAAGAATCCAAAGCAGGATCCAGGCTCCAAGCTTTCAGCACAGAGGCCGACTCAAGGCTCAAACTCACGGACCGCGAGATCATGACCTAAGCAGAAGCTGGACGCTTAACTGACTGAGCCACCCAGGCACCCCTAGCGAGCTGTTTCTTAATCACCTCAGTTTACAGTAGACTCTGGCATATCTTTCTTTTCTGCTATGTGGTGAACTACTGTTGTAAGGTATCTCTCTGTTAGTCTACTGGAGCTGCCATAACAAAGTTCCACACACTGGGTGGCTGAAACCATAGAAATTTCTTTTCTCACAATCCTGGAGGCTGGAGGTCTGAAATCAAGATGTCAGCAGGATTCTAAAGCCTCTCTCTTCAGCTTGTAGGTGGTCATTTTCTCTCTGTGTTCTCACATGGTTCTTCTGTGTGTATCTGTGTCCTGATCGCCTCTTCTTATAAGGACACCAGTCATAAGGGATTAGGGCCACGCTAATGACCTAATTTTAACGTAGGTATATCTTTGGAGTCTCTGTCTCCAGAGGTGGTCACATTCTGTGGTTCATGGGGCTGTGACTTTAACACATGAGTTTTGTGGGACACAACTGAGTTCATGATAATCCACTACCTGTCGTGTGTGGACATTCAGCAGTGAATTAATGAATGAACGGATGGATGAATGAATGAATGGGTTAATGAATGAATCTTTATTTTATTTTTGGCCAAGTTTGAATTAGCAATTCTGTCCGTTCTTGTGAGTTATTAGTAAGTTTCTTAAAATGTTTATATTTTTATCTCTTTCACCCTGAAAGAGATAAAATTCCATGGCGGTGTTTCTATTTTTTCAGTAGCTGTGCACCGTTGCTCTCTCCATGGTGACATTTCCTCTTATCACCTGAAGGGCCACTGTCACCAGAAGCACTGCCCTAGGCATTTGTAGGGCCCTGTGCAAGAGTTGGAGGGGGAGGCCCACCTCAGATTTAATCCCTTGAAAGTTATAAATCTTATTAACAAATTGTTTAAGAAGTGTATACAGTTCTCCTAGGTGACTGATCTGTCTTTTAGAGTGGCCTGGAAGGCCAGCCAGGCTTGACTTTAGAAGTCTCACACTCCACCACATTCTGCATGGAAAATGGCGGTGCAGAGAAAACTGGTAGCAACCCTTTTCTCTTCCCTCAGGGGCTGTATCCTGAGCCCCAAGGGGCCTTGGGCACACACACCAGCTCTGCATTTCCCCCACCGAGACAAATCGGCCTGGAGGTGCCATAACCCTGGGAAGACAGATGCAGCTGAGAAGCCCATCAAGGTTCTGGGTGAAGGTTTCTGCAACCTGGGTACTCAGAGCATAGCCTAGAAAGGGCTATATAGGCTCTGGACGGTCATGGCCTGTAGCCCTGTGCACACCGTGGCCCTGGGGGGAAGGTGCAGGGTGCACGTCTTGAGGGTGATGCTGTGGTCAGTGGTCAGTCTCAGTTCTTTGAGGAACTCGCCTTGGTTTTGAAATTATTCCCATGCTCTGACTTCCCTGAAGAGGGAGCAAGAGAGGGGACAAAACAGTGTGAGGAAACATTAAGGTCAGGGCTTAGCCACATCCAAAGGAGGTTAATGGAGGGGGGTTGTTGCACCTGAGAATCAATCCCTCCATTAAGTCCTGATCATAAATCTCCAGCTTCTGGCCTCACAAGTCCCACGAAAGACGGACTCATTCTTTGTGAAGAGATTTGGGTCTAGAAAGTGTGAGCAGATTTCCAGTGGAAGCTGACAATGCCCGGGTTCCTGCACCCTCACCCTGAGTGGGGTCCACCCTTGCCTGAGGGGAGCAAAGCAGCAACCCCAGCACCCTCTTCAGGTGAGACAGAACAGCCTCCATGGAATGATGTGGCCCCGCCTCACCCTGGAGAGCACTGGCAACTTTTTTGTCACTAGGGTCACTAAAAGCCACTTTTTCAAATTATCCAGGGTTATTTGCCTGGCTGTGCTCCTAGCTTCAGAAAACCAAATAAATAAATAAATAAATAAATAAATAAATAAATAAATAAATAAAAAGCCAGTGCTTTTCCTCACCACACAGAATAATTTATAGTAGGGACCAATTTACTTGCCAGGGAACAGCAGGTAGTCTGTGCCTTTCCCAGTGAAGGGGACATTATGCTAAGCAGGGTGGCTGGCTTCAGTGCTGAGGATAGAAGGGGAGAGACCCTTCTAATTAATTATGTGGCTGTCTTTCCCCAGCGTGGGTACCTCACTTTGTCTTTTAAGTTCTTGTTTAGTCAAAGCTGTATTTCTTTTTTTTATTTATTATTTATACTTCATCTATTTCCAAAGAGAATTTGAGACAGCTGAAAAATGGTGGAGGGGGGTGGCGGATTTGTCCTGAAGCAGGGCATTTAAAGAGAAAATTCTGACAGAAGAAGTACGGAGCTTACTTTGCCTCACCGAGCCCCTCTTCTCCATCGCATTTTCTGTTCTACTTTATCCCTTCCCCCAAACTTCTTTCAGCTTTTTGCTGTAGAGATTCAGGTTGTCTCTTTTGATCCTTACCTTCTCTCACTGTACCCTCCCTGTTTTAGTCTATTTAATTGTAGGCTTCCCATTGCCCTGAGAATAAAATCCAAAAGGCTTGCTAAAGCCATGAGACTTTGTGTGACCAGGATCATCAGTGGCCCTCTGTTCACTCCACTCCTCACCAAATGCCAGCCACATTGGTCTTGTAGTTCTGGGAAGAGGTCAGGCTCTTCCTCCATTGATCTTTGCTCCTGCCCTTACTATGCCCAGAGTGTTGTTAGCCTCTCTCTTCTCATGGGCTGTCCTCCCTTTTCCCAGATGCCCCATTCATTACAACTCCTCATTCTCTGGGAATCCCATTCTGCAAAATGTCATCCATGACCTCCATATCTAAACCTACACCTATCACCCACACTGATATTCTCTGTCACCCTTCTTTCTTTCCTTCATGACATTGCTCACTATGTTAGCATTTCTAGTCTCGTGTTTATAGTATTTTTTTCTTTACTTCTTCTTGACTGTATTTTTCATCTTTGTATCACAAAGATCCCACACTGTGCCAGGCACATAGTACGTAACCGCTCAACAATCGTTTGATGAATGAATGAGTGACAAACACTAGCTCTAGGAAAAGGTCAGATATCCTTTACTTGATTTAAAATGTTTGCCAAGAATGTTTGGATTTCTAGAGAGAGTAGCATTCTAATCCAAAGGAATTGGTTTATATTTATAAAATTTTAAGCATCAGGGACCTGGTGAGGAAAGGTTTTTGAGGAAACCACATCACGTTAAGTGGCTGCCCACTCAAAGTGTGTTTTTCTTTGACCTATTTCTTGAATGTTTTGTCTCAGAGAGCAGACCTGCCATTTAAGATGTAATACTTTAGAAGATAAGCCTTGTTAGAACAATCATAGTATTCCCAAGGGTCTGGGGGGCACATTTTAGTCAAGTATGAGAGTGTAACTAAGGAAGCAATGAGTAATCTGATCTAATTCCATACATATGATGTGTTGAGACTCATCAGTCTCAATGTTTTAAATTTGCTTTATCATCCCAAACATCCTGTTACTCTCTAATACTTGAGTTTGTAATTTTACTTAGAAGTGAAGATTGGAACTCTTTCTTGTACAACTATCAAGTAACTGAGACAAAGATGAAAAAACAGCTCAAACTGTCTTCTCACGTGATGTGTGGGTTAGAGTTACTGGGACCATCGTTTAGCTGTGTTGCTTCCCTCTGGTGGCAGCTTTGTGTACATGGGCTTGGTGGGCAAGCACAGAGTCAGACTGTAGTTTGCTTTTCCTAAAGGAAGGAAGGAAAGAAGGAAGGAAGGAAGGAAGGAAGGAAGGAAGGAAGGAAGGAAGGAAGGAAAGAAAGAAAGAAAGGAAAGGAAAGGAAAGGAAGAAATCATCATGTTCTCCTGGTGTCTGTGTGTGTGTGTGTGTGTGTGTGTGTTTGCAGTGGGGAAGGCACTGTTTTTAAACAGAATTAAGTGATTGAAAACGATTGACAGCATGTGATTAAGAAAAGACAAACTTTTCTGCACTTTGGATAAAGTTTGAAGTCTGCAGTGTTCACAAATGAAAGCAGTGCTCTGACTGTGTATAATAAACCTGTAAAAGATCTGCTCATATGTTTTAATTCCCCTTTGTTTGGAAAACATATCTTAAGATTCATTCAAATGAGAAAAGCTGCCAGTGTCGATTTTTTAAAGACAGCTTTTAAAATCTGCTGTGCATTTTTAATATTTTCCTTTGAATTATTCCTTTTCTGCAGTGTGAAACTCACACTGGACACAGTACCAATGGTTCTCATCTGGGGTTTAATTTTAAGTCTTGGAAATCACTTGATTTTATCCCATATCTGATCATGCTGCAGGGGTCGGGGAGGATGCCCTTGAGAAAAGGAGATGGTCAAGGAAAGGAAATAATCATTCTTCTTTTGTTTCTTTTCCCCTCTCATCGCTCAAATCCAGAAATACCCCCCTGAACATAGCCTGACACTTCAGCATGACAGGTGTTCTGAAGATGAGAAGGTGCAACGTAAAAACTATTTATTCAGTGAGGAAGTTTTGCACCATTTACATTCAGAGCCATCCTTATGATACCAAAATAGTCTTGTGCAATGAATTTTTCATTTTTTAAACTCAAAACCAGATAACTCACCTGCAAATACACACTATGTAATTTCATTTCATGTGCCTAATCAATATCGCTGACGGAAATCTGTATTCTCCTTGTGAAGGAGACAAGGTTTTCTGTTTCATTATGCATATTACATATGTGGTGCAATATTTCGGTGGGAAAATGGGTCATGTTTACATTTTTGGATTCAGTTTATTTTTTTCATGAGCTTTTTTTTATAGCTCTCAAAGTTCCTGGCCTATTTTGTATGGATTGTAACTATGAGGAATGGTAAAGGGGTAAGCAATTAAAGCACAGTTGAACTGTCGCACTGAAATTTGTGTAAACATTTATAAGCTGTTGGCATTATTTGAGCACAAACATGTATTTTTTTATTTTATTTTATTTTATTTTATTTTATTTTATTTTATTTTATTTTTTGCAGTAGACCATAAGGACTTCCCTGAATTCGGGTCAGAATCATAGAACCTGAAGTATTAGGTATCTAAGGTGATCATCATGCCTTTCATCAAACCAAGTTTGTAATAATGGGCCAGACTGACCCCATTTCAGTTGATAAGAGCACAGAATTTGATATTATGTTACAAAACAAGTATAGTGCTATGATAATTACAGTTACTTTCTAGTTGCATGATTTATGCCTTTTATTAAGGTCGTCTAGTTTCTTTGTATTTGAAGACTATTCATCCGTCTCTCTGTCTATCCCTCAATCTCTCTGGGTAGGTTGGTATTACTTAAAAACTCTGAAGCCGTTTCTGAAATACTATCTTGGCGATTTCTTATGAGACCTCAGACTGAAGATGTCAACGAGGTTTTACAGCCTGCCTCTTCAAACAAAGTGATCATCTGAAGGTCGTTCTTTGATTCATCATTTATTCTATAGACCCTTCTTGAATGTCTGCCATGTGCTGTTGTAGGTCCTGGGGAAACAAGAGTAAGCGAAAGATGTCTGAACTCTGCCTGTGTGAAGCTTACAGGGAGGCAAGACATGGGTTGCTTCTAGCAAGGCTTTGCAACTCATGACTGAGTTCAAACTCTGTCCTTGTCTTCTATCTGCTGATGGGTCTTGGAGAAGCTCCATCACTTGGAGCCCTGTTCCCTCTGTGGGAGTAGTAACAGTACCAAAGTATTGCTTTATTATGAGTCAGTGAATGTAAGTTTCTTAAAAAGTCTGAAATTGCAAATGCTAAGTTAGAAATGCTCTTAAAACACTTAGTAGGTAAATCAGGTGGGTGTTTGCTTGTACAGGTCAGGAGCTAAGAAGACAGAAGGTTTTACACTAGTCTTTTTGATTTAAAACCCCAGGGCTGATTGTTGACATCAGTGAGACACGCTTGTGTGAAAGTAGGAGCAGGAAACAGTGTGGAATGTGAAGATGGGTGGGAGGTGAGAAAACAGAGATATCAATTATGGACTATTCTTTCTAGAGGTTTGGATCAAAGTCAGGAGAGAAATAGGGCAACAGCTGGAGGGAGGATTTGGAGTCAAAGGGATGTTTTTGGTGGAAAATATCAGAAATATGATTGACAGCAGATCCAGTCTGAGACAGAGAGGTTGCATACACAGGGAAGGAGCACATAGAGTTACATTCTAGAGAAGCCTGCAGGCCAAGGGCTCCACAGGAGAGAGAGAGTCGTCAACCACTAAGGAAAAGAAAGTGGGTGCAGACACAGATCAGCTCAGATGTTTGGCAACAGAAAGACATGGGGGATCCTGTCTGATGTCTTCTGCTCATCTTCAGATGAAAGTCAGGTTGTCTACTGAAAGGGAGAGAAGTTAGGGGATCTAAAGGAGAGGTGAAGATTGAAGCCTTCTTTGAGGAGAATGAGAGACAAGTTTTCCAGAGAAGTTTAACAGTGTTCCTCGATTTGGTGCAGTCTCACTGTAGGCTCGTGATTTTTTATTTAAGGTAGACCTCATCTGTGCTATTAGGTGACTTTCTCTGGCGAGAACCTGAAACTCGGGCAGGCACAGGGGAGATTGGGTTTGTGATTGGGTGGCTTTGTTTGCTTGATTGATGCAATGAAAGAATAGAGGGAAAGAGAACTCTGGGTGTTGGCAGAAGGATTTTTGAAGTGCAGATTGTACACCCTAAGCCAATAAGGAGAAGAATATAGTGGGAAGAGCACCAATTTTTTTCTGTTCTTTTTTTCTTTCTTTCTTTCTTTCTTTCTTTCTTTCTTTCTTTCTTTCTTTCTTTCTTTCTTTCATCACAGAAACTGAGCTGGGATTCTATGGCTAGGATTTGCTACTATTTGAACTTGAGTAAGCCACAGATTTCTCCAACCTTGTTTCCTCATTTGTAAATTCAGGATAATTATGACTTATTTCTCATCGCTCTGTATTTCACACTAGTAGCAGTGGTTAACACTCAGTGGGTATTTGAATAGTTAGCTGAATTTAAACTCAAGTTGGAAATGCACCAAAGCCTAAGAGTACATAAAGTGATTATAGTTATTTGCTTATTTCTTCTGTTGAATTACCAAGGACTGTATAAAAACAAGCTCAAATCTCTTGTTCTATCCCAACATAGCTTGCCTCTCAAAAAAAGGGGGGGGGAGGGGAGGAGGGAAGAAAAGAAGATGACTTCTCATTTCCTCCCCCTCCCCCCACTCCAGATGAATGCTGGCAGAGTGCCTTTGGGGATATGACTGGCTGGAAGACAGCTTGGAAAGGGACATAAGTATTCAGAGTGAGCCCTGCATGTTTGGATCATAGGGCAGAAGATACAAGAAATATTTCAAACTTTATTTTTTTAATATATTTTAAGTGTTTATTTATATCTGAGAGAGAGAAATAGTGCATGAGCAGGGGAGGGGCAGAGAGAGACAGCGACGGAATCTGAAACAGGCTTCAGGCTCTGAGCTGTCAGCGCAGAGCCCAACACAGGGCTCGAACTCATGAGCCCAAGTTGGATGCTTAACCAACTGAGCCACCCAGGCGCCCAGAAAACTTTCAGAATTTCTGGAGTCAGGTGTTCCAATGGGATTGCTTAGGAACAATCTGTTGCAGGAAAAACAAAAAACAAAAAACAAAAAACGCTGATCTGGCAAGATCTTTCGTAAAATTACTCTATGTTAGATTACTGATCTCACTTTCTACAGATTTTTTCCCTTAGAATTGAAGGAATTCTTGACACGTATCATCCCAAGTGATTAGTATACATAAGGTGGCCATGTGTTGGGTAGTTAGGGACTAGCTTTATTCCTTCAACAGCTTTTCCCACGGTGGCCCCACATGAAGACCTTTTGAGCTCAAGCTGTAGAATGTGGTGACAGCCAACTTGAGATTCTTTGAGATAAAGTAGGCACGGAAGCTTTGCTGTCTGTTTTGCTACCATCCTATCAGTAGTCATCAAGTCCTTTAGACACCTCCAGTCCTTGGCACCTCGATACTGCTCATCAGCTGAGCTGCAGCTTGGTTTCCTACTCCTGGAGTCCTGGAGTCACATGGGGAGAACAGACACTGCGTTCCCTGGCATAATTACTCTGTATTTATGCACCAGTCCAGCTTAGAGGTTTTACTCACTTCAGATGCCAGGCTACTGATAGCTTTGTATTTTTAAGCAGTGGGAGAGGCTTTAGTTTTTGCACGTTGGCTTTAATACCATCGTAACTAACACCAGTCATCAAATCATACCAGTATCTAGTAGTTTCTTATGGAAATTTTATAATACCATCCTCTGTTCATACCATCAATATGGCTTCAACCAAATGACTTCATCTCTGTAGACTTCATTTGAGGTTCATATACATATCTCCTAAGGGTTGTTGTGGGATTACATGAAACGAAACATATTAAAATGCTTTTGGAATTGTAAAGAGCTTCATGCAAAGAGTTATTTGATCTGACATAAACTGATACTCAAACACGGGGCTCTGTCATAGATATATTTCTAGTAACTAGTTCTCTGCCTGGCAGGGAGTGAGGTGCTCCCCACGTGTTTGCTGGGCTGTACTTGGTGCTGATCAGACCACATGAGTCTTGTCTTCCTTTATGGGCAGCACATACCAAGAAATGGAGGCATCAGCATTGCTAAGATTGTGAAGCAAATGAAAGAAATGAAACATTGACATAGGAAAGATCTGAGAGACCCAGTAAATGTCTCCGCATATTTGCAGTATTGATACATGGGAAGATGTATGTGTGTATCTCCAAAGGAAAGAACTATGATCAATGAATGAAAAAGGAAAGTGAAATGTCATGGATTCCAAAGAACCAACTCTTTACTCAATTAGGGACAGAAATTCCCAGTTCAGGAGGCTGTGTGTTATGGTTGCTGTTTTCATGTTATTTTATTTTCTTAAGTTTATTTATTTTTGAGAGAGAGGGTGCAGGAGAGGGGCAGAGAGTAGGGGGAGAAAGAATCCCAGGCAGGTTCTGCACCATCAGCATGGAGCCCAACGTGGGACTTAAACCCATGGACTGTGAGGTCATGACCCAAGCCGAAACCAAGAGTCTGACGCTTAACTGAATGAGCCACCCCGGCACCCCTATTGCTGTTTTTTAAAGCTAAAAATGGGAATAGCCAAAGCATAATGAGTGTGTGTTTATATTAGATATTAGATAACACTTGAAATGATTTACAGCTCTACAAAAAGTATGAGAGAGTAAAACTGCCATTTTCTCCATTTGACAAGTGAGTTAACTGGGGCCAAGGGAGGTGAAATGTTGTGCCTGAGTTAGCACAGCTGGCAAGGAAGAAAGCTATCCGGGTCACATATCCCCAGAGCCCAACATAGGTCGTTGAGTGCCTACTTGGGACTCTTAGTTGCTTTATATTCATTATCTCTAGTCTTCCCGACAACATTGTGAGCACGGCTTAATATCCTCTCTTGAGATGTATAGAGTGAGATTGAGAGAGTTCAAGTCAGGTCTCCATCATCATGCTTTTGAAGTGTGGCTGAGCTGAGGTCAAAGCCAAATTCTGACTTACCCCAAACCCTTTGTTCTTGTCATGCCACCACACCTACAGTTTCACCTCTTGCAAGCCAATTTGATCCAAAAAAGAGAAAAACCAGTTGCCTCCATGCCTTGAAAACAATTCCCAGTAGCGGTATCTGGGTGGTTGAACTCAAAAGTAAGTGATCATCAGATCCACCTGGGGAATATTGACAAAAGACAATGAACATCCTTCTTTGAAGGCCTATTAAACCCCACATCTGCAGGGTGGTACCGAGAAACCCTCTTTTTTCATCATCTTCCCATAGTGTTTTTGATGGGAAAATCTGGAGCAAGTGATGGGAAAAATCCATGTCAGAGATAAAAACATGAAACCAGCTATTTTCTAGGCCTGAAACATGAGGTACTCAGTATATATTTGTTTGACCAAATGAATGGATGTATGAATGAATGAACTACCTCTTTTGGAAATGGATTGAAAAATATATAGATGTGGGTTTTAGAGGGCTCCATCCTTTATGGACCCTACTTCTATCTTTATTGGTACTGTCTCAATAAAATTCTTCTCTATTAGTGTCTGTTCACCACTGAGTTTAAAAACCATGAAGGCTAGGGGCACCTGGGTGGCTCAGTCAGTTGAGCGTCTGACTTCAGCTCAGGTCATGATCTCATGGCTCATGAGTTCGGACCCACGTCAGGCTTTGTGTTGACAGCTCGGAGCCTGGAGTTGCTTTGGATTCTGTGTCTCCCTCTCTCTGCCCCTCCCCCACTCACACTCTGTCTCTGTCTCTCTGTCTCTCTCTCTCAAAAATAACCATTAAAACAAAAACCAAACAAACAAGCAGACAAAAAAACCATGGAGGCCAGTCTTGCATCCAGACATGCAGATTTTAATGGACCCAAGGAATGGTCAGTGGAAGCTCCCCAGTGGATGAGGAACAGAGAATGGCAGTAATGAATTTGCCCTCAAAGTTTATGTATTTGGGTTTTTAACATTGGTTGTGTGTTCTCAACTTATTATTTGAACCAACTGCATTGGAAACCACATGGGGACAACTCTTCAAATGCGTTAGAGAATTTTATGCTTGCTGGGAGAATAGCTCTTTTTTTTTGGGGGGGGGGGCTCCAATTTTAATGTTTTCAATCCTAGACTGACTGGAGCCAGGAAATTGTCTACTGTTTACCTAAAGTGTTTCCTTTCTTTCCTTCCTTCTCTCTTCTCCTCTGTCTCTCCCTCTTCCTTTCTTTCTTTCTCTTTGTTTTAGCAAAGAAAAATATTTGTCTATGGAGAAACTTCAAGGAGCTTGGTTGAGGTTCAGTGAAGGAGATGGAGAAATTGTTTCAAGTTAGGGGGTGGCTATTGTTTTATTTTTCCCCAAATTCCTCTGCTAATCCCCACATCTTGCCCAGCTAACTATAGCATTCTCCTGACTGTTGTGAGAGCAGTATTTATAACCTATCTTCAGGAATGTGGAAATGTGCACAAGATCTATAAATGGCTTTAGTGTTTCCAGATTGTAACAGAGACATTTGTAGTATAGTTAGGCCTATCGATTCTGCACCTGTGTGTCTGATTTCAAGCACGAATTGCCTAATTCCAGAAGTGCTAAGTCCCCGGTACCCCGGGAAATTTTGCAGAGAATCTCTCTTCAGGTCAGCTTTCTCATTCACACCGGTTCCTTTACTTGACTGTCTTGTCACAATCCAGCCAATGCTGAGACCATTAAGATTTTATTAGGTTTGTCCTGGTGTCACTATATTATGCAATCGGCAGTGCCTATTGACAACTCTTATTTTCTGTACTATGATTTTTATAGTCTGAGTTTATTAAGCGCTCCTGGAATACAGGCTCCTGGAATTAATTAAAAAAAATCTTCCTAGGCAGCACTGGGAGAGAAACACTTTGCTGAAAGCTTTAACATGATTTATGTGCTTTGAGTCTCAGTTCCTATGAAAAGAGTTGAATTAAGGTAAAGTAGCCTAGAATAACTGCTGCTCTTACTGTCAGCTTTACCAGACTGGCAGGGCCAGGGTCTTGATGTCTCCAAAGAGCATTTGTTGCATGTTGATTTACACTCAGTCTTTTGAAACTGTGTTTGCTACTTTCAGTGAAAATTCTTCCTTTTCCTTAACACCTTCCACTAAACCGTTCTTCATAATCGCTAGTTTCCTGGAAAGGAAGCATACTCAGTGCGGTATTCAAATAAATAGGAAAGGGGGAAAACATTGCCCCCAGTATTTGAAATGCCTCTTGTAAAAGCAAAACCTTTTATACCTAATATTTAGAGACTTATAAATGGAAATGGCTAATGACCTGGAAACATGGGCTTGTTTCTTACCTTCCGGAAACTGGACTATCTCAGGGAGAAGTAGGGAGAGTTGGGGAAGGTGCGTTGCCATCCAAGTTTTGTTCCTTCTCTTAGCTGGGCTGAGTTTTACCTCTTGATCCACCTTACAACCTGCTTGGTTCCTTGTGCAGCACTTTTTGAATCTCTTCCCTTGTAACTTTTAATCCTTCAGATCATTACATAGACAGTCTTTGTCCTGCAACGTTTTTCCTGATACCCCAAGGACTAGGTGAGAGCTCCTTACACAGTACCCTAAGTTTAGAACTCCTTATACAGTACTGTAATTCCCTGCTTATTCATTTCTCTCCCCTGACTTAATCAAGCTCATGAAGCCAAAACCCACATCGCTTCCGCCTAAGAGTGTATCTTCATTCTAATGCCCAGGCCAATAAATATTGGTTGAATAAATGAATGAAAACCATGCTGCATTTTCATGTTTTTTTTTTTTTTTTTTTTTTTGGTGTCCATGGCAAGAAGAATTTTTAGGTTCTGTTTATTAGAAACCTATGTTTGATTTCTTCTATAAAATTAGAATAATAATGCTAACCTCCTAAGGTACTTGTAAGATGGTGTAGGTCTGTGATTCTCAATTGGGGGTGATTTAGTCACCCCAGGAGACATATATTTGACAAGGCCTGGAGACATTTTTGGATGTTCACGGAAGCTCCACCACAGAATCATCTGGCCCAAAATATCAGTAGTGCTGAGGTTGAGAAATCCTGGAGTATACAAAAATGCATAGAACTTGAAAGGTTCAAAGCGATTTTATTTTGCTCTACACGTTGGAGTTCACCTCTTTGGACAACCTAAATATTAATAATTACACAGAGAATAATAGTTTATATTTATTATGTTCTTGTAGGTATCAGGCAACATAAAAGCTTTTCACAAATACTATCCTATTTAATTCTCTCAAGAATACTATGAGATAAGAACTATTATTATTGTCATTTTTCAGGCGAGGAAAGGAAGGCATAGAGTTTAAGATCCTGCAGCTACTCTGTGTCAGAGGTGGGATGAAAAGTCAGGGGCTATGCTTTTGACCATTATACTGTACCGCCTTCTCTATGGATGGAGTCTCCAGCTTAAGGTCTAAAAGGATTTCTGCCCTCAGTATTCGGTAGGAATTCACACTGAAAATATGGAGGAAATTTTAGCCTATTTAATGAAAAAAAAAATGTCATCATTGCCTACGTGTTTGTAATTTTACACTTGCACTAATTTGAACAAAGATACAGTATACTGGCTGACATAATATAGGCTGTCGTTGATCCAAGGATTACAACAAATCTATTTGATGTAATTTTGTGGGATTCCGAAGAAGCTCAAAGAAAACCCTGAGAGTTTGTTTTCATTTAGAATTGAACTTGTCATAGCTGATCAACACATGGTGATCTCGATGGGACTTTTCTCCTCTTAAGGTGGATAAGCAGTGACAGTTTGCCCCATGTAATCCTATTAGGAGATTTCTTCGGGACCACATCCTCTTCTTACATAATTATAAAAGAACCACTCGTAAGGAGAGTTCAGAGGCCAGAGAGCAAAGCCTGGGGCAAAGGATTGGCTGATGGGGCTTTTACTGTTCTTACAGAAGACACAGTTCAGGCAAGTGGAAAATCTATAATTTGAAAACATGATAGTGTCCCGGTCTGTACTGAGTACTTTGCTAAGCTCCCAGTGATTATTAACTTTGAGGCTGTTAGCTGAGGAACTTTCCAAATAAATTCTGTCATCCTCAAGTATCGGCTAATTGTTTCCAGGGCCTTAAAACTTAGACTGTAAACTCAGTTAAGAAACATCTATTCTCTTTATTTAGGAACTTAGAACCCTGGGGTAGCTGGTTTTCTATCTTAGGAAATTATTGTGTGCTACTATCACATGTTGAAGATACTTGTGGAATGCTAAAAAATGTGTTAGGTTCTATCCTTTGGTCTCATTTTCCTGCCTCCTGTGAAGATCAGATGCTAATAACACCAAACAAATATTTCTTCTTAAATAAATCATGTTTTGTAAAAGTGGGCTCCCCTGATCACAAGTAACTTTGTAAGCTCCTACAGGGTATTAGTGCCTGTCATGCAGACATACATTTTCAAGGGTCTGTTGAGGCCAAGTAATACATATGGTGTAACCATTGCACTATTCCACCTCCAAGATGTCATTTATACATAAGATGTCATTTGAGACTGTCTCCGGGGGACAAAAGTGATGAGTATGCCTTATGCTTTCACTCTTCTTGAAGAGTCATTGGGCATCTTCTTCCATTTATTTTATATTTAATAAATTAAAATATTCGAATGGTTAAATGTTACTGTGTTTAGGGCAATGCCTCTCAAATTTTAACGTGCACACCCAGGTTCTTGCTAACGTGCAGATTCTGCCTTTCGAACAATTTCCCAGCTCAAGCTCATGCTACTGGACCAAGATCACACTTGAATAGCTAGCTATTAGGGAGCATTGAGATGGCTTAAAAATTTAAAATCTGAGCTTAAGGATGATGTCAGGCTGATGGCATTAAACTAATTTTCCCTATACTATCCTTGGCTGTATTATAAATTATTCTTTAAGTTATATAGGGAGATTTTTGCTGGGTTGGAGGGATGGCTCCTGTCTAGTGGCAAAACATATATTTATTTGTACGTTTTAACAAAGTAAATAATGTTTGATTTTTAAGAAAGTATCATATCTCAATCTGTTTTGGCGTGGAGAAAACTCCCTATATCTCCCCTTCCCTTTTTAAGGTTTTTGAACAAGAAAACATGAATTTTACTGTTTCAGGTCATCAGTGGCATTTTTTTAGGTGGTTCACAATTTTTTTTAAGTTGTAGAACAAATTTACAATATCCTTGACAGTTAAACAGCATTTGTGGTGTGTTTTTTTTTTTCTTTTTTAATTATGTTTCTAAAGATAGCTAAGGGAACAATTTCAAATAGTTCCTCTGTGCTTCTAGATATGAGTTGTTTCAATTTCTGTCTTTTGGTGAGAATTAAGAAACTCATAGCTTGCCATGTCCTGTCATGTTGGCTTATTTTGTAAGGAAATAAAATCTGGCACCTTTCAATTATCTGCTTTACCTCTCTGATCTAAAAACAGATGGAACACATTGTAGAGCAGGGAGGCATGATTACTATCTGTGTATTGCCTTGACTTCCCCAACTGGGTCTTCTATCATTTCAAAGTGTGCTAAAGGTCTTTCTTTAAAGCAGGAAAAAAGGGGTGCCCGGGTGGCTAAATTGATTAAGCATCTAACTCCTGATGTCAGCTCAGGTCTTCATCTCAGAGTCATGAGTTCAAGGCCGGTACTGCTCTCCACTCTGGACATGGAACCTACAAAAAAAAAAAAAAAAAAGGTAGAAATAAACACAGATGGGAGGAAGGGGGTGGTGTTGAAAAATACCTTATTCCCAATCATGAGTGTGGCAACTCTCAAATCTGTACCTAGAGGTCCCGAAAGAGGGAATAAATACACATGTATTATGAACTGGAGTTTGGTCTTTCTCCTTAGTACCTTGAGGGTAAGCTGTTTTGATGGAAGACAAAGGTGAGGAGAGACGAAAAATGGGGAAGAAAAAAAATCTGTCTGCCTTCACGCGTGCTTCTGTGCATTGTGTTTATTCCTCTTCCTTACGGCATTAGATCAAAAGGACACATCTTTTTAAATGACCTCAGCAGTGCCTATTTTGCATTTAGAAAAGGCTTCACGTTTCTTCTCTCAAGTGGTGTTAGGTACTCAGTCATTTGTTTCATCTTGAAAGAAGATGTGACCAGTTGGATTTGTAGGTAACCATCATTATTGATTCAGTGGATTCAGCAGTGTGCCTTTTGTGCCCTTTCTATTTGGATATTCAAACAGATATTTAAGAGACGGTACTGATTGGGTTGTTGAAGATAAGGTAATTGAATCGTGTTCCTTTGTTGAATACCTTTTCAACTAAATTATTGTTGCTTAAAACATCATTTAACGCCAACTCTGTGGCCCTGGCCATTTGGTTCTGGCCATAGTGTTCTTAAAAGGCATCTAGTAACCAGAACTTCATCCATCACTATCCTAAACTGACTTTTTTCTCTCTACTTTTCTCTGACAGAGTGCAGATTGAGCTTAACCAAGAAGTTCATAGTCTGATCAACACTGACCTGATCTACAACATCAGAAGGGAGTTCTGCCTGCCCAGTTGGGCCTCTGTTGACTGCAGATAACTCGGCTTCACTCATTGCCTGTGTGGAAAATTCTCCCTATTGATTTTTTGTGTTTTTTTTTTGTTTTGTTTTTTTGTTTTTGCACATGGAGGACAGTAACAAAGACGGCAACACAGGCTGATAAGAGCAGAGATCACAGGAGAATTCTTTTCTTACAGGCCCTTGGGACTTTTCCTCTAGTTGGAGTTCTGGACTTTAACAGAGCCCTTTCCAGTCATTTTGGTTTTGTTTTTTGTTACTTTCCCACCACCTTGTATTTTGTTTCCGTACTTCAGAAATGGGCCTACAGACCACACAGTGGCCCAGCCGTGGGGCTTTTTTCCTGAAGTCTTGGCTTCTCATTTCCCTGGGGCTCTACTCACAAATGTCAAAAACCTTGGCGTGCCCTAGCGTGTGCCGCTGCGACAGGAACTTTGTCTACTGTAACGAGCGAAGCTTGACCTCAGTGCCTCTTGGGATCCCGGAGGGCGTAACCGTACTCTACCTCCACAACAACCAAATTAATAATGCTGGATTTCCCGCAGAACTGCACAACGTACGGTCGGTGCACACGGTCTACCTTTATGGCAACCAACTGGATGAATTCCCCATGAACCTTCCCAAGAACGTCAGAGTCCTCCATTTGCAGGAAAACAACATTCAGACCATTTCTCGGGCTGCTCTCGCCCAGCTCTTGAAGCTCGAAGAGCTTCACCTGGATGACAACTCGATATCCACGGTGGGGGTGGAAGATGGGGCCTTCCGGGAGGCTGTGAGCCTCAAACTGTTGTTCCTATCCAAGAATCACCTGAGCAGCGTGCCCGTTGGGCTTCCTGTGGATTTGCAAGAGCTGAGAGTGGATGAAAATCGTATCGCTGTCATATCAGACATGGCCTTTCAGAACCTCACGAGCTTAGAGCGTCTGATCGTGGATGGGAACCTCCTGACTAACAAGGGCATTGCCGAGGGTACCTTCAGTCATCTCACCAAGCTCAAGGAATTTTCCATTGTTCGGAATTCACTCTCCCACCCCCCTCCTGATCTCCCAGGTACACATCTGATCAGGCTCTACCTGCAGGACAACCAGATCAACCACATCCCTTTGACAGCCTTCTCAAATCTTCGCAAGCTGGAACGCCTGGACATATCCAACAATCAACTGCGCGTGTTGACTCAAGGGGTCTTTGATAATCTCTCCAACCTGAAGCAGCTCACTGCTCGGAATAACCCCTGGTTTTGTGACTGCAGTATTAAATGGGTCACGGAATGGCTCAAATACATCCCTTCATCTCTCAACGTGCGAGGTTTCATGTGCCAAGGGCCCGAGCAAGTCCGGGGGATGGCTGTCAGGGAGCTGAATATGAATCTTTTGTCATGCCCCACCACGACCCCTGGGCTGCCCGTCTTTACCCCAGCTCCAAGTACAGCCTCGCCAACGACCCAGCCTTCCACGCTCTCTGTCCCAACCCCTAGCAGAAGCTACGTGCCTCTGACTCCCACCACAGCGAAACTTCCCACGATCCCTGACTGGGATGGCAGAGAAAGAGTGACCCCGCCTATTTCTGAACGGATCCAACTCTCTATCCATTTTGTGAATGACACGTCCATCCAAGTCAGCTGGCTCTCTCTCTTTACCGTGATGGCATACAAACTCACGTGGGTGAAAATGGGCCACAGTTTAGTAGGGGGCATCGTTCAGGAACGCATAGTCAGCGGTGAGAAACAGCACTTGAGCCTGGTTAATTTAGAGCCCAGATCCACCTATCGGATTTGTTTAGTGCCACTGGATGCTTTTAACTACCGAGCTGTGGAAGATACCATTTGTTCCGAGGCCACCACCCATGCCTCGTATTTGAACAATGGCAGCAACACGGCTTCCAGCCACGAGCAGACGACTTCCCGCAGCATGGGCTCCCCTTTTCTGCTGGCGGGCCTGATCGGGGGCGCGGTGATATTTGTGCTCGTGGTCTTGCTCAGCGTCTTTTGCTGGCACATGCACAAAAAGGGGCGCTACACCTCCCAGAAGTGGAAATACAACCGAGGGCGGCGGAAAGACGACTACTGCGAGGCGGGCACCAAGAAAGACAATTCCATCCTGGAGATGACAGAAACCAGCTTTCAGATCGTCTCCTTAAATAACGATCAGCTCCTTAAAGGAGATTTCAGACTGCAGCCCCTTTATACCCCAAACGGGGGCATTAATTACACGGACTGCCATATCCCCAACAACATGCGATACTGTAACAGCAGTGTGCCAGACCTGGAGCACTGCCACACGTGACAGCCAGAGGTCCAGCATTATAAAGGCGGACAGTAAGACTCTGGAGAACACACACACGTGTGTGCACCGAAAGACACACGGATTACATTTGATAAATGTTGCCCAGATGCATTTGTGCATTTGCATACTCTGTAATTTATACGGTGTACTATATAATGGGATTTAAAGAAAAAAGTGCTATCTTTTCTATTTCAAGTTAATGACAAACAGTTTTGTAACTCTTTGCTTTTTAAATCTTAAAAAAAAAATAGTTGCTGAAGTACTGTACAGGGTTGTACCATGAGAACCCAATGCCAAGGCTAAGGAGTGATTCTTCCTCATGATGCACATTCACCATTTTACTGTTGAAGCTGTCAGAATAAATTCCTTTCTTATGGTTGGTGGTCAGATGAAAAGGCACATGGAAACGGACTCATCAGGGTAGGCTACACAACATGGGGAAAACAAGGAATGGCCCAGATAGATATCTTTATGCTATTTCTATACTTCCTGGTGTGGAAGGAAAGTTAAAAATTTCAAAGTAGAAGAAAGGAGGTAGTTACCCTGGTTTGACCCAAAGCAGGAAATCTAGAAGGCATCACGAGGAAGCCCGTTCCTGTAAGATAAGTTAACTGAACCCGGCAGAATCCAGAAAATGATGTGGGCTTTGAAAAGAACTTCAAACCCGGGGGTTGGCTTTCTGACTGAGAGCCTAAAAATCACCCCTCATGCCTCCCTGATCCTATGTGATAACAGAGTTAGAGACTTGAGTCTGATTCCGGCCATCTTCAGGGACAGATAGGATGTTCCAGCAAGAAAACTCCCTTTAAAAGTGTTACTATTCAAATTATATGTCAGGTTGAATCACATTCAACAGAGATATATTCTAGAATACTTTTTTAGAAGAGGCTAATAAAATAACGGGAAGAATTATATTGAATGGAATTATTTTTGATAATGAGAATTATTTGGGTAGATTCACCGCAGCTATGTCAACATGATATTTAGACCAACAAGAGATCAGTGTTTGGAATATACTAAACTTGTTATTTAACAACTATTGGTACCATTTAGACAAAAGCAAGTGATCAGTGATTCTGCTACACTTCATCAAACGGCTTTGTTAGTATCATGTTGAAATAGCTTGAATTAATACCTTTATCCCCTTGCAAATTTGTCTTCCAATCACCTCACCTATATTTTCGTAACTAGCCATTTATGCTAGATTTTTCCCCCCCACTCTGCTTAAACTTTGAAAGAGAAAATGAGATCCCAGTCTCGGGTCCACAAAATATCCATATATACTTATACACTTTAAAATGTATACTAATTTTCTCTGCTGATAATTCTATAAGGACATATCAAAGCTGGCTGAAATAATGTATTTTTTTAAAGCAATACTGAGTTTCCACCTTGGACCGATGTTCATCCTATTCCATTTTTGAAATTTCATTTATTCCCTTTCAGTCTTGGATGTCCCTCTTCTTTCGGAATTGTGGAGGGATGATCTATCTTACATTAGTAGGATCACATGGAACAAGTCAGAGAGCACAGGCTCCTTCCCCTAATCTTGGCAGAGTGGGCAAAGAGCAGAGGGCATAGAGAAGAGAGGGATGTCTGTGCTTAATTCTAGATATTTTCAAAGCAATGCCCATTTTCACAAAGTATGTATAACTCACTCCTTTTCATCCCGTAGATGTAGAAGGGCTATCGATCACCTACATTAACTAAAAAAACACACCATTGGAAAATTCCTTTTAAAATCAAATTCTGCCCTGTGTTGTGGATTTCCTTTCCCACTGGCCATTTTTTAGGGACCTGTGAAATTGATGTCACACTCATTTTGTCTTTCTCTCTCGCTCTTTCTCTGTCTCTCACTTTTAACAAAATAGAACTGTGATGTGTCTTCTTTGTAAGAGTTTAGGTATAAAACGCTATGCAAGTTTTTCTTTATAGTAAGAGCTTTATTTTCTTTAATAACGTACCCCCCAACTTATATGTTTTAATCTCCCTTGTCCCTCAGAATAAGCAGAACATATAACTGAAGTTACAATGTTGTAGAGGCAAGAATCGAAACAGCAGTCAGTTGAACTGAAATTAGCTGTTAATTAATTTGAATTAATTCAAAAGTGACTGAGGTTTCCATATGAGTTTATTAGCTAGCAAAATCTGGCTGTTGCTTGTTGAAAGATAATTCCACACAGCAAAGGGACAAGACAGTCTGTGAAGGTGATCAGTGTTAATAGTAAGCCATCTACCATTCAGGACAATGACATGGGGTTGTGTGTATTTAACTGGATAATTCCCTTCCACTGTTGTCTTCTCCTTGGCTGTGTAGATAAAACTATGTGTTCACATTATGGTACTTTGACTTTTGAGGGTTTTTTTTTTCTCTTTTATCCACAAAATAATCATGCTCGTTTATTTATATTGTGTATCTAACCCCCAGCATCATATTTGGCTGCTGAAACATTTTAGTTTCGAGCCAAGACCGATGTTGGAAAGGTTTCTATAATGTCTTGTGGGATTCACAGAATTATTTGGGGCTTGAGTGGTACAATGAAGTCCTAGTCATGTGAAGGGGCCTCTGCTAAAAGACGTTCCTGAAGAGATAGAACCTAGTTACAGTCTTTGCTTTGATCTTGCGCACAGTATGATGGAGGCTGCTAAAAATAAGATCAGTGTCTCGTTTGTCATAGCATACCTGGGGCTCTCACGCCAGGATAGGAAGCCTATCACGGAATTTGTAATGTCTTACGTGTCTTAGGAAAACTGCTGAATAACCAACCGTCAGTGTTGGCTTAGGCTTTGATTGGCATCTTCAGTCTCGGGAAGTGTGTTTTGCTGAAACATCTACCCTCTAATGGAGCCTCTCTTGCTGCCATTGTTATGTACTTTGAGATTAGCCAAGAGTCACAGTTGAAGATGCAGGCCAGGACCATGAACCAACAAGACATACACCCTGGCTTATAGAATTGGATGCTGTTTGACCAAACAAGCTGATTTCAGATAACACAAGGCCACTTTCAGAGCTAGGCAACTGTCACTGTGCAGAGGAAATTCTAAGAGTGAGAGGTGTACCGTGATCACACAGACGTTATTGATCGTTATTCATTCCCAGGGTTGTCATTAATACCTGCTTGTTGTGGGGAGATGTGTTTGAACAGGGAGAGGCTCTGTGCTCCCCTCAAAACTGTCAAATACATTAGCAGTTCATCACAACGGATGGCCACAGGCAGAGACAAAAAGTGTGTTTCCCTGCCCGGTTTCCTTGTATGAGAAGTGGAAAGCATTCTATCCCCTGAGAAATAATGCGATTTCTAATTACCTGGATGTCTGTTGGAAATATATAAGATATGTTCCCCAAGGTTTAAAAAAACAAACTGTGTTGCTGTATTGTGACCAGTCTGGCAAAAAATATTAATGAAGTCGCTAATTTTAAGGCCCCGTTTCCTACCAGTGCCGATCATGATGGTCTTAGTCACTTCCCAAGATCATAACTGACTTCCCCACGTGGAGAACCAGCTCTGCATGCGGTGAGCAGAACACCCAATGCAAGCAAAAGTTACAGGGAACGGCTGAGGCAGATCACCTTTTGACAGTGAACTGGTTAGTTTTCATCAATTTCTTTGTTTACAGCATTTTTCTCTACCCTACAACAAGGAGACATTGAGTTTTACGTTAGAACAAGAACAGTTTTGCCCATGATTTACCTTTCCAGCTTCATGGGAGTGCAAAGCAATTTCTTTGTGCCGCAAAGGGCAATACAAATACAAAACAAACAAACAAACAGCTCTCCTAATTCTTACTCTTGTCAAAACTGACCTGATGCTCTTTTTTAAAAAGTGAAAATACTAATGAAGAAAGCTATGGCTTACATCCTTCTCTGATTTCTACATCAGGGCCATAAGACAATTGACCACTGGGGGATGCTTGTCACAGAATGTGGGGAGAAAGTTTTGTCCATGTATGATACTGTTGTTACAACAAACCAATCAGATTCTTTTGCTATAGTTTTCATTTTTCTTTTTCTAGAGGCACATCATTCACCAGAAGAGCACAAAGCAAGGCCATCGTAACAGGCATTTTTAAACTAGTATGCAACACACACGTACGTGCACACACACACACACAAACACGCACACTGAGGCATTTATGAAGATGTCCATGGGATATAAGATTTATAACTTTTTGAGGCAAGGTGAAGGCGTCACCACTGTCTGTCCCTCTAAGACCAGTATATATTCACCAAAAGTTAATCCCAATGGTTTGTTATTGTTTGAACCACATGTTGATTTCCTTCTGGTTTATGTTTAGTGTGCTCTCGTAACAAGGGACTGCAAGGGGCTGGAAGATTCTGCATCGCACGTACTCTGAGACCTACCATGCCGCACACCTTGTTAACTACAAACTTCACTCTACACTATACAGTACCTTGTTGATATATTCAGTAAAGGCTTATTTTAAAAGAAAACCACATTTTGTTTATCTGAGTAAGTTCATTGGGTTATAGCCAACACTTGCATTGTTAATGTGAAAGAGAAATTGTTAATGTGGAAGGCTTCCTGATGATGCATGAGGGTGGCAGGAATAAAGGAGGTGATAGGATTTTTCCTTTTCTCCTACCTTGAAGACAACTGCTGTTTTTAAAGCCATTTAACCTTTTTTTGTGTGTGTGAGGGGTTTATATGAAATCTTCATGTTCTTTTCTACTTCCCGACTAACTTGTGTGTTTGTCTGCATATCTTTTCAGTATACACCATACATCACGAATATTGTTTTGTATTTGTGAAATCTGTATTGCTTAGGATAGAGATAAATACGAATGTAGTTATCCAATCAGAATAGCCCCCCCCCATTTCATAACATACTCTATTGGTTTTAAAATGTCAATTTTTCTTAAGAATTCCCATGGTACATTTCTACTTCAGATTTGTTTATAGCTCATGCACCCATACTTCTAATGAGCACTCATGAAAATGTATCTATTCACGTGCTCCAGTTCAACTCAGATTATTCTCATGATTTTGCCAGACCCCTTTCCTCTAACTCTTTAATAATGTATTTGACAGATTAAATCAGGAAACAAAATCACGACACTTCAGTTAACTAGTATTAATTATTTGTAGAATCTATGTTGGAAAATTAAGTATGCAAGACAGTGGTCACTGGTGATTTCTATTACACTTGGGAAATTTTGTGTCAAGTAATGTCCATGCGACTCTCAGTTACTTTTACCAAGAATTGCAGACCTTATTCTGTGAAGACCAGACCCTTAGTCGAGGAATAAAATTCGTTAAAAAAAAAGTTTATTACAAGTCAGCATTTGGCTGACTTCAGAAGTTTTGTAGAAGAATAAAATACAGTCTTAGGCAAGTCAAGCACACCTTCTACTTCCCTGTGTTCCTAAAGAAATCTGTCTGTTCACCCAAAGTATTTATTTTTCATGTACCTTCTACAGAATTCTATGTTAGGTTCTTTTGGGGATTCAGAGAAAAATATGACTCTACCACTAAGGAGCTCACAGATTGTGCAAGAAGCTTGTTTTTGAACACATCCCGGAGTCCCAGAGACCATGTAATAATTTTACATTCTCTCAACCTCAAGAGAGTATCTAAGGTGACAAAAGAAATAGACGTACTTCTTGATACATTTGATGATGCATTTGTTGTATATATTAGATGATTTTGGTGTTTAGTAGATGACGCAAAGTGATGGTGCGTTGATGAAATTAGAATTGAATTTGAATCAAATTTTCAAACAGATACTAAGTAATTGAACATTTAGGAATTGTGTTTGGTAATTAGACATGCAACTTTAAATTTCCGCTGGGCACCAGAATATAAATTAATCCAAAACAATAAATAATGGCACCTGACAATTCTTGAGCACCAATGTAATGCCACATTTAGAATGCTTTGATACATGTGGTCACATTTTGTCTCCAACTATGTAAGGTGTTTCATCTTAGCTTTTCAGCATGTAAAACTTCCCAAGAAGTATAGCGATTCGTCCCTGATCATAAAACCTGTGAATGGCAGAGTCGGGTGTTAACCCCAAACATGATTCTTAGACTCTTAAGTACTTTCTCGCCTCTTAAATTGACTAGCTTTGAGATGGACTAGCCTTCAGGACAACTTCTTTGTCAACGGTTAAAATTTGTGATGATCGAGATATCACAACATCACTCTGAGGACACATATATTAATTATTGTTTGTGGCAAATCAAGGAAACATTCTAAAAACCTAAAAATATTTGTCTTTCAAATCCCATTGCTGTTTTTTTTAGAGAAATTCTGTGTTTGTTATTATTGGGTGGCTGCACATTTATCTGACTTGAAAGCTTCAGATGGAATCAAGATATGCCTACACCCACGGGGTGAGCTGAAAGAACTATTAAAAGGACTTGAGTGAGGTTATTTTTAGTAATGAGTTTGTTTCTTACTTGAGAGGTTGCTCGAAGTATTTTGTAGATCCTGCTGAAGATGCTCATATGTCAGAATCTATTAGGGCCTTAGCAAACTGGCTCCTGGATTTACAATTTTTTTTGATAGCACAAATAGAAAATGTGCGCTTTAGAGGATATTGTAGGAGCTTTGTTTTTATTAGTTATATGGAAAGTTAAGGATAAAGCATTTGTAATGGTACACTCTAAAAACAGAGGTCTTTTTAGCACACACACACACACACACACACCCCAATTGATGAACCCGTTTGCCCATTTTCTTGGTGTGAAGTCTAAACTAAATGAAAAATTCATTACATCCTTAAGGAGATTCTTGTCATTTCTGTGACATAATCAACTTCCATATTGGGTCAATCTATTCCTAACCAAATATCAAATTATGCTGGTTCAGATTCTGCTAAACTCCCTGGTTTGGGTAGGATGGGCCTTTGTTAGTTTAGTTTTGTTTTCATTTAGCAACTATTTGATGAAGCCTGGTAAGTTTTGGTGCTGAATAAGATTGCTTTCCGGGACAGCAAATTTGGCATCATCAGAAATCTTTCCTGAAAGTTATGGTACTCAACACATGGGCCAGGTTTTTCCTGTCTCTTTGCCTCCTTTGAGCACTCGCACTCTTACATTTAAGTAATCATACAGCAGTTCTGCTTACAGCCCTTACATGCTTTCTCAAATGTTTTTTCTCCTCTCCTTTTCCTAACTCTGACATGGTTAAGACCCTTCCTGTATTCTCTAGTCCACCTGCATCTTTCCTACACACCGTGGGACAAGGTATAATAGTCTATAAATAATGCCTGATTGTGACAAGGCATTACCATGATTTTAAGAGAGAATTCAAGCTCTTTGTATGACATAATGTGTCATATATACATTACTCTCTGGCATTCCTTACTAGTATGTCCTCCTCATTCATTATGTTCTCTGGACTAGATAGATACTTGAAATCAACCAACAGTCTATCTCTAAGAAATGTCAACTCTTCCATACTGCTGTAGCTTTACTCGACGTTGTTTATCCTATGACATTCACTTTCTCCTTTGCTTGGTGAACTGTTTCTTCTTTAAGATATGACTCAAGTGGCCCCCACCTTTGGGAAGCTTCTCAAATCACATCTGTCAACTATCTGACTCCTTTGTGCAGTTAATATAACTTTAAAATACTTTTCTTTACGGCATCTATATTTTGTGGGTTTTCATGGGTATGTTTCATGCCTATATTTTAACCCCCCGGAGACAGAGGACAGACTCTGGCAATTTTTGTATCTCATCCAGTGATGAGTAAGTACAG
Source organism: Lynx canadensis (assembly GCF_007474595.2). Lineage (NCBI taxonomy): Eukaryota > Metazoa > Chordata > Mammalia > Carnivora > Felidae > Lynx > Lynx canadensis. Next base: position 128,962,384 of record NC_044308.2, read on the forward strand.
TGTCCAGCCCTGGGCAGGTGTCTCGTACATGCTTTTGGGTAAAATGTGAACAGAGCACATGGGACAATGAAGTGATATCAGGTGTCCCCAAACAGCAGCAGCTCAAATAACAGCTACCCTGTCAACCTCCTACGGCTGGATGACTTTCTTAAAAGCCTCCAAATGATCGGTGGAATTCTGGATATGCAGAATTAGACTTGCTCAGAAGCTACGATATGAATTTTACAAGAAACAAAACATACATTTCCTAAAAAAATCTTTTGTTTACCCATGACTATTTTTAGAGAAATTTTGTTTTCGTGATTATTTGTTGATCACACATTTATCTGATTTGAAAACTTTATTATGAAATCAGGATATGTTTATACCTACAAGGAAGGCTGAGAGAACTATTCAAATGATTTGAAGAACATCCTTTTTATATTTTAAAGAAAACCCCAAAACTCTGAGCCAACTTGCAAAAAGGCATATAAAGACATATCTTAAAGAATTGTCTTACCAGATGTCATCATCATGAGAAGTACACAAAGTATGGATAGACATAAAGTCAAAGTAAAACATTTTGACACTTTGCTAGGCATGATGAACTTTTCACGTGTAAAAAAGTAGATTAGTTTTTTGTTTCCATCAACAATATCAAAAGGGACAGTCGATATTCACTGTGTCATATCTTATACCTAAAATATGGCATGTATCATTTAGATACATTGTATTATCTTGATTATTTGCTCTACAAATAAATAGTTCTCTTCTAGAAATGATATTCCCATAAAGAAGGATGCAGGGGAGGTGGTAGTTACTAAAACCTCAAACTTGAAACAGGCTGACTTATTTTGGAAACCTGTCTCTGCCAATTGGCTTTGTTAATAACTTATACTTTATGGTCATCAGTTTCCTTTACCTGAAATGGAGACAGTGAAGTCTAACACATATGGGGGTTGCCAGAAGTGCAGGTATGTAGAGCAGTTAACAGTTTGTCAGACTCGGCAAGCATTGAATAAATGGCATTGGACATGATATATTTTCAGACAGACCTCTTTCACAAGCACAGAGTGACATATTGCCCACTTTATATGAAGACACCCAAGTTCATGAGTATTAAGATCAGAATTATACAAGAGTCACGTATTCAAAGGTAATTAGCATCCCAAATTTCACATAATTGTGTACAACCACTATCAGTACAGTCCAACAGGGAGTTTTCCATTTTCTCTACTTTTTTTTTTTTTTTTTTACTGGAAAAGTTAGGGAAAGTGAGGCGCCATAAGGCAGCACAGAACAATACCAGGTCCTCTGTCTCATGATGGGTGGGACCATTGAGCATCACTGTTGAACGGAAAAAGAATAGACTTCTTTGTAGTGTAGCTAACATATTTCCTCTCTGATCTTCAGAATACACATACATGTGATTATTGCTAAAAATTAGCACAGAAGTATCAAATGCGCTCTGATAATGAGTGTTCAGAAGACATTGGGAAGTTAAAACTAAAAAAAAGCAAGATAATAACTTTCTGCTCAAAAATCTATAATGTTAAATGACATGGTTTTATTTCGTTTTACTATAACCAACCATAGGATCTATACCGGCACTTGGCTGGCAGATAGCGGGGCTGGTAACAACCAAATGGAAGAGCATGTTAATGGTTCTGCAGTGTAGATGTGACAGTCTACCATCTGTCACCCAGTTACTTTTTGCAATCAATGTCATTCTTCATTTTGTAATCTCATTGTAATTAAGAGGCATACGTCCTCTTTGAATAGGTCATGTTCTTTTTTCCTTTGGTGCATGGTAATTGATGGTAGTGAAAACAGGCTCAAAACAGGTCACTCTTTTGGGCTCTATATTTGCGTTATTTTCCTTTTATCCTGCCTTTCCTTGTTTAATAAAGGCAGAAGGTTAGCCATTCAGATGCTAAGGGAAAAATGCTTTCTCTTCTAGTCCTTGACTGCAGAGTTTAATTGGTTTAGGGGCAGCTATTCCGCAGGGAGAAGTCAATATTGGCATTCCCCTGGTCTATAGCCAATTTCTCTTCTCTTTGGGCTGGTGTCTGTTTTGATAGCTTGCCTCCCGGCTTTTTCTGTTGTTAACTTTTTACATATTGACTCTTACTAGTTGGAATACAGTGTGCTCCACTAGTGGATCTTGAATAAGAGGGAACCATTTGCTTTGTAATGGAGGCCAATCACCTCTGACAGAAAGCATCAGTTTCTATACAGCCTATTGTATGGGGCTTACTGAACATGATGAACCTCTCTGATTCTGAGTTCAAATCTGTCCAGAGTTTTCCTTGCTCCATTCCATGGGCCTTGAGCGTATTTATGCTTCTATTTCCTCATCGGTCCTTGAGGTAATTACAGTAATTACCTCAGCAGCAACAATACAGCAAGGTGCCTGGCACACACTAAAGTGTTCAATCAATATCAGGCGCTTTCTGAAAATATGGGGAATTAATATCCACAAAGTAGGATTACACACCTTGGATCTCCTTTGGATCATGGGTCAGACCATTCATCTCTCTGGCCTATTTCTTCTTGTTGAGAGCATAAGACTTTGGTTGATTTCTTAAGTTCTTTTGGACTCTCAATTCTGTTTCATTCTTGTCAATTTTCCATGAAGCTTAGCTATAGTGAATTGGGCTGATTTATGCCATGTGTTTTCATGAATTTCAGGAAGATATGTATGGGAGAGAAAACAGGGAGCATGCAAAAATTCCATTTCATTGACTTTATTACAAAGACTAGCATGTCCCCCATTAGTTACAGCAACAGTAAACTCAATATGTTTGGAAAGCATCATGCACAAGTATGAAAAGAGCCTTGGAATCACAAAGAGCTCCCACTTGATACCTGTGTGTTATTAATGTTCCTAAACCTCATTTTCCTCATATGTGAGATAGGGTAACAGTACTTGTGAAGAGTCAATGAGATAATTTATGTCAAGTGTTCGGTGCAGTAACAGATTCATTCAAGCTCATCATGGCTGAAAAATGACAAATGAATAGAAAGAGAAGCAAGTGGAAACAAAGCTTATTCTTATTAACTCAATTATCTTTCCCTCAAAAGAGAGAAATTCAAACTATGTTACTAAGTAGACATATTTATAAAATACTTTATTTCGATAAAAAATTATTAAAGATAGATTTCCCTACAATAAAACTTGTATAAAACAAGATTGTTTCTTAAAATACTGAGTGCATCTTCTATCTTTGTAAGCCTTTTATGTAATAGCTATTAAACTTTAAATATTCAACAGAAAAGAAATTATGATAATACCCAGGAAAATGCTGAATGATAAATGTACTTTATTTTTGATGAAATAGAACAGATTTTAACACTGACTGTGCCACTTCTTATCTTTGAACCCTGAAAAAATATACAATTGTGGTCTTAAAAATAAAGAAAGAGTTTTTAGAACAATTAGAAAATACTTCTTTCCAGGGCCTTCAATACATTTATAAAGCCATGGCTTACCAGGTAGCAAAGGATGTTAATTTGAAAATATTTACCTTAAAGTGGTTGCCTAAGAATCCCAGACAGTAAGCAATAGCTTTAATTGATCACATCATACATCTGAATTTAATAATGAAACATTGCTTTATTAAGGATGTTTATATAATGCAGACTTTCCAACAATTTATACCATCTAATGATGGACACTTTAAATAAATAGCTTGTAGCTATGTGCTTAGAAAGTGATCCTTGGGACTCAGATCGAGGTATCATTATCTGTTCACTTCTTTTACAAGCTCACTTATTCATTATGTCCTTGTTATGGAATTTTTAAAAGTTTGTTACTTCTATGAAAAGAATTTAGTAAAATGTAACCAAGTTAGTACAATAATTATTTTCGAAAGTTAGTTAAGCCTTATGCTACCTCTGTAAAGGACCAAAATCGCATTTTAAAGGAATTTATCAAAGCAAATATGACAAAATTACTTAATAGTATTTTTTTCCAAACATTAAAATTCTGCCTGGCAGTTTAATAACTTACAAGTAAATCAAAGATGAAGTCATCTGAGGGAAAAGTATGTAATTGTTAATCAATTTTGCATAGTGAAGGAAATTCAAAACTTCAGAGATATGCTTTTGAAATAATTTATTTTAACAAAGCTTTCGTTAATGAAAGAATTACTACAAAGTGAGTCTATCGTAGTGTAACCTGAAAGCCAGTGCAAGCCAGGGCAACTGGAAAAGTAAACAACAAACAAACCAGTATAGGGAAGAAAGATAGAAAATGTTTACATAAAATTACCATGTTAATGGACAAAAACCCCCATCAAAAACAAAATGAAAAACACACACACACACACAAATGTTTTACAGAGCAGTGATTAAAGTATGGGCAAATAAATTGGGGTGTGAAATGCATTTTTAGGGAAAAACACACAATGTGTTTTGTAGGTACATGAATCAGCACACTTACATATACAAATCATTTGTGGCATGGATACAAGATAATCAGGTTTAGTTTAGAAAACATAATAAAAAAGAAACATCGAGACCAAGAAGTTATCAAAAGAATGAACAAGTAGTTTAAAATATTAACCATCCAGGGGCGCCTGGGTGGCTCAGTTGGTTGAGCGTCCAACTTCGGCTCAGGTCATGATCTCGTGGTTCGTGGGTTCGAGTCCCGGGTCGGGCTCTGTGCTGATGGCTTGGGGCCTGAAGCCTACTTCAGATTCTGTGTGTGTGTGTGTGTGTGTGTGTGTGTGTGTGTGCGTGTCTGCCCCTCTCCTGCTTGCACTCTGTCTCTCTCTCAAAAATAAATAAACATTTAGGGGAAAAATATTAACCATTCAAGTACTAGAAATTTGAACTGCTCTTATTAAAAGTTATTTGAGAATCCACAGCATATATGATGGTGGAAATTGCAATGGTTTTAGAGTTCAAATATTGGCTCATTGACTTACCAGCTGTGTCCCTAGCCAAATAATTAACCACTTTAATATTTGGTATCTTATATCTAAAGTGCTATAATAAAAAAAACCCTATCATTGTGTTGGCGTGAGAATTCATTTAAAGTTACCAGCACAGTACCTTGTACCTAGTGAGCGCTCAGCTATGTTAATTCCATCCAACTTCTTTCTGTCATTTCCTGTCTCTTTCCTTTTCTATCACCCCTCATAGAACAAAATGCTGTCTTGTGCTCCTGTAATGAATACAGACACCCCACGGTCTGTTCTTTCATGAGATCCTGAGATAGAGAGAGGTACTATCTCATGCGACCAGGAGCAACATAGCTTTGAGTGTGGATCCACCCATCCACATTTCAACCAGGCATGCTCATGTATTGCTTGATTTAAATTAAGTTTTAAAACGTGGTCATTGCCTTCCGAGCTTCTGTGGGTGTCTGTGGGAGAGCTGATGGGCATGCACTTTTGCAAATTTTTCATGATGTAGTCTCCCCACATTAGCAACAACAGAGTTAACCATACGTACCTATGTAACTGTGCCAAAAAAGAAAAGAAAACAAACAAACAAAAAACTTAGGGGAACCTGGGTGGCTCAGTCAGACTCTTCATTTTGGCTCAGGTCGTGACCTCAAGGTTTGTGGGATCAAGCCCCATGTCGGGCTCTGTGCCAACTGCGTGGAGCCTGCTTGGGATTCTCTCTCTCCGTCTTTCTCTCTGCCCCTGCCCATCTCACGCACGTGCAAGTGTGCATACCCTCTCTCTCTCTCAAAATAAATCAATAAACTTGATTAAAATTTTTTTAAAGCTTAAATTCCCTGTGGCTCTTACTCTTTGCTCTGTCATCCTTCACTTTGTTTGAAATTCCCACCAGTTTCTTCATTCCTCTGATTCCAGGCATCCTCGCCAAATGGGTACAGGTTACCTAGGTTTTCAAGATGTAGAATGTATACTAGCCATTATGATGGGGGCTGGGCATATGTGTCTTACCCAAATATAGCAATTACCAGTAGAGGATGGGACAAAAGACAACGGAGTATGGTTGGAAAAAGGAGAAATGGCAGAGTTTGGAGCACAGGCCACTAGGATGGACAGCCACTGAAAGGGATCCCAAATTTGGGGGCAGCATTAAGGAGGGCAAAGGTCACCTGTATGTTTGGCATTCCATGAAGTGCACTGGTGCTGTTAGTAGAAAGCTTGAGGCTGAAGAGAGCGTATTCGCTGAGCTTCTTCCCTCTTTCCATGGCCGCCAACCTTCCCTGATGACTGGTAGGCACCTTGGTTCACAAATGGGCTGCAGGTTCACCTGAGATTTCATCACCAGTTCACCTCTCCCTCTACGCTGTCCTTCCTCTTCACGCATCCCTTTCACTCGTGTCAGTTGAGCGAGCCTTCTCTAATAAGCCTCTTGTACGCTAGTCTGTGTGCAAGTCTGATTCCCTGAGAAACCAACCCACCACGGCCTGCTTCACACTTCTGCTCAAGGATAAATGTCACCAGAGGTAGGACTATAATCACATGAATGGGTATGACTGAGCCCAAAGGTGTCCCCTATTTATTGAACAATAGGAAATAAAATTAACTTCACGTTATAACCTCTGACCATTTAGTTCTGTGAATTTGAATGACGTACATCAACGTGTACTCACAAGGTCCAACTTTGATTGCATGTTTATGGCAAACCTAGTGAGTTGATCAATATTGAACCTTTCTCCATCTCTGATGATTGTCAAATTTCTAAGAAAATAACTCTAATATACCTTAAACATACAAATTTAAGAAAAACACACAAGGTACCAAAAAAACCCCAAAAGAACAGTTAACATTCAATTCCTTGAAGCCACATGAAATGAAAGTTTATCAACTCTATATGAAGAGAAAAAGATATTTGGAAAAGGCAATCGAAATGCTTGGTGTGTTAGTCTAGCTAAATCCAACTGTCCGCTTGATGCACGGCAGAGGTAATCACTGAGAAATCCCGTGTATGGCAGGAAAGGGTCTATTGGAGAGGCGGCCAGAGAAGGAGACAGGAGGGCAAGCCTGAAACCCACCTCCCAGAAAGAAGAGAGGCAGAGAAATTTAAAGGCAAAGGAAAAAGATGGGGTAAAAATTTGCAGTTGCATTTATTAGTATGCAGCTGAGATCAGTCTCATTGACCCTTTTGTTACTGGTTTCATGAGAACAAGTGTTTTCTGTGGATAGACAAAAACTAAAGTAAACTGAAAAGAATTTCCAGAGCAGGCGGTCTCTACTCTGTAACAAATGTTTTTTCATGATCCAATTATTTCAACCATACCTGCAAAATCCCAGGAATTTTCTCCGTCATTGGCTGAATGCCGGGAACATGGGTGACTCTCACTCACTTTGGCCCAGTTTCCTTCTTTCAGACATAATGCCACTTGACAAATGCAGCTATCTGGATGGCAAGTTGTTTATGAGCACATCTTCTCCTTATGTGGACAAAATCTTGATGGGAATAAAAAAGTTGAATTATTTTTGGAGTAGTTTATGGTTTAGAATAAGCAGGGTTTTTTTTTTTTTTAATGTTTATCTGTTTTGAGAGAAGAGAGAGAAGGTGAGAGGTAGAGAGAGGGAATCCCAAGCTGGCTTCACACTGTCAGCTCAGAGCCCAATGCAGGGCTTGATCCCACGAACTTTGAGATTATGATCTGAACCAAAATCAAGAGTCGGAAGTTTAACCAACTGAGCCACCCAGGTGCCCTGAGAATGAGCAGCTTTTCTTGAAAGCGGTTGCCCACATGGGCAAGCAGAGGATAAGCACTAAAGGCTATCAGGTATTCTAGGCTCCAAATTTACGTTCTATAGATGCAAGTAGAATTCTGGGACTCCAGCAGAAATCCTAAGACTTCTGATTTTCCTTTCTGCTACTGACTTTTTTAATATGCCCAAGGAGTGGTAGCAATGAATGATTTGTCTCAACCCTATTGGAGGGCTGCTGAATTTTCTCTTATGATTTTGGCTAGGATTAGAGTGCTTAGCAGAATTTATACTTAGAAACTTTTTTGCTATCCTTATATGCATCTCCCATTTCAGAGATGTCATAACTGAAGCCCCCTGAGAGAATTGGTGACCGTAAGTGATGGAGTCAGCTCTGACGCTTTGAAACACAGGGCTTAGGATTTCAAATCAGGTGTTTCCCCTCACTGCATTTCGCTACTTTACTAGTGAGTTTTCTTGCAGTTATTATTATTACCTAATTACCTAACTAGTGCTGATGCTGCGATGAGCCTGTGGTAGGCCATTCTGAAGATTAATCCAAAGAGATCTGGAAATGACCAGTCTGAGCACTTTATTCCCCAAACTGTATATTTTATCAGAACAGCAAGGTAGTCAGTGGATTAATGACCCAACCATCTTGCTGACTACATTTAGAATCATGCAATTACAGATTTTAATGCAGATCATGACCCAGCTTTCCTTGGCAAGTAAAATTGAGTCATCAAAGTATATATGCCACATATTAGACATCTTGAGAATTGTTTTGGTATTTTCTTTAATCTTTGGAAAAGCCATTGGGGCCTTCTTTAAGAAGCAAATTAGAAGAGACAGAATTCATTAATAATAATAATAAGGAGACTTAGTTCTCTCACTAAAACCTCTGCCATTACACAACAATTTGCTGCCATAAATTTCCTACTTTTTAATAAATGTGCCTTGTGAATATTACTGTGTCTATATACATGTGCTAGATTCTTACTGGTCTCTCTCTGTCTTTTCTGTTGGAGTCTAGCATCTCTGCAAAGAACTTCAAGCCCCTTGATTAAAAGACAGCAAAGCTCTCAAGGAACCTGGTGAACATATCTTGAGAAACCACCTCCTGTTCTCTCTCACATATGGCTTGAGAGAATTAGTGGGGACATTCCTAAAATATAGATCCTACCTTAGGGTTCTCCATAGCATAGCTGAGTACCTGTGTGGAAATCCTGACCTGGCTTTTTACTCACCACGTGACCTTGGGCAAGTTGTTTAAACTGTAGCCATCATTTCCCCATAGATTTGGTATAAGTTCTAAATGAGTTTAAATGCATATAAGGCACATCCTATATCTAGTTCTCCATAATGTGGGTAGCAATATTATAATCCCACCTGTAGTACACTTGGTCTATGACTTATTTGTAGTGCCCTGCTATCCTGATAATAAAACATTTCTGCTAAAACTAAATAAAGCAAAAGTGAAACTAATGACAGGGCTTTGCAAAGCATAGTATCCCCCACAGATAAAAAGCAGGGAATGTAGTATATAATTCTGAGGTGCATGGTGTAAGAGTTAACCTTTTTGGCAAAGCCCTTAGGTATGGCTGATTGGTATTTGTCATTCCTAATTCCTTTTATATACTTTTTTTTTTTCCTGGAAGAAATCTAGCACATGTATAGGACACCCCTGCATGCAGCATTTTAGATGTCAGTTAGGCTTTGCAAATTACATGCACACGTGCAAAATTTCCAAGACAATCGTGGAGTGGAGGCTATCTGCCTATTAATATGTGGATTTAGGTATAGAGGCAGTCACACAAGGTAGCTATAATCAGTGTCCCAATGCCTGAGGTCAAGAGTCAATAGCAAGAGAGCCCTGATTTCTAGATAAAGGCTACAGTAAAATGTTATTGCATACAATAGTTTAAGGGGTGGTCCCAGACTTCTCCTCCCTTTGCCATTTCTTGCTCTTCTGGGGCTAGTGTCAGCCTCTATAAACAATAGATTTTTTTTAAGTCACCTTTTAAATAGGAAATAGAAGGAAGAATTTTTGCATGGTGACATGGAAATAGTGTAAAAATAGTGTTTTTTCCGAATGTTGGTAGATCATGGTTTGTTACAATGAAAGCTTGAGCTGAAGATATCAAAGAAAATAACCGTTAAGCTGTCCAAAAATTATGCACATTTAATATATTGTGCACACCTAATACTTGTATTAAATCCTCTCCTGTTTAAAATACTGGAATCATTTCTATCTCTTGCATTTTATTCTTGTTGGATGAAGTATTTGGAACGCAAACTGGTTGCAAGTCTATTTACTCAAAGATATAAATTTGGTATTGGTTATCTAACCTGGTTGTGAAAGAAGAGACAATTCTATCACTGTGTAATGGAACATTAGCAATTCTTGGCTTGCAGTGGAAAAAAAAAAACAGCTACTGAAATTATTACCTGAGGTCACTTAGAATGAAATACCTATTAAAGCCAAAGTTTTGGTGAGCTTTGTGATTTCTTCAATAGAATTTTATGATAGGAATATAAATATAATAATTGTGGGGCAGGCTAGCTCCTTCTGACTGGACTGAAATGTGTAGAGAAAGAAAACAACAGCTCAGGGTTTTAAATACTTTGCTCAAGGCAAGTCAGAGGCCCAGAAAGCATCCATGACTACTCCCCACAGTCTTTTATATCTTGTAGCTGCAGGGCTGCTGTTGGCAAAAAAAAAAAAAAAAAAAAAAAAAAAAAAGAAAGAAAGAAAGAAAAAAGAAAAAGAAAGAAAAGGTGCACAGTGTCACATCTTGTTTATTGCTGAATTATAATGTGGGCTGAATCACAGCCTCACCAGGTCTCCTCTGTAAAAGTTACGGCATTGATTGGGAAAGACTGAGAACCTGGAAAATTCGGATAGAAATATTAGGTGGATATAGATTAATGATACTATACTGATTGTCCAAATCCAATGAAACCTCCTTGCCAGTAGAAGCCCATTATCCCTGTTGTAAAAGGTCAGTTTTTCCTGACTTGGGGAACTAACTTGCTTGAGGTAACTCATGTATAAGGAATGCCATTTTTCCTCATTGCTTGTCCTTGCCACTTTACTGCTCTCAGACCTAGAGTTAGAATCAGTTCCCAGGGTGTTAGAAGAGGCCAAAGGGTGAACCAGGAGGAAAAGGCTAAAACATGGGGAAAATGTCGTGGTTTTTAAAAAAAAATTTTATCAGTTGAAACCTGGGGAATATGTGCGGCAATAGATTTGAAGGGAGTTTCACCAGATGAGAAAGATCATAAACACATTCGTTGAAATTAACCAATATGTGTGCACCCACTAGAATCTGCATCTAATGTGCTTTCCCAAGCAGCTCAGAGTGATTCTGTCTACTGGATTGGTTGCCTAAAACCTGGACTCAATAATGGCTCACACAAAATGAAGGTGAGATGCAAGGAATCTTTGGTATGTGGTAAAATCTGCAACTTGGGGGCATATGAACAGAGGAGTGATTTATCATCTGATTCACTTTACTTCTAATTATGTCTCCTACGAGAGTCCAAAAGGTATTTATTTCAATGAGGCATTTAGCAATACATTGATGAAGCTGTCCTATCTTGGACAGGAATGATACTGCCCTTGAAATGGGTTCTATGTTTAAGTGGGAATGATGGAATCCTGGAGTGAGAGAGGTCAAATGACAGAACTTATTACCAGGTATAGGGTGGACATGATTATAATAGGCATCAACAGTAAAGTAGTACAAATATGGCTTACCCATTTTCTAGGAGTGTATATTTATTGTAACTTTCTGAATAAAAATAGATGTCCAGCCAACTTAACTCATATTACATTGTACAACTGAAGAAATGACCCAGGTATGACAAATGAGAACCTGGCTTTAATTATGACAATGGAGAGTCATAGCCACTTACCAAGAGTTACCCAGAGTTAAGTTGTAGGGATAGTGATTTCTATGTTATCCCCATTTCACTTGCTTCTTTCACCCAGAAGAGGTTGGCTCTAGTTTGGAGAATGGCAGATCTAAGTTTAATCAAGTGGTGACTTCAGTTGCCACGGTTGTAGACAATGTGGTCTTTATTGGAAAAAATCAGCTGAGCTGTGACATCTTGATTTCAGCTATTAACCTAGAAATGGTTATAAAATACCTTTTTGTTTTATCTCAATAAGCAAAGACACCAAACTGGTTTGCTTTCACCTTAATGAACATTTCTCCTGGTGATATCATGCATTCCTTCCAGGGGCCTTGACTGTTTCACCATGCTAGAAGATGTCACACAGGTCTACCATTTAATGACATTGAGTGACTGAAATTGGAGAGCTATGAATAGATGATATCCTAGCCAACTTTGTAATTTACACACACGCTGAAAGGTAGGAGAAAACACCTCATGGAAATTCAGGATCTACCATCTTTTTCATATTTCTGAAAATTCGGTGAGACATGTCTGAATATCCCTTCCAAAGAAACAGGCCCACTTCTTGGTGGGCTTCTGGATGTTTGAAAGCAAAAATATACTAATTTTGGATGTGCTATTACAATATTTTAACCAAGTAATTGCTAAAGCTGTGAATTTCGTTTGTTCCAGAAGAAGAGTAGACTCTCTACTCTACATCCAGGCTACACTGCAAGCTGTTCCCTATGCCGCTTGGTCATAATGATGCAGCAAATTCAATGGTGTCTAAAGTGGTTGAAGCAAATGGCCTTGTAGTTTGGAAAATCTTGCAAATCTGATAGGAGATTAATAATGTAGACCTTTTGGGTATTGAAACAAAATCAGGTTTTTTTCCTGATATTGATTATTAATATCCTTTTGTGAAAAAGAGTCTACTTTGCTAATAGATGCTAAGAGAGGCCAAACACTTGACCATCGGACCCCCCAGTGGCCATGCAACCGTAGCTATCATTCTTAAAATGAACTAACCATAAACTTGAGCTTGGGCAACAAAAAACCTACATGAAATAGAAATGGTATATATAAGATTGGCTCAGTGCTCAAAATTGTTGTTTGAACAATTGTTTACCCTACCCATGGATTATGTGTTTGTGCATTGCCACTTCTTTAACCTATGCTTATTCCCCAGAAAAGCTATAAAGATGTGAAATCTTCCAGGTGGGCAGATCACTGAGTAGTGCATGTGCTTGTTCACTTTGCTTGGAAATGAAGGTTGCCAGAAATATGAATACAATTTGGAAGACTGGTAATAAGGAGATCTAGGAAAGAGGTATGTGGAAGGACCTTTTAGAACTGGTAGAGTCCATGTGGATATCAACGTCCCATAATTCTCTTCAGAAGCCATTCCCAGCTGAAGAACCTCTCAATAATTGTGTGAATACAATGACTCATTATAAGAATGTCAATAAGTTACTTTCAATAGCCACTTCCCCTCGCTTGCTCAGTAGATTCATGAATTAAAAATTAACAACAGCAAGAATATAGGTTAAAACATAGATTCAACAACATGGCTTATTTGGTTCAGTTCAATATCAGTATCCATGTCAGTATCAATATCCAAGCTGCCAATCGCAGAGACAAATGCTGACACTCTCACACATCACCATTCACTAGGGGGACCAGCAATCTATCGGATGACAGGTAATGTCACTGGACCCCTTCCACTATGGAAAGGGCAAACATTTATCCAATTTGGAATAGACAATTCTGGATATGGATTTGCCTTTTTTGTGGCCATGCCTCTGTATCTGTTGACTTATTTAATGGGACGTTATCAGAGTGACCCACACAATACTGTTTTGGGGAAATGCATTCATTTATGATACGAAGGTTGAAAAAATGGACTCAAGTCAATAGGATTCACTTGTGTTATCATATGCCACAAGCTGACTGAAGCAACTGGCTTTTTAAAACAGTATAATGTACTATTGAAGACTCAGTTATAGCATCACTTGGGAGAAGACACCATGGGGGGATGAGGGCACAGTGTTCCAGAATAAGAAATGTGATCTGAATTAGTGACCAATACATGGTACATTTTTATTGTTAAATGTCATGTGGGAATTACCTTAAGCTATCCCAGAGGTCATTGAATACAAAGAGGCTCACAGACTAAACTAAGATGCCCAAATCTTACACGACTAACTCAATTTAAAACACATGACAGGGGTGCATGGGTGGCTCAGTCAGTTGAGCCTCTGACTCTTGATTTTGGCTCAGGCCATGTTCCCAGTGTCGTGGGATCAAGCCCCACATCTGGCTTCACACTCAGTGTGGAGCCTGCTCGGAATTCTCTTTCTTCTCTCTCTCTCTACCCATCTCCTACTCATGCTTTCTCTCACTCTCTCTCAAAATAAATAAATAAACTTAAAAAAGAACATGACAGAAAGTAAGGGGAAAGAGCTGAGGTCAGTTAACACTATTCTTAAAATAAGGTGCAAGTGAGCTTAAGGTCTAAGGAAGGGTCTCTAATAGATAGAAGTACTCTGGGGCTAACTTACCCTACCCAAGAAGCACAGGGCCATGCTTAACCGGCAAAAGCTGTAGACCGCCAATTGTTGCACTAACAGCTATGTATTTTATTTGCATTTATGAGAGACAGGACACATTGGTTCAGGATGAGTTTCACAAATGTGTGGCTAATCCTCAACCCCATAAATTTGAGTACCTCATACGCTTTATATACTTTTAGTATGTCAGGAGTATTTTGTGCCTCAGGTACCTCATGTATATTTAGCATATTATGAATATTAGGTGGATTTTGGTCTTCCCCTATCTTTATATCTATGTTCAGCACACAGAAGACATACTTGTTTATCGATATTTAACATGGCTAACATAGCTCATAGGTTACTAACTTTATAACACATCTTATGAGTTTTTTTGTGTGTGTCAGTAATAGCAGAATTGAATGATTTCTAACAATAGAACATATATAAATCATGCAAAGTATATGTCTGGAAACCAAGCTATGGAACTGAGAGAGGAGACATTTATGTTTCATCTAGAGACGACTCAGAATATTTACCTTTCTATTCACATGACCTTGAGCTGCAATAGTTTCAAGATCTTTGCACTCAAAGGAAGACTGCTTCTCTTCCAAGAAGACACACACCAGTGATTCCTGTGAATTCTAAGATTACCATTGGATAATTTGGTCTTCCCATGCCACTTAACCAATAGTTGGAGAAGTTAACTGCATTGGCTGGCACAACTGATCCTGATTATCCTGATCCTGATGTATATTGGAGCCTAGGAAATTCTATAGGATCACCTTTTTGGTCAAAATTTAAATGGAAGAGAAACTTAACAGAAACCCACGGGAGAGGGGAAGGAAAAAAAAAAAAAGAGGTTAGAGTGGGAGAGAGCCAAAGCATAAGAGACTCTTAACAACTGAGAACAAACTGAGGGTTGATGGGGGGTGGGAGGGAGGGAGGGTGGGTGATGGGTATTGAGGAGGGCACCTGTTGGGATGAGCACTGGGTGTTGTATGGAAACCAATTTGACAATAAATTTCATATATTGAAAAAATAAATAAATAAAAATAAATGGAAGACCATACCAACCCAGTAGAGGCAGAACCATCAACAATAAAGACCACTCAAGAACAAGGATTCCATTCCCTTATCCAGCAAAACAAACAAACAAACAAACAAACAAAAACACCTGACCAATTTCAGTACTGGGAGAGGTACTCAAAAGTAAAGGTAATGGGATTAGGATAAAAGCTGTCATCAACAACATCTGTGATCTTGTGACCAGTTGCAGAATAAGGAATTCATAATCCTTCCTCTTTTCTTCCTTGCCCTGTTATGTATGTACTGACTTTCCTTTTTACCTCTTTCTTTTCCCTCTACAATTTTATATACACTATGATGTTTGTAATTTGGTCCTCCAGTTACAGACTATCAGGTTAGGATTAAGACTGGAGCTGAAGGATGACGACAGCCAGCTATGGCCGCAGTGACAAATACATTTGGGGAGAAATACAAATATTTCTATTTGTATAAAGAATGCTGGCTATATATTAGGCAGGTGCATATTGAACTCCCCCCCACCCCCTGCCCTTTTTTTAAAGTAGAAGTTGCAGGTCTTGAGCTGCCAAAGAGCGTATAGGATACAGTCAATTGGCACTCAGCATCCGTTCTCACATCCTTCTGGGTGTTGTCCTGTATTAGAGAAGCTGCAGGCCTAAAAAGGCATTTCCAACCCCCCTGTTGCTAGTAGTGTAGATGGAAATTAGGTAACACCATCAGATGTACCTTTTTGAAAGGCAAACTGAGGCAGAGGCCATGCTTATGCTGCTGTTTCAGTTAGCAAGTTCACTGAGACCTGAGTGCAAAGAGCAGCTGAGATGGGATAGTTGCAGACTGAGCAGCAGTTTTCCTAATTCCCAGAGAACAATCACTCAGACGTGTTCTAGAATTTACTGTGATTACTTGCATTGGAGGTCCCCTTTTGCTGCTTCTTCAATTCTCCCTACAATTTTCCATCTACCTATTTTTTTTTTTTTTTTGCCTAAATACCTAGGGTAAGTTTTATTTCTTGAGCTGTATCTCTGACTAGATATCGGTATTCAGTTGTGTCTACCTCCTTACCTACCCCTGGAACTGCATCAAGGACACTGGCTTCAGTGGTCATCTGTCTGTGTGATTGTGGGTTTCATGACTATCTCCTGTTTCATCACAAGATCCATGAAAGTAGAGACAACAGTTGTTTTGGTCAGAACTTAGCACAATGCTTTGCACTGTAAGCAGAACGAGAAAAGGCAGATAGACTATAGTGAAAGTGGCGAAAACAGATTTTATTTAGAAACTATTGCAACCAGGGAAAAGAGAGCTCAATGTAGAAGTGGCTTCAACTGTGAACACAGCAAGGACGGGGTGGGGGAATTTATAGGGGGTGGATTTACAGCCAAGGAGTGAAGTGAGTTGTCAGTAATGGACAGTTAACTATGAGGAAATGTCAAGGGCAGGGGGAGTCTTGTTTAACAGAGTCAGGATTCTTCCTTTCCACAGGCCAAGGTCATCACATATCAAATGTGGAAAATTCTCACAATATGACCTAGCAGGACACTTGCTACAAGTGGGCTAGGCAGGCTCGAGGCTGAGGCCTCATTGAAACGAGGGCTCAGAAGAAACTGTCTGAAGTTTAGTCAAGGAGAGAGACTATCACACGTAGTGGGACTTAAAAAACAACAACTTTGAATGCATAGATTTGAAACCATGTGTAAGCTGGTACAAAGTTTGTAGATTTTTTTTCTTTTTTTTTTTCAAGTTTTAAAAAAGTTAATTCCAGAATAGATAGAAAGTTAGCATACAGTGTTATATTAGTTTCAGGTGTACAAAACAGTGACTCAACAATTCCATACGCTACTCCGTGCTCGTCATGATGAGTGTATTCTTTAATCGGCATTGCCTAATTCACCCATTCCCCACCCACCAGTAATTTACCCACACCCATGTAGAGTATTTTGCCACAGACAGTGCTCCAGAACTAATGTGGGCAGATATTCCATATCTCTGGGGAATTTTGATACTGTCCCCCGTCATTATGCCAGTACCTCAATGTGACTTAAGATTGTCTTGAAGTCTAGCTCCAGGATCAGAGCTCTAAATGTATTCATTTTAAACATGATGTTAAGAATCTGAAAATGTACTAATTATTAATTTTCTATTCTACAGTTTCCTCCAGAAAGCTCCGAAGTATTTATTTTGGGTAACAATTTATTTGAGCAGAAATCACTTGACCCAAATTTTGATGATTTAATAGCTCATTGAAAGAACTAGCCTGAAGCAGATAACAAAATCTGTTGCAGATGCGCTAACTCCTATTCGCATCCGTTGGTCTTTTGGTTTATGTGCTTTAATAATTTGAAAAACAAGAGGATAATCAGGAGCCAAGATAGATATGTGTGTCTCGAGGCAGAACTTAATTCAAAATTGCACAAAATATTTTGTCAGATGAACTCCTTAACCACATTGGTTATCAGTGGCACAAAATACATTGGATTAAGTTTTTGAATAATGTGCACGGATGGTGTCACATTGATCCTAACAAACAAGCAGCGCAGGATTGCAACCAGAGCTCTGTTTCTATCACACTAGTTTCAGGTAAAAGATTGTAAGATGAATTCTTTCAAAATGGAGTATCTGCATGTATCTGCACTTTTCATCATTATAAAATTTAATGAACTTAATATCGCTGACATGTTGGGGTCATCTTTGTAGTCTTCAATTATCTTTATTTGAATTTTGTCAATAATTTCTGAGAAGAAACCATTTTTTGGGCAAAGGCAATGAGTTCCTGCTTTTAATATACATCTATACACATAGAGAATGCTTTCTCATATTCTGAGGAAGAGTGTAGAGTTTCTGTCCTAGTTGATTGTACAACTTATTGCTTTGTTATCTTTTTTGTGTACTATTTTATATTTTTTATGGGGAAATCACTATTATTTACCCACACAGAAAAATAAAGAGAGCAATAAAAAGAACATTCATATACCCACCAACTACCCTTGTCTGATCTTAATATTATTCTACATTTACTTTCAGGTCTTGCGTGTATTTAAAAAATATATAGTACAAATATAGTTGAAACCTTTGTGTCTCTTATCTATCACACTAGTCTCTTTTACTTTCTCAAATATTTACTATGTTCACATGAATCAATAAACAGTATGTAGTGTTGTTTTACATGTTTTAAATATACACCTAAATGGTTTCAACGTCTATGAATCATTCTCTATCTTGATTTTTTGTACTCAGTATCATGTTTGTGAAATGTACCTATATTGTTTTAACCCATTCATTCTCAATACGGTATAATATTTTATCATATAAATATATCATTTTACAAATAATATAATATGAGAATTTAACTTTTACGTTAGCATGCTGATGAACATTTAAGTCATTTTACATTTTACATTTTAGGATCACAGAATCTTCACTGAACATACTTTTAATAGCTTATATATGAGAGTTCTTGATCATATATATCTAGGATTTGAATTGCTAGATTGAACATTCAATTTTCATTTGTAGCTCTACCTGACATTACCAAATTGTTCTCCAAAGTGTTTGTACAAATTTTAATTATCACCAGTTATACATGAGAGTTCTCATTTCCACACCGTTGCTATTTCCTATTGTAAAACATTGAAATGTTTGTCTATTTTAGGAAAGGAAACAGCATTGCTCTGATCTGAATTTGCATTTCCCTGATTCTTCTGGTGTTTAAGCTTCTTTTCATTTATTTATTTTTTTATCCGTTTGGAAATTTGGTTAATTTTTCCCTTATCGGTTCAAGTCCTCTATATATGCTAAATAGTAATTGTTAGCTTGTTATATTGTCTGCAATCATTTTAAAATTTATTTTTCTTAATACAAGACTACAAATTTTTCTCTAAGTATGAGTTTCACCATCTCTCTCAACTTTTCGTGTGTAAGTTTAACATTCAGCTCTAGAATCTAGTTCTGATTCAATTGATGTAACTTCTTTGATCCATAAATTATTTGGAATATCTCCAGGATTTGTTTATTTGTTTTATAGATATATATCCTTAATTACTTATTCCTAATTATTTTCATTTAGGTTGAGAATATGGCCTGAAAATATCCATTCTTTGGTATTATGATTTGTTTTATGGCTTAGTAGAATTTGTTCATTGCTTGAAACGAGTGTTTTTTCCCTAATTGTTATTTATGGAATTCTATGTAACATTAGATTGAACTAAGATTACCTCATTTTATCTTTTCAACTTTTTGTTTTTACCTGTTTGTTTGATGAATTATTGAGGTACATTTTTAAATGATTGTGCATGTGGCAATTTGTCAATTGTGTCATGTGTTGACTCTATGTTATTAAATGGGTAGATTTTAAACTAGTTCTATGTTTTTGTTAAGTTATTCCTTGTATAAATATGTCTGACCCATTTCATTTCTCAGAGGGACATTTCACTTTATTGCCTTAGACTCTATTTTGTTGTTATCATGGTTACACTAACTTTATTTAGGCTGATATTTTCTTGTTGTGTTTTTTTTCCCCCTTATTTTTAGCCTCTGTCCTTATCCTTAAACTGTCTCTTAAGAGGAAGTTCCCTCCCGCAACTGATTTGGAAGATGCATATTCTATTTTTATTTTTTTAAAAAGTGGTTTCCTGACAATCACAGCAAGCCTGTTTGAGTTAAAGTCCAAATGAATCAATGGTTTCTTATTTCTCCTGAATAATGAGAGGACTTGCAAACATGTTACTGTCCTTCATCCGTGCCTATTTACATATGCTGGGAGCTCACATATGCATACATCTGAAAAAAGACTTTTCTATTAAATAGGGGCTTCAAAACAACACCAAGAAAATCATCTAGATTATACAAGTCTCATTAAATGAACTGTTTAAAAGTAAAGCAATGAACAAAGAACATCCAATATTTCTTAGGAAGGAAAATAAAGTATTATTAGAAGTATGTTTCATGTTGCTGAAGATTCTTTCATAAACATATTATTTAAAGTCATTAGAATTATGTTTTTAGCACAGAAGATGTTTTTAGCACAGAAGATATTTTAATGATTTGTGCTAATATATTGTTTGGAGAATCTCTAAATAACACTGCTAGTTTTTTTTGTTTTGTCTTGTTTGTTTGTTTGTTTGTTTGTTTGATATGCAGTAGCATTTACACTAAGGAGCAGTTTTTTTTTTTTTTTTTATAATTGTTTAGGAAAGACTTCTGTTCCCTGACGTGCTTCCTCTTCACTGAAGAATACCCAAGATAGCAAGTTTTCTTTTTTTTTTTTTAAGTTTTTTAACGTTTTTTTATTTTATTTTTTGAGGAACACAGACAGCACGAGCGGAAGAGGGGCAGAGAGAAAGGGAGACACAGAATCCAAAGCAGGCTCCAGGTTCGGAGCTCTCAGCACAGAATCCAATGCAGGCTCGAACCCATGGACTGTGAGATCAAGACCTGAGCCGAAGTCGGACACTCAGAGCCTGGAGCCACTCACACACCCCACAAACTTTCTTTGAGAAGCAATGTGCATTTTCCACCTTGGGGTGGGTTTTACTTTTGTTTGTTAGTTACAGAAAATATTTTCTGAGAATTTTATTCTTGAGTTGAGTTTTTCATTTGATAAGCAAACAAAAAAGACATCTTTATTTTTAGACGAATTATCCCTTATGAAAATATAAAACTTTCAGACAATCGAAAAAGAATGAGTGTGTCTTTTATTAGGCTACAACTTAAACATAATCTTCCTCTATTAGTGAGCCAATTGCACAATTTGAACCTCTGGCTTTTTGTTTATGTTAAGTTATATCAAATGAAGTTGCTCAAAATGAGTATATCACAACTAATAAGTATAAAAATACTGTTAGTGATTTACAAAAACGTAGAAGTTATCAACGAATTTGCTTTATTTGAACAGTTTTTGGGTTTCCAATTTCCCCCACTCCTTTTAATAAAGGAAAGAAAAGAAATCTAAGTTTCAGTCATTAATCCACATAATAATATCCTAAAATCATTTCACTCTGAGTTGTAGAACTTTGATCCCTTTGATTTGTTCTGCTTGAGGAATGTCATATTCCATGCTGTGAATGGAAGTTCCCTTTAACCACATGAGAACTAGGAGAAAGTCAAGGTTTGAACCCAAGTCAGCTAATACACAATGGCTGGGATGATGGTCATTACCTACAACAAGGAAGGCAGCAAGTAAGTTCCAGACATTTACAATGATGCATCAGAACTCAAAACAAATTTAAAAACAAAAACAAAAACAAACAAAAACCAAAAAAAAAAAAAAATCAACTGGTGATCCATTTGAGGGTTTATGTAATTAGGCTAAAGCTATTTCCACTCACATGTTACAAATGAAATGTTTTAAGCAAAGTCAAAAAAGAAAGAAAAAAACACTTTGAAAAGCAACCCTAGACACAGAATAGTTTTTTCTAAGGAACAGATGTAACTTGGAAAGATACCAACTTCGTCATCCTAGATGACAAATCTTCTGGTGGCATCAATGGAGTGCCATTTGGCTAGTCAGCCCTGGGTGAAGAATATCCGGAGGTTCTATGCTGAGCCACTAAGGATGCTCCATTAAGTCATTTAAGCCAAACTTCCAAGCGAGTGATCTCCAGAATCTCAATTTAACTGTATCTTTTAGCGGTTTAAGGGAAATCTCTGGCAAAGCTAAAACTGCTTCTGCTAGGGGACCTATTAGTATTCTCCACAGTGCTACCCAAACTCACTGCCTTTTCCTAGAAGCACATGAAAGAAACTCAGATCGAGTATACTGTATTCCCCTCACCAAAGCCACCTTGGAGAGAACGTGCCCCGAGATCCGGAGACGTGGACTCTATTAAGAGCTCAGCCACAGAGTTACTTTGATTGAGTAACTTAACCTTTGTCCTCATCTAAGTGCCACTCCTGGCCTGTGTTGCAGGGACATTTTGAGAAGTCCATGTGTATGAACTTTTCGCTGGGTGTCGGTATTAGAGAGACATCGTCAGGACAAAACTGAGTAGCCGCCTAAGAAATGAATAAAGAAAACAGAAAAAATGATGCCCATTTTTCTTTTAAAGTAAATTACGAAGAAGCTGTACCTTTGTTTTTCATGATACTAAGAATGTGCGATTTTACGGTTTTATCTCCTATCAGTGTCATTTTACATGAACTGACTTAGTGTTACTTATCTTGTTTTTCAAAGTTATCGGATGACAATCAGAATAATTTCTCTTAACCTGAGAGATGTTAAAAGAAAAACTGGTTGGCAAAAGGACTTTGACATTCATGCCGGTGCCAAATATTGTCTAGTTCAGTTTCTGGTGGAATGATTGAAATGAAGAGACCAGCCTTCTTGCCTGTGATCTTTCTGTGAATAATAGCACAGATTTGAGATGGCTATGAAAATGTCATGTATGAATTTGTAAATAACTTTCTCTATGTAATTGCAATACATATTAATTGTGGAAAATCTAAGAAAACACATGAAATATAAAATAAAAATTACTCATATATTCTCATCACCCAGAGCCACCAAATGTCACCATTTTCATATCTGTACGTGTATTCTTCTTTAAAAAAATAAAATCCGGATAATCCAATCTAAACAGATCTGAATCCTACTTAAGCAATTTATATTTATAATTTACTTTTTGAATATACTATTCCATCTTATTGAGGCACTAACCTTTATTTAACCAGTGGTCCAATGAAGAAGGATACTCAGATTAATTTTTTTTCAGTAATATATTTAAAGTAACATGAACATCTTTGTGCTTGTACACTTTGAATAATTGGGAAAATTAGGCAAAGGTCTGAATACGTTTAAGCTTTTATTTCATAGAATCACCTTCTTTCAATAGTTTGTACCACGTTACAGATTTACCTGCAGCGTATAAAGACCCCCGTTTTATGCTAGCCCCGCTAACACATTGCTCATGTAACAAGGTTGGAGCCATTGCTGATGTCTTCTTGGTAAAATCATAAAACAGACTCCAACCAGATGTTGAAATAACACCTGGCTATTAACAACAGTTAAACAAATTGAAGAAGCATCTTTAAATTCAATCCTGAAAGCTCTTCCTCAACATTTGAAAAGCTTGAGGCAACAGAAGAAGAAAGAATGCATTAATTTGAACCTAGGGGTCCATATGCTGTCTACAAATCAGACCCATTAGCTTTGCTTACCTTATGGTTTGGCTATCACGTGGAAACCATCTTTGCTGCCAAGGAGAGATAAAAGTGTACATTAAAAATACATTGCACCTTATCTCACGGAAGCGGGTGAAGAGGCTTTCATTCTTTAAGCAGACTGACTCTGCCTTTTTGTTGCACGTGTTTAACGAGAACGCAACATAAATGCTAGCAACATGCAATCTGAGCATGCTGTTCCAGGAGCAGTGTCTGCCATCTGCTTGGGCTAAATGGAACTGCCCAGCCTTTGCCTCCCTGCCCTTGAAACTCGACTATTGGAATTTAATTACATGATTGTATGATTAAATCAAAGAGATTGAAAGGTTAAAGCTAACGTCCCTAGAGGTGAAGCAGGCCCCAGGCTTCTGAAACAGCTGGCATGGGGGAGAAAGGTCCCTCCTGGCATGTCAGAGAAGGAAAGGTAATGAGCTTTTCTGGGGGTGACACTGATTTTGTTTTATTAGATGTGGTGCTGATTGGGAAGGAATTTTAAGTTATGAGGTCCAGAAAATGACTTTGAAAGCTTTCTTCTTTTCTTTTTCTTAAGTCAAAGTACTCAAGAATTTTTATCCCCCTTGATTTAGCCCTTCGATTCCTTTGGCTCTTTAGAGTAATTTTGAGAGTCTGGAACATATTGTCTGACAGTGAAGGAATTAGGAAGGCAAAAGAGAATCTGGGACTTATTTCCAAGAGATGTGTTGCCTCAAACTTACCTCCAACAAATCAGTGTTATGCTGGTGTCAGCATCAAGATAGATATTTTCTGATGGACTTTGGCCTTGCGAGTCCTTTTGGAAGACCCATCAGATATCAGCCAATGAGGGGAGTTAATCAGTTGCAAACAATCACCTGAATTTTGCGCATACTGCGCACTGAGCATAGCAGGAGGTGATACAGCCCAGACTCAGGATAATAAGATTTGTAGTGGGGAGCAGAACCTGTCTCTATCACTTACTGGCATGGGAAAATTACTTAACCTGTACTTGATTCAATTTTCTCATCTGGGAAATGGACTAACAATGACACCTACCTTGTGGAATTGTTAATCGGGATTAAACTGGCTACTTACTGCCAGGTACTTGGAATGGGGCCATTGTAAAGATGAGTTCTTACGGCTGTTAGATCAAATGAGGGGGGCATCCGATTTCTCTTTCATTTGATTGTTCACATACTTGGAAAGTATTCCTTTCAGAGAGGTCTACACGTGCTACTTCTATGTTTCTTTGACAAATTCCTCTGGGCATGCAGAGTGTGCCGTGAGAATTATCACATAGATTGATGACAGTATCCTATGGCCTGATGGCTGCAACTGTAGAGTCTGCGGCATGATTTGGTGACGAAAATTATTCTGGCGGGGAGAAGAGTAATAGAAATGGAGGCTGTGTTACTCAGAGGACTTTCAAATCCTCAGTAGCAAAGTCCATCTCTCATCCCACCTTGTACTTCCCTTAGTTTAGCTTCCTTGCATCCTGTCATCTTGAAGCATTCCACACTGGTTACTTTTGTTTATGAAAAGCTTATCCATCAAGGATAGGACAAAGTGTTGCTTGCACCTGGAAAGCAGTGATATTACCAAATCAACAGTTACTTGCACAGATTTATGAGAGAGACAATGTCTGGCCTGCAAATCAGCTCTTACTAGTGACTGCAGAGATCAGAGGAAAGATAGACTTTAAATGCAGAATGACACGGGCATGGTGGGAGTGGGTAAAAATTTTCCACTAGTGAGTATGGTGAATATTTGAAACAGTGTGTATTCCTTTGTCCTATAGGTTTTGTTCCTATAATTATAACAATACTTGTCTACATTTCCACACCTAGAAAGGAATGACACCTGGTTTGTACTTAGCTCTTGGCAATCTCAAAGCCCTTATTCTTGACCAGGATGCCATATTGTACTGTGTAGAGCAATACAAGTGCCATAATAATAATTACTCAACATTTATGTAACTTTTCTATGGACTGGGCTCTTCTAAAGAACTTTAAAGTGCATCCTCATATCAAAAACACAATGATAATTAGCTCTACTTTACAGATTAAGAAAATAAAGTTTGGCATCTAATGAGGCCAGACTTACATTCAGGTCCTGTAAGTCAAATCCCATCCTTTTCTTAATTGTATCATATTAAAATATAAGTTTAGTCTAGAGTTTGGGAGAAAAACAAATAGCTACATATGTGAAGCATTAGGAAGCAATAAAAAACGATGAAAAGAATTTGTGTATAAGGATGTGGAAACCCAAGTTCATGGCTCTGATCTGCCACAACTCTCTGTATCAACTTGGATAAACCAGTTAAACATTCCATACAATGAGAGAATTTGATGAATTACTATTGCACATCCTTCCAGATGACCACTCTGAATATAAGCACCAGATTATTGATACAGATCATAAAAATAAAGGTGATTAAAAGGAGAGAGACCTCATTCTGAAAAGTATGGACTACATCTGATGTTCTCACTTTATTCATTTTCTTTCACTGGTCTTTCCTTTTTTTAAATGTTTATTTATTTTTGAGAGTGAGAGAGAGAGAGACAGAGCATGAGCAGGGGAGGGGCAGAAAGAGAAGTAGACACAGAAACCAAAGCAGGCTCCAGGCTCTGAGCTTTCAGCACAGAGCCTGATGCGGGGCTTGAACCCACCACCAGAGAGATCATGCCTTGAACCAAAGTCGGACGTCCAACTGACTAAGGTATCCAGGTGCCTCTAGTTTTCTTTCACTTCTCAACGCATTTTTGCAATAGGTTTCTTTTATCCCAAACATAGAACTACTTTGACAATGGTCTCCAATAACTTTCCATTTCTTATTTTTAGTTGTTTTAACTATTATTATATCAGTTAAAGAATCTTTTTGTGCCATGAAATTTGATTCATTGAGACTCTGATGAAAGCTATAAGATCTTTCACTAGAAAAGTATGCTAATGCATAAAAACACATTTCTACATGTGGTCTCAAGTGACCCACAGTGCCAAATACTGCATTCTGTTCAAGAAGAGGAGGTCTAAGGAAAATCCTGTGAATTTGTCAAGGACTTTGTAACTCTCAGCTGTTAAAGGTTGGACAAAACTCAGAAATGATTGTAGAGGGAAGAATTTGAATCAATGAATCCACTGGAAGTTTGTGGAATTTCTTTTTGAAAAAAGGACTGTATAAAGAAACAGCGTTAATCCTGGGAGCATTAGAAATGATCTTATTTAAAGTCTTTCTTTTATAAATCAGGCAAATTATCTATAAGAATGGAAAGCAAACTTTGACATTATAAAATTACTTGACTAGATCCTCTTTATTTCTCCCCTTCCCCCAGCCCCAACCTAGGGCCAAGGGCAAAGGAAGTTGTCAACATCAGAGATATGTTACAAATTATTTCTTTTTGAGTATGTATGTGGGATTTCCATTTCTTTCCATTTTCATTTCCCAATGAGAAGGGTCTTACAATCTGTTTTGGCTTGAATTTCATGCTACTGTCTATCCATGAGCTTGTAGGGGTAATGGAGAACAGAACTAAGTGGCATCTTGCTGTGCACAGAGGAGAAAGAAACGATAAGATAATTAGATAAGCAAAGTGATAAATAGCTTGGGTGACAAACACATGCTGACTACTGCTCTTTTCTCCTGATTTGAATCAGAGGTGACATCCCCTGCTACTTGCTTTTACCATTTTTCTACCAGTGCCAAGGATGGGCAGTATAAAGTGAACCCATATGAATGTTGCTTTAGCCACTGAATGAATGACTATGAGCAAGTTGCGTAATGACTCCAGACCTCATTTCCTCATCATCTGCAAGTTTGTTGACAGGTTAATTTTGTGTGTGTGTGTGTGAAGATCCTAGTGAAATTTCTAGCACAAACAAACAAAAAATCAAAAAGAAAAACAAAAAAAAAGTAAAGGAAAATAGTTATACAAAATCATAATGAGCATTCAGTTTTCCATTTTGAAAAAAAAAAAAAGGGGGAAAAATATATTCTCTAGGTGTCCTCCACCAGTGCTACATGAGAAGTTCATGTTTACATGACTGTGTATATATGTACATATAGGCTCTCTCTATATATAGATACATCTGTCTGTATCTGTATTTCTCTATAGCTATCTCTACATCTATCTATCTATCTAGAGATTTATTGTAAGGTATTGGCTTCCACGGTTATGAAGCTCTAAAGGCCCAAGATCTACTGTCGACAAGCTGGAGATCCAAGAGATCCAATGGTGTAGATCCAGTTCAAGTCAAAAGACATGAGAACCAGGAGAGCTGATGGGGTAAGTTCCAGTTGACATGCCAGCAGATTTGAGGCCCAGCAAGAGTCAGTGTTTCAGCTCAAGTCTGAAGACAAAAAAACAACCAATGCCCCAGCCCAACATTAAGACAAAAGGAGCTGAGTCTTTTGGTTGTATTATCAATTGATTGGACGAGGTCTACACACATTCAGGCGAATAACCTACTCTACTCAGTTAACCTCCTTCAGAAACACCTCATAGATATATTCAGAATAATGTTTGGCCAAATGTCTAGGCACCCCATGGCTCAGTTAAGTTGACATGTTAAATTAATGATCACACCAGAGAATTGTAGATGCTCCGAATTTGAGGAAGATGGAATTTGGCTGACTCTGTATGAATTGGATGTTCCTTGTGACTTGTTTTTTTTTGTAATCAGAAGCCTGCTATAAGGAGAGACAGAGCAAACTGGAAAAGACTACAGTCCCAATACTTTGAGCAAACCATAATAGGTATGACCTATTCTTGAGTGTGAAGTCAGACACAGCCTATTGAGCTTTGCTGTCCCTAAATTTGATCACTATTGTCAATATGGGTCAAATTCCCTTGTCTAGCCCATTGGAGTTATAACAGTAAACACTCATCTTGAAACTCTGCTTTGCCTTTCTTGAATAGGGACATAAGATCAAATCTCATAGACAAAATGGAATTTGATCATGAGAGGTACAATGTCCCAGGCAGGAAGTCTATCATAATGACGCTAAGGTTTCACCTGCATTCACCTGAAAATTCTCCAATATCATCCTTAAACGTAATTATGCATATCTCCTTATCTTGCTTATGACCCATCTTTGCTTCCAACAGATCTTAAAAGGGCTGTGCCAGCCATTTTGAAATCTGGCCACTCTCATGAAAAAAGCGGTACCTTGGTTTCCATGAACCAGTCAATTCTTAGTATAGTTTATGAGCATGACAGGAGACAGATGTCAACACCTAACACAAAAGCTGCTTTTGGTTTAATTTGGAAAACTGTCCACTGGACAATCGATCTCACAGAATCTACTTAGTGTGATTATCAAAGTGTAATAAATTTCATTGAAGAAGAGCTTTGAATGCAGTTAAATGAACACCTTTGACACAAAATGTTTTGTAGTCTATTTTCTGTCACCAGTAATATCCAGTGATCTCACTGCCTCTCTTTTCCTTATAGAGCCTTTACTTCAAAAAGTAGCAATTTTCTTTGTTTTCTTTCTTTTCTTGGCAAGCAGAGGAGTTGTGATATCCAGGGTACCAAGGCTTCAGCTCTGGTTTGTCATCTGGGGATGCTATCACATCTAATTTTTAAAGGGGAAGATTGCACTGGTGCCCACAGGCCATAGAAATGTCAAAACTACTAAAGAGTTTGATCCTCCCAATGGGTTGGGAAAGCTCTCTGAAAATCCCATGGATGTAACAAAAGAGCAGGAGAGAGAGAAGAGAGAAAGAGAAAGGGAAAAAGTAAAGCGGTATTTATTTCCCCTAAACCGATGCAGCAATCAACTTTGCAATTACCAAGATCCATTTCACTGGACTTTATAACTGGAAATGAAATGAGTGAGAAATGAGAATCTCTAATGAAGGCTCAGGTCCCCACCCATTGCGTTATCATCACATTCCACCAATTCCAACATTCACTCGCCAGCTTTGTAATTTGCAGCTTATTTTCTCACGGCTCGCCAAGCGATTCGCATTCATTGACATTATTGCCGTTTAACACGCAGACGAGTAGAAATATGGTTTCAGATCTGATGGGCTAGGCATTTTTTTTGTCTAGTTGAGTTTGTTTTGCTGCCTAAAACAAATGTCTCTGGAGCTCTGTTTAATTTAGCATGTCAAACTGCTTCCTTCAAAGGCGATTTGGAAATGCTTTATATATATACGATAGACACAAAAAGCCAGAAAAAACGGAGCGGGGAGTGATGCTTAAATGAGCAAGCATGAAAACACAAGCAGGGCTGTCTATCAGCGTGGATGCGATTTCCATTTCTGTTAGATGAACACTGTGCGCTCCGGAATTGAAACTGAAAAGAAGGGCACAAGGCATTTCACAATTATGAGCTATAAAGAAGACATTTCTTATGCAATTCCTTCGCCTCTTCTTTTAATTTTTTAATTGTTTTTAACTATAACCTAGCAGCGGCAACTCAGTATTTGTCTAGGGACCCAAGCAGACATTTTCCAGGGGTCTCTAGCTCTTAGGGAACTCACATGTTCTTGATACTAGATCCTTATCAGATGTATGATTTGCAATGATATTCTTTCATTCTTGGGGTGCCTTTTCACTCTCATGGTAGTGGCTTTTGATGAAAAAACATTTTTAATTTTGATAAAGTCCACTCTATCTTTTTTTGCTTTCATACCACCTGATTACCAGGTCTCCCACAGTGCCCAGTGCCCAGTGCATTCGGATATTTTAAAAATGTTCTTTAAAAATGAATCAGCCTTGGGGCTCCTAGGTGGCTCAGTGAGTTAAGCCTCTGACTTTTGCACAGGTCACGATCTCATGGTTGGTGGGTTTGAGCCCCACATCGGGTTCTCGGCTGTCTGCTCTGAGCTCATTTTGGATTCTCCATCTCCCTCTATCTCTGCACAGCCACCTTCCCCCGCCCCGCCACGATCGCATGCACATGTGTGCTCTCTCTCTCTCTCAAAAATAAATAAACATTAAAAAAATGTAATCTGCTTGGGTTTTCCAAGAACTAATGGCATCTGATATTGAAATTACGGAAATATAAGCTGATGATTTCTCCTCACTGTTTCCAAAATCTGAAAAGTTATTGAGAGAAACAGTTTTTATAATTCAGGTGTGAGTTAAACCTGTCCTAAACTGTCATGAAGCTAGAGTTAGTCTTTTTGTTAATCCCACTTAGTGGGAAGATTTGTCCATTTTGCTTTTAGAAGTATTAATAGGCTTAGTAATGAGATGCTATCCCAGACTCCACTAACTCTCATAATTGGCGTATATACTGAATTACTCTTTTTTTGCCCTGGGATCCCAATAAGCTTCATTTTTTAAGGTGTAAAATGTGATGGTTTAATACACAAATAAGTTGTGAAACGATTACCACAATCAAGTTGACATATCCATCACCAGACATAGTTTCCTGTGTGTGTGTGTGTGTGTGTGCGCGCGCGCGCACGCGCGCGTGTATGATGAGAATACTTGAGATCTCTCCTCTTAGTAAATTTCAGCTGAATTAATTTTTAAAAATCTAAGATATTCTGAATTTTGAAGAACTTCTGGAAGGGGTTATGAACCTGCAATGATACTAGCAGCTAACAAGGGTGTAATGCCTTTTAGTTTCTAATGGGTTTTCTTGTATTAACACACTTGAACCTTACCAAAGATGTTTATAGAGTGTGTTAGACCTATTTTACAAGTAAAAATACTGATGCTTAGAGAGATGAGGTCTGTTAATGAAAATCAGAGCAGGATAGAAGGCGAGGCAGTGAGGATACATTTTTTTTTTTTTTAAAGTTACTGCAATAAGGAAAAACAGACTGTAAGGTTATATTCCAAATCCAGCATGGACCAGTGGGAATTACAGCCAAAAATTAAGGTGGGGTGTAAATGAATATGAAATTACTAGGAAGGAATCTTCAGGGTAACAGGAGATTCTGGATAAGCTGATTTGATAAGATTATTGCTGAAGGCAGGTCAGTGTGATCAGATACCAAGGGCCATAAATAGGGGATTTCGTTAGATACTGAGGGTGATAAGATATTGAGGGCTATTCGGAAGCCTTGCTAAAAGTGGATTCTACAAAGAAGAACATGGAGCCCCAAAATTGAAGCCTAGCCAGAAAGAGAGCTTAAAAGAGCCTGAAAAATTTTGGTGAAGGATAGAGTCTTTGTCAAATGACTTTCCCAAAAGTGATTAAGTGTCAGAACTGAGAGGTTAGTTCTCATGGCTTCTGGCTCCAAATTCCAGTGGGCAGCATAGTGTCTGTTTCTCAAGCACATAGGACAAGATTTACTAAACGAATTCAGCCATATGCAAAGTTTGGCCAAAACTGTGTCTAAGTGATGCTAAAAAAAAGCAGGTGATTTATTGAGAGAGTGGGCAAGAGAAAGACAGAGAGAGAGAGAGAGAGAGAGAGAGAGAGAGAGAGAGAGTCAGTCTATACCAGACTCTCTCTGGACTTGACAGACAGTTGTAATTTTCTATTACTGTAGGCCTGGAGACCTGAAGCCAGGGAGTGGGGTTGATAGAACCAAGAAGATAAACAAGACTGTGGATGTAAGGTGCTCTACACCTCTCTTCCATGGGATACTTCTTAACAAATGTATAGAAGAGGCATATCAGCTGGATAAGATTTTAGGGGCAGAGAGAATTTTGGGACACTTTCCCCTGACTCTTTTCTATCTGTCAGCTCACATAGGCACTCTGACAGATTTAACTGGTTTTATTCCTGATTCATTAAAGGATGAAAATTCATACCAAGAGAAACACATGAAAATGTTTCCATCTCTATGCCTTAGTATTAATAATATTTTTTTATATCCTTCTCTGAAAGCATAAGGACTCTGAATTTGAGATGGAGGAGGGAAGGGGCATCAAAGACCCCTGCAACTGTTCTTAAAATTTTGGGAGTTCCAGCTCACATACCTTCTTATAGGATGTTACTTGCTGACTGCGTGTCTTTGGAGAAGAGTTGTTAGCCTCTCTGAGCCTTCTTTTTTTCTTTTCCTCGGGGAAGCAATACATTTGGCCAGACTTTCAATATCTGTAAGGCTCTATCTTGCTGGCAAATAATTTGGAGGCTAAGAACTCACTTTGTACACCTGCCAGCATTTGGGAGGAGGGTGCCATTGGCGGGGGGGGGGGCGGGGGTGGTGGTGGCCATAGTGAGTGAA
The DNA here is from genome assembly GCF_007474595.2 of Lynx canadensis. Classification (NCBI taxonomy): domain Eukaryota; kingdom Metazoa; phylum Chordata; class Mammalia; order Carnivora; family Felidae; genus Lynx; species Lynx canadensis. Next base: position 128,994,775 of record NC_044308.2, read on the forward strand.
TAGTTAGTTGCTTACATAGTCCTGAGCTTATTTCTAATGAAGACTCCATTTGGAAGTTGTGAAGATACTTTTTAAGTCAGGACACCCATGATTGTGTTTGACTTCATTCAACCAAACCAAGGTAGGCATTGACAGTGAGCGGTACTCTGAACCATCCCCTGCCTCCTCTTCTTTCTACTTCTACGTATTCCTGAAGCAAAAAACTGGAAAATTTACCACAATCCAGCATTTAGAAGATTTTTTCTTTTTTTTTTTAATGTTTTTTTTTGACACAGAGAGAGACAGAGCATGAGCAGGGGAGGGGCAGAGAGAGGGAGACACAGAATCCGAAGCAGGCTCCAGGCTCCGAGCTGTCAGCACAGAGCCTGACGCGGGGCTCGAACTCACGGACTGTGAGATCATGACCGGAGCCGAAGTCAGATGCTTAACCGATGGAGCCACCCAGGCGCCCCTAGAAGAATTTCTCCTTTAAAAAAATGTTTACGATTCTTCCAAGTTACTAATTAGCTTAGACCTCAAATACACGGATAGGTTGCCAGGGCAAGGAAGGGGGTGGAATGAAGTCTGAGTGGAACCTTTCTTATTTTGTTTGATTCAAGCAAAATAAGCAGTTCTCATAAGCACACCACCAATCTTTCCTATAAATCCCTTTCCTCTGGAATTCAGTTGAGATACAGGAGCCTGAAGGTGCCTCTATATAAGGACTGTACAATGCACATACTGCAGTGGCTCAAGTCAGCTATCTCCCACACACACCCTAGCTTTTTTAACAAAAACATCTTTACTACCAAGGTTAGGAGTATAAATTATCAGCTACAATCCTTTTTTTTTTCTTTTTTTTTTCCATAAAATAATTCTGCTGAAACTAATCCTGTCATATTAAGGTAGGTAGGTTAAGTAATGTTTAAGAAATTTCCCAGCTTCTATTACTTTTGGGGTGTCAAGATAGTAATTCTTACAAAAAAAAAAGCACATGTCTTTTTTTTTTTTTTTCCCTGCTTCTGTGGCTCTTATGATTCTATTATTTGTAGTGGCCCCACCACCCTGATGTAGACTCATTTCTTCTCTCCCTTGGGCTGTTAAAGCCAGGACAGGAAGCATTTTGTGACGGGCAGGATAGATTTCCAGAACTCCCTGGTGCTTCTAAATCTCCTGTTTTGGCTGGGGGAAATTGCCCAGCACAATTTGTAATATCAGACAGCAGTATAAGAAGAGGCTAAATGTCAGGGCTGGGGAAGCAGAATGATGAGGGATAAATGTGATTGCCCAAAGCAGGGCTGAAATGATCTCATTAATCTTCCATTTTACGGGCACTGGTTCCTAAGACAGACAGCAGGGACATGAATAGAAGAGGTGTGCTCTGGGCAGCTTATGGGACAAAACCTTCCCAGACTGGCCTAGTTGGAATGTTACATGGCCCGGCTAATGCCAACATATGAAGGATTCTGATGTTCCTGGTGCTGCCTCAACGATCTCATTAGAAGAATATAGATGGACATTCCTTGAATCTCTGTGGAAAACATTCACAGTTTGCAGGCCATTGGAGAATTTGGGGGGTTTTGTTTTTTAAACAAATCAACCTTGTTTTAGATCTTGATAATTAAGAATAACTTATGGTAGGGGCGCTGGGGTGGCTCGGTCGGTTAAGCGTCCAACTTTTGATTTCGGCTCAGGTCATAATTTCGTGGTCCATGAGACTGAGCCCCGGATCAGGCTCTGTGCTGACATTGCGGAGCCTGCTTGGGGTACTCTCTTTCTCTCTGCCCCTTACCCCCTCTCTTTCTCAAATTAAGTCAATAAAAATAAAGATAAAAAGTTCTAAGAATAACTCATGGGAGCATGGTAATTTCTATCATTATTGTTGCTGATTACATCTGGACCCCAATGATTCAATGCCATAATTGCTATATCAAAGCCCATCTACATCTGAGTAAGCAATTTCCCATGAAATCAGGTTAGGTCACAATCAAATCATCATTTTACTTATCTCGTGTCACTGGTTCTGAAGAGCCCATCCTAATCCTGGATTTACAAGTCGAATTGTTTATTTACATATTTATCGAAATAGGGTCCCGGACTAGGTGCTCTCGTAAGGTGACAAGCGTCTAGTGTGGAAGGACACTGCATGGAAAATTACAGTGAGATGCGACAGTTCCTATCCCAGAAGCAACAATGGAATGAACCATGGAAGAAAGTGTGCTCATGTCTGCTAGGGAAGTGAAGAAAGTCTTCTTGGAGGAGGTGCCGTTGGCACTGATACTTGAAAAAGTGGAAGTTTGCCATATGTATAATTCAGGGGGAACTTTTCTAAGGAGAGGAAATATCACACAAACGATACATATAAATTGAGTATTCCGACAGATAGACTATTTCATCTGGAGTGCCTGGCTGGCTCAGTAAGTAGAGCGTGCAACTCTTGATCCCGGGTATGTGAGTTCAAGTCTCACGTTGGGTGTAGAGATGACTTAAACATACAAAATCTTGGCTGTACTAACTTGTAAATAGCCCTGCTTCATAAAAATAATTTAATAATTGTGTTCTGTCAGAACTGAAGACGTGTAAGTTCTTTCACATATTGTGCTTCTTCAAGTAAATAAATTACCCAACAATCAGATTCTCTGCGGTGCGAATTGTGTGATTAGTCATTATGAATATTATCTGAGAATATCTCATATCCCACACTGTAATATATAATTGATCTCTTTGCATGTGTATAATACACTGAAAACTTCTCTTCATAACAATAATTCTGGTAAATTACAAAATTATGCAGTGATTGCTGACATACTGGGAAATATACGAATTATGCCATGTAGTTTTAGTGTCGTGGACTTTCAAATATATTTTCCCAGCTTTTTAAAAGAGAGGTTTTAGGTTTTGATAGTATTTGTGTACTACTAAACAGCAAAGACTACATCTTCCCACACTTGAGTTTTCCTGTGCATTCTGTACAGAAATTTTCTGAGTATACACCTCTCAAATTATATTAGTGTTGTAATCCTGTTTAGTAGAATAGCTGAACGACACAAATTATTTTCTAACTCTGTTAGGGAATCTGGTTTCATGTGATCAGTTGTGATCACAAATTTTTTCATAAACTTTTTCAACTTTCATTTTGAAATAATGTCAAATTTTAAAAACTGGCAACAACAGTACAAAGAATTCACAGATGCCATCTCTCCAGCCTTTAAAAATGATAGCATATTTACATAACTACAGTTTTATAATAACCCAAACTAGGAAATTAACAATGACATAGTACTATTAGGTGATCAGTAGAACTGCACAAATTTTACCAATTGTCCAACCAATGTATTATTTACTGGCCCAATATTTAATCCATAATCCCACGTTGCAATCAGCCATCATGTGTCCTTAATCGCCTCCAAATTGGGAAGGATCTTTGTCTTTCATGACTCTATCCTTTTGAAGAGGATTGGACATTTACCTTGGAGAATGTCTCTCCTTTTGGGTTTGTATGATGTTTCCTCATGGTCAAATTCAAGTTTGCATTTTTGGCAAGAGGACCAAAAAGGCATTATGCCCTTTTGACTGCATCATATCAGGAAGTACATCTTGCTGCTAAGTCTATTTACTGGTTTTGTTAATTTTTATAACTTTGGGGTGCCTGGGGGGCTCAGTCAGTTAAGGATCCTGCTTTTGGTTTTGGCTCAGGTAATGATCTCACAGTTAATGAGTTCAAGCCCTGTGTGGGGCTCTGCACTGCTTGGAATTGTCTCTCTCTCCCTCACTCTCTGCCTCTCTCTCTCTCTCTCAAAATAAATAAATAAAAAGTTTTAAAAAATTAATCACTTCGAAGTTTGACTACAAGAGACCAAACTTGAGTTTATTCTTTTTTTATTGAAACTAGACCAACTTCAGTTCCCAACCTCATGTTCAAACTTCAATTTTGGAAACAGTGTTGTTCAGATAAGGGTGTATGAGTTTTAGTTGGAAACAAGATTGTTATTATCTTTTTAATTCCATGATTTAGCTTAAGGAAACCAAAACACAGGTCTAAACTTTTTGTGTAACTTAAAGGAATCAGCATATGCAAGTTCAGTCTCTCTTATTAGACTCCTTTCCTATCTTGGCCAAAACCCACAAAGATAGCAAGACTCTACTATCCACTGTCTATACTTTACTAGAAATAGAGCAAAATGTATCACATATCCCCACCAAAAACCTTTTATCTATACTTGCAATTCTTCCATTTTCAATCCTTTAGTATAATAGTCAACAAAATACTTTTTTTCTTACCGAATGATCTCTCGCTGACCCTAATTTCCCTTTTATCATTAAAAGATATTATAAGGTCAGTATATGTAAAGAAAAATAAGACCAACAGCCTAGTTCTTAGTGGCAGGAAGGCAGGAGAGATAAAAAATTTTTTAAAAGTCTAAGAGTCGCAGGAAAAATTACCAAGAGAGTTTAACTGCATTATGTCTTTGTTTGGGAAAGATTAGTGAAACGAGACTCATCCCTCTCCAGGTCAGAAATTCAGTTGGAATGGGAAGAATAGCCAACATCATGCAAATGGTATAGAGCCAAATATGGAAGAAAGGCCAACAGTATGCAACTGTTAAAGAGCCATATATGGAAGTCCGTGTGAAATTAAACTCTCCAGGTCCCTCATTATATAAAAGTTGTGCTACCAAGAGTGCCAACAGGTTAATATCCTACTTATGTGAACCTAAACAGAGTTGATGAGATTATTTTAGTAAGACTCTCTGACCACTCTAACCAACTAATCATGAAAAGCAAAGAATGCTGTTGCTATGTGATGATCCAAGTACTGTGTATTATCAAGTCAGAAAATATTAAAAATGTGTGGTCTTCATGTGTGGTTCAATGTGTTCATGGACTTAAACAGGATTTATCCCTGATGAAGCATAGTAAATATGCAGTTTGGAACATGAAAGCACAACTGTCTATAGTTTCTCTATTTTGGAAAAGCACATGACATCAGAGGAGAGAGATCTCTTTTTTAGTAGGTCTAGGATTCAGATAATTTAGGTGGGAATCTCCACCTCACCACCACTGTATAGAATAGAGCTGGTCACCCATTCCCAACATCTGGTCCCCTACATTCCTCATCATACAGATCCTCGGGGGACAGAATGAAAGTGTTTGAGTCCAAGTGTTCTAGATTATCTAGAGATCTCAGCTGTTATCAGTGTTCTTTTTTTTTTTTTTTTTTTTTTAAATTTTTTTTTTTTCAACGTTTATTTATTTTTGGGACAGAGAGAGACAGAGCATGAACGGGGGAGGGGCAGAGAGAGAGGGAGACACAGAATCGGAAACAGGCTCCAGGCTCCGAGCCATCAGCCCAGAGCCCGACGCGGGGCTCGAACTCACGGACCGCGAGATCGTGACCTGGCTGAAGTCGGACGCCCAACCGACTGCGCCACCCAGGCGCCCATCAGTGTTCTCTTTTAAGTTCAGTCAGTCTTAGCTTTTTACATCAACATCAACAGCAAATGTTCACTTGACAACAGACATTCATAACTACTCTATAGTCCATCTTTCCTGACAACACCATTCAATTATTAACCTGTCTTTTCTGAAAATGATGCCATAGAATTAAATTCATGAGCTGCTTTCCCTGCTGCATTTTTTCATTTTTAAAGAGCAAAACAATCTCTGTAGTTATTTAATACTTCCAAAAAGGAGAACATTTTTTAGCTACTTCATGATTAACTATTGAAATATGTAAGCCTAGGAATTTAGCAGGTCTGCAAAAGCCAAACACCTTCTAAATCTGACTTCCATTTGAAAAATTAGAGGACCATTTAACTCTTATTATAACTGCCTGTTGCTTAAGAGATCAGACTGAATACCGAAGAGAAGTAAATAGATCCAATGAAAGGAATTTCTGTGGCTGGCTGCTTGGGTTTGTTCTGTGTAAAACACACCTTTTTATTTAAATTAGACAAATGGCAGTGTTTCCTGCCTAATGAGACTGCTTGGACTGTGGTTTGGAAATGTCACCTCCATTCTTTATCAGATAATCATAATTAGGCTGAATGAACCAACCAGGGAAGTGGGAAGCAAGTCAAAAAGTGTACTGAATGGAAACAGAAAAGACCTCCAACAGGCAGACCACCAGGAGGAAATCAGAAGGAAACATCTACAGAGCAAACACAGCCCTGGAAAAGTTGCTGGGCACCAAAGATGTGACTGCTGAATTATAGTTCACAGCAAGCTTGAATCTTGACTGTCCGGATGGTCTACCCAGTCCTTTTTGAATTGTGTTCACTCTCTCAAATCAGCCCCCAAAACACTTAACGTGTTTCTTTCTCTCTCTTTCACTGTGCATCAAAACAGTCCGTGATAGATTTAAAATGCATTAGTCCTTATACTTACTTGTGGTGTTTTTCTGCTCCAATTTTAGAAGTCTTTCAACAACATTGGTATTTATCTGCCCTGGAACCCATACACAGAAATCTTTTGAACCATAAATGTACCCCTTTGGATGCATTGTGGAATCCATATCAGACAGTAATAATTGCTATAAGGCCCATGTAAAATTCAGTTTTTACAGTTTCAGGACTGCTAAATGCCCTTTTCTTTCAGGAAGATTCCTGAAGGAAATTTCTAGATCTAACCAAGACCAGGACCTGAACTTTGATTAAATACAAAAGGCATGGTAGTTACCACAGGGATAGATGAGGTCAAGGCCAGGTTATTTTTCAAAATGGTGGAAAGACAGAAATAAGAGAACCATGTAAATAATTTGAAGGAAACATAGAAGTAAATTTTTGGAAGCCTGGTGACTCAAGAAAATGGAAAGTAGCAAATAAATTCCAGATTAGTGATTTTCAGACATTGGAATAACACAAGTGTATTACCAGACCTCATTCTCCATGAATTCTCATTCAGTAAGTCAAAGGTGGGGCACAAAGATCTGCATGTTTTAGATGTACAGATAATTCTGATTCGCCTTGTCATCACCAAGAACACTTTTGAGGAACACTGTGCTAATACATGATTGAACTCTTTTTTGTGGCAAGGGACATAAGCTCATCTCAATTTTATTTAAGCAAAAGTAGTAGGAACATATTTATCCAAGTGCTCAAAATGTTCAAGAGCAGATCCTTAAGGTTAAGATGAACGTGGCCCCAGGTGCTGACAAGAAATCATCTGGAAACTTTTTCTGTCTTTTCTGGCTTTGCTTTTATACTTGCTGGCTTCATTGTCAGGGAGGCTTTGACTGGGAATGGTTTTAATGTGGTACTAACAAATTTGGCTTAACTATACTGGCTTAGCAAACCTATTAGAGACATGACTTCTATTTTAAATGAGTTCAACAAATTTACTTTGATTTAATTATATTGAATTAATTTATTGAATTAATTAAATTAATCTATGGAATTAATGTAGTCTACTGAAATAAGTCCAGTGGACAGGAGGACGGAACATGCTAATTAACTACCTTTGTCTTCTCCCGTGGGTTTTGGGATAGGGTTTTCACACACAAACCAAATGCATTGAAGATGAGTGAGGGTTAGAATGTGATACTGGATTTCCAAAGGAAACTGGACCTACTCTCAGAAGAGAAAATGAATGCTGAGAAAGAATAAACAATGTTATGTCCTCTACACATGCATTCGGATAAAGCAAACAGACTCCTGAACCTGAATTCAATGAGTCTAGGTAATGGCCAGCAACTCGGCGAAGAAAGTTAGCTTATGGAGTGGTGGTCCTTTATTCTAGAGTAAGGATGTATTTTCTTTCCACAGAATGTGTACTCTCTGCGTTGAAGAAGTAACTAGGAGTGTGTTCAACAGGTAATGGGAAAGCTGAATTCACAGAAATAACAGAGTTCTTTGAGGGATTTTGATGGATGGGTGTAGAAATCTGAATGCAAAGTCTTCAGTAAGAGACTATCAAAGAACTTCGTTATAGAAAATGATCCCTTAGGCTGATTTACCTCTAATCAGAAGCTCTGAGAAAGTTCAAAGGTTTATTATTGGGTGATGGTTCCAAAATAGATTTAACTTCAATATAGCGTTCAGGACAATTAGGAGAAGATATACCAATTACATTTGATAAATAAAAAAGACCATAACAATGTATGATCAAAAAGTTATATGTTGATGTGAAAGGTAATAGGTACATTGTTGGTTTGTTTATTAGCTGTCAATTTAAGGTCATTGACATTCAGCAGATGTAGCATGGTATTAAACTATAATATACATATGTACATATACACATTGTATGTATGTATACATATATACATAATACATGCAAAACATATATGTATGTATATAAAGTATATATACTTTTTAAGATTTTAATAAAATAAGTATACTTAAAATGTACCATTTTAACCATCTTAAGTGTACAGTTTGGTGGAATCAAATACATTCACAAAGTTGTACAACTATTATCACTATCTGCAAAACTTTTTCATTATCACAAACTATAACTGTGTATCCACCAACAATTAACTCTATTCCTCCCTGGTAGCCATTGGAAACCACTGGTCAACTTTCTGTCTCTAAATATTTAATGACTTACATACTGCAGCTAACTTAAATAATATAATATTTGTCTTTGTTTTTAATTTTAAAATTTTGTTTTGTTTTCTTTTGTTGAGAGAGAGACAGAGCCAGAGACAGAGAGACAGAGCATGAACGAGGCAGGGGTAGAGAGAGAGGGAGACACAGAGTCTGAAGTAAGCTCCAGGTTCCAAGTTGTCAGCACAGAGCCTAATGTGGGGCTTGAACTCACTCATGAACCTTGAGATTATGCCCTGAGCCCAAGTCAGACACTTAACTGACTGAGCCACCCAGGCACCTTATGTATTGTTTTTTAATTAAACAGGAAAGTCTGCAAATGTATGGTTTTTAGTTGGTGAATATCTAACTTTTGTATTTCAGATTATAGCTGTCATTAGCATAAAAAATCTTATTAACTTATAAAATAATTTTATTTTAAAACGAGTGAGTGCTTGAGGCATCTGGGTGGCTCAGTCTTTTAAGTGTCCAGCTCTTGAACTTGGCTCAGGTCATGATCTCAGGGTTGATGAGCCTAGCAGCACAGAGCCTGCTTGGGATTTTCTCTCTCCCTCTCTCTCTTCCTCTCCTCTGCTTTCTCTCTCTCAAAACAAAACAAAACAAAACAAAACAAAACAAAAAAACAAGTGAATGTTTGCAGCACTTGTAACACAATTGAAAAGATATAGGAGCTCCTGGGTGGCTCAGTCAGTTGAGTGTCCGACTCTTGGTTTCGGCTCAGGTCACGATCTCACGGCTTCATGGGTTTGAGCTCCCCCACCCCCATTAGGTTCTGTGTTGGCAGTGTGGTGCCTGCTTGGGGTTCTCTCTCTCTGCCCCTCTCCTACTCACACTGTCTCTGTGTATCTCAAAAACAAATACATAAAACTTAAAAAAAAGAGGGGCACCTGGGTGGCTCAGTAGGTTGAGTATCTGACTTCAGCTCAGGTCATGATCTCACAGCTCGTGGGTTCTAGCCCCGTGTCGGGCTTTGTGCTGACAGCTCAGGGCCTGGAGTCTCCTTCGGATTCTGTGTCTCCCTCTCTCTCTCCCCCTCCTCCACTTGCACTCTGTCTGTCTCTCCCTCAAAAATAAATAAACATTAAAAATATTTAAAAAAAAAAGATACATAGAAGATTAACTTGCCCCCCCCCACAAACAAGGATGATATGCAAATTTGGGAAGCATTCCTTTATTTATTTATTTATTTACTTATTTATGAGAGAGAGAGAGAGAGAGAGAGAGAGAGAGAGCCAGAGCACGAGAGAATAAGTGGGGGGCTGGGAGAGAATCCCAAGCAGGTTCTGCACTGTCAGTGCAGAGCCTGACATGGGGCTCATACCCACGTACCATGATCATGACATGAGTCAATGTTAGATGCTCAACCAATGGTGGCCCTAGTGTGCCATTATTTAGAATCCAAACAAACAGAAAACGAGTGAATTAAGTGAAGGTGGAAAGCCCAACCCTCTGCTGCGTTTCACAGTAATATATCATGTATTTAGGAAGAAGTGGTGGAAAATAAATCTATTACCAGGAAGAGAGATAGTCAATTAAGTTTGCATTTGTATGCATAGAAATGACAAAATAAAAGGTCATAACACATTACAAAGAGAGAACTAATGTAGTACTTATTAAATGCAATTGCATACAAGAGACAGATAAAAAGGAAGAATTTGACTGGAGTTTGAACCAAGACTTGAAAGAAGTGATAGAAATTTTTGCCTCATTGTTCCAGTGCTGATGTCAGATTCTCTTTCTGCCAAAATTAGCTTATAAAGAATGAAGAGATTTTCACATTGAGTCCTTTTAGCAGATGCACCTAGTTTTCTTGTTTATTGTCAATCCCAAACCCCAAATGTTACACTGAACGTGTTAGCACTGCATTGTTCAAACGAAAGAAAAGTCGTTAGTTCTTAGCAGAGAATTACCTTTTTCTATTTCAACCCTGTTTTTATATGACATCTAAACCCTAGAGATGAATCGTAAAACTCAGCTCAAAATACTCAAAATTTTCTCTATACAATATTAAGTAGATAGGTAATAGAAAGGTCCTCATAGATTATCTCTAAAAGTAACTCACGAATCAAATGGTTTATTTTTGGATATTTTGATACTTGGCCATTTCCTAAAACTTATAATGATGACACTTGCTTATTTCATGTTGTTTTTTTTTTCTGTTACAAAGCAAGAATCAACCTTGCTGAAGGTTGAAAAGTAGAAGGATGAAAGGTAGAGTATTTTGATAGGAAATGAAGTCATTCATTTTTAGGAAAACAATTTAAATATGCTAGTTCTTTATATCAGAAGGCCATATACTCATGATGCTATTGTCTTAAAGATTTGAGTTGAGAGCATTGTATAGAAATATTTGAATGTACTTCAAATGTGCACTTTTTAATTATCTTCCTATGAAATATAGGAGCCAGCAAACTAGAACGCTACGTGGATAAGGACTTCACCTAAAACTTTTGGAGGACCTGTGTTCCACCACAATTTAAATCCATAGAAAGTGCTTAAAGATTTAAATTTTTTGTAGATTACTGTTAATATATGCATATTTGAATGAAAGTCATCTAAAATTTCTAACTTGAGCTTAAAAATAAATAGCAAAAATCTGGTAAGGAAAGGCTAGCTGCCTTTTGAAGTTAAAACTTATGTTTTGTAAGCACAAAATTCAAGGCATAAAATTTTAAACACTTTACAATTTATATCAAAAATATAAAAGTATTTGGAGTTTATGGAAAAATATATTAAATCTGAGAATACAGCACTCTTTCTCTGGATTGCTTGGTCTTTTTCTTTCTCTTTTTCTCTCTCTTTCCATGACTATATCTATCAAAATATATCCTAAATCATTAAGTTTTATTGCACTTCCTAGATCGTGGAGTACTTCTGATTTTTGAACGTATTATCTTCATATTTAGGTATTACAAGGTCCAAGATTATTCTTATAGAAAAACAGGCTAATTTTAACCATTTATTTAATCTCCATGAAAGCCATCACAAATAATTTATTCAATATTTTTAAAAGACAAATTCCTTTCCATATGGATCTCCAAGAAAATGTTGGAATCACAGAGTATGCCCCCTGATGATTTTTATATTCAAAAACATTTAGTAAGTCTCTAAAGTTTCAATAGTTAGAATACTATTTTTAATGTAAAAATATGTATGTATATCATCAACATTCTCAGATTCTAGAGTGTATGAATTAATATTTTTCAAAAATTGGTATAAAGCACTTGGGAACACAACTTAAAATATTGATGATAGCATGGGGCACCTGTATGGCTCAGTCAGTTAAGCATCAGACTCTTGGTTCTGGCTCGGGTCATGATCTCATGGTTCGTGGGTTCGAGAGCTGTGTCAGGCTCCACGTTAATAACATAACATGGAGCTTGCTTAGGATTCTCTCTCCCTTCCCCTCGCTCTGCCCCTCCCATGCATACACACATCCTCCATCTCTCTCTCTTTCTCTTTCTCTCTCTCTCTCTCTCTCTCTCTCTCTCACACAGTAAATTAAAAAAAAATCTGTGATAACATTTTAAGAGTGAAAAATATGGACTAATATTCCATATTAATAATATTTTAAAACTATGTTATTTAAAGGCACAATCATGCAGCACATTTTTCAAATGTGTTTCATGAAAACACTATTTTTTTTCAAAATGGTATATGATAAGAGGAGCTAGTGGTCCACGAAATTTGGGATGTATGTTCTAGCCAACCATAATGCACATTAGTATATTAAAGTCTATAAAGCAATAGGATTATTCTAACATGGCTTTAACTTGAACTTATGTTTCATGATGTTTTTTAGCATACATGAAGAATGGCTCTCAGAACTGATGTTTGATAGAATGATGGAAGGAAGCTATAGAATACAGTGTTTAAGAGGATACTCTGGGACCAAAATGCTTGGATTCAAATCTTGCTACTTAAATCTTCATCTTGGAGCTATTCTGTAAAATGGGAACACTTATATAATAATACCTGTCTTTAAAGTAATTATATGAGTATTATATTAATTAATATAGGTAAAGGTTTGGCGTAGTGAACAGAACAATGGACACTTAAAAATGCTAACCATTTAAAAAACAATGCTAACTACTATCATAATTTGGTAAACTTCTCTGGGGCTTTGAAGTAACCCATGACTGATTCATTTGTTCCCATTCTATCTCTCATTACATATATATGTATATGTATATGTGTTTATATGCATGTATGCATATGTTTACATGTACATCTATCCACTCAATCTAATCTATTTTAATAGGTTTTATTTCTCAACATATTACAAAATATTTTCGATGGAAGAGCATAACTTAAATAAAATCAGTCTGATCCCTTGGGTTAAGATATTTAGTTTGTTAGAAAGTATTTGTTATATTTTCTTAAAATATAAATAAAATCATGCCTTTCTTTCCAGGAAGACTGTCCACTTAGTTATAGGAGTTAGAAGTAGCATTTGCCAGGGACATACTCACCTTTGACTCAGCACATTCATTTACAGACTACTCCACAGAACTCCTTAAATCTTCTGCTGGGATTTTGAAAATGAACTTCTGCTCAGATATGCATGTTCTCTTTTGTAACCAGAATAGAGGTTTCTGAGAGTATTTTCTTAATACTCTGGTTGCTTGATACACATGGGCTGTTCAGATTTCATTCCTAGGTTGGACACAATGTAACATTTATATTAAAATCCATACATTTTATAGTGAGATTGAAAGAAAAAGTTCTACATTGCCCATATATTGCTCCTGTTTTTCCTATATTCTCTTAGAATGAGCAAAAATGTAAACTTATTTATCTTTTATTTTAATTAAAATGATCTTTATTTTTTGATGTATCATCACTCTGGTGCATATTGCTAAGAAATAAGAGAAGAATGTATTGGCTTACATGATTATACCATTCAAGCTGTGAAATTTGCTTTAGGTACTTTTGTAGGCAGAGCCTTAAATCAATGGATCTCAGTGGGGGCGGCACCACCCTCTAGGGTACATCTTGAAATTTTATGGAGGTTATTTTTAGTTGTCACAACATTTGGGGGGTAGCCACTACTAGGATTTCATGAATGTGGCCAGGAAGTTTAAGCATCCTGCAATGATCAGGATTGTTCTGCAAAAAAATATTATCCATATCCTTAGAGTTCTTAAATATCTTCCATGCATCCAAAATGTATGCTTATACCTAAACCTATAGACTAAGACTCCATTTTACTTACAAATTCAAAACAGGTTTTTTTGGGGACAACTTGAAAGCAAACTGAATAACCAAGAAACACAAATATGAACTAAATCCAAGAAAAAGTTGTTCTATTTTAAGTTTCATCAGATATTCCATATCATTTTGAATTTTCCATTAAATATGGCCACATTTCTCAATCTGGATCATTCTCAATTTATTTTTTTTTTAATTTTTTTTTCAACGTTTATTTATTTTTGGGACAGAGAGAGACAGAGCATGAATGGGGGAGGGGCAGAGAGAGAGGGAGACACACAGAATCGGAAACAGGCTCCAGGCTCCGAGCCATCAGCCCAGAGCCTGACTGCGGGGCTCGAACTCACGGACCGCGAGATCGTGACCTGGCTGAAGTCGGATGCTTAACCGACTGCGCCACCCAGGCGCCCCGGATCATTCTCAATTTATAGGTGTTGAATATAAATTTGTAATAGAGCATATATGAGATTATCTTTTCACAGCCAGATGAAAATATTATTGAAATTAGTGGAGACAAAAAATATAGGCATCTCATTAAATTTTACTAATAAAGGTTGTCTAAAAATAATTCATGCTCTTGACATTCTATATTTGAGTATTTCTACAGCACAATGAAAAGCTTGTGAGGAACCATTGAAACCAATTTATTTTTCATTTTCTATACTTAGAGTTTACCCATAAACAACATGAAGATTAAGGGTAGTGACCTTCTCATGCAGTCAAAAATCTATTTGTAGCTTTGGATTCCCCTAAAACCTTAACTATCAATAGCCTACTGTTGACCGGAAGGCTTAGCAATAACAGAAACAGTTGATTAGAACATATTTTGTATGTTTTTATGTTGTATTCTTACAATAAAGGAAGCTATAGGAAATAAAATGTTATTATGAAAATCGTACATTTACAGTGCTATCCTGTATTTATTAAAAAAGAAATCCATGTATAAGTGGACCCACACAGTTCAAATACGTTATTCAAGGGTAAACTGTATTTAAACCTTATTTTCAGTTAAAAAAAAAAAAAGCGGGAAGGTTGCACTGGGTGGCTGAGTGGTTAAGCTTCAGACTTTGGCTCAGGTCATGATCTCACGGTTCATGAGTTCCAGCCTGGCATTGGGCTCTGTGCTGACAGCTAGGAGCCTGGAGCCTGCCTCAGATTCTGTGTCTCCCTCTCTCTCTGCCCCTCCCATGCTCATTCTCTGTTTCTCTCTGTCTCTCAAAAATAAACGTTAAAAAAAAAATACAACCTTATTTTCAGATGATTCTAGAGATTTGAAACACCATTTTTCTACAGATTTTCCTTCTTGTCCTTTTTCCATGTACAGTCAGTTTCTCCAATCGTATAGTGACCAATATGGTCTTTAAATTCTTTTAACATAATAGAAATAGGGGTGCCTGGGTGGCTCAGTCCTTAAGCGTCTGACTCTTCATTTTGGCTCAGGCCATGATCTTGCAGTTCGTGAGTTCAAGCCCTGCATCGGGGTCTGCACTGACAACACGAAGCCTGCTTGGGATTTTATATCTCCCTCTTCTCCACTCCTACCTTGCTTGCTCTGTAGCTCTCTTTCAAAATAAAAAATAAACTTAAAAAAAACATAATGGAGACAAATTATATCCATATATATATGAAATATATTTTGTGAAATATATTTTGTGATTCTTTGATTTTGTCCTATCATACAATGACCTCAAAATCAATTGTATAAGACACTGGAATCAGAATACTTGATTTCAAATCCTGGATCTGCTGCTTACTAGCTGTGGCTTCTTGGGTAAGAAACTTAATTCATCTATGTCTCAGTTTCCTCAGCAAAATAATGTTTTCAGTCCCACAGGGTAATTCATATGAAAAGTAAATGAGATAATGCATTTAAAAAATCAGAACTGAGCCAGATACACAAAAATGCATGGATGGAGCTAAAGAGTATTATGCTAAGTGAAATAAATTAGAGAAAGAAAAATACCATATTATTTTACTGATATGTGGAAATAAAGAAACAAAAATAATGAACAAAGGGAGAGAAAAAAGAGAGAGGGGGGCAAACCAAGAGACACACTCTAACTATAGAGAACAAGCTGATGATAACCTGAGTAGGCGTGGGGGGTGAGTTACATAGGTGATGGGGATTAAGGAGGGCACTGAATTTTTTTTATTTTAAAGTTTATTTTATTGTGTATTTTGAAGGGGACAGAGGGACAGAGAGATAGGGAGAGAATCCCACACAGACTCCACACTGTCAGTGCAGAGCCGGATGCAGGCTCTATGTCAGAAACCATGAGATTAGGACCTGAGCAGAGATCCAGAGATGCTTAACCAACTGAGCCAGCGAGGTGCCCCAAGGAGGGCACTTGTGATGAGCACTAGGTATTGTATAGAATTGTAAAATCACTATTTGTATGCCTGAAACTAATATTATCCTGCATGTTAACTAACTGGAATGTAAATAAAGTTTTTACAAATTAAAGAAAATAGATATAAATAATTTTAAAAATTGAAAAGAAAGCACTCTACACATGTTTGATAAACAAACTATAAAGGATTATTTTCAAATTGCATGTATAAATAAGGTCTAAATCATTTGCAAATATCTTGACTCCTCATTTTCTCAATTTCAACCACCTGGTAGTTCTTAGTGTTTTATATTTACATGGATTAAAGTCATTTTCCCTTTTGTCTTATTGCTAACAGAAAAAAGTCTATTCCATTATTTTCTTATCCTCATACTAGTTTTATTCTAATGTCCACCTAGGTGTCTGCTTTCATTTTCAGTAAAACTTGTACAGAATTGCTTCTAACGGTCTTCCTCCTTCTTATTCTAAACAAACATAATAATTAGTGAAATAATCTGATGACTTTGTTATGTTTCCTAGTATAGTCAGCCTGAGCACTGACACACTTATATGGAATATTTCATTATAAAGTGCTTTTTGGTATTCTATGCAACACTTAATGTGTTAGATTGCTTTTTTAAGAAAAAGAATTTTGTGTAATACATGAATTTTACTTCAGGATAGTAAAAGAAACCTTACAAAATGTTGTTATAAAAAGGTTTCAATTAGGTTAAGAAGTATTGTATAAGAATGTGAAGAAATAGCAAAAACATCTCTGAGCACTTGTCTTTTAGAATCACAATTGTAGGTAATATTGAGAGATGACGTAACTCTTCTCAGAGTTAAGTGACTGCCTTAAAACCCCACATCTAATACTAAGGAATAAGCAAGAAACCAGGTTTCTTGAAAACTCTGTAAAACTATAGTTGAAGATGATTTTCAAATTAAGTTTCAATAAAGTACGTTTACTGAATGAAAATATGAGGTTAAAGGAAAGTAATCAATTGATCAATATTTGTCTTAAATTACTTCTTACCCTCTCAATGTTTTAAGGTAAAACATAGTGCTTTTGCAACTTTCCTGATAACTCCTTTTGACTCTATGAAAAATATCAGAGCACTTTGTCTTAGCTAATTCTACTGTCCACTTTGAGTCCTGCCTTAGAGAACTTAAGACTTTACACACCTTAAATAATAATTGGAATCATTAATCATTTTTATCTCTGAGTCAGGAGAAGATCCATTGATGCAACATGTTGAGGGAAAAACAAAATCCCAACCCAAAACTCGAAATCACTTTGTCTTCAGGATTAAATGGCCTTAAGTATTATTTCCTTTGCTACTTCAACCGAAAGAATGTGGGGCCAAAAGCAGTTTTAGTAAGACCTGAATGAAATTATAAAGCATTTTAAAAACCAATCCTATTCTCCTGAGTTTTAATAATATAATGAGCCTTGTTCCTGGAAAATATCAGAATTGTGGTCTAGAAATGATGTGCAGTGACTAGCCTACATAATATTTGAGTCTGTGGAATATTAATTTACTGAATGATTGGTTGCTTATTGCAAATTTGGTCGGAAATTTGGCAGTGCTGACTCTGGTACAGTCATTCTCTCTGTTCATTATCTTGTAGGTGCATTGCCTTCTAAAAGGGTCATGAGAGCAATGTGCTCTAACGTGGGCTTTCTTGCAGCTGCAGTTCTACCTAATTTGTACTTTGGCACTCGAAAGATTATAATAAATGAAGTGCTGCTTTCAAAGTTTCAGACACACCAATTTTTCCCCGTTTGGCAAAGGTGGATTTAATTTGACTTTCACGAGTGCAAAATCTGTCTCCTTAGAAGTTGGTCAAACTATTAATTTTATGGCAGGGACAACTGAGTACAGTAAACCTTTTCACAAAGCCAGACAGCTTAACCTAATTAAAGGGTTGTTTTGACAGGTGGTTTAAAGTAGAATGAATACTATCAGGAACGTTTCAAGAAATGAGTTTGATGAATGTATAGAGTGTGCATGCAGGTGAAAAGGTGATTTGGAAGGCTATGATGACAGGTCTGTGTCCAAAAAGGTGGAAGATATACCTTGGTTTGTCTGTGTATTTAGTCGGCAATTTCTGTCTCTTATCTAGATATTTTAAGAGATGAATAACATCAAGTTCATATGAACATCAAAAGATATTGAGAACTGACAGTGGGCATTAAAATAACTTGCAAAATAACTTGCTTGTCTTATAGAATAATTAATCTCTCTTTAAAACATTAGAGGTGCGTTAGGACAGAAATTCTAATTCTGAATTGAGATTTTTCTGAATATTAGCAAAATTTCTCATGCCTCATTTCTATTAGAGTTTCTGAATCCTGACTTGAGATGATACAAAGATATTGCCATTCACCGGTGTTATGATGATTTGACCAGTTAACGCACAACTTTTTGGCAACTTCTTTTTATCCTTTCAGGCAGGTTTCAGTAATAATAATAATAAATAATAATAAAGGTCAATCTTCCAGACTATGTTTCAAGAACGTGATCTCAAGAGAAGAATTTCTAAAATTTGTTTGGATACGGAAGCCCGTGGTCTTCTGCTTCATGTTCAACAAGGACTGATTTTTAATTTTTTTTTTCAACGTTTTTTACTTATTTTTGGGACAGAGAGAGACAGAGCATGAACTGGGGAGGGGCAGAGAGAGAGGGAGACACAGAATCGGAAACAGGCTCCAGGCTCTGAGCCATCAGCCCAGAGCCTGACGCGGGGCTCGAACTCAGGGACCGCGAGATCGTGACCTGGCTAAAGTCGGACGCTTAACCGACTGCGCCACCCAGGCGCCCCAAGGACTGATTTTTAGAATGCAATTCTTTTGACTGATTCTGATTTCTCACCCTCTGTTTCTTTTTCCCAACTCTTCAGTAGAAAATGCAAGTAAGGCGATCCAAGATTCTGGGTCCCAGAAAGCAAAATGAAACCAAATCAATACAGGTACTCTATAGCCATTTAATAATCATATGCTACATTTATCTAAAAAGTGACGATTTCTTTAAAATGTAACACACTGATGATGTCAAGGTTTTCAGAAGAAATAGCCTTATCATATGCCTTGTCAAATTGCTTCTTTGCCTCTCGTATGATGGATAATAATCTCTTAAAAATAATTCATGAGAATTTCCATTTTCATTTTTTCTGTGCTTAAAAGTTTTTAAAAACTGAAATTGTTGATAGCTAAAGTGAAATTATTGCTAATGACAAGAATACTAACAAAACTTAAAGTATCTTGTTCAAAGTTATATACCATAAATTAATCTGAGGGGCACCTAGGTGGGCTCAGTCGGTTAAGCATCCCACTTCGGCTCAGGTCATGATCTCGCGGTCTGTGGGTTCGAGCCCTGCGTCGGGCTCTGTGCTGACAGCTCAGAGCCTGGAGCCTGTTTCAGATTCTGTGTCTCCCTCTTTCTCTGACCAGCCCCTGTTCATGCTCTCTCTCTGTCTCAAAAATAAATAAATGTTAAAAAAATTTTTTAAATAAATTAATCTGAAAATTAATTAAAAAAATTGAAATCCAATCCAGCTCTTTAAAATTTGAAGCACATTCTCTTAACCATTATGTTTCTCCAAAAATTTTGGATTCTCTGTAAAATTTTGTGTTATGCAAATTTAATTAAACAATTTCAGATAAAATCCATTCAAAATCTAACGTTTTCTCATTCCAAATGTGTTCAGACAAATACAGATCAAGTCTAAATTATAAAACATGGCCTCTACGTAGTTTATCATTATGAGGACAAAGAAATAAGATGATAATACAAGCTATATTGAACTAATATGTAGAAAAACTATGAAAACTTTTGACTGATTTAAGGTAATTGGAATGAAGAAAAAAAAGGAAAACTGAATTAGGTTATCAACTGGCTTTGACCTGGCTTTTTGTGAGATAGGCACCACCTCAGAAAATGGACAAAATTCACACTTCTGTCATCGTATCAAGATGAGCACTGACTCGTGATTGGACACCAATAACAACAAGACCCTGGTACATTTTGTCTCATTGCACCTTGGATACTGGTCTGTCCTGCTTACCTATACCAAATCTTCCCTGCACACTCAAGAAAATGGTACTAAAATGAAGGGAGCTTTATAAACAACACAAAAGAGTAGCCATGAAACTGAGAGATTTGCATGCATGCTGAAAGTTATAGATACAACAAATACAGAGAAATTGGTTATCAAAAGAAAGAATTCTTGAGGCAGATAACTTAGAAATTATATTTAAAAGTTAGGTTGATGGACACCTGGGTGGCTCAGTTGGTTAAGCGTTGAAATTTGGCTCAGGTCATGATCTCTGTGTTGACAGCTCAGAGCCTGGAGCCTGCTTTAGATTCTGTGTCTACCTCTCTGTCCCTCCCCCACTTGCACTCTTTCTCTCAAAAATTATAAATAAATAAATAAATAAATAAATAAATAAATAAATAAATAAATAAAGTTGAATAGCTAGAAACATTCGAAAGCCAGGTAGTAGAAGTAGGTGAAATAGACAACTTCAGGAAAGTAGAATTTGCCTGGATCCAAATTTTAGAAGAGTGCTATGTCCATTATCTTTTCTCTAAATGTGTAAATACTCATACCTATTATTCAGAAAATAGGAAAAAAGTCAGTGTCTTTTTCAGGCCCTTGATATTGTGTGGAAATAATATTTTATCACATACAATCAAGAGGAATAAAAGTCAAGTGCACACACACATACATACACACACTCAGTAGACCTGTATCAGATAAATGATTTTCAAATATATTTCCCATTTTATATCTCTTTATTCTCTTGATGGGATCCTTTCCTACTCAACATATTTCAATTTTAATGAAATCCAATTTATCTAGCTTCTTCTTTTGTTTCATATTCTCTCTCATTGTTTATACAACACACACATCTAGACATTTAATAAATGTTCTTTAAAAATGGAATCTGCATGAACTTCCCAACACAGAAATTAGATTTAATATTTAAATCACGGAAATAAAGGTCAACAATGTCTCATCACCAACTCCAAAATACAAAAAGCCATTGAAATAAAAAGTTTCTGTGACTCAATTGAGAATGAAACCTGTCCTAAAGATAGTCATAAAACTAGATACACTCTTTATTTATCCCACTTGGTGGGAATATTTGTCTATTTTGCTGCAGAAATATTAATGCATTTGATTATGGACTGCTACTTCAGACCTCACTCAATCTAATCATTGGCATATGTACTGAATCACATTTCTGAAATCCAAAATATTTTGAATTATGAAGATACCTGCTCCCAAGAGATTCTGTAAGGACTTGTGAGTTTGCAATGACAATAGTAACTAGCAAAACTGAACACCATTTCTGTTTTTAAAGGGCTTTCTTGCATATTACCTCACTTGAGCCTCACCAAAGATTTTTATAGTGGGTGCTATTCTTATTTTACAAGTAAGAACCCTGCGTCTGAAAGAGGTTATATGAGTTTCCCAAAGGTGATAAAGTATAAGACCTGAGAGGTTGGAACCCATATCTTCTGGCTCCAAATGCCATTGGTACCACAACATCTATTGTGCTATTGCACAGAAGGACAACGACTAAACAAGTTTATCCCCATGCACCGTCACTCCCTTCAAAAACCAAAACATCAGTAGGTGTTGATTATAACAAATAGTCTGAAAGTGAAGTGGGAAACAAGTATAAAACAAAGAAGACATGTATTTTCAGGACAATGTAAACAGAAAAAGATACTATTGTTAATCATTACAGAGTTGTAAGCCCTCACAGACAAATTATGGGGAAGGTACTATTATCCCTGCTTTACAGCTAAAGAAACTGAGGCACAGAGTTATGCACTAATATGTCCATGACTTCCAGAGTTAGTGCTGTTTTCACTATTCCATACAATTTCACACTACTGGTATCATGACATATGTTTTAAGTCAAAAACATTTAAACAGAATTAGTAGGCATTTTTAAAAATTAGTTAAGGACGCAATTCACAATGATAACATAACTAAGTAACTTCGATGAACACAGAATATTGAATATTAAAGGCAAAGTAGTTACAGAAGTAAAGTGAAATTGACAATATGTATTATAGTCAATTATGTAAGTTGACAGTAACATATTAATATAATTTGTCTTCAGATAATGTAGGTGATAATTACATAGATTAATTTAATATATTTATATATAAAACTCTGTCCTCTTCGTACAAAAGCTATGTAGTTCCTTTTCAAGTGAAAAATGCAATATTTCAAAATTTGTCTGTATGACTCAGGGAAAATATCAAAGCCCAAACCAGAGGTTTCAAAGGCTATATTACTTGAGTGCAATAGAATGGCACTTTAAATTAATAACAGCTAACCACCATCCAATAAAAAAGAAACAAAATTACCTTTATCCAAAGAAATCAGTTAAAATTCCCAAATTGTTATAAACTTAAAAGAAATCTACCTAAAAATTTAGCCAAAGTTTTAGGAAATAAAAATTGTAGTTATAATGACAACAATGCCTATAAAAAGTTATGTTATTTATCCCAAGATATATAAAAAGGAAAACTATTACTTATTTTTTACTATCAAAGAAAAAATTAGAATAAATAAATTATGCGATCAAGAGAAGGCACGTACAGTCACAGAGACACACACATACTCATATGCACACACCTCTAAGGAGAATAGGTACTACTAGAAAAGTAACAGAATTTACAAATTGAGATAAGGTTAAATTTTTGGAAAGATAAACCACTGGCAAAGCTATTCATGGAGAAAAAGAGTAATATAACTGCTTGCTATTATAAAATAGAGGATAAAATCACATTTAAAAAATAGCTTTTAACCTGAATAGGCCAATAACCATAATAGATACTCAAAATGTAGCAACAAGCAAACACACTTTTTATCTTCACCACGAATAAACAGCTTTTCAGAAAAGTCTAACAAACCATCCAAGAATAGATACTTCCATATAATTTGATCAGTATCAAAGCTTAGAAAAATGTGAAACGTGTGGAAAGATGTTCTACTGTAATAGTAAATAAAAGAGATGTGAACTATTAAAGTAGTAAAATATTACCTTTAACTATATTTACCAAGATTTAAAAATAGTGATATGATTTAGTCGTGCTGAGACACTTAAGGAAAAAAATCATGTCTGGCTTGTGAATGTGAAAATTGTGCTTTTCTGTAGGCATTTGCTACAGAAATACTGTAGGAAATCTGAGCCAACAATTCCTATCTAAGAATTTGATATAAAGAATTAATAAAAACAAAGTGTGTCCTCATATATGTATATGTATATGTATAAGGATCTTTATTACAGTGTTGCTTTTTTAGTATCTAATAATATCTGTATGGTTAAGTCAATTTTGGTGCATCTATCTATGCAATGGACTATTAGGAACTCATCAAAAGAGATAATAGAGAGGTCTGTTTTGTGACATAGAAATATTCTCATCATTTATGGGAAAATACAATAAAATATTTAAACACCATTTTTCTATATGTTTTTGTTTATCCATAGTGCCTTATACATATTATAAAATATATATTCCATACAATTTATAAATCATATATTGTACATAAATAATAGGTAGTTAATAGTTAAGTAGTGCCCTACACATTTGTTAAACATCTACCAGAAATGAAAGGTTGAGGAAGACTGGTTCATAGAACAGTTATAACTATAACTGTATATAGAAATATTGGCATTACTTCAGCAAAAGGAAGGGAATATAAGCAAAATCCTGGAGGCAGACAGTTTGATGTTTGGTGGGGGACCCACTCTGGATGAGAAGCATGAAAGAAATCTGATTTATGGTCAGTTTATACAAGACTTGTTCCTGCATTCATCATGAGCAACCTACTTTAACGGAAACTTGATCTCCTAGAATGCAATTTTTTTGTTGTTGTTGCTTTTCACTGGGACCCACTTGACTCATTCAGAAACATGGCTTTTTTGGTGATTATCCAGTATGACTCTTATAGTTCCTACCAGAGCACCTAGCACCCATTTGACATTTGATAAATGCCTTTCAAAATGAGCAGGACATAGCAAGCACTTGGGCTGACTCGTGGTGGGTTGTCTGAAGCTTTGTAAATATCTGTCTTCAGACTGTTTTCAGGGAGACATATGCCATAATGGACTGTCATTTCCTGGCCTCTCTATGCTATTCAAAGTGCTGATGGAAGGTGGACCAATGAGTACAAACTGGGCCTGTAGTAATATTCTGTATGATCCCCACATTTGGCTATTCCACATACAATTTCTATGTATTCCAAACACAATTTCAATTTCTATGAACATCTTGTACGTATGTTTTTGTTTTCCTGTATGACTATAGCTTCAAGTTAGATTTCCAGAACTGGTCAAAAGTGTGTTCATGCAGAGGATTTTTGTTCCTTATTAGTTGTTCACCTGTTGGTCGTTTGTATGTCTTTTGAGAGCTGTCTATTCGGGACCTTTGTACATTTTTCATAGTTTTTTTTTCTACTAAATATATGAATTCCTTAAATATTTTGGATGTTAATATCTTATCAGATATATGGTGTGCAAATATTTTCCCCCAATCAGTAGGTTGCCCTTGCACCCTGTGGATTGTTTCCTTTGCTGGGCAGAAGCTATTTAACACAATGCCAGTTGTCTATTTTTGCATTTGTTGATTGTGCTTTTGGTGTCATGACCAAAGAAATTATTCCCAAGACTAATGTCAAGACGATCTTCCTCTATGTTTTATTCTTATAGTTTTATAGTTTCAGGTCTTAAATTAAGTTTTCAGTCATTTTGAGTTGATCTGTATAGATGGTGTGGGATAAGGAGACTCTTGCATTCTTCTGCATGTGGGTATTCCATTTTTGCAACACCACTTATTAAAGAGATTGTCGTTTCCCTACTGCGTGTTCTTGCCACACTTGTCAAAGATTAGTTAACCCCAAGTGTGTGAATTTATTTCTGGGCTCTCTTTCATGTTCCTATATGTGTATTGTAATGTCTGTACCATACTGTTTTGATTACCAAAGATTTATAATATATTTTGAAATCAAGGAGTATGAAATACAAATCAAAACAACACTGAGCTATCACCTACCACCCATCAGGATGGCTATTATCAAAAAGACAAAAGGTAACAAGTGTTGGTAAAGATATGGAGAAAAGATAATCCTGTACATTCTTGGTGGGAATGTAAATTGGTAAAACCATTACAGAAACTAATACGAGTTTTCTCAACCAAATGAAAAATAGGACTACTATATGATGCAGCAATTTTACATGTAAATATATATCCCAAAGAAATAAAGACTGGAACTGGAAGAGATTTCTGTACACACACGTTCATTGAAGCATTATCCGCAACAGCCCAAATATGGAAACAACCTAACTATCTGCCAGTGGATGAATGGGTGAAGAAATGTAGTGTACACACACAGACACACACACACACACCACAGACACACACACATACACACACACACACACACACAGCAATACTATTCAGCCTTAACAAAGAAGGAAATCCTGCCATTTGCAACAACATAGATAAACCTGGAGCACATTATGCTAAATTAAATAAGCCAGGCACAGAAAGACAAATACTGCCTGATCTCACTTATATGCGCAATTTAAAAATGGTCAAACTCATAGGAGCAGAGAGTAGAATGGTGGTTTCTGGCAGAGGAAAGATGGTATGAGATGTTGGTCAAAGGGGCACAAGGTTTCAGTTATGCAAGATGAATGAGTTCTGGAGATCTAATATACAGCATGGTGACAATGTTTAGCATATAGTTGAAATTTGCTAATAGAATAGATCTTACATTAAATTTTCTCACCGTACACACACAGGCACACGATGGCAATTATGTACATGTGAATGATTACTTATTTAGCTTGATTGTGATTATCATTTCACAATGTATACACAAATCAAACCATCAAGTTGTATACCATGAATATATACCATTTTTATGTGTCAGGGACTTCACAGTAAAGATGAAAAAGAAACGGAAAATATGTGCATGCATGCTCTACACCTCTTTCTCTTATTCCTCCTTTCTCCTTTGTGTCTTTCTACCACATTTATTTGTTATCTCCTTCACTCTGTGATAGCTATACTATTGTGCTGTTAGGCGCTGCCGTGATACCTTTGAAAAAAAAAATGAGAAAGGCTTATTTGCCACAATATTTCTACATCTTGGCAGTATTAACTATGAGTACAATGAATTGTAATAAAATGTGGTTGAGTCTCCACGGACTTTGTTAACTTTGCAAATTAAACTTTATTGATGTTTTATGGTTTCACATTGAGATTTTACAATTCTGTCTTTAGTGAAATTATTGTATAGAACTAATGCTGTGAACTAAATTAATTATTTTAAAACTTAACCTCATACAAAAAATATTATATGGTTCTTAGATGAAAAAAATGTGCAATGAAAGTTTAAGCAAGCTAAAGACTGTTGAATTAAATATATGGAGTTGAATTATTTATTAAAATATTATTATGACTTATTAATACTAATTGCTATTTATGCAGTTTCAAAGATCAAAGAATAACCAGATGACTGGAAATATAGCATGTTTTACTAGGTTTTGCCTCTGTCATTTAGATCAAAACTAAGTTGAGATTATTTTTTTCTCAGTTCGGTTACTTACTACCAGAGTTCCTGAATTCACCATTCTTAAAATGAGTGGATCTAGTTCTCCCTAGACACACAAAAAAAGATTGCAATGTGTTCTCCTTACCAAAGACTAAAAAGAGTTAGGACATTAAAAAGTGCTATGTCTAGAGCTTTATGTCTCCTTAATTGAGTGTTATAAGAAGCATTAATGGTTAGGGAGGTTGGAGTCTCATGGATGATGGACAAGAAAATAACTCATGACATGAATTTGTCTCCCAACATCCAGGTCAGCTTCAAAAGATGTATCAAGTAAAATCTGACTTATTACTAAGATTCAGACTTAACTAAAGCAGTAAATATGTTTTGCGCACAGACACAAACACAATGTATTAACAAGTTATGCAATTTTCTGCAAAAAAAGCTATTTATAAGTTCCTTCAACTTTACAGTTCTAATCTTGAGAATTTTGTTCTAAAAATGCTACTGACTACATTTCTTTTCTCAAAGTTTTATTGAGATATGATTCAGATATAATATAAATCACCAGTTTGAATATATAATTTGCAAAGATGTAAACATGACCACCATAAATTTTGGGACATTTTCAAGGTTTTTCCATGCTGTAACATGTAGCAGCATTTTATTCCTTTTTATTTCCAAATAATATTCAATTATACATATATGCCATATGTAACTTATGTGTTAATTACTTGATGGACATTGTTATTTCCAGTTTTTGGCTATTAGTAGTGCCTCTGTGATTATTCATATACACATTTTTGCACAACTTGTTTTCATTTTTCTTTCATATATATCCAGGAATAGAACTGCTATGTTGTATGATAACTCTATATTTAACACTAGAGAACCCCCAGATTCTTTCAAAGTGGCTATGCAATTTTACATTCCCACCAGCAGTATATGAGAGTTCTAATTTCTCCACATCATCACCAACAGTTGTTAATATTGCCTCTTTTTTATTATAATCACCATGATTTGTGTCTCTCTGATGGCTGATGGTGTTGTGCATCTTTTCATGTACATTGGCATTTTGTATATCTTTGTAGAAATGTCTATTCTGATTATTTGCACATTTTCTAATGGTGTTGTTCTTCAAATGCTGAGTTGCAAGAGTTATTCATATATTCTAAACACAAGTCCCTTGTCAGATAAATGATTTAAAAATAATTTTGCCCATTCTATGGGTTGTCCTTATACTTTTTTGATGGTAGTCTTTGAAGCATAAATTTAAAAATATTTTTAAAGCTCAATTATACTTTTTTTTACTTATTTTTTAGGTAAGAATTTTGGCATAATTCAAAGTCACTTCAATATGTTCTACGAGTTTTATAGTTTTGCATTTACATTTAGATCTTTGATCCATTTTTAGTTAATTCTGTGTGGTGTAAGAAAGGGGTCCATATCCATTCTTTTGCATGTGACCCTCCAGTTGTTCCTGCATCATTTGTTGGTGTTGAAGAGACTATTCTTTCCTGAATTTAACTGTCTTGACATTTGATGAATACTGGTAAAGTTTTGAAGATAATTTTTTATTATATTGGTTACCCTAAAAAATAGTGACAGATATATCATCCCTGTAAGCTATCCAAATCTGAACCCTTGGAAAGAGATGAATAGTGTTCTGTTTATTACTAACTGATAACTATACTTTCTATAGTTTAGTGATAATTTTAACACCTTTGAAATTATCAACATTGCAGTATCAGTAAAAATAGTCTTGGTAGTATCATTCGTACAACTTTAATCAAATTTAACAACATAAGGACTGTTCTATGTGTGCATGTATGCATGCATGTGTATTCATGAGAGTGTGTACTATGTCTGTATGTGAGACAGAGAGATATTATGTGTAATAGTATGTTTGAAGTAAGAATGTGCCAAGTCTGTTATTGATATGTAATAGTGGAGTTGTACCTAATGAGTTAAGTTCTAGAATCAGTTAATGAATGGAAAAAAATTAAAATCCACCTGTGAAACCTCTTAAGTTGCCTAGAAGTATGTTATTAAAATTTCAATATTCAAGACTACTATTTTTAGTTTGTATGTTAGAAGAAATTGGAGTGGAGATTGAAAGCCAGTAAGTTGCTGTCATATCCATATTGTTCCATGACTGAAGAGTGTAGCTAAGAATTACCTTCCCCCACCCATCTTTATGGAAAAAGCCCCATTCAAAACTATTTTTTATTGACCTAGAGTAATAGGAAAAAAATCAAATGTGCCTTATCTGGCCAAGAAATAAAGACCACTAAAATTACAAACCAATTACTAATTTTGTGTAGTAATAAGATTTGGGATATTTAACCATAGAAGTCACATTTAGTTCCTTGTTATAAATTATTACCTTTTATAATTTGCAGTTCCTAATGATCTATCAGCAGTATGGTGTGACTGAAATTAAGTAAAAGGAAAAGAAATCTTTAATAAATCATATAAAATTATAGATCACCGAGTCCCTGAGATTATCATTGAATTATATTACATTTCCAACCACCAAAAGTGTAAGTTTTGTTCAATGTACTCCATTTGAGAACATAAGAATGAATGCACTTCATATTTGAAGTACTTCCACAAAAAATAATGAACCTAAAATCCTGTTCCACATAGCTGCCCACTTGCCAAGTTGCACTGATTACCTTTACAGAACCTCTCATCTCTATCTCCTACTTTCCATCCCGACAGTAGCTGTATGTTTTCTCTAGAAAATTATGTCTTCTTTCCGCTTCTGCTATTTCTATTCCTTCCCTGATCTAAACCCTCTAAAGCAAAATTCTACAATGTTACTGTTCTGTTAAAACATAATAAACACTTGGTGTTAAAAAACTCTCTACATTGCACTATTTCCCACAGAATAAAGGAAAAATAGGCCAAATATGGTAGAGGTGTGGCAATCCACTTCCCAGATACCAGCTTCTGACTGAAGTGGTTTACTGGGTTGATACATTGAATAAATAATTCCAAAATATATTTAACCACTAGGGCTTACATTTGACACAGAGCATATATGGTTTTAACTGCTGCTTTAGCCCAAGTTGTATGAGAAATATATGTCAAGATTGGATTAAACATGTAAGACATTTATTAGGGGAACAACTTGTGAATAAAATTTGAGGGGGGCCAGGACTGGAGACGAGGAATGGCAGACCATGATGCGGGTATGCTCTTGAATGAAGGAAAAAGGTGGGTGAAAGCATTTTAGTCTCCAGTAAAGTTCTGGAGGAAATTAGACAAGACCATTAGGGAAGTTCTTAAGCCCAGGTCACTCCTGAGAAATAGAGTCTTCCAGAAATGGGTGTGACTTGGCATCCCTGCTGTGTTCAGTAACTAGTTGAGAGCAACTATGGGAACCATGAACTTGGTACAAATACAAAATTGAATGTTGGACTGCAGCAGCTGGAGCCTCCTGTAACTATGAAATCTAGGAACTTCATCATCGTGACTGCCACAGTGCATCCTCAGAAAAAAATTATTTCCATCTAGATCATGATTTGGTCATAATAGCTGAGAAATAGCTGAAGGAATTCCCACATGGGCAGTTTTTGCTTTACCTGTAGAAAATAAGTTTCTGGTGGAACATACCAAAATATGTATTTTTCATGGTCCACTACTTCTGAGTATCTAATTTGTCAGTGTCCACTGAAACAGAAGAGTAAGTTTTAACACAAGTATTTCAGAGTGATTATCCCATTTGATATTCTCACTAGAAGCATGGCTAAGTTTTAGTTCCTACCCATCTTTATCAACACTTGGTAATGCTAGACTTGAATTTTACCCAGTAAGGTAAGTGTATAGCTTTATCTTATGGATCATGCTTTTGATGTCATACCTAAGAATTTTCTTGCCTTTCTCAAAGTCAAAAAGATTTTCTATTATGTTGCCATTTAGTTACAGTTCTAGTTTTACATTTAGGTCTCTAATCCATTCTGAATTAATTGTTTTATATGATGTGAGGTATGGATCAGTTCTCTTTTTAAATATGTCCAAGCATCATTTGTTGAAATGATTCTATTTTTTTCTAGTGAATTGCCTTTGCACCTTTACCAAAAATCAGATGACCATATATGTCTGTTCTGTTCCACTATCTCTTTGTATTTATACTACTATCACACTGTCTAAATTCCTTTGGCTTTAGAATAAGTCTTGAAGTCAAATGTTTTAGGCCTCCAACTTTATTCTTTGAAAAATTTTTTGGTTATCTTAGATGCTCTTTTTATTTCAATATAATTTTTAATACCTACTCTAATTTCTACAAAAAATCTAGTGGTATTTCAGTTAAGATTATGTTGATTCTGCTGAAAATAAATTGTGGGAGATTGGCATCTTAAGTATAACCTGGTATTCTGTTCCATGAACATAGTACATTTCACCGTTTATTCAGATCCTCTTTAATATGTCTTAACAGTGTGTTACAGGTTTAAGCATACAACTTTTACAAATTTGTCAGATTTATCTTTGAATATTTTACCCTTTTTCATGATATTAAAATCTGATTTTTAACTCTGATTTCTCTATTTTTTTTTCTAGGACTACTGATTTTTGTATATTATTTCTGTGTTTCTAATTTTAACTCACTAAATGACTTATTATTCTAGTAGGGTTTTTTTTGTAGATTCCTATCTTTGTAAATTTTCTAATTAAAATATCATGCCATGTTTGAATAGAGGCATTTTTACTTCTTCCTTTACAATCAGGATGACTTTTATTTATTCTCCTGACTGATTTCACTAGCTAGACCCTTTAGTAGAATAGTGAAAAAAAAAAAAAAAGAGTAAGAATAGACATCTTACCTTATTCCTGATTCTAGAGGGAAAGTTTCAGTCTTTCACTATTATATGATGTTATCTGTAGGTTTTTATAGAGGCCATTTATGAGGAAGTTCAATTCTATTGCCAAAACTTTATCAGGAAGGGCCTTTAATTTGCCAAGTGCTTTAACTACATCTATTGAGATAGACTTATGGTTTTCTTTTTCAGTATGTTAATACAGTGGCATTCCTTGGATAAACACACTTGTTTCATACATATTATCTATTTTATATATTATTGGACTCGATATTAATATTGAATATTAAATAATAATAATAATATTAATATTAAGTAAATTTAAATTAAGCAGGGGAAATCTTATTTATTTATCATGTCTTATTATGGTCTTCATTCATATTGACCTTTATTTTCACTTGGTATTTTCTTTTCACCTAAAAGATTTGTTCAATGTGTCTTATAGTAAAGGTCTGGTCGTGCTATGTTATTTCTGCTTCCATATGTCTAAAACGTCTTCGTTTTTACCTTTTTTGAAAGATATTTTTTACTGGAGATTAAATCCTAGGTTGACTTTTTTTTTCCTCTCTCTATATTTAAAAGTTGCTGGTTCACTATTTTTATCACCTGCATTTTTTTTCTGACAAGAAAATGTGATGTGTTTCTTTGACCCTCTGAAAGTAGGATGCTCCCCATTCCCCATTGGTTGCTTTTAAGATTTTCTGCTTAATACAAGTTTTGAGCATTTTGTAATGTGACTTGCTATGGGCTTCTTCATGTTTCTTGCCCTTTGGGATTGGTGAAATTCTTGGATCAATTGGGTGTATAGTTTTCATTAAGTTTGGAAAATTTTGGGCCATTATTTCTTCAAATATTTCTGACTCCTCTTTTGAGGATTCTAACTCCACATATACATGAGAATTCTTGAATTGTCCTACTCTCACTGACGCTCCTTTAATTTTTTCTTTGATTATTTCTCTGTGTTTAATTTTATTTATTTATTCATTATTTATTTAATTTTGCCTCACTGTAACCACTTTTTTCAGATTTTTATTTAAATTCTAGTTAGTTAACATACAGTGCAATATTGGTTTTAGCTATAGAATTCAGTGAGTCACCACTCACATACAACATCCAATGCTCATTGCAACAAGTGCTGTCCTTAATCACCATCACCATCCAACATATCCCCCACCTATCTCTTTCTGTCAACCCCAGTTTATCCTCTATCTTTAAGAGTCTCTCATGATTTAATTCCATTTGTCTTTTTTCCCCTTTCATATGTTAATGTCTTTTGTTCTTAAATTCCACATACGAGTGAAATCAGATGATATTTGTCCTTCTGTGACTGAGTTATTTCACTTAGCGTAACACCCTCTAGTTCCATCAACATCATTGCAAATGACAGCATATCATTCTCTTTGATGGCTAAGTAATATTCCATTATATATACATCACTTCTTTATCCATTCATCAGTCAGTGGACATTTAACTATTATTGATAATGTTGCATCAGGTGGCATATATCCCTTCAAATCTGTATTTTTTATCCTTTGGGTAAATTTTGAGTAGTCTAATTGCTGGATCATAGGGTAGTTCTATTTTTAACTTTTTGAGGAACTTCCATATAGTTCCAGAGTGATTGCACCAGTTTGCATTTCCATCAACACTACAAGTTGGTTCCCCTTTCTCCACATCCTGACCAAGATCTGTTGTTCCTTTGTTGTTAATGTTAGCCATTGTGACAGGTGTGAAGTTGTTTCGATTTGTATTTCTCTGATGATGAGTGATATTGAGCATCTTTTCATGTGTCTATTAGCCATCTGGATGTCTTCTTTGGAAAATAGTCTATTCTATGTCTTCTGACATTTCTTAACTGGATAATTTTTGGGGTGTTGAGTTTGATAAGTTCTTTATAGGTTTTGGATATTAGCCCTTCATCTGATATGTCATTTGCAAATAGCTTCTCCCAGTCTGTAGGTTGTCTTTTAGCTCTGTTGATCATTTCCTTTGCTTTGCAGCTTTTTATCTTGATGACGTTCCAATAGTTCATCTTTGCTTTTGTTTTCCTTGTCTCCAGAGATATGTCTAGGAAGAAGTTGCTACAGCTGATGTCAGAGATTGCTGTCTGTGTTCTCCTCTATAATTTTGATGGTTTACTCTCTCACATTTAGGTCTTTCATCTCTTTTGAATTTATTTTTGTGTATGTTGTAAGAAAGTGGTCCAATTTCATTCTTCTGCATGTTGCTGTCCAGTTTCCCCAACACCATTTTTTGAAGAGACTTTCTTTTCTCCATTGGATATTCTTTCCTCCTTTGTCAAAGATTAGTTGACCATGCAGTTGTGAGTCCATTTCTGTGTTTTCTATTCTAGTCCAATGATTTATGTGTCTGTATTTCTGCCAGTACCATACTGTCTTGATGATTACAACTTCATAATATAGATTGAAATCTGGAATTGTTATGCCTTCAGTTTTGTTTTTCTTTTTCAGGATTGCTTTGGCTACTAGGGGTCTTTTGTGGTTCCATACAAATTTTAGGTCTCTTTGTTTAATTTAATCATATATTTTTAATTTTTTTAATGTCTATTTATTTTGAAGGAGAGAGAGAGACAGAGCATGAGTGGGGGAGGGGCAGACAGAGGAAGACACAGAATCCAAAGCGGGCTCCAGGCTCTGTGCTGTTAGCACAGAGCCCAACGTGGGGCTTGAACTCAAAAGCTGTGAGATCATGACCTGAGCCAAAGTCGGACACTTAACTGACTGAGCCACCCAGGCGCCCCTCTGTGTTTAATTTTAAATGGTTTTTATTGCTATCTCTTAAAATTCACCAATATTTTCTTCTGCAAAATCTTGTCTGCTGTTAATCTCAAGTGTATTTTTTTCTCTTTGACATTAACAATTTAATCTGCAGAAGTTCATTTATAGTCTTTTTATGTTTTCCGAGTCAAGACTTACCTCACGGAACATATGAAATACAGTCATAATAATAGTTGTAATGGCCTAGTCTTCTAATTTTAAAATATGTCAATTTGAGTCTGCCAATGAATTGGTATTTCTCCTCAATACGTATCGTGTGCTCTTGCTTCTGTGTATGCCCAGTAATTTTAGATTGGATGCTTAACATTGTGAGTTTTACCTTGCTTGTGTGCTGCATACTTTTGTATTCCAATGCAAAAGTCCTTGTAATTATTTTTTATTCCTTGACCTTCTAACAGATTTCATAACTCTTAGACTAACTGGGGGCCTGGATAGGTAGAACTGGTAAGAACTAATAGATGAAAAATACCAAAGACTATCTGATACTATATACACCCATCTAGAAAGATTCCAAATGAATTATGTCTATGATATTTATTTCCCTCCTATCAAAATGTCAATACACCTTATTATTGAGACATTTAACAAACTGTAAGTAACAAATAAATATAACTGGCTGAATATTTTCTTAGAAACATTGATCCTGATCTGATTATCTGACTGCATCACTTGAGAAGGTAGTAGTTCACACATTTAATATTTCCCTGTAGCATTCTCTTCTTGCCTGTGTAAAATGATGCAATTAAGGTTGACTGTCTAGATTATCAAGAAAAATATAGAATGATACAAGTATAAGACTATATATATATATATATATATATATATATATAATTTTTAAATAGGCTTTGCACTCAGTGAAGAGCCCAACACAGAGCTGGAAATCATGACCTTGAGACGAAGACCTGTGCTAAGATCAAGAGTCAGATGTTTAATTGACTAACCCACCTAAGCACCCTTGTTTATATATGTATATATTTTTATTATATATATTATTATGTATAATATGTATACATATAATAATATGTATTATGTATAATATTTATTATATTATTATAGATAATATTACATATATGTATATGTATATGTATACATATATGTATATGTATATGTATTTATATGTATTTTATGTACACTCCCATCAGTGCCAGACTCCTGCTTGGATATACTCCAAGGTATGTCAACATTTCCCTGAGCCTCTGTTTATAGTGATTTGAATTATAGAAACTAACCTACTTCACGGTTAAGTCTTTTTCTATATATTGGGCCTCCTCCTGATGCAAAAAGTAGATCTTCTTTCCAGTGGTTATTGAAGTGCATTTCATTTGAAACTCGGGGGAAAAAAAACAAGAAAATTTACGCTCAGCATTGTGAAGATTCAAAGTAATACCAGAGTTTATGTTCTGTTTTTCTTTTCACATTTGCACATACACATGGGGCAGTAAATATTTATTATCTCACAATGAAAAGATGAGTTCTTGTCCAGTTGAGTAGTGGTCTATGGTTAGATTTACATGAATTAGCCTAATGAAGTAGATAACTTCAGGGGTCAGGAAGACATTCCATATAAGCCCATTGTAAATAGTGGGGAAAGGGGCTATGGATATATTGCTTGAGGTTGAAGTCCAATTGCTGTAGCAAACATAATAATAGAAAGGTGTCACTAGTCTATATCCTATGGACACTTAGTTTTATTTGCTTCTAGGAGTATCCATCTTTATTGCCTTTCTTTGTAAGAGAAAACTATGTTTGTTTAAAGTAAATCAAATTAGGTTTTAAATATGAGACTTCAACAATTTTAATTATTGCTACATTTAAAAGCAATGAATGTTTGACATGACTTTAATCATTAGAGACTATTTTTCAAGTTCATCAGTTAATAACTGTAGACTCAATCTTTTGAACAGGTAGATCTACCAATACCACTTCGGTGATTCCTTCTTATTTGGAGTATTTTTGGAATACTGGAATAAGTCTTTTTGGAACAAGTCTTCATCACTCAAAGGTCAAAAATCCATGGTAAAGTATGAATATCTTTGCATCTTGAAGGTGAAAAGAGATATTCCATACTTTCCTAAAAGCAACATCTTTATATGTTAGAATATCGAGTGATAGCAATACTCTGAGACATTATTTATGATATTCTTCTTGGGCTCAGTAATATCCATTTTTGTCTTATTTACAATAGTCTTTATGTATAATGTGTAATTATACATTTTTCTGTTGTTTTTAGAAATGCCTTTTCTGATGCAACTCTTAATTCTTTCACTCTCAGACGGAGCATATTTAAAGACTAGTATAGCAATGTATTAACTTTCTGTAAAGAACAATTTGTCAAAACACTTTATTGACTCTGATATAAATTATAAAGAGTTAATAAAACAGCTTTGTGGTGCTTCATAAAATAATGCCACAATAAGGTGTTAATGGTGCAAAGAAAAAGTGTGGGTGTTGAACATCAGGATCAAGTAATGAGACAAGCTGATCATAGGAACCCAAACTTGGGAAATTCCCTAGTAATTGAGGATGCGGAATCCAAAGAAGGTTGGAAGAAACGTCTCAGAGTAAAGTATTGGAAGCCTCCATGAAAGTGGTAACTGCATCATGTTGCAGGGAAAAGTTTCTTGGAACCATCATCCACTTTGCGTGTCTTCCCAGTTGACCCTATGGCCCAGCTGCACTGAATTTTCTCTGATTTCAAAAAGACCTCAATGAGATTATTAAAGAGTAGTTGAGAATGTGATAATAAATATAAGCAAGAGGACACCAATGCTATAGGCATTTCTTGGAGGATCATGTGACTTCTGTATTTGTTGGATAGAATGGCAAGACTGTTTAGGGAAGCCTGTCTTTATGCAGTGTTCTCAAACTGTCGTTGCAAATCTCCCCATGTGGAAATTCTTTAACATCCTCCAACATGAAATCATATGAACCTAAGAGAAGGTACAAAAGAAAGCGGGAATCTGATAAAAACTGGCAAAGAATACTTGATATTATGGTCCATTGAATATAAACAAGAATAATTGTTTTGAAATTTTCAACCATTTATCTTTTTTTGATAATCTTATTTCATTTCCTGTAGCCTTTCATGTTATTGTCCCAGAGACAGGTGAGGGCAAATGGAAAGGAGGATGATACGGCATATGGGAAATTTGCTGTAAGAAATAGAGAGACCTAATGGTGGAGGTTAGGGTAAAACTCTAGTGCAAAAGAGGACAGAGCATCGCAGGCAGTAAAATGTGAATTTCTCTACTCCTTTGTGTTGACCATCCTTAGGGTATGAGAGGAGAGGGGCATGTAGGAACACCCAGGTAGGTTTGAGGCTCATGCTTAGTGTCCTATGCCTTCTTTGTTGTGTTATGGAACAACATGTGTTGTGTTTAGAAGACTGGAAGCCTTCTAAAGAAGTCTCACACACGGCGTGGCACAGTGGATATTATGGTGAGAATTGCAAAAGGAACAGTATTGTGGAAGGGGGTCCAGATAGATCTACTATGTAGCACTGCAGGTTGCCTAAGCTTGGATGCACTGCATGGGGGGTCCAGAAATTAGAGAGAGCAATAAAATAACAACATATCTGAGCATATTTTAAGAGGAGGAAAAAGATGTTAATATGATGTCTGACTTTGTACAGCATTTATGAAAAAGTGTCTATTCTAAAGCAGATTAGATAGAGTTATTACCAAATAGCACTTCTCCCCATGTAGAAAACATGTATTTATATTTGCTTAAAATAAAAATATTTAAATAAGTGCCTAATGAACCTGTACAGTTGAGCCTTGAATAACATGGGTTTAAACTGCATGGGTCCACTTATAAGCATATTTTATCTTCCTTATGATTTTCTTAATAACAGTTTCTTTTCTCCAAATCCTTTATTGTAAGAATATAGTATAGTATGTACAATGTACAAAATATGTGTTAATCAACTGTTTATGTTATCAGTAAGGCTTCTGGTCAATGGTAGGCTATAGTAGTTAAGTTTTTGGGAAGTCAAAATTCTACCTGATTTTCAACTGCACAGGGGTTGCTGCTCCTAAACCCCACATTGTTCAGGGTCAACTGTGTGTATAAGGAGTACAAAAGTAGAAATTCAAGATCAAATGTAAAAATAAACTTGTGTTTATTTAATAGCCTTTTGAGTAAATAGCAGAAAAAAACTTAAAATAAAAAAAATAACTTCTGGGGCACCTAGGTGGCTCAGTTGGCTAAATGTCCAACTGTTGATCTCAGCTCAGGCCTTGATCTCAGGGTCATGGGTTCAAGTTCCTCACTGGGTTCCACAGTGGGTATGAAGCCTACCTAGCAAAAATAATAATAATAACTTCTTTTTTTTTTTTTCAACGTTTATTTATTTTTGGGACAGAGAGAGACAGAGCATGAACGGGGGAGGGGCAGAGAGAGAGGGAGACACAGAATCGGAAACAGGCTCCAGCCTCTGAGCCATCAGCCCAGAGCCTGACGCGGGGCTCGAACTCACGGACCGCGAGATCGTGACCTGGCTGAAGTCGGACGCTTAACCGACTGCGCCACCCAGGCGCCCCAATAATAATAACTTCTATGTCAGATTTACTTTTAAGATAAATTTGCCACAAATTAGAGTCTATGGGCCCGGTCATTTCCGTTTTCTGTTATTTTTTCTGTTCTTTTTCTTCTGATTTCTTCTTTTTTTCTTGCCCTCCCCTCCTTATTTTTTTTTTTTTTTTTTTTTTTTTGGACAAAACTGGGATAATTTAATCTGTATTTTTTCCTTTTATTAATTCTGGGACAGCCCA
The DNA here is from genome assembly GCF_007474595.2 of Lynx canadensis. Lineage (NCBI taxonomy): Eukaryota > Metazoa > Chordata > Mammalia > Carnivora > Felidae > Lynx > Lynx canadensis. The sequence goes on from NC_044308.2 coordinate 129,033,818, forward strand.
AGGCTTATTTCTTAATGATTACCACTCCTTCATTCAAGCTTTTTTTTCTTTCTTGAAAGAAAATTAATCACATATTAGATTTTAATTTATTCATAATGTCTCTTAAATTTTCTTGCAGATTTTCCAACTATTTGACTACTTCTGTTGAATCATATGTGTGATTTATTTAACCTGACAAGTAGTTTATTACTTTTCTTTTTAGTTGGTTCTAATCTGCTCTAAACTTGCTCATAGAATTTTACTTTTAATAATTAGATTTTAATTTTGAAAATGTGTATTTGGACTTTTAAAACCTGATCTTTTATTATTTTAATCATATTTTACTTTTTTTGATGTGTGTTCAGTTTTTTTTTAAATTTTTTCAAACATATTGAATGTGTGTGCATGTGTGTAACGTAAATCTCCATATATACCATTATTGCACGTTTTATTCTGCTACTGCTTTTGCTGGCTTTTGATTATGGTACCTTGTTCCCTTGCGACTTTGTGATTTACTTTTATCTGTGACTTATAGTCCTTGGAAGTTTAATTGTAAGGATTGCTGAATTGAGTTCTTACAGAGAGGAGCTGAACATACATCTGACACTTTCTGAAGGGCACTATCAGTGTTGGATCAAAGTTGGACATTTGAAACAAAATTCTTTACCAGTGACTGTTTTTCTCCCCAAATTTGTGTAAGTTCAGACTGTGTACTCATGTGAGAACTTCCTCCAGAGTTGATGCCATTTTCTCCATCTAGCACTAAGATTCAAGACAGGTACCCTGGTATAAAAGAAGAGGGTGATAAATATGGCATCCTTCTTCCTCAACCTTACACTAAATATGTCATCTTTACAATAAAGCTGAAGCTTATGGAAGTTCAACAAGTGGCTGTGGATAAACACATCTTCAGTTCCCTGAGAATCTTTCTGGACCTTCATATCCACATAGTCTATAGCACATGAGGATTTCTTTCTTTCTTTCTTTCTTTCTTTCTTTCTTTCTTTCTTTCTTTTCAGCATTCAGTTATAAGATGATTTTAATATTTACCTGACATTATTAGATGCTGTCAGTGGTAGGTAATTCAGGGTATGAAGTGAACCAGATTACTGACAAGGGAAATACAGGCTTTGATCTCACTAAGAAAATAATGTTTACAAATTAAATAAATGCCCATAAAAATGCATATCTCACTGTTATGGGTTGAATTGTGTCCCCCCACAGCCCAAATAATATGTTTAAGTCCTAACCCCAAGTACTTAGGAATGTAAGTTTATTGATGATAGGCCCTTTACAGAGGAAATCAAGGTAAAATGAGGTCATTAGGGTAGTTCCTAATCCTATATGACTGGTATTCTTATAAAAATCTTGGTCACAGAATTGGTATTATAAAAATCTTGGACATAGAAGTTCAATGATGGATAAGATACACATGGTATCCCATAAGCCCTTGAGTAGTCTAGAAAAACTTAAAAAAATTAAAAGCCAAGAAATAAACATGGTAGTTTCAAGCAGCCACAGGTGTTCTGTAAACCTTAAGCCAGTGTTACAGTAGGCTTGTATGGGAGTTCAGGATCTTTAGTAAGATGGTTGGGGAGGTCTCCCTGAAAAGAGTTCACATGAGTTAAGATCTGAACGACAAGAAGGCAACCATGGGACATTCCTGGTAACAGGCATCCAGAAAGAAGGAGCATCAAAGGCAGAGATCTAGGGACAGGAAGTAGTTGTGATATTCAAGGAAAAGAAGAATGGTCATTGTGGTCACGAATTGATGAATGATGGCGACTTGTACTTAATATCCAGCAGAATTGAAGAGTCAGCTCTTGTAACAATAAACTAGCCAGTTTCAATTATATGGACATTAAATGCTCAGGGTATTTTTCAAGGGGATGTCCTACAGAGTGAGTTTATTATACGAAGCACTTGGCTGCCTAGAAAATAGCTTCACCTTCACAACCTAGGACCAAAAATCTAACCCACTGAAGAATGCATAAATAATAAGAAAGAAGTTGATACTACTGTGTTACATCCTGGTGCTCCAATTCCACAGGCATCGATTGTCTTCATTCTTCATGCCATAAAACTGAGGTTTAGAGAGGTTTAGCATCCTGTCTTCATTTTCCAGAGCTTATAAATCACTCCATTAAATTTTTTAAGTTTATTTTTTTGAGAGAGAATGAGGCAGAGACAGAGAGAGAGCAAGTGGGGTAGGGAAAGAGAAAGATGGGGAAAGAATCCCAAGCAGTCCCTGCAGGGTCAGTACAGAACACAATGTGGGGCTTGAACCCACAAACCGTGAGATCATGACCTGAGCCAAAACCGAGAGTTGGATGCTTAACTGACTGAGCCACCCAGGCACCCCATAAATAGCTCTTTAAATTTTTTTTTATCCTACCCTTTACAACTAAACTCAAGTACCTCTGAGTACAAAATGAGTCCATCCTTCAGGACATCTGTTTTTAGCAAGAAAAAGGGTTAGAGCTTGTTCAACTCGGCTTCTCCAACAGCTCAGAATGTGGCCTTGTGCACATCACTTCACTTAGGTCACCCAAAAAATACTGATTATATTCCTACTGAGTGCTGGGTACTCCCCTTGATGTAGGGCACTTAGCAGAGACCAGGACAAAGACAGGTCCTGATAGCTTATCCTCTGTTTGTTCTCCATATTTAAGAGTCTCTTATGTTTTGTCCCGCTCCCTGTTTTCATGTTATTTTTGTTTCCCTTCCCTTATGTTTATCTGTTTTGTTTCTTAAAGTCCTCATATGAGTGAAGTCATATATTTGTCTTTCTCTGACTAATTTCGCTTAGCACAATACCCTCTAGTTTTATCCACAGAGTTGCAAATGGAAAGATTTCATTCTTTCTGATTTCCGAGTAATACTCCATTGTATATATATACCACATCTTCTCTATCCATTCGTCCATCGATAGACATTTGGGCTCTTTCCATACTTTGGCTATTGTTGATAGTGCTGCTATAAATATTGGGGTGCATATGTCCCTTTGAAACAGCGCACCGTTATCCCTTGACACATGAAAAAATGCTCCACGTGCACTCATCATCAGGGAAATACAAATCAAAACCACAATGAGATACCACCTCATACCTGTCAGAATGGCTAACATTAACAACCCAGGCAACAACAGATGTTGGCGAGGATGCGGAGAGAGAGGATCCCTTTTGCATTGTTGGTGGGAATGCAAGTTGGTGCAGCTACTCTTTGGCGTTTTTAAGATACATATCCATTTGGATGCGCCTGAGTGGCTTAATCCGTTAAACATCTGACTCTTGATCTCAGCTCAGGTCATGATCAAACAGTTCATGAGTTTGAGCCCTGCATCTGGCTCTGCATGAACAGCATGGACAGTGTGAAGCCTGTTTGGGATTCTCTCAATCTCTCTCTCTCTTTTTCTGCCTCTCTCTGCCCCTTCTCTGCTCTCTCTCTCTCTCAAAAAAATAAATAAATAAATAAACTTAAAAAAATAAGATACTTTCAGTTCAAATTTTTTTCTGTGTGGGTAAAAGTGAGAATTGAAGAATTTTTGGAAATAAGGACCAAAAATAGTAGTTACCATTTTTGAATCCCTGTTGTGTGGACACTATCCTAGACCCTTTGCTTAGATTTTTTCTAAGTTTACAAGATCACATGGCAAGTAAGTTGGTAGATATACAACTCACTGCAGAATAGGTCCCAGAGAAGTTAAGACATTTGCTTAATGTCTGTTACAAAACTTGTCTAGCAGAGATAGACAAATCTCTTTTGTCCACCCCAAATGGCATATAGTTAAAACAGGTGATTTAAGGAGAGTTTAAAAGTGTACAGATGTTTATCAGTCAATAAATGCGATTCAAGAATTTGAAACGGAAAGTTTAGAAGAAAACCAAGACCGAGCATGGAGGACGTAGGGGGAGGTGAGAAGGGGCTCCATGGTTAGGAGGTAACATTCAGAATTCAGTCTGTAGATGTTCCATAGCAAAGGTCAGAGTAAAAGCTAGAGTGTAGAAAGAGGGGAGACAAGACTAAATGGGTCAGGATGGCACTCCACTTTTTCGATGTAGCCCACATGCTCTGCCCCCCGATGTGCAGCTGAAGTAGCAGTAAATATAATCATTACCTAGTGAAACGTATCATTAAGGTGACCCCTCTGTGTCCGCCACCTTCTGAGAACTGTTTGATGTTACACGAACAATTTAATCGCTCTGTTTCAGTTACCTGATTTGTATAAGGGAAAAGAACAATGATAGAAACCTGATAATGTTATTGAGACGATTAACTAATGTGTGAAAGCATCTAGCAAGGGCAAATAAATCTCCTATAAAGACTGCCGGGAGGAGTGATTAATGAAAGAAATTCAAGGACTTTGGTGGAGAGAAGAAGGGCTGCCTCTGACACAATATTTTCCAGCAGTGGCTGCACACTGGAGCCACCTGGATGCCCCCAGAAGTTTGATATAATTGGTCTGCAGTACAGAGTGGGCTGTAGAGAAGCGCTTTACTCCTCCGTCGTCCTCTTGCACTGCTTCACCTCCTTGCGAAGTCACTTCCAGTTTGTGTTTGGGGTCTTCTGCCCTCAGTTTTACTCAGTCAGGTGATACCAGGTGACTCAGCTATGGCCAATCAGAATCTCCTAGTCCTCTGTCATGGGCAGATACGCCGCTGAGTCAGGCCAGGGAGACACTGTGAGACTCAGCGGGGCCTTCGAAGGACAGATGCTCTAACTTGCTGGATTTGAAGGTGACACGTGTCAAATATTATAGCCCCAGCACCCACTTTTCTGTCTTGAAAGAGAGACTACAAGATGGAGGGAAGCCTAGCTCTGAGCAGCCTAGTTAGTCGTGCCTGAAACGGCTCTAAACCCTGCACTTCTAAGTGGACTGTGTTGGCATGCTCCCTCCTTTGCTTAACCTAGTTTGAGCCAGGTTTTTCTTCCATTTTTGAAAAGAGAGAGAGAGAGAGAGAGAGAGAGACTTAATGGATACATTCCTTTCTTCCCCATACCCAAATTCCCAAGTTGTTTGCCTAGAGACGAGTATGGCCATGATTTCTGGTAACGGTGCTGCTGAAATAATTTAGCAAGAAGGCCACTCTGGGTTAAGCGTGACATTTAATTAACTAATTAAAATCTGGGAGACATTCTCTCTTGGCTGCTGGTCCCAGACAGATCCCCGGGTAAGGAGGCCATGGCAAATGAGTCTCAGACTCTCACCTTTCTGGGTTATACTGGAAGAACCAGGTTTCCCAATCTAAAGTGGGAACGGCCGTGAAACTTACATCTCGCATAAGAAAGGTGCCTTAAATGCCACTGGGCTGGCTGAGTGGCTCTGAAACATTTAGTTTCTATTTGATCTTTCACCACAAGTAGTCAGAAAACAGCGTGGGTGGCTCGAGCTACTCAGCAAATTCTATCAAGGGCAAGGATTCACGCCATGGTTTTTTGTTTGTTTGTTTTTTGTTTTTGTTTTTGTTTTTTTTTGGTTTTGGTTTTGTTTGTTTTTGTTTTTTCAGGTCTGATGACTAAATCTCCCACTTCATTTATTGTGGGGGCATCATGGAATGGAAAAGCAACATTTTGTAGAAAGAGGTTGGGTGATGAATGTGCGTCTCTTCCCCTAAAGCTGCATTCTGTCACGTTGGCCCAGGAGAAAAGCAGCACACTGCAGCGTGTCCCGGCATGCTATTGTAGAAGATAACGGAAAGATGTCATTGAGTGGCGAGAGAGCAGAAGAATGCATGGAGATCCTTCTGTGAAAACTTAGGGGATGCAATGGCAGCCCTGCCCTCCTCCAACTTCACAGGTCAATTGTACCTTTTCATTTTGTGAAGGCAATTGTAGACTGTTGGAAAACTTAGCCACTAGAGGGTCCCTCTGTTCAAAGTCAGGGCATATAATGTTGAAGGAAGAATTTTTAAACAAGTAAAGAGAAGAGAAGAGAAGAAGAAGAAGAAGAAGAAGAAGAAGAAGAAGAAGAAGAAGAAGAAGAAGGAGGAGGAGGAGGAGGAGGAGGAGGAGGAAGGGGAGGAGAAGGAGAGGGAAACAGTTCCAGCTTTGAAAATATGAATAAAAGAGAAAAATGGGAATTGGAAGGTAGTAGGCTTGCTTTAGTTCATTAATATCTGCCTATATTCTGCTAAGTCTGTTGGCTGAGCACTTTAAATGAAATTTCTCCTCTTTGAAGGAGGAAGTGATTTTGCCAGAAAGTGCACAACGGCATATTGGTAATTACTGCTTCTTATGGGCTAGTCTATTTAACATCAGAGTGGAAGATTAAGGTGATTGGCTGTAGTCCTTCTCCCCTCCCTGTCCCCCACCATGGAAGTCTTGATAGCTAAATTAAACAAAGGGTGAGACCTTGTGATTTATAAGAAATACCTATTTGGTCACGCAGATGATGAAAATATATTTTTCCTGGATTACAGCTCCCTAAACCCTTGAAGTTTCATAACTGAGGAGAACCATTAAGGTGTCTTTGTTTGTTATGAAGTGACTTTTAGACCCCACCCACAGATGGGTCCTGGTTTCCAGGAGAGCCAACACTGTGATTAGAAGGTTGGGACTTTCAATCCCACCCATGACCTCCTGAGAAGGGAGGGGGGCTGAAGGTTGAATCAGTCACCAACAAATAATGATGTAATCAATCATGTCTATGTAATGAAGCTTCCATAAAACCCCAAAAGGATGGTTTAAAGAGCCTCTGAGTTGATGATATGGGGAGATCTGGGGACAGTGGCGTGCTTAAAGACAGCAAAGAAGCTCCTCGTCCTTTCCCCATGCCTTGCCCTATGAACCTCTTCCATCTGACTATTCCTGAGTTATACCCTTTTATAATAAACCAGCAATCTAGCAGGTAAAACATTTCTCTGAGTTCTCTGAGTCACTCCAGCAAATGTATTGAACCTGAGGAAGGGGTCACGGGAATGAACCTCTGATTTATAGCCTGTCAGTCAGATGAACAGGTAGCAACCGGGGAAAAATGCTTTTGATTTGAGATGCTAGACTTAGATGCAATTAATTCAGAAAATTTATGAGCTTCTGCCATAAGATGAGTTGTGCCCAAATAACATCCTTCTTAAGTGTTTGGGTGTTTATAAAAGTGGCTCAAAAAGGAGGTTCTGTCTTCCTTGGTTTGGAAGTGGCCGTGGATGGCCATAAAATGAGGTCAGATCTTAAACATTTTCTACTCTCACTTAAAAACTTGAGGGGTCCAGATCATTGTTAGTAAAAATACATCCTACATGTGAAGTCCTTCTCAGCATTGTATGTCTAAAGCATTTCGGTCCATTTTTAGTTTTGCTGACAGTAAGAATATATTTCCAGGCTGGCTGAGAGAGTGAGTCAGATAGAAATAATTGTCCCTGCATGGACACACTGATTAAGCTGGTGAAGATTTTATGGTTGCTGTTTTTGTATTTTTGTTCATATTGGTTTTCTTCCCCCATTGGTAATGTCTTGAAGTCTTTTTCCTGTATTTACGTTTAATCAATCTTTTAAGACTGTTAGGATCTTAAAACATCTTCAAAGTCTTCAGTCTTCCCAGAGGAATGATTCTTCTGAACTAAAAGACTCTGACCCATGGCCCTTGATTATGTGACTATCACCTTAAAATTTATTATCTTCATTTGTTATTATTATTACATAAACTACTGGTAACTATTACTTACGGAGATTTTTACCATCTATATAAAAAGCAAAGAGCTGAGATTTAACACCACGTCTGCTTGCCTTTCATACATTAAATCATCTACTCATTAATTCAGATGTATGGCTAATCATGCAGACTAGACTTTTCGGAGGACTCCACATTGGCTATGACTGGTCTTGCATGTGACTCCATTAAACCAGTCTCACCTTGAGTTATATATGTTTGCTTCTCTGGCCCTCTTCTGCATACAAAAGGATGAATCCTTGAGGGAAATATTTGTCTTGTTCATCTTTCTATCTCATATCTAATATGGCACAGGTGACATCTTAGGTATGGTATTGTCTTTCCTCCATCCATTCATCAGGTCAGTCATTCATTTTATTTCAGAACCATATTGAGTCTCTACTCTATCTCAGGGACTCTAATTTCGAGGGATACAAAAATGAGGCATTATCTGTGTCTCCCAAAAAGTCAGTGGTGGGTCATTTATACTTAAACAAATAATGGTACCACATAACACTGTTATGTTAGAATACACCGATACACTGATGGAACACACTGATAAAAATGTCCAGGCTGGGTTCCTCACAGGTTGAGGTTCAATCCCCTATTACCTTTCCAAGTCTCAAAGTATAATATTTCTTTTAACGTCAAATAAAAAGTTACAACAGACACTAGTGTGTTTTAAATGCTTTCACATTAAACACATAAAATCCAATGAAATATAATTTTACTATTTGCAAATATTAAGAAGATGTCTAAACTATTCATAGGGTACAAGTCTGGGGATAGGTGTTGAGCCAACCTGAGATAAAATAATAGGTATGGTATGTAATAGGTATGGGTATCCCTGTGCATATAAATGGGGGGTGTATGAAAAAACCCAAAGGAGTAGCCAAGGGAATGTATACAAAGGAATCTGGGTAACTGCTGTGCGAGAACTGTTCCAGGTATGGGACCGTTTGGGGAAAATAATGGTATCTTCCCATTGCCAAACTCTTATGATTAATGAGAATGTGTGCTCTCCACCAGAAGGTGCTTACAGAGCTACAAGACACAACAGGTATGTTGTGGGAGAGCTCAACTCAGAGGAGGAGAGGGGTGTGAGCTCAGAGAACACTTGATTTGACTCATTCCCTCTAACGTCTATTTATTCTCTCTGGGTCATTTTCTTATTCTTGATTTAAGACTCATTTGAATTGCAGTTGACCTAGATTATGGTGATGGGAGGAATAGGGAATGAGACCCCAGATGCTTTATTAAGTGTTAGTGAAGTATTTGGCTCCCTAACTTACAGCTCTTACTTGATATGACAAAGCGTTCTGTTCTTACCCCAAATTGATACATGTCTACTTATCTCTTATATTTTAAAACATAAAACTATCAAATGAAGTGAATAATAAAGAAAGAACTGTTAGCTCTTTGGTGTGTGGGACTGTGGACATGGAATGTCCTGCCTTTTTTGGTTAATGACAAATTGCCAAAGGACATTTGAAGATCATTCAAAGCCTCAGGTGGGGGATATGATATCAATCATAATTGTTCTGAAGAATGGCAAAGTAATGCTTTTAATATAATGATACTATGGAAACAATGTCCCTCACCCTTTGTTAAATGCCATTTTGCTGTCAGAATCTGATGACGTTCTTTATATAATCCAAAATATCTTGGGAGTGAGAGTCACTACATTAAAAAATGTTTCTATGTTCCAAATGTGTGGCAATATTATCAAGAAATTCAATCAGAATGAAAGGAAAGAGCTGTGATTTGTGCTGTATGCGGATCACTGTAGATTTATAGAAAAGTTATAAACCAGATCCCTATCTCTGAAGGGTTTGCATAAAGCTCTTTTCCTGTGGAACAGAGACCAAGTATATTAACAAAGAAAATATATAAAGGGTTAAATCCATGCTACCTCAATCTTCCCACTAAATTGATTTTATTTATATCAATTCAGCCAGGCTAGCTTATTTCTTGATTTTTTTTTCTTTTAAAGAAACATGTGTCAAGAAGAAAATTACCTGACTCCACTCAGATCAAATTTGTTTATTTCATAGAAAATAATGCCATTAGCAAGCAGGTGCAACAATGTTTTATTCTGTTTTATAACATTACCAGTTTCTCTCCTACTTCTCAAAGAAACATTTTGAGTTTTGGGGTTAACGGTGGTGCACACAGAAAACATGAATTGAGAATAACAAGGCTGAAATTAGTTATTTTTAAAGGGCATCTTTCCAAATTGGACTTGATATGAGCTTTATTAACTGGTATGATGGCTGGCTGAGGGTGGTAAATCAAGAAAAATGACAAAAGGCTAGGTAGCTGGTCTTGTTTTACATCTTCATTAATGATCGAAAAGGAGCAAACAGCACATTAAATTTAGATGATATTAATTCAATAGCTTTTGAAAGCCCTAGTGAGGTCAGAGAAAGAATTTTATAAGAGGCCTGTAAAACTTAAAATTGATGGAAAAAAGATTGAAATGAGAGAAAAGAGACTTCCCAGACCTTGAGAACAGGTAATGCTCAGAACCAATACTTAATGAAAAGGGTGTATAGTTAATGAGAACTACTGAATAACACCTCAGATTTATAATGAGAAAAAAAATTAATGGAATTTGCAGTATGACCCAAGGGTGAGAAGATAAAGATAAATTAGCATCGTATGTCTAATACATAAATTTAAGAATGTGAGCATTTGTAAAAACTCAAGATATCACCCACAAATATGCTTCCACATTTCAATCACAACAAACAAAAGCTAGAAGAATCATTGTATGTGTCAATCATCCCTAACACCTATGCTTAAATTTTCTGTTTACTTCCAACAGCAATTAGAATTATGTCCAGGTCCTCCTATCACTTTTCTTTTTTACTTTTTTTGGTAAGTTTTACTTATTTATTTTGAGAGAGACAGAGACAGTGCAATCAGGGGACGGGCAGAGAGAGAGGATAGAGAGAATCTCCCAAGCACAGAGAATCTCTGCTAGCACAGAGTCAGTCACAGGTCTCAAACACAAAACCGCAGGGATATGACCTGAGCTGATACCAACAGTCGGATGCTAACCCTCTGAGCCACCCAGGCACCGCCCCCCATCTTATGACTTATGAGCCGAGAACTCGAGTTGTTATTCTATCTACTGGGAATGTAGCCCTGAATAAAATAGACCAAATCCTTCCCTTACTGACCCTATATTCATCTGGAGGGAGACATAAGCAATTTGGGGGAAAAAAAAACTAAAGAATTTTAAGAATTTAAGAATAAAATTAATCAATGAAAAAAATAAACATATATTTTGGAAAGTGTGGAAAATGCTGTTAATTGCATTTGTGTTACACCTTATGAATAGAAGAGGTAAAATAATAAATTTCGCATCCCTTTTAGTTGTCTGAATAACAAATCGCCTCAAATTTAGTGGTTTAAAACAAAATCAGCCATCTATTGTTATTATCCTGCACATTCTGGGGGATTGATGAGGCTCTGTGAGGTCGTGCTTTCTTGGGTTCTCTTCACTGTTTTAGTGAAATGGTGATTGGCTCTGGAACCGTCTCTAAAGCTTCTGCTCTCTGCTGTCTGGTATCAGGCCTGGGAAGACCCAAACAGCTGGGAGCTATAACAGCCATAGCTCTTCAGACATCTCTCTCTGTCCTGTGTGGTCTATACATGTGATATGTTGGCATGGTGCCTTCAGAATACTTCGAAGCTCCAAAGACAAGTGGCCGGGAAGTAAGACAGAAAACCAGGTGGGAACTGTATTGCCCTTATAACCTAATCTAGGATCGCTCGATGTCACTTTTGCCACAATTTGGTGACTGGGCAATTTATGAAGGTCCTCCGGGTTCAAGGAGAGAAAGCATGAACACTATCTTTGCTTGGGAGGAATACCGACATGTCATGAAGAGCACACATGGGGCAAATTATACACTGCAGTGGTAGTCCTTGGAAAATACAATCTTCTATGTCAAAAAATAATTGCTGCTCTATTGTGTACAATGGAAGTTTCTGAGTTTTCTGGTAAATAAATTCTAAGAGACTGCAGCTCAGTAAGAAGAAATAATATCAAGTTACAGTGAAAGTTTGAACAAATGTTACATACCAATATAATACTACGAAAGAGCTGACACAAGATGTTGTATGATTTTGTGTGATGCTATTTCATAGAATAGATTCTATAAGTTTTGGGGGAAGAGCTCACCATGGGACATTCTAAGAAATTTCATATTGAAGAAGGACGTTCCTCCTCTAGACTGGCTTGTAGGCTGAGAAGGGCATAAGGTACTCCCAGGCAAGAAGGAGAGTGAATAAAAGCTAGAAGATGAGAACGTTCTTAGAAAGTCTGATCTGAGGACAGTGGAAAGACAGGGAAATTCCCTCAAGGGAGTGATTAAAACAATAACAACAACAAAAACCTAAACAAACTAGAAAGACCACAAGGACATAAACAATTCTACTACATTCTGAATTGTATTAGAGAACCAAGGGTTAAGAAAATAGGAAAGTAAGATGTTGGCCCTCCTTGGGTTGTGAACTAAAATTTGTTAAGGGAATCAGCAACAACGTAGTAGTAGAATATTTGCACTTTAAAACTTGACTCTTTATGACTAGGTAAACGGAGGAAATGATGACAATTTGCTACACAAGTAGAATGAAGTATGGAACATAAGCATGTCCTGAGCAAAAGCTAAGTGGTAGCTCTGTTGACTTTAGTGACCTTGTTTCAGAAGTTACTCAAATTCATTCAGAAGTCACTCAGTAGTCACTTCTGTCACATCTTTTTGATTAAGGCAGCTACAAAGATCAGTCTAGGTTCCAGGAGATGAGCCTTCTCATAATGCTTCTTACGCTTATATGATAAAAGAGCCAGAATGAACTCAGTTGTTGCTGGATCTAGAGGACCTTTCTACCAGCCAGGGAGACCCTTGAAGGTAGAGCTCATGTTCTAATAATCTTTGTAACCTCAGGGCTTGGCACAGTGCTGGGCATAAAGTACGTATATAATGAGTGAAAGAAAGCAGTAGCCCCCACTTGGATAATGATGATTTATGGATCCTTTTTTATTTTTTTTTATTTTTTTTTTACATTTTATTTTTTTTTATTATTTTTTATATATATATGAAATTTATTGACAAATTGGTTTCCATACAACACCCAGTGCTCATCCCAAAAGGTGCCCTCCTCAATACCCATCACCCACCCTCCCCTCCCTCCCACCCCCCATCAACCCTCAGTTTGTTCTCAGTTTTTTAACAGTCTCTTATGCTTTGGCTCTCTCCCACTCTAACCTCTTTTTTTTTTTTCCTTCCCCTCCCCCATGGGTTCCTGTTAAGTTTCTCAGAATCCACATAAGAGTGAAACCATATGGTATCTGTCTTTCTCTGTATGGCTTATTTCACTTAGCATTACACTCTCCAGTTCCATCCACGTTGCTACAAAAGGCCGTATTTCATTTTTTCTCATTGCCACATAGTATTCCATTGTGTATATATACCACAATTTCTTTATCCATTCATCAGTTGATGGACATTTAGGCTCTTTCCATAATTTGGCTATTGTTGAGAGTGCTGCTATGAACATTGGGGTACAAGTGCCCCTATGCATCAGTACTCCTGTATCCCTTGGATAAATTCCTAGCAGTGCTATTGCTGGGTCATAGGGTAGGTCAATTTTTAATTTTCTGAGGAACATCCACACTGCTTTCCAGAGTGGCTGCACCAATTTGCATTCCCACCAACAGTGCAAGAGGGTTCCCGTTTCTCCACATCCTCTCCAGCATCTATAGTCTCCTGATTTGTTCATTTTGGCCACTCTGACTGGCGTGAGGTGATATCTGAGTGTGGTTTTGATTTGTATTTCCCTGATGAGGAGCGACGCTGAACATCTTTTCATATGCCTGTTGGCCATCTGGACGTCTTCTTTAGAGAAGTGTCTATTCATGTTTTCTGCCCATTTCTTCACTGGGTTATTTGTTTTTCGGGTATGGAGTTTGGTGAGCTCTTTATAGATTTTAGATACTAGCCCTTTCTCCGATATGTCATTTGCAAATATCTTTTCCCATTCCGTTGGTTGCCTTTTAGTTTTGTTGGTTGTTTCCTTTGCTGTGCAGAAGCTTTTTATCTTCATAAGGTCCCAGTAATTCACTTTTGCTTTTAATTCCCTTGCCTTTGGGGATGTGTCGAGTAAGAGATTGCTACGGCTGAGGTCAGAGAGGTCTTTTCCTGCTTTCTCCTCTAAGGTTTTGATGGTTTCCTGTCTCACATTTAGGTCCTTTATCCATTTTGAGTTTATTTTTGTAAATGGTGTGAGAAAGTGGTCTAGTTTCAATCTTCTGCATGTTGCTGTCCAGTTCTCCCAGCACCATTTGTTAAAGAGGCTGTCTTTTTTCCATTGGATGTTCTTTCCTGCTTTGTCAAAGATGAGTTGGCCATACGTTTGTGGGTCTAGTTCTGGGGTTTCTATTCTATTCCATTGGTCTGTGTGTCTGTTTTTGTGCCAATACCATGCTGTCTTGATGATGACAGCTTTGTAGTAGAGGCTAAAGTCTGGGATTGTGATGCCTCCTGCTTTGGTCTTCTTCTTCAAAATTCCTTTGGCTATTCGGGGCCTTTTGTGGTTCCATATGAATTTTAGGATTGCTTGTTCTAATTTCGAGAAGAATGCTGGTGCAATTTTGATTGGGATTGCATTGAATGTGTAGATAGCTTTGGGTAGTATTGACATTTTGACAATATTTATTTTTCCAATCCATGAGCAGGGAATGTCTTTCCATTTCTTTAAATCTTCTTCAATTACCTTCATAAGCTTTCTATAGTTTTCAGCATACAGATCCTTTACATCTTTGGTTAGATTTATTCCTAGGTATTTTATGCTTCTTGGTGCAATTGTGAATGGGATCAGTTTCTTTATTTGTCTTTCTGTTGCTTCATTGTTAGTGTATAAGAATGCAACTGATTTCTGGACATTGATTTTGTATCCTGCAACTTTGCTGAATTCATGTATCAGTTCTAGCAGACTTTTGGTGGAGTCTATCGGATTTTCCATGTATAATATCATGTCATCTGCAAAAAGCGAAAGCTTGACTTCATCTTTGCCAATTTTGATGCCTTTGATTTCCTTTTGTTGTCTGATTGCTGATGCTAGAACTTCCAGCACTATGTTAAACAACAGCAGTGAGAGTGGGCATCCCTGTCGTGTTCCTGATCTCAGGGAAAAAGCTCTCAGTTTTTCCCCGTTGAGGATGATGTTAGCTGTGGGCTTTTCATAAATGGCTTTTATGATCTTTAAGTATGTTCCTTCTATCCCGACTTTCTCAAGGGTTTTTATTAAGAAAGGGTGCTGGATTTTGTCAAAGGCCTTTTCTGCATCGATTGACAGGATCATATGGTTCTTCTCTTTTTTTTTGTTAATGTGATGTATCATGTTGATTGATTTGCGAATGTTGAACCAGCCCTGCATCCCAGGAATGAATCCCACTTGATCATGGTGAATAATTCTTTGTATATGCTGTTAGATTCGATTTGCTAGTATCTTATTGAGAATTTTTGCATCCATATTCATCAGGGATATTGGCCTGTAGTTCTCTTTTTTTACTGGGTCTTTGTCTGGTTTAGGAATCAAAGTAATACTGGCTTCATAGAATGAGTCTGGAAGTTTTCCTTCCCTTTCTATTTCTTGGAATAGCTTGAGAAGGATAGGTATTATCTCTGCTTTAAATGTCTGGTAGAACTCCCCTGGGAAGCCATCTGGTCCTGGACTCTTATTTGTTGGGAGATTTTTGATAACCGATTCAATTTCTTCGCTGGTTATGGGTCTGTTCAAGCTTTCTATTTCCTCCTGATTGAGTTTTGGAAGAGTGTGGGTGTTCAGGAATTTGTCCATTTCTTCCAGGTTGTCCAATTTGTTGGCATATAATTTTTCATAGTATTCCCTGATAATTGTTTGTATCTCTGAGGGATTGGTTGTAATAATTCCATTTTCATTCATGATTTTATCTATTTGGGTCATCTCCCTTTTCTTTTTGAGAAGCCTGGCTAGAGGTTTGTCAATTTTGTTTATTTTTTAAAAAAACCAACTCTTGGTTTCGTTGATCTGCTCTACAGTTTTTTTAGATTCTATATTGTTTATTTCTGCTCTGATCTTTATTATTTCTCTTCTTCTGCTGGGTTGAGGCTGCCTTTGCTGTTCTGCTTCTATTTCCTTTAGGTGTGCTGTTAGATTTTGTATTTGGGATTTTTCTTGTTTCTTGAGATAGGCCTGGATTGCAATGTATTTTCCTCTCAGGACTGCCTTCGCTGCGTCCCAAAGCGTTTGGATTGTTGTATTTTCATTTTCGTTTGTTTCCATATATTTTTTGATTTCTTCTCTAATTGCCTGGTTGACCCACTCATTCGTTAGTAGGGTGTTCTTTAACCTCCATGCTTTTGGAGGTTTTCCAGACTTTTTCCTGTGGTTGATTTCAAGCTTCATAGCATTGTGGTCTGAAAGTATGCATGGTATAATTTCAATTCTTGTAAACTTATGAAGGGCTGTTTTGTGACCCAGTATATGATCTATCTTGGAGAATGTTCCATGTGCACTCGAGAAGAAAGTATATTCTGTTGCTTTGGGATGCAGAGTTCTAAATATATCTGTCAAGTCCATCTGATCCAATGTCTCATTCAGGGCCCTTGTTTCTTTATTGACCGTGTGTCTAGATGATCTATCCATTTCTGTAAGTGGGGTGTTAAAGTCCCCAGCAATTACCACATTCTTATCAATAAGGTTGCTTCTGTTTATGAGTAATTCTTTTATATATTTGGGGGCTCCGGTATTCGGTGCATAGACATTTATAATTGTTAGCTCTTCCTGATGGATAGACCCTGTAACTATTATATAATGTCCTTCTTCATCTCTTGTTACAGCCTTTAATTTAAAGTCTAGTTTGTCTGATATAAGTATGGCTACTCCAGCTTTCTTTTGGCTTCCAGTAGCATGATAAATAGTTCTCCATCCCCTCACTCTGAATCTAAAGGTGTCCTCAGGTCTAAAATGAGTCTCTTGTAGACAGCAAATAGATGGGTCTTGTTTTTTTATCCATTCTGATACCCTATGTCTTTTGGTTGGCGCATTTAATCCATTTACATTCAGTGTTATTATAGAAAGATACGGGTTTAGAGTCATTGTGATGTCTGTATGTTTTATGCTTGTAGTGATGTCTCTGGTACTTTGTCTCACAGGGTCCCCCTTAGGATCTCTTGTAGGGCTGGTTTAGGGGTGACAAATTCCTTCAGTTTTTGTTTGTTTGGGAAGACCTTTATCTCTCCTTCTATTCTAAATGACAGACTTGCTGGATAAAGGATTCTCGGCTGCATATTTTTTCTGTCTAGCACACTGAAAATCTCGTGCCAATTCTTTCTGGCCTGCCAAGTTTCAAAAGAGAGATCCGTCACGAGTCTTATCGGTCTCCCTTTATATGTGAGGGCACGTTTACCCCTTGCTGCTTTCAGAATTTTCTCTTTATCCTTGTATTTTGCCAGTTTCACTATGATATGTCGTGCAGAAGATCGATTCAAGTTACGTCTGAAGGGAGTTCTCTGTGCCTCTTGGATTTCAATGCCTTTTTCCTTCCCCAGTTCAGGGAAGTTCTCAGCTATTATTTCTTCAAGTACCCCTTCAGCACCTTTCCCTCTCTCTTCCTCCTCTGGGATACCAATTATGCGTATATTATTTCTTTTTAGTGTATCACTTAGTTCTCTAATTTTCCCCTCATACTCCTGGATTTTTTTATCTCTTTTTCTCAGCTTCCTCTTTTTCCATAACTTTATCTTCTAGTTCACCTATTCTCTCCTCTGCCTCTTCCATCCGAGCCGTGGTGGTTTGCATTTTGTTTTGCATTTCATTTAAAGCGTTTTTCAGCTCCTCATGACTGTTCCTTAGTCCCTTGATCTCTGTAGCAAGAGATTCTCTGCTGTCCTGTATACTGTTTTCCAGCCCAGCGATTAATTTTATGACTATTATTCTAAATTCACTTTCTGTTATATTATTTAAATCTTTTTTGATCAGCTCATTAGCTGTTGTTATTTCCTGGAGATTCTTCTGAGGGGAATTCTTCTGCTTGGTCATTTTGGATAGTCCCTGGTGTGGTGAGGACCTGCAGGGCACTTCCCCTGTGCTGTGGTGTATAACTGGAGTTGGTGGGCGGGGCTGCAGTCAGTCCTGATGTCTGCCCCCAGCCCACCGCTGGGGCCACAGTCAGACTGGTGTGTGCCTTCTCTTCCCCTCTCCTAGGGGCGGGATTCACTGTGGGGTGGCGTGGCCCGTCTGGGCTACTTGCACACTGCCAGGCTTGTGATGCTGGGGATCTGGCGTATTAGCTGGGGTGGGAAGGCAAGGTGCACGGCGGCAGGGGGGGCAGGCTTAGCTCACTTCTCCTTAGGTGATCCACTTCAGGAGGGGCCCTGTGGCAGCCGGAGGGAGTCAGATCCGCTGCCGGAGGTTTGGCTCCGCAGAAGCACAGAGTTGGGTGTTTGCGCGGAGCGAGCAATTTCCCTGGCAGGAACCGGTTCCCTTTGGGATTTTGGCTGGGGGATTGGCGGGGGAGATGGCGCTGGCGAGCGCCTTTGTTCCCCGCCAAACTGAGCTCTGTCGTCTGGGGGCTCCGCAGCTCACCCTCCCTTTGTCCTCCAGCCTTCCCGCTTTCCGAGCAGAGCTGTTAACTTATGACCTCCCAGACGTTAAGTCGCGCTTGCTGTCGGAACACAGTCCGTCAGGCCCCTCCGCTTTTGCAAGCCGGACTCGGGGGCTCTGCTTGGCTGGCGAGCCGCCCCTCAGCCCCGGCTCCCTCCCGCCAGTCCGTGGAGCGCGCACCGCCTCCCCGCCCTTCCTACCCTCTTCCGTGGGCCTCTCGTCTGCACTTGGGTCCGATGACTCCGTTCTGCTAATCCTCTGGCGGTTTTCTGGGTTATTTAGGCAGGTGTAGGTGGAATCTAAGTGATCAGCAGGACACTCGGTGAGCCCAGTGTCCTCCTACGCCGCCATCTTCCTCGGTCCCTATGGATCCTTTTTTAAAAAGTCTCTATCTATCTATCTATCTATCTATCTATCTATCTGTCTATCTATTTGTTTTGTTTTCTGTTTCAAGTTTTTATTTAATTATAGTTAGTTAACATATACTGTAATATTGTTTTCAGGTATACAGTAGTGATCTAACACTTGCATACAATACCAGGTGATCATCAGAAGTACACTACTTAATCCTCATCACCTATTTAACCTATCCACCTATCCACCCACATACCTCCCCTACGGTAACCATCAGTTTGTTCCCTATGATTAAGAGCGTGTTTCTTGGTTTGCCTCTCCTTCTCTCTTTTTTCCCCTTTACTCATTTGCTTTGTTTCTTAAATTCTGCATATGAGTGAAATCGTATGCTATTTGTCTTTCCCTGACTGACTAATTTCACTTAGTATAATACCCTTTAGCTCCATCCATGCTGTAAATGACAAGATGGCATTCCTTTTTATGGCTAAGTAATATTCTACTGTGTGTGTGTGTGTGTGTGTGTGTGTCTGTGTGTGTGTGTCTGTGTGTGTATTCTCTTCATCCATCCATCAGTCAATGGACATTTGGCTACTGTTGATAATGCTGCAATAAACATCAGGGTACATGTATCTCTTCAAATCTGTGTTTTTGTAGTGCAATTGTTGAATAGTAGGGCAGTTCTATTTTTTTACATATCTTTTTTAATGTTTATTTATTTTTGAAAGAGAGAGAGGGAGAGAGAGAGACAGAGCATGAGTGGGATAAGGACAGAGAGAGAAGGAGACACAGAATCCAAAGCAGGCTCCAGGCTCTGAGCTGGAGCACAGAGCCCAATGTGGGGCTTGAACTCATGAACCATGAGATCATGACCTGAGCCAAGTCAGATGTTTAATCAACTGAGCCATCCAGGCACCCCAGAATAGCCCCAGGGTAGGTATTTTTAAATTTGTGAGGAATCTCTATAGTGTTTTCCACAGTGGCTGCACCAGTGGGATCCCCACCAACAGTACAACAGATTTCTGGTTTCTCCACATCCTCGCCAATATCTGTTGTTTCTTGTGTTGTTGACTTTAGCCATTCTTACAGGTGTGAGGTGATAACTCATTGTAGTTTTGATTTGTATTTCACTGATAATGAGTGATGTTGAGCAACTTTTCATGTGTCTGTTAGCCACGTAGATGTTTTCTTTGGAAAAATGTCTACTCATGGCTTCCATCCATTTCTTAACTGGATTATTTGTTTTTTGGGTGTCAAGTTTGATAAGTTATTTATAAATTTTGGATACTAACCCTTTATCAGATATGTCATTTGCAAATATCTACTCCCATTCCAAAGGTTGTTTTTTAGTTTTGTTGATTGTTTCTTTCATTTTGCAGAAGCTTTTTATCTTGATGAAGTCCCAATAGTTCACCTTTGACCTTATTTCCTTTGCCTCCTGAGACATGTCTAACAAGAAGTTGCTATGGCTGATGTCAAAGAGGTTGCTGCCTGTGTTCTCTAGGATTTTGATGATTTTCTCTCTCAGATTTAGGTCTTCCATCTATTTTGAATTTATTTTTGTGTGTGGTGTAAGAAAGTGGTCCAGTTTCATTATTTCACATATAAATGTCCAGTTTTCCCAACACCATTTGTTGAAGAGACTGTTTTTTCCCCCATTGGATATTCCTTCCTTCTGTGTCGAAGATAATTGACCATACAGTTGTGGGTCCATCTCTTGGTTTTCTATTGTGTTACATTGATCTATGTGTCTGTTTTTGTGCCAGTACAGTACTTTCCTGCTGACTACAGCTTTGTAATATAGCCTGAAATCTGGAATTGTGATGCCTCCAGCTTTGTTTTGCTTTTTCAGGATTGCTTTAGTTATTTGGGAACCTTTGTGGTTCCATACAAATTTTAAAATTGTTCGTTCTAGCTCTTTGAAAAATGCTGGTGGTATTTTGATAGGGATTGTATAAAATGTGTGGACTGATTTGGGAAGCACAGATATCTTAATGATATTTACTCCTCCAGTTCATGAGCATGGAAAATCTTTCCATTTCCTTGTGCTATCTTTAATTTCCTTCATCAGTGTTTTATAGTTTTCAGAGTACAGGTCTTTCACTTCTTTGTTTAGGGTTATTACTAGGTAGTTTTTGTTTCTGGTACAACTATAAGTGGGATTGATTCCTTGATTTCTTTTTCTGTTGCTTCACTATTGGTATATAGCAATGCAACAGATTTCTGTATATTAATTTTGTATCCTATGGCTTTACTGAATTTATCAGTTCTGGAAGTTTTTTGATGGAGTTTTTGGATTTTTTAATGTTTATTTATTTATTTTGAGAGAGGAGATAGAGATAGAGTAGAGGAGAGAGAGAGAGAGAGAGAGAGAGAGAGAGAGAGAGAGAGAAAGCAGGGCAGGGGTAGAGAGAGAGAGAGAGAGAGAGGGAGAGAGAATCCAAAGCATGTTCCACACTCTGAGCAGAGCCTGATGTGAGGCTTGATCTTATGAATTGCAAGATCATGACCTGAGCCAAAATCAAGAGTTGGATGCTCAAAAGACTAAGCTACCCAGGCGCCTTACTTTCTTTTCTTTTCTTTTTCTTTTATGCAGCATATCATGTCATCTGAAATTAGTGGAAGTTTTACTTCTTTCTTGACAATTTGATTGCCTTTTGTTCTTTTATGTTTTGTTTTCTCTTTTTTTTCTCATTGCTGTGGGTAGGACTTCCAATACTATGTTAAATAGCAGTGGTGAGAGTGGACATCTCTGTGTTGTTCGTGTTTATAGTGGAAAATTTCTCAGTTTCTTTCCCATTGAGGATGATATTAGCTGTGAGTTTTTCATACATGGCCTTTATTGTGTTGAGATATGCCCCTCTAACCCTACTTTGTTGAGGTTTTTTTATCATGGATGGTTGTTGTACTTTGTCAAATGTTTTTTTTTTTTTTTGCATCTATTGAAATGATCATATGGTTTTTAACAGACATATTCAGAATATTCCATCCTAAAACAGCAAAACTACATTATTTTCAAGTGCATATGGAACATTCTCCAGAATAGACCACATATTATGTCACAAAACATGCCTCAACAAATACAAAAAATTGAAGTCATACCATGCACCTTTCCTGACCACAGCACTATGAAACTAGACATCAACCGCAAGAAGAAATGTGGAAAGACCACAAACACATGGAGGTTAAACATCATGCTACTAAACAATGAAGGGGTCAACCAGGAAATAAAAGAAGAAATAAAAATAATACACAGAAACAAACAAAAATGAAAACACAAAGGTCCAAAGCCTTTAGGATGCAGCAAAAGTGGTCATAAGAGGTAAGTAAATTGTAATACATGCCTACTTCAAGAAGCAAAAAAAGTCTCAAATACACAATATAACCATACACCTAAAGAAGCTAGAAAAAGAATAACAAATGAAGACTAAAGTCACCAGAAGGAAGGAAATAGTAAAGCTTATAGCAGAAATAAATGATATAAAAGCTAAAGGAACAAATAGAAGAGATCAATGAAATCAGGAGATGGGTCTTTAAAAAAATTAACAAAATTGATAAAATTCTAGTCAGACTTATCAAAAAGAAAAAAAAGAAAGTTCCCAAATAAATAAAATCACAAATGAGAGAGGAGAAATGACAACTAACACCACAGAAATACACACATTTATACGAGAATATTATAAAAACTCTATGCCAACAAACTGGACAACTTGGAAGAAACATATAAACTACCAAAACTAAAACAGGAAGATAGAGAAAACTTGAACAGATAGATAACAGCAAAGTAATTGAATCAGTAATCAAAAAAACTCCAGGGGCGCCTGGTTGGCTCAGTGGGCTGGACGTCTGACTTTGGCTCAGGTCATTATCTCGCTGTCAATGAGTTCGAGACATGCAACGGGCTCTGTGCTGACAGCTCGGGGCCTGGAGCCTGTTTTGGATTCTTTGTCTCCCTCTCTCTCTGCCTGTCCCCCGCTCATGCTCTGTCTGTCTCTCTCTCTGTCAAAGATAAATAAACATAAAAACAAAACAAAACAAAAAAACTTCCCAATAAACAAAAGTCCAGGATCAGATGGCTTCACAGGCAAGTTCTACCAAACATGTAAAGAAGAGTTAATACCTATTTTTCTCAAACTACTCCAAAAAACTGAAAAGGAAGGAAAACTTCTAAATCCATTCTAAGAAACCAGGATTACCCTGATACCAAAACCATATAAAGACTCCACTATAAAAGAGAACTAAAGGTCGATATTCCTGATGAACATGGATGCAAAAATTCTCAATAAAATACTAGCAAACCAAATCCAACAATACACTAAAAAAAAATCAGTCACTACAATCAAGTGGGATTTATTCCTGGGTTTCAAGAGTGGTTTGATATTTACAAATCAATCAATGTGATATACAACATTAATCAAAGAAAGGATAAGAACCATATGATTTATGGTTTCTTAAATCAGGCCTAAGATCCCTATAATTGGTCTCATTTCAACTGGTAGGTTTAGTCACATATATGTCCAAATATGGACAACTCCATTGATCAGATTCTCCACCCAAGCTACAAACTATGCACATCATTCTGTAGTACATGTTGGTTAGTTAGTTTCATTACATACGCATTTTTTTTCACCAAGGAGTTAGAACTTTTTGTGACATTTTGCAAAAACAAACTTATTAGATTGGGATCAATGTGAAAAAGTGTCTCCTAACTTAAACTCGTGGCGTCTGTGATTCTGTCTTCACAAAGCAGTGGAAGCTTCAATTCCTTATATTTTTTTGTCATAGGCTGTTCTTTAATTGGGTATTGTTTCATATGCATATCCCACTCTCAGATGTTTTGCTTAAAATGACCTGTGTCCAGTAGTTTTCAACAGTATCTCAGTAAAATTTTCAGACTTGGAGCATACAGAATGTAAACACAATACTGCAGATCAATTCTTATAGACCCACCTCATTCTTCCCACACCCACACTGCAGAACCACCACTGATGGAGCATTACTCCCTCATTCCAGTTTTGAATTTCGAATCAATAGCAGCAATTCAATTCATAACAAACACAATTCAGCTGGGGTGGTATTTCTGTTCTTCCCTACAATTTCTGCCAGGCAATACTGTATTATATTCAAACACAGACTCGAGTGTTTACTCTGCCAAGGATGAAGACTGGCTACAAAAAAACCCACAATTCTCTGAAAAACCATTATTGTTCTTCCTCCTCACTCTCCATACACAATGATTCCAGTGGAATAAATTTCTATCACATATGCTAGCTTTCTGAAGCCTAAAGCAATCAGTAAAGCTCCCTTAAGTGCCACTGCTTCCAGAAGTCTTTCCTAAAGGGATCCCACAAGCCCTCCAATGTTCATAGTGATTTATTTTTATTTTTTTTGATTTTTAGGTATTCATTGAGCATTTATTAAGCACCTAACATATGGACACATAGTGCTAATTAATGGGTATATAAAAATTGGTAAAGAAAACAAACACAGACTCCGTTTGACAAATTATGTTGGTGAGGGGCACCTGGGTGGCTCAGTCAGTTGACCATGTGACTTTGAGCATCTGACTTCGGCCCAGGGCATGATCTCACGGTTCACGAGTTTGTGCCCCACATCGGGCTCGGCGGTGACGGTGAGGAGCCTGCTTGTGATTCTCTCTCCCTCTCGCTCTGCCTCTCCTCAACTCATGCTTTCTCTCTTTCACTTTCTCAGACTAAAGAGATAAACTTAAAAAAAATGGATTGGTGATTTAAGGGAAACAAGTAAGAATCACATGACAATAAAAATGTGTGTTTCTCTTTATCTGTATGTGTGCATTGAGTGATGGGGGAGTTACAAAAAGTACTCCAAAAAAGGCTCATAAAGGTGACATTTAAGCTGAGACCTGAAGAAGTTAATGATATTAAGGATATGACCAAGGCCAGGGGTGGGAGAATGGAGCTGGATGAGGCTGAAGGAAGAGCATCTACTCAGGCTCTAGATAATAAAAAGCCTGGCATGTTCAAGAGACCGAAGTCCAGAATGTTTGGAGAAGCAGCAGGTGAGGCTTAGTTAGGACCCAGGTGAGACACAGAGTTTAATTTTAACTCAAAAGTGCTATGGAAAGCCATTGAAAAATCGTTAAGTAAGGAATTTCATGCAATTTCATAATGAATATCTTTTATCTTTTGAAGTTTGCATGCTTTTCACCAGAGTAGTTACCTTAATTTCTTTTTCTAAGTGAGATAACCCACTTTTGTTCTCAGGCTTGGTGCTTACCTATCAGTGTCTTTTCTATGGTACCCAACAGAGAGTAGATGTTCATTAAATAGCTGTTGAATTGAATTGAGAAAACAAACAAACAAACAAAACCCCTAATTTAACTACTTATTTTTCTCTGCCTTATCAACTGTTTGATTAAAAATTAGTTAGCCAGAACTAGACATCAAATTCCCCCAGAACTTAGTGACTAAGAAAACAATAATCATTTATCTTTCACATCTCTCATTGTTGCTGTAGGTCAGGATTTGGGGAGCAGTCCTGAAAGACCTAGTATAAGGTCTTTCATGAGCATGTGGTTCACTAGGCTGCAGTCATCTGAAGGCTCGATTGGGCTGGGAGCATCTCACTCCCACGACGGCATGGTTAGAATACCAGTGCTGGTTGTCTACCAAAGTCTTCACTCCTTTCCACTTGGGCCTCAGGGCTGCTTAATTGTTCTCATGTCATGGTGGCTGGCTTCCCTGAAGGAGTGGTTCTAGCGACCAAGGTGGAAGCTGCAACACTTGTTTTGATGCAGCCCTAATTCAGTGAGGGTGTACAATCACAAGAGCACGGATGCTAAGAAGCAAGGGTCACTGGGAGCCATCTTTGGGGTTGGTGGCCACAGGCTATAAGTACTTAATACTAAATGTGTTTGCCACAGATTGGTTAGGAGCCTTCATACCTTGTTTTCTCTTTTCTAGGTCTGGTATTCTCCAGCAGGGCCGCAGATGAAATTGACTTCTCTAATGCAAAGATAATCTGGAGATTCTAATCAAACGCTCTCGTCTGTGCAGAAGTCCACCTCTGGCTGCTGAAAACAATTCAGTGTGTCTTCCGCTCTCAGCTCCATTTCTTTTTTGCCACCATGGGAACCAGACGGTAAAACTCTCGGGAGTGCTGGTGGCTTTTAAAGCATATTTACAAGATTACATGAGACAGCATGTCTTTAATTTGCTATTTAGCTGAAGAGTAATATGCTTCTCTATTTGGAAAATGGTTTTGTCAAGGTACCGGAACAAGAGATAGGAAATTAGGGTTTCTAGGATCAATTTCCTAACTGACTTGTAAGTTGCTGTGTAGCCTTCAGCAAAGCACCTGATGTGCTTATGTGTAAAACAGGGATATGAAGAATAAATCCCTACTTCAAGGAAATGCATCATAGTCGAATTCATATGAATGTAATAGGCTTTGAAAAATCTCACAAGAAAAGTACTATGGAATGCAAATTATTATGGTGTAAAGCTTTTTGGGATAGAAGGTGCTATGTGCCTGAAAAATATCAATCTCTCTCTTTTATCTGCTTTCGGATATTGTCTTTTAATTTCAAAAAGCATCTCATTTTCTTGAATTGTGACAGGACAAAGGGCAAGCTCAAATTGCATTTTGTAAATAATACATTGTTTTGGTAGCTATCTTTCTGATAACCTTAAAATGGCTCTATCATTCTCATATGGAATTCACCCCTATAATCAAATAACACTGCTCAAAGATGACAATTGCCTTTTACTCTCATGCTAGCAATAAAAGGTGTATCATATTATACCCACAGTTCTTTACTGCTTAAAGCATGATTCTAATAATTATGGAAGTCTGAGGGAGGATAGGGGAAGAAGGGAAATTTAACTAGAAGCTTATGGCATGATTAGTACATATAATAGTGCATATAATATAGTCATGTACATGTATATAGATACATATAACATATATACATATAACATATAATTTAGTGTGCATCTAATATGTATTGCTTGTTTTTCATTTAGTAACTGGTATATTTATGTTCTTGAAAATTATTTTGGGGTTGTCTTGTCTTAGGAAAGGAAAGAGAGAGAAAGGTGTTACGGAAGTTTTACAAAGGATTCAGTTACAGGAATTGAAAGTATGTGATATGCACACATGATCAAAGTCCACTGCTGGCAAAATTTAGAGTAGTTGGATTTTTATTTTCAAATTCTCTCCCTTCCTCAACATGCTTTCCTTTTTCTAATCAGTTATGCTGCCACTTTTTATCTCTAGGAATCCATTAGTCTCATGCTGTTTCTCTATCAAAATCTCCTCTTGAGAATGAAGCTGAAATTTCTTCTCATGAAAAGCAAAAGTGACAGAAAGCAGTTTAAAATATGACCTCAGCCTAGGGAATTTGCAACTTGAACAAGAATGAAGGTCCTGTGGTAGAAGTTGACAAATGACCCTAACATGTCTCTTAGTGACAAAGAGACTTCTTCACCCACAACAAGTATGATTGGCTCTGCCCACAACAAATCCAATACCAATTTGGAATCCTGGAGGAAGAGTGAGAAATGATAAAGAGGAGGTAAATCACAGTAGTAAAGGGCAGGAGTCAGTGCTATGGTATCTCAGGTAAATCTCTTTAGTACCATGTATTCTTGTCACTCCAAATACTTAGACATTATTTCTTCTTATCCAGGAGGAAAAAAAAAACTCTGTTAATCGCAAAAACAACAACAAAAAAGTGAATAACAAATCATTCCAAGAACTAGTACTTAAAATCATAAACATTTATTGTTTTTCATGGTTTTGTGGATTGACTAGGTGTTTCTTATGGCCTGGGTCAAGTTATTTGGGGTAGAATAATTTAGGATTGCTTCACAAACATATCTGGTGGCTGGAAGTAGTTTATCTAGGGCACCTGTCTACCTGTCTGATGGCTGGCTTGATGTCACATGGAGCAAGGCCTTGTAGATCTTGTCATCCAGCAGATTATCCCAAATTCATTTCTATGGAACTGGAAGGGGTCCCAGCAATAACAACAAGCAAGCCCCCAGTGCACAAGCCTTTGCTTATATCACATTTTCTCATACCCCACTAAACAAAGTAAGCCAAAGGCTAGGCCTGGAATCAAAAGAATAAGAAATTGGGGCACCTGGGTGGCTCAGTCGGTTGAGCACCTGACTTCAGCTCAGGTCATGATCTCACAGTTCATGAGTTCAAGCCCTGTGTCGGGCTCTGTGCTAACAGCTCAGAGCCTGGAGCCTGCTTCAGATTCTGTCTTTCTCTCTCTCTGTCCTTCCCTCACTTGTGCTCTCTCTCTCTCAAAATAATAAATATTAAAATAAATGTTAAAAGACTAAGAAATTAACATGAATTTTTAGTCTAAAGAGTTTCAGATAATTTGTGACCAGTGTTTTTTGTTTGTTTGCTTGTTTGTTTGTTTGTTTGTTTGCCACAGACCATAAATTCTACCATTACATTTGAGTTTTTCTTTTACTATTGGTCCCCGAACATTAAAAATATGTTTCTTTGTTCCCCATTGGATACCCAGTATCAAAGTACTCTCCTTTTCTCTTCCCTAATAAAACAGTTTTTGAGAAACGGTATAAAAATTTTGTTTACATTGAAATAGATAATCATCCTCTTCCCTAAGAGTCTATCAGTTTAAAATGGAAAGAGTGTATTGAGCCTAATGTCATCACAACATAGAGTCACACATTTCTATGACCAATTTGGAAAGAAACATTTTAGGGTAAAGCCAGAAATTCCTTTTGATTCTGAAATATTACCATATATTCCAGGTGGTAACAGGTAGTCTTTAAAGAGTCACTGTTTATCTAGAGAAACCAGGCTAAATCTGTCCTTTAAAAGCAGTGCTAACACAGAAAGCCATCATCTATTGGAAATCTAACTACCATAGTATCTATTTGTCATTCTCTCATGTATTTTCTTTGTATGTACTTTTCCTGATATATAGCTACATGTCTGCAATTTCAAGCACGTCCACCCTTCCATAAAATCATGTGTCCATCCATTCAGCAAATATTTATGAAGCATGTACTATGTGACGGTTACTAAGAGTTGGGTATGCTACAAGAAAGATAATAGACAATGTCCCTGCCACCATGGACCTCACCTTCTAGTGGGGGTACTGGCTCTTTTCCCTTTGCTTTCCTAGATTCACTCTCCATCCTTCTCCATCCTGCTCTGTGCTCTAGACTGTATCAGTGTGCTTCCTTTCCCCTTTGGCTTTCAGAGGAGTTTGGACAGTGAGGCATCAGTAGCAGAACAGTGCAGGCAAAGAAGAATTCATAGTATTACTCCCAGGGCTCAAGTGTTGTTAGATTGCCATAGTTTGGCTGCACCTTTCTTTTTTTAATGTTTGTTTGTTTATTTATTTATTTATTTATTTATTTATTTATTTATTTATTTTGAGAGAAATGGGGGTAGGGGGAACATGCACGAGTGGAAGAGGGGCAAAGATAGAGGCAGAGATAGAATCCCAAGCAGACTCCATGCTGTCAGTGCAGAATTCAATGTGGGGCTCGAACTCATGAACCTGAGATCATGAGCTGAGCTGAAATCAAGAGCCAGATGCCCAACGAAGCAACCCAAGCACCCCTTGGCTGTACATTTCTACTGAAGTTTCAGAGATAAAATTTATCATTAGAGACAAGGTAGGAACAATTATCATAACAAGCCACAGTTCCCCATAAGAGTGGTAATCAGAGTGTTTGGACCCATAAGGAACTGTTGTGGTAACTAATTAATCATAGAATACTGAAGAATTAAATAGATAAATAACATTCTAAGATGCTGCTTGACACTTATATAAACAGATATTTTCTAAGTATGATACAAAGAAACCAAACTTGAGAGGCACCTGGTTGGTTCAGTTGGTTAAATGTCAGACTTTGGCTCGGGTCATGATCTCACTGTTCGTGGGTTCAAGCGCTGTGTTGGGTTCTGTGCTGACAGTTCAGAGCCTGGAGCCTGCTTCAGATTCTGTGTCTCCCTCTCTCTCTGCCCCTCCCATGCTTGTGCTTTGTCTCTTTCTGTCTCTCAAAAATATTTTTTTTTTTTAATTAAAGAAACCAAACTTAAGCCACTGACATGGAGGTCATGGTCTTTACCAAAGGGTATAAACTAGTTAACTGATCCAGATTGATTGAGGGTAAGACTTTATCCCTTTGAGGAAGACATAGTCATGTGGCTACAGATATACACCATGCATGTTTTCCTAAGCCTTTCCCAAAGTAGTCAGGGGCCATTTCTAGAGTCACAGGGACCTCAAAAGGATAAATTCTCACACTTTCTTATTAATATTACATAGTAGCTTTGAAATTGCAACAATCACCAGACCTAAAGTACCACCCCAGCCCACTGGCTGCAGAGGCTTTTGGAGACCAGATGATAATTGGAAATTTAGATAAATATATCTCATAATCTCTCCAGTGGGACTGAGGGTCCATCCCTTGTTTTGTTTTGTTTTGTTTTGTTTTGTTTTCCAGATCCAGGCACTATTATAGGAATAGATACACTAAAAAATTGAAAGAATCCCCACAATGGTTCCCTGAATTTTATAGTAAGAAAGGGCATGTGGAAGTCCCTAGAAATGCCTCCCCAAGACAATAAACCAAAAGCTATATGGGCTCCCTCGAAATATGACAAATTAGTACTTTTATCAAAGCCCTAATAGATGCAAACGTCTTGATTACCATATCATCCTTATTTAATTTGCACATTTTGGTCAGTAAAAAAGCTAAATGGTTCATGCAAAATGACAGATTATTGTAGACATAATCAGGTCATGCTGTAATTCACAATTATAAATCCAAATGTGTTATCTTTGCTGAAACAAATAAACAGAAATTTTTGGCACCTGGCATACAATTATTGGCCTAGAAACATTTTTTTTTCTACATCCCTACTATCAGAGACATTCAAAAATTGTTTTGTCTTCAACTGGCAAGGACTTCGTGTCCCCATAGTCTCTTGTCTCTGGATTGTGACGGTTCTCCTCCTCTCTCATTATATTTTCTAGAAGAAATTGGTGATCTTTACTCTTCCCCCCTCCCCCCAGCTTTAGTGAGGAATGATGGATAAATAAAAATCATATCTATTTCAGATGTATAATATGGTGTTTATATATATATATATATATATATATATATATATATATGGAGAAATGATTACCACAATTAAGCTAATTAGCATATATATCACCTTTTCATTTACCATGTATGTGTATGGTAAGAATACTTAAGATCTACTTTGTTAGCATATTTCAAGTATATAATAAATCATTAACTCTAGTCACCATACTGTATATTAGGTGTCCAGAACTTATTGATCTCACAACTAGAAGTACCCTTTGACCAACATCGCCCCATATTCTGCCCCCCCCCCGACTTAGTCCCATGGAACCACTCTTCTTCCTCTGTTTTTATGAGTTCAACTTTTTTTAGATTCTACATGTAAATACTGTCTCTCTGTGTTTGGCTTATTGCACATAACATGATGGCCTCCAGGTTAATCCATGTTGTCATTCATGACAGGATTTCCTTATTTTAAAAAAACTGAATAGTATTTCATTGTATATACACACCGCATTTTCTTTATCCATTCATCCATCAACAGAAACTGAGGTTGTTTCCACATCTTGGTTATTGTGAATAGTGCTTCAGTGAGCTTGAGAGCTCAGATATCTATTTGAGATAGCCGTTTTATTTCCTTTAAATATAAACCCAGAAGTCAGATTGCTGGCAGTCCTATTTTTCATTTTTTTGAGGAACCTCCAAACCGTCTTTCATAATGGCGGTACCAATTTATATTCCTACCAACAGTGTACAAGGAGAACTTGGTAATCTTGATAGCACAGAAACACGGTCATTATCTTAATGATAGGAAGTTAATTGAACTGGGTAGGCAGGAAGTAGTAAGCATTCTAGGTAATTTAGTAAGCTGTATGCAGGTCAAAGAGTGACAATAATACTTGAGAGATTTCGGAGGCTTGTTCCATTGGTGAAGTTTCTAGGGATCGATTAATGTGATGTATGCAAGTTGTATATCACCTTTTTTTAAAAGTTTGCTTGTTGTTTGTTTGTTTGTTTGTTTGTTTAAAGAGAGCACAAGCAAGGTAGGGGCTTGGAGATAAGGAGAGAGAGAATCTCAAGCAGGCAACGTGCGGTCAGTACAGAGACCGATGCGGGGCTCAGACTCACAAACCATGAAATCATGACCTGAGCCAAAACCAACAGTCGGATGCTTAACCCACTAAGCCACCCGACTGCCCTGCAAGTATATCATCTTTAAAGTGCGAAACGAGTGTTGCATGTTCACTGTTGACCACAAAGTAAGAAACACATTTGTGTTGGTCTGACCCACATACTGTATAATCTTCAGGGCTACCAATTCCAAGTGGAGTTCAGAACAAAACAAAAAATGACTTTGAAGAGGATGTAGACTGTGATCCAAGTTTTCCTGCCACTTGGTTCTCACATCTCAACAGAATCCATCGTACGGGAAGTGTCTGTGGCATGTATACTGTATAGAGCCACTGGGAAACCCTCAGAAGAGAATCAGAGTAGATGCTACACTTTCGGAGAAGGACAATGCTTTCCACCGCCAACAGCTATTCCCCGTTGT
The DNA here is from genome assembly GCF_007474595.2 of Lynx canadensis. Taxonomy (NCBI): domain Eukaryota; kingdom Metazoa; phylum Chordata; class Mammalia; order Carnivora; family Felidae; genus Lynx; species Lynx canadensis. The sequence continues at coordinate 129,066,075 of NC_044308.2, forward strand.
TAAAGCAAAGGTTGACTTGCTCTGAGGCCAAGTAGAAATGAATGTCTCAACGTAGGATAGTTGGAGGCCCAGTGGTCATAACTGGTTGTGGTACTCACTGCCAAAACTTGAAAAAAAAGTGGCAATATTATGGAAGACCAAACCTAGGAAGATTTTAAAGGCTGATGCAAACACCATGAGCAGATGGTTCAGGTTCTCGTGGTATCTGCTCTCACTGCTTTACTGCTTTACTCTTATTCCTTTATGGCACACTTAACGGCTTCATCAGGAGTTCCCAATTATAAGTTAATGGAGGAGGAAAATATCAGACGAGCCATAAAATGGATCTTCATAATATGCTGGCATGAGCTAGAAGTAAACGCAACTCTACTTGAGGATGACCCTGTAACACAGCAGTGGAGAAAAATTCTCCCAGCGGGCAGGACTTTGGACCGATACCTGGTGTTCCACTTCATGAAGACTTGGCCTAAGGTATGCATCTATGGCACTTCAGAGGAATTGAGTATGAGTTTTTCACAAGGTTCGCAAGTTAGAATGAGACTGAAAGATTAATGGCAAGGCAATCTGGGAAGGAGGAAGAGGACACGTCTCTCAGGATGCGCAGAGACTGTACAGGTATTCAGGTCCTGGGTAAATGTCAGCCCGTTTTTAAGCACTGCAGAAGAGGCCCAAAATAATTAGGTGACGTAGATGTTATTAGTAAATAACGAAGACTGAGCCCTGGGGTGTTCTCATATTTGGAAGTCCAGGAAATAGGAACCACAAAACATTAACTATCTCTCTGATCACCCTGATCATTATTGTGAAAGTAATGATTTTAAGACATATCTGATCAAATTACTTCCCTACTTAAATCTGTCTTTAGCTTCTCCCTTTCAATCAGATCAAGTCCAAACTCCCTATTATGTCATAGGAAGCATATATTGCACTTATTTCATGTCTATAGCGGTACCTCTGTGAATGAGATTCAATTCACAGTGTCTGAGATATGGGAGGACCTCAGTAAGTTCCTGACCACAGTTATCTAGAAGACTTGGATGGTGCTACTCAGCTGGTGAATGAATGTTGTGTTGGTTATGCAAACTTTTAAAGGGATACTTCTTGTGTCTATAATCAGACTGGAAAGTCTAAAGCACGATGTTTAATTTTGTGTGTCAACTTGATTGGGCCACCGAGTACCCAGATATTTTGTCAAACACTATTCTGGGTGAGGATGTGAGGGTTTTTGTGGATGAGATTAACATATGAATTAAGAAACTGAGTAAAACACTGCTGTCCCTCATGAGGGTGGGCCTGATCTAATCAGTCAAAGGCATGACTAGGAAAAAAAAAAAAAGGCTGATGGACGGTCCCCTGAGTGAGAGAGAATTTTTTCGGCCTGATTACCTTCAGACTGGGACATTAAATTTTTTCCTGCCTTTGGACTCAAGCCAAAACTTTGGCTCTTCCTGAGTCCTACGCCTGCTGGCCTTTGGACAGGAAGTACATGATTGATTCTCCTGGATCTTCAACTTGTTGACTCACCCTGCAGACTTGGGATTTATGCACCTACATAATTTCATGAGCAATTTCTTATAAGAAATCTCTTTATATTTCTCCTAATGGTGCTATATTTATTCACTGAAGAAATAAACTATAACAACAACAACAAAAAGGAGTCACCAGTTCAGATTTTTCTTTTCTGTATACAAATGCCTAGTTTGAGTAATTTGTTCAAATCACTGCTTTCTCATTGCTCCAATCCTTATTTTTAAACTCTCATTATTTAATTAATATCACTGAGATCTTAGGACATTGGTAAATAATAATAAAAATAGCTTATAAAAATTGTAAAAGAGTGCCAGTATGTGCCACAGTTCATTCTAAAAGTTATATCCACTGATTCACTTAGTCCTGACAATTACATGTGGTAAATGTTAATGTTATCCTAGAAAAAAGCAAATGCAATTTGTGAGACACCTCCTTTATGCCAGACCCCATGTTATATGTTTTATATAAATTATTACATTAAAATTTTCCTATAAACCCAGCAGCTACAGAGGTAGCACTGCCATTCAGTAATTTTAATAATTTGTTGAATTGCAACAATGTAGGAAATATCAATCTGAACCCCGTGTGTCTATGTAAATCCAAGACTCTTTCCCAGTATTCTAACTGGGTTTAGGCTAAGATGTGACTCAAGGTGGAAAGATGCATCTTCTTTTCACCTCAAAAAGCACTGTGGAGTTTAGTCTTTAGGGACAAAGGCAATGTATTTTAGGTGTATCTCCAGGTCTGTCCAGACAGAACACGGTGAGCTTGTATAACGTTCTCTACACTAAAAGCACCGAGTGAGTGCTTATCAGAAGGGATCGATAAAACAATGACTGGGAACATGTGGATCTTAACAAGCAACAGACTTAAAAAATTTCAAAAGAAAATGGACTTCGAGCTACAACCGACATGAATCTAAAGCATGTGTGAAAAAGAAACACATGTTCAGACCTGAAAATCTGCCATTTCATGAGATCCTCCCTTAAATTTTCTCTCTCTTGAGTGTACTCTGAGTTTATTTATTGCTTCTGAACCATTACAGAGAGTCTCCTGGTTCTAAGCGGAGTCACCATCCTTAATAACGTAGTGACATGTCTATTGGATTATATTTCATCAACGGACAATTCCAGCCATTGTGTACTTTGTCCAATCCTCCAATGCATCCGATGATGTGTTTCTCTATCTAATTATGTTTCCAAATATTAGCAGAGATAATCTTTCCTACGTCCCTAGGAAAAGACGAGACTTTATACTATTCTGAGTCCTTTTTTAAAGGAGCAGTCCTCTCTGTGTTTTGCCCTGAGGCATTTTCATTATGTGTTTCCTGCTCAAAGGCCAGACGACCTTTGCAGATAGAAAATACACACCGTCCGTTAAGGGCCGCACATTCAGTTGTTGCCACCTGGATTCTAGTTTAAAGAACATATTCGTGTTCCTGCTCATTCTGTGTCAGAGGGTTTAGTAGATGTGTCAGCTGTATGAGCCATTGTGAGTTTCTTCTCCTATATATAGGCTTTCAAGCTAGATGTAAGGACCCAACCACTTACAATGTTTTATTAGAAAATAATTTCTAAATAGAGCTCTAATTCATTATTCTTTTAAAGTTCTTTGAAAGACTAGAGATTTGCCTTGAATTATTTCACAGCAATTTAAGTTGTTCAGTAAGTAAAATCAAGCTGACATACACTATAAAATACTGAAGCCACTGTTTCTTAGAGGTATTAAAATGTTGTGTATGAGGATAATAACAATGGTTGGTATGAACTGACGTGAAGATCTCAAAACATTTTTACATTTCTTTTACTAATACTATCCCAATTTTGCTGTGTTATTGTCCTTTGCTAGTTGTTTTTGATTCCACTTGAAGCACATTTAAGGGATTACATATCCATTATTAAAACGTAAAATACTCATCAAATTTGGCATAGTTCCTGGAAATCTGAAAGAGGTACACATATTCCTATAAAGAGGTAAACCTGAAAATGCTTCCTTCGCTTTTCTGTAGACAAACGTAGAGAAATCTGGAGAGAGCTTCGAAGATGATAGCCATTTCCCTCCGATGATCACATTATTTGATGAAGATGAAGCATCATTTTGGGTTTTCCTTTATTTTCTTCACATCTACACAAACTTTGCATATTTATATGATGCATGATAATGGTTACAAATGTTTTCAAAACCATTCTTGGAGACAGAAATACCAATATAACTCTAGTATCATGATATATGATGTAAGCTTTAAGACTGTGAATTAATTATTTCCAAATAATATGCAACCTACTTGTATTTGGTCATTTTTTTTAAAAAAACAAAATCCATTACTTACAATGTCAGGGGTGGATTCTTGTTCTTTCCTTCAAAAAACTGTTAATATGAGTATTTAGAATCTGAATTGCAGAACAGAGTTTGTGGAGTAGAGAGCACCTTGGGGGGGAAAGCTTTAATCTTGGTGCAAACTACTTCTTTTTATCTATAGCTTTTTGTAGTGACCCTAACTAAAATAGCAAATGATGTGAGACTATTATTTATAAACACAGATAGCAATAAGAAAATCAAAAGGCAGGATTGAATTAGTCAAAACACAAGCATATATATGCTATATGTTCACTAATAGCTACACTAATATAGCTACACTAATATATAATATAAAATAGCTACACTAATACAAAAGTATCTGCCAAGACAGAGGGCCAGGAGTACAGAAAAAATAGGTGGAACCATCCTGCAAGCAGGGACATCAGGACCCCAACTGCACATGGGTCTGAGAGTTAAGTTTGTTCCATTCATCGTATTATAAATTGATGACATGGCAACCTCTACCAAGATACCAAAATGGAGACACTTCCCAACAGTTTTTACTCTGGGTTAAAATCCTATGGGCGACACCACAATTTACCCACTCTCTTATCTACGATTATTGGAGATCTGTTGGCACTTGCTATATTAGCCATGACCTGTGGGTGGAGGCAATATATGGAAAGCAACATTTCATTTTCCTAAGACAAGGTCCAGGAACACAAAGTTTCCATGCCCTTTTCCTTCCTGTCCTTTTCATCTCTCTTTAAAACATTGATTTCCTGGTAAATGGATAGGAAACATATTAATTGGTGTCCTGGCAGGAAGCAGATGGCATATTTAAACCAGTGATTTGAAGAAATTAAAGTAAAGAGAACCTCTAAAAAGAGCTTTGGAAGAATTCAGGAAAGTCAGTATGGGAAAGTATGAGCTAGTGACAGCCCAGTAGGGGCAAAAGATTGAAGAAATTCAAGGAATTTGGAAAAAGGTCACTGTTAGGACAAAAGCCTGGTTGAGGAATGTGGCCAGACATCAGTCACCTGGCAGGGAGGAAGTTGGCCTCATGTCCTCACTCACTTACCTCCTGTTGGCTAAAACCCACAAAATGACAGAGGCTAAGGGGTCCTTTGATATAATCCAAAGGGCTCATCTGTCAGGGGCCCATGCAGAGTGGAAGAGGAAGCACCAAAGATCGTCGGGGACAAAAATATTCTATAACACATAAGAGTATAATAAACAAACTTTTAAGGAACCTCCACATCTGCTTTGGAGGAGCCCAATCTGACGCAAACAATACAGTAAACAATTTTTCTTCAGGTTTTTGAAATTCTATTACAGCCATTCATAACATTCAAGGCAAGGTCAATATAGAGAAAGGTTTTTGGGGACTGATCCAAAATATAAAAGGAGTTCAGAGAAGTTGGGGTAAAACAGGGGAAGATGTAGATTTAGAAGCAAACTGCACAGGTCTGCCGCATCTGAATAGGTACTTGTCTGCTCAGGGTAGAATTCTCTGGAACCTGACTTAGGTTTGAAGGTGGACCTCTGTCTGACTTCACCAAGCTTCTCCTCTCTCATGACCCAGTGTAAGGATTTATTGAATGTCTTCTGAAATTATAGCACCTGGCCAATTCATTTGAATTTTTTTTCTCCCCAGTTAGTTTTGTTGGTGGAGAACCTGGTAATGTCTGTGAATCTCTAGATGATGTTCATTCTGTCTTTCCTCCCCTCTCTGACTGTTACTTAGGGAAAACTTGGTCTGAGCTGCATGGAGGAATGGCTCATTGGAGGCAGAGTGAGCCTTGCTTCCAGCACTTGCTTTCTCTACTTAGAATTTTTGAGCCAGTCATATCATGTACATTGCTCTAAGAGTGGCAGGGCAGGGACAGTCAGAGGGGGCCCATACGCAAACATAGCACTATAAGAGAGATATGTACAGTGAACGCCCAGCATACATAGAAAGGGCAATTTGTGAAAAGGTGATTTTGGTGAGTCTTCATAAGCTATATGATAACCTTTAAGCAAATAAATTCAATTCAACAATATGTTTATACGTGGTAGTATGAATTTGCACTCAGTGAATTGTTAGGTGTTACAGAGGGGAAAATGTGTATAATACATGGTCTGTGCATCAAGGGCCTTTCCACCTGGTTAAGATGACATGAAAATCCATTAAGCGATGAATTACAGGCTGTGTTGCATTGCTGTTTAAGTGTCCAGTGAGTGGGACTGGTATTAAGTATTGAAAGAGAACTGTATGTAACAAGAAAGTCTAGACAAGATGAAGGTCAGACCATAAGCTTAGAAACAGGGACTGTAAAGATTGTAAGAGGAGATGGTTTTCCAAAGGAAGTATAAGCATCTACCCCTTTCAAACTAGAGCGATAAAGAATTAGGGCAGCAGCAGAGTTGGCAAGAATAATGATTCCTGACCTTCAAAATCTTCCCTATCTATAACTCTCATGGATTTCCATCTGTCTCAGCAAAGATAAGACTATGAATTCTTTTGCAGTGTGGTCTTATTGATTTGATACGTGTCATAATTTATGGTGTCTAAGAAATACAAAACTATGGCCATTTGGGGTTCATTTTGGAGTAAATCTAGAACGCTTGTATTAAATCTCTGTATTTGTGTATGTATAAAATATCATATTTCTAAATATGAGTATCCAAATACACAATTATGAATATATTTACAGTATTATCAAGTGTTATGAGTCTTTGGTATTACAAATAATGTGCTATTAGACATATAAATACCACCCAGGATTTAGAAAACTCGTAAATGTTATATAATCATTCTAAACATTTTAGTAGAAATGTTCAGTTTCCTTTGCTTTGCTAACTCTTCATCCATGTTCAGTTCTCATAAAAAATAGCGTGTTTTTCCTGGTTGGACTTAAAATTTCTCTCCTAGTGCTTGATTATTTCATTCAATATCAGATCTTGGCAAGATCTTTCAGCATCCAGGAAGTTAAAATCATGCACAGAAAATTACATTTTACTTTGTTATGAGAGCAGCTCTTATCTTTATGTGTTGTCTCTATTGTAACATATAGTGTAAGACAATCTTCCATTTAGAAACCACATGCAGGTACAGTTATTTTTATTTTGGAGGCATCCTTAGAAAATACGCAACTACCAGAGTTAGCAGTCAGATTCTGGATGTTCTTTGTTAATAAACATTATCTCCGTTCTGATGCGTGGCATTATCATTTCCTAAATTATTGGAAAGTCTTCCCATCCTCCTCACCTCTAAAGTGTTTGTAAAGTATAAAACCCCATTGTTTTATATTGACACTGAAGCAAATTTCCCCACCCAATCTGTCAAAAATGCTTACATGGCTCTTGAATGCCTGTTGTTTTAATTTCTTAACATGGTGTTAGAAACTTTTCATACTAATATCCAACATCTCTTTTACCTTTTTGTTTCTTAGTCCACCCGTTTCTCCACTGACCACATAGACGTGCCAGTAAGACTCTGCACCTGTTACTGAATAAGTTTAGTAATTTGTTTCTCCATGTATTTAGTTCTATTGTACTTGTTCCCTGCAATTACCTCTCCCCTCTCTTACTCTTATAAAGTCTGTCCTTGTAGGCCAAAATTAAATCTTCTGGTCCTAACTTTTTTCCTTTTCTATATATTTATGTACCATTTATTCTCCAATAAAACGTGTCATTCTTGGTTCTATTATAAAAATGTATGTACATATCTCTCTCTCCCTGGCTAACATTTTATTCAAGAAACATTTAGTATGTCTCTACCGTGGGCCATGTTATTTTATAAGGAGTTTGGAAACCAAGACGAATGCAAAAGAATCCTTGTGCTAATAGAGTTATTTTGAATTTAGTAGATCAATAGCTAAACAAATGGTTACAAAATAGTCTGACAAATATATATATATATATACATTTATATATTTATATATTTATATCTAATTATTATTATAAAAGAACATATAAAATGTTATATAAAAAGAGAAGAAAAACTACCAAAGTCAGCCTATGAGAGTCAGGGTAGTCATCATTAATAACAGGTTAATCAAACTCAGTCTTTACAGAAGAAGAGAAAATTTACTAGTCAGACAAAAATGAGGCAAGACACCGAGTAGATGAACAGATAAATTGGGAAATTAGATTGCCAGATGCACATAAAGGATTCAGTGAAGTTAGATTCAGAGTGCTTATAGCAGAAATACAGTAGTAGTCAGGTCATAAAAAGCCTTTTGTGTCCTACTAAGGTTGTGAAGGATAGGAAAGACCTGAAAATATTCTAAGCTGAGCAGAGATTTGTGTATCTGAAACACTGCCCAGACTGTGGTGCAGAGAGAGAATGACTTTGAGTACATTAAACTCGAGAAAGAGAGAGTAAAATTATATGATTGCTTGTGTGGTTCAAGTGAGCCACTATTAGATAATAGGCCATGGCAGTGGCCTTGATCATGGAGAAGGGAGATAGATTTGACAACAAAAAGAGGTAACCAGTAGTAATGCCAGGGTTTAGTGGTTAATTGACTACAAGAATGAGACAGAGAGTTGAAACCATTCTCTGGTTCGGGACAGGGCAACTAGAGAAGCGGGCAATCCATTCCTCAACACAGGGAATAAGAGGAAAGGCTAGTAGAAGGAATAAGAGAATGAGGTAGCTTCTGGACAGGCTGAGTTTGAGTGAGGTGCATTTAGAATTTTCATGGTAAGTTCTCAATTTTGAGGCTGGAAGAAAAGTTGAAGAGCTCAAGAGAGAGAGATGGTAAGATCTCCCAGGAGAGTGTGAAGGTGTTGATTTAGGACCGGGAAGCAACACAGGTAATTAAAACGGTGGCATGCAATGAAATGTCCACAATAAGATTATGGAGTGAAAAGGAACAGAGAGCACTAAAAACTGTCACCATAAGAGGAGCCAAAGGTAGCTTATGATCGGTAACAATAAAACAAAATGAACAAAGAAACAAATGAAAAATAAAGAAGGAGGTTTCAGGGGAGTGTGGAGTGATGGAACTCGAAAAAAAAGAGAAAGTTTTCAATGGTGTCACATGCTAGTCAGCTAAAAGTGAAATATTAGTCATTGAATTTGGGAGTTAGGGATCCTTTATGTCTTCATCAAGCCATTTCCAGTGGGGACAGAGGCAATTTTCAACAACTCAGAAGAGGAGAAGAGGAGATGGAATGTATTGGGTTCTGTTTTGATAAAGTGAGAAATAAGGAAATAGTGCATGATAGGACAACAGCCAAAAAGAAACATTTTACTTTTATTTTTGTTTTGTAGGTGAGATGTCTCAAGTATTTCTTAGGAGAATGATCTAATGGAAAGCAGTAAAGTTACCCGTTTGAGAAAGAGGATATTTGATAGCAGTTGAGTCAAGATGAATTATATGTATTAGAAAGAAAAAAGTGATGGGATGGTCTTTGAACAGTGTATGGACAAAGGCAAGATTTTAGATGAAAAAGTGAGACACTCAGGGCTTTCCCCCCACCCCCCTTGTAGGAGACTAGGTTATCTACTGTGATATGGAGAGGAGAAGGGGCCTTTGAAGACATGGCTATGTATTTGAAGTAACTACTGTGTGGATACGGACAAGGACTTGACCAAGTGCACGTGACAGGATGTCTGCATAGTTTTCTGTCTGAAGGCAGACACCATAAGGTTTTAATGGTACCTTTATTAAGGATTGGGTGATTTTTCTTCCAGGTGCAGAAATACAAAAAAGGATCATGGGACCGTTCAAAGCAGATTTAAAGAATTTTAGGTGGAACACAATTGAAGCATATGAGCAAGGAATGTTGAGGTGAATCTATAAAAGATTACAAGTAATGAACCATGAGACATTAAAGCCTTAGATGTGGGTGGTAAGTTTGGGAAAAAATGAGAATTTCCTTTTGGCTGACGCAGAAGCCTGTTGTTCTCAAACCTATGTGTATATAAGAATCATCAGGGATATCATGTTAAAAGTGCAAGTTTTCAGGCTGCCTCCACAGACTTTAGGGTGAGTTTTGGGGAACTACATTTTAAACCATACCAGATGATGATGCGGGAGGTCCTCAATCAATTTATTTTTTGTTGTTATTATTAAAAAAAAAGAAAGAAAATACTGGGAAAGGATGTCAGTTGAGAACATAGATTGGGAATGAGGCTGAAAAGGTAAATAAGGGTTGTGTTGTCATGGGACTTAAGTGTTTGTGTGAGGAATGTAAAAATTTTCCTTCAGATAACACATTAGCCTAAGGAATTTACAAAACAAAACAAAAACTCTAAGAGCTAATAGGTGATTCAACAAGGTTGCAGGACATACAACCCACAAATATCAATCACATTTCTATATATGCTAACAATGAACATGTGGAAACCTACATTTAAAACAGAATACTATATATAATCATTCCAAAGAAATGACATATCTAAGTATAAACAACAAAACATGTATGAAATCTGTATGCTCAAAATTATAACATATTGATGAAGGAAATCAAAGAAGAGCTAAATAAGTGGAAAGACGTGTTATTTTCGTGGATGGAAAGACTCCATATAGTAAAGATGTCAATTTTTTTTCAAACTGATCTATAGGTTTCATGTGATTCCTATCAAAATCCCAGCAAGATTTTTGGAGACATATTCAAACATTCTCAAATGTATGGGGAAAGGCACAGGCCCTAGAGCAGCTAAAACAATCTTGCAAAAGAATAATGCAGAAGGAATTGCTGCGTACAATATTAAGCTCTGCTGTATTCCTATACTGACCAAGACAGTGTGGTCGTGGTGGAGAGACAGACACTTAGACCAACCAGACTAGAGAACTTATAAATAGAACCATGTACACATGACCAACTAATTATTGACAAAGGTGCAAAATCAATTCTTTTTTATTATTTTCAGTTTTTGTAATATTTATTTATTTCTGAGAGAGAGAGAGAGAGAGAGAGAGCGAGCAGGGGAGGTGCAGAGAGAAAGGGAGACACAGAATCCAAAGCCAGCTCCAGGCTCTGAGCTGTCGGCACAGAGCCCGACATGGGGCTCACACATACGAACTGTGAGATCATAACCTGAGCTGAAGTCAGCCTGCTTAACCGACTGAACCACCCAGGTGCCCCAGGAGGGAAATCGATGCAATGGAGTAGACAACCTTTCAATAAATTGTGACAGAGCAATTTGACATCCCCAGGGGGAACAAAAAGGAATCCTAATCGAACCTCACACTACACACAAATGATACATCAGGTGGAAGTTTTTGTAAGAAAAAGGGGAACCGGTTGCCCTTGTCTGGAACAGAGCTGGCACATCTGGAGTCTTTCCCTCCCTGCCCAGAGCCCCCTGACAGGACTCCTTCACCAGCCAATGTCACTTCTGAGTTACTTCTATGGTCCTCAAAGTGCACATGCATCAGTATCACCTGCAAAGTTTGTTAGAAGACAGATTGCTGGGCCTCACGGCCAGAGTTTCAGATTCTTGGTAGGTCTATGGTGAGAACCAGAAACTTACATTTTTAGGTTGTCTCTGGGCAATACGGATGCTACAAGTTGGGAGGCCATACTTTGAGAACTGCTGTTTTAGGTGTTCACAGGATAGGTGAAAAATTGGTGTTCACACAATAAGGAATCAAAAGACAAGTTTCAGGAAGTAACCAATATAATGAAAATGATAATACTTTGTCAATATTTGGAAGATGATTCTGGGTGGGAAGATATTGGAGGAACAATGAAAAAAATGCTACAGCATTTAAGGAGCCAGATATCTAATTGGAAGTGATTGGTAACAGACTGGAAGTCAGGAAAGAGAAGGTGGCATGCCGGTGATGTATAGAACATTTTAGCTTGAGGAGTTAAGTTTCCCTTCAATGATGTTACGGGGGGTGACTGGAACTTTAAATCACCAATCAATGGAAATAAGTTATTAGAGGAAAATGTCTATTTCAAGAAGCTTCATCTTTTTTTCAGGTAATTCTGACTATCTTGCTTATTCTCTATGCTTCTTGAAGGATGCCATTTTGCTATTTGAGAAAGAATGGGGAGTTTCGTGTCCTAGGAATCTCTGATTATCGTGGCATTGCCAGAGGATGAGTGGTTGAACCTACTGAGGTGTGACTGGTGTCATTCAGCTTTGCAGTCTTAGATGTCCCTCCCTCTGGTCACTGTCTGCCATCATCTGTGGTTCCCAATGTTAGTATTCAAGATGGTCTCCTTTTTCTGATGCAGGCTTTGTTGGTCCACCTGCCTGCTCATCATTTCTTGGTTCCATTAACAAGACAGGTGGTAACTTCTGTTCTCCTTCGTGTCATGTGTTGACCATGGAGCACCGGTGGTGAAGCCCAGTCTTCCTTCTAGTCTTCTTCTCCCAAACAAGCTCCTACTCTGCACTGCATCTAGATCCCAGCCAAATACTGAGCTCCCATCTGAGGCTATTTGGGAAATCATGCTATAATGTCTTCAAATTCTTCATAGTTTAATTTTATTAGCATGAGTGTGGGGGAAGCAGAGGCCTTACTTGGCTCTGCTCTTAGCATTCCTCTTCTTTTTCTCATACTCCAAGGAAACAAAGGCAGCTAAGTACTTCTGATCAGTATTGGGCAGGGAACTCCCTTGTATCATATCCTGTTCATTCCTGAGGTGGTGTTCATCCTGTCCTGTTTCCAGAAGCTATGATCATGGGTGAACACAAAAAGAAATGGTTTTTTTTTTTTTTTCAACGTTTATTTATTTTTGGGACAGAGAGAGACAGAGCATGAACGGGGGAGGGGCAGAGAGAGAGGGAGACACAGAATTGGAAACAGGCTCCAGGCTCTGAGCCATCAGGCCAGAGCCTGACGCGGGGCTCGAACTCCCGGACCGCGAGATCGTGACCTGGCTGAAGTCGGACGCTTAACCGACTGCGCCACCCAGGCGCCCCAGAAATGGTTTTATTAATAACGTAAGATACACTGGAAAGCATGACATATGCAAAATATCCCAGTCCCAGAAAGGTAAAGAATATGAAAAAGGATCTACTTTGTTAGGGAAGGCAGCTTACTCTGCTTAAGCAAGGTTGAATTTACGTCTTGCCATCAGTCATCCAGATGGACATAATCCAAGAGAATTTGGGGATATAGATGCAGAGTTCTGAAATAAGATTGTGCTGAAAATACAGATACGATAATTCTCCAAGTAATTCTTCGGGTTGCCTGGCCATTTAATTAAAAGCAAAACAATCAGTTAATTAAAAGCTGTCTCTTTGGCTGGAATATATTCAAGCTAATTGGAGTGGTTTTACGGTCATTTTTTAATTTTTTTCGGAATGTCAGACTAGTTAACTCTTTTGACTATAACCCTGGGATACACTACATTTTTAATACTTAATTTTGACATTTGGAATTTGGAGAATTAATTTCATGTGGTTAAATTACAGATAGTGACACAGTATTGTAGAAATGACCTTATTTATTTCAAAACTGATGTGGTTTCAACTTAGTTCTGGGTTGAATTAAAGAAAAGTACATATTTGTAATTACTCCTACTCACAGTTACCTCTCAAAATTTCTCTTTGATGGAAGATTTGTGAAAGCAGTCTGATTGCCATGTTAGCCTTTCTGGACTCTTCTGCTAAATTCCCGTGTTCTCTCTGTCCTTGCTCCTCACTTTCCACATTCCTACGCCAGGTAAGATTTCTGCTGTGCAATCCTGTTTTCCTTTTCCCTCACCAGCCACTTCTCAGAAATTGTTTTTCCCCTGGATTTTCCTTTTTTTTTTTCCTTCCAATATCTGAATGTTGGAGTCCCAAGTGTCCATGGTGGGTTCTTCTTTCATTCACCCCCAGAGATCTCATCCTGTTCCCCAGATTAAATACCATATTAATCATCACAAATACCATCTATCAGCAGAGAATTTACCTGTTATATCTCTGACTCTGACCTCTGTGAGCTGCAGATATTTTAACACCTGCCATCATGGCTCAGAACAGAACATCTTGAATTTAAAATATCTATGACAGAATTCTTGATATATCTCCTGTATCAGTCCACTTGCACTGACATAACAAAATAGCACAGACTACATTGCTTAAACAGCAGAAATGTATTTTCTGATAGGTCTGGAGCTGAAAGTGCAAATTAAAGGTTTTGGCAGGGTTGTGTCTTGAGAGGATACCTCACATGGGGTGTAGATGTACCTGGAATTTCCTCAGTGGAATTGTGTGGGGAGACAGGGAGCTCTCCCTTTGTCTTCTCAAGACCATCTATGCTATCAGATTAGGATCCCACCCTCATGACCTCATGTAACCTTATTTACCTCCCCAAAGCCCTATCCCCAATTATTGTTACAATGGGGGTTAGGGCTTCAACATGCAAATATTGGAGGGACAAAATGTAGCCCATCCCCACCCTCCTCAGGATGCTGAAACTTTTGGTATAGAATCAGTTGAAAGCAGAAGTTATTATAAGGATAATTCCATTCTCTGGTGTCCCCTTTTTTTGGTAAGGACACTAGTCCCATGCCCTACCCTTATGACCTCATTTAACCTTAATTTCTTCCTTTTAAGTTTATCTACAAATTCAGCCACATTAGGAGTTTGGGCTTCAACTTCCACATTTTGTAACATACAAGCATTCAGTCCGTGTTATCTCCCCACCTTGAATCTTCCTCTCCCACAGTCACCCATACCTCAGTCAATGAAGACATTGGCGGTAAACTCCGATTCACCAGTAATGCCATGGGCTCCATCCTCAAAATCCACACAGGTTTTGATCACGTTTCACCTTCTGCACACCTGCCTCTCTATCAAGGCCTATTGCAGTAGACTCCTAACAGATTCCCCTGCTTCCCCTTATGCTTGTCCACAACTTGTTTTCCACAAACATAAATCAGATCCTTTCACTTGCCTGCCCCCAGCGTTCCGTGCCTTTCATGTCACTTAGAAGGAAAGCCAACCTTCTGGGCTGTGGCTGTCAGACCTCGGGTGATGTGTGAGGCTACTGACTGAAGTCTATCTCCTACCCCTGTTTATTGTGTTACTACACTCCACGTACATCAACCTCCTTACGAGTGTTCATGCTTCTCCTTGCCCTACCTTTGCATCTGTTCTTTTCTCCCTCTGGGATGTTCTTTCCCTGCCTCTGTGCATGGTTTACCGCTTTCATTCCAGGACTGTGTAAACAATGTCTGCTGCTGCTTCCGGGTTGCCATCCTCCAGTCACCTCCCAACCCCCCACAGCCAGTACCACGTCACAGAATCTGCTCTCATTAGCCAACCTGCTAAATCTAACAGAAATGATGCAACTTGTGTACAACCAATGCTTGTTGCAGTATCTGCCACCATTGGACCCCTTCTCTTTCTCCCTTGAACTATTCCTCTTTGCTTTTCATTGCACATTCCTGATATGTCACTCCTGAAACTTGCATTCTTCTGAGGGCAAAAATAATAAACACACAATGGAATGTAGAGCATGAAGTCGCCTCTGTAGGAGAGGCCTTTTCTGTGTACCTTGTCTAAGCCACAGTCCTCCTTTTACTTTCCACCCCATTGGTTCTATACTTATCGCCACCTTGTATTCTACTACATGCTAGAATGTAAACTCTCTGAGGGCAGGGGGGCAAGAACGTTTTTATTAGTCCTTGCTATGATTCTGGTTTTCAAAACCACCTACCATGTGGCCGTAGTCGCTCAATAAATATTTTCTGAGTTACTGAATGAGTCACTGCATTATGAAGCCGAGAAGAATCCCATTATTTTATGCCTTACATCTTGGTGTAGTTTCGAGTAATTTTTTTTTCTTATTTTTGATGTGGACGATACAAGCACTTGAAAGTATTTAGAAAAAGTCTATACAGTGTCCGCATAGTCCTGAGGAGGTTGGGTGCATTTACACCATTACAATAAAATTGGAAAGAGGAGAGAGACGTCTGAGCTCACGTCACTGCCTGTCCCCAGGGAGAGGTTTACGGGGCAAAAGGTTGAGACGAAAATTATAGACCGTTTTGTCTTGATTTGAACGAAGTTTCAGTGTGCCTGAAAAACTGTTGCGTACATCTGTGGTTCTGTGAGGAAGAAGTCACGGTGAGCTCACATTCAGTCTATAACCTCTTCTACAATTTCCAGAAATAACTGCAATATCCATGGTGGTGCTATCCTTTTTGCTGTTTTCCAAGTATGTTTTGATCAGTTGCAGGAGATGAAATTAATTCCTCAGGCTTCAAGATTAACTGGCAAACTCCCAGTGAAGCTGACCAGATTATAAAGTGCTAGAAAAATACCGTGGTGTAGATCGAATGTGATAAGAGAATCCAAGTGAGAAAATGAATACATTTTTGTTGTTTTTATTGTCAGAAACATATCAAATTGAATTAATTGTAATGTGTCAATATTCCCCCTTTGAATCCATAATGAAATCCCGATTTCAGTCTAGGAGGGATTCACAGACCGTCATATGCACACACACACACACACACACACACACACACACACACGCACACACACACACTCAAAATGAAGCATCTCGAGGATCAAAACATTGAAAAGTGTTATTTATGGCAGGATTTTTGTCAATTATAACTAGAACTGCTACATGACAGCGCACCTCCCCATTAGCTTTTCTCACTTGGAAGGAAGAAATAAAACCCATTTTCTTTGCATTAATGGAAGCAGCAAGCTCACTAATTGTACCTGGATCAAGTCTCCAGCAGGGTGATGTGGATGGTTGGTATCTCACTTAGCCCAACTCCCGTATCTGGCATTAAATACTCCCCAGTGAGTAGCAGTCCATCTGTACTAAGTTTCAGAAGTTCTGCACCTCATACCTCATACTGTAACGTCACTGCCAACCAAACGACCCTCCTAAGTGCGAGGCCCTTCAGCTGCAAGAACTTCAAAGATAAGACCTATTTTTAAACAATTTTAAGTGTTGCTTCCTTGCTACTATCACTACTGTATGTAGGGGACTGGCTGGCTGTGGTTAGGAGAGTGGCAGCTCCTGACTTGAGAAGATATGATAGGCACTATTTTGAGATGACCTCCAAGACTGTTACTTCTCTGGTCTATATGAACTTGTATACAATTCCTTCCCCTTGAGGATGGGAGGAATCTGAAATTTGCCTCTAACCAGTAAGATATAGCAAACGTGAAGAGGATGTTTTCAGATATGATTAAGGTCCTTAATCACTTACTTTTGAATTAGTCAATGGGTGGTTTTTCTGGGTGGGCCTGACCTAATCAGTCAAGTCCACCTCTGAACTTAGAGACTCTCTTTGTTTCTGACTTTGAAGAAGCGGCTTCGAAAGCCATTAAGAAATGAATTCTGCCAACAGACTGAGGGAGCTTGGCAACAGATCTTTTCTCAATCAAGTCTCCAGATGACGACACAGCTCAGTCAACATCTTGATTTTAGCGTTGTGAAACCATGAGTAGAGAACCAAGTAAGGTGTGCTCAGACTCCTGACCTACAGGACCTGTGTGGTAATAAATGTGTGGGGTTTTAAGCTCATAAGCTTGTAGTAACTTATTACGAAGCATCAAAAACTGATCCACAAGGGTTCAGGAATTTAAAAGTGGTTGCTGAGTGGGGTCCCTGAATGGTTCAGTTGACTGAGCATCCAACTTCAGCTCAGGTCATGATCTCATGGTTTGTGAGTTTAAGCCTCACGTCGGGCTCTGTGCTGACAGCTCAGAGCCCTCAGCCTGCTTCAGATTCTGTGTCTCCCTCTCTCTCTGCCCCTCCCCTGCTCATGCTCTGTCTCTCTCTCTCTAAAAATAAATAAACATTAAAAAAATTTTTAAGTGGTTGCTGAACAAAGGCAAGATTTTAGGGTATCAGATGTGTTCTCTGCTATCTGGGCCAAAGAAAATTTGATGAAGAATACTGAAAAAATTCTGAATTTAGTGTTTCTGAGAATCTGAAGATCTAAATGGTGTTTTAGATGTGTCTACTTATTTGACTCACAATATCATTTATGTAAATTTTACATTATCATTCTCATCCTCTAAACCTGTCTTATTATTTATCTTTTGTATAGTCACTAAACTGTGTAATTCATTTGTTTCTCGATTGTAAAATGCACCACCATCTGGATGAAAACAGAAAAGAAAATCACCGATTTGGAGAGCTTCAAATATATAGATGTTTAGTGTTGAATAAACTAACGTTCTGGATGGTTGACTGGTTTGAATTTGCTTTTATTTGGATGTTTTGAGACCATGCAGATATACCACTCGAATCTGTAGTTAATGATAAGAAGCCAGATTTGTCTGTTAGTGATGACAATATGTAATATGATAACATGAATTACAAACTTTCTAAGCCTGTGTCTATGTGTCTTTGATAAAATGTTTCTACCTTTTCCTCTACATCAGAGTTTAATATATTCTTTTTCTTAATGATTTTTTAAATGTTTATTTATTTTTGAAAGAGAGAGAGAGAGAGAGAGAGAGAGAATGAGAGAATGAGTGGGGGAGGGGCAGAAAGAGAAGGAGACACAGAACTGAAGCAGGCTCCAGGCTCTGAGCTATCAGCCCAGAGACTGATGCGGGGCTCGAACTCACCAGCAGTGAGATCACGACTGAACTGAAGTCGGACACTTAACCGACGAAACCATCCAGGTGCCCAAGGGTTTAATATCTTCTTGAGGTGAATGATAACAAAACTTACAGACTTTCAGATACTTCAAATTACATTTCTACTTGGCTTCCCTTAAATAGAACTTCTTCTTTCTTTCTCTCTTTTCCACTGGACCTCAGTTTCACTCATTTGTAAATGCCCAGTTTTGTTGGCTGTGGTATATTATCATAGAATAAAAAATAAAGAAAGAACTTTAGGTTCAATTTGGCAGAATAAGGAAAGCCTCCTCAATGCCCATCACATTGAGGAGGGCACCTGTTGGGAGGAGCATTGGGTGTTGTATGGAAACCAATTTGACAATAAATTTCATATTAAAAAAAAAAAAAGAAAAGAAAGCCTTACTGTGTTTGTGGCAGGAGATAAGCTTAGGATCTTTCTACACCACCTTCTTGAAGCGCTGTCCCTGAATAGACAAAGTCTTGTTGGCTCTAGAGTGGAAAATTCTGATCTGGTAGGATAGATCCAGTCTTTGATAATCAGAAATATAACTAAGTGCTTAGATGTGTATTGATTTATTGAGGAAGTGACTCTGAGGATTTACTGGCCACTGAAAATAATTCACAGATAGTAACACAAAATCTGTGCCTTCACATTTTTTCAGTGAAGTGGGTGAGACAGTGTTTTTTCATAAATAATTATGATTTAAGTGAATGTGATAACATTTTCTTTCTAGAGGTACAGAGACTGGCAATTCAAAAAAAAAAAGAAAGAAAGATGGGCAAGAGGGTTGCTACTTGGAAGGGTAGTTCTCAACCAATTTTAAAATTAGTTTATTTTGAATACTTGATGTCTGAATTTCTGTGGCGTATAGGAAAATATTTTAATTGTATTGAGCACTGGAAGTTGTATATATATTTTGACACCGAAAATTCTTAACCACTTAGATGAATTGTTAGGTTGCACCTTTATACTTTTATCTGATGAATGGAGTAAATGATCAGTTGCATTGCTGGAAAATTGCGTTTTGGGAGGACTGCCTTCCAGACAACCAACACTGGTATGTCCTAGGAATATAAGACAATTGCTTCTAGGAATGTGATGGTGGCAAAAGAAGGGGTGAAATTTCCTGGATTTGGTATTTCTATATTAGTCTCTAAATGTATTACCCTTTGAGGTATTTCTCATTACAAATAAATACTACTGTCTCACTATCACGAGTAACACTTTTTCATGCAATGGTAACACTTGAGTTTTCAAGTGCTTCCATATTTGTTATTCCAAGAAGACATGATCTCCTTTAGGAGGAGAGAAACATTTTTGTTTTTGTTTCTGCTGAAGGTCACCTTGGGTGATTGAAAAGGAAAGCATTCCTATGCATCCAGATTCATTTATTTTTTGGCTTGAATTTGTAGCAGAGAAAAAGCACCAATTCCGCACTGTTTCCTGTTCGTAGCAGGCCCAGGTGCCAGTGGGTGGTCTGTACACTTAGGAGAGTAGAGCCTCGTCATGGATAGAGGGAGAGGTTGCCCATGGTCTTCCAACTTCGGGCTCCTCAGCTGGAATTGCTAATATTTGGCACAAACTTTAAGGAGAGACTCCAGTTTGAAAAACTCTCCACTTTAATTAATGATTATGTCTCAATCTTACTATAATTTTCCCTTTTTTTTTCCAACTTTTTTATTTTTTTATTTTTTTATTTTTTGGGACAGAGAGAAACAGAGCATGAACGGGTGAGGGGCAGAGAGAGAGGGAGACACAGAATTGGAAACAGGCTCCAGGCTCTGAGCCATCAGCCCAGAGCCTGACGCGGGGCTCGAACTCACAGACCGCGAGATCGTGACCTGGCTGAAGTCGGACGCTTAACCGACTGCGCCACCCAGGCGCCCCTATAATTTTCCCTTTTTTAAAGCTACACTTACATTTACATATTGATTTTTAACAGTGGTTTTATTGTGACATTGCCTTGAGATAACACTTCTATAAAGAAACGGAAATTATATTTATTTGTTGTTTCAGGTAAAGCTGAATGACTTTTGTTTGAGTTAATGGATAGTTTGGTATCTTATAGTTTATAGAACATGGAAATGAAAGGACAGTCATTGCAACTTAAAAAATAGATAAAAAATTTCAAGTCCAATCTATATAACTTAGAGGCCATAATGTTGAATTTATGTTAAATTAGCAATGTGAAAAATGTAAATGTTATACCTTTCTGCTTAGGTTACATATTTCAAATACCAACTTTCTTTCAGGAGATAAATGGATATATTCTTGTCTTTGTGCTATTTTGTTTTTAACGAAACTTCTATCTCCAGTACTATTTTATTTAGCAATTTTTTTCAGATATTTTGTGTTCCAGAAATTGTGCTATGTCTTGGGTATTCAGAGATAAATATCATGCACCTAGTAGTCACAAACCAATGGAGGAAAATAGTGCCATCTAATAGCAACGAAATGAAGGAAGTAGAATGATCTGCTTTAATTTATGTTTTATGCTGACGTCGA
This sequence comes from Lynx canadensis, assembly GCF_007474595.2. Classification (NCBI taxonomy): domain Eukaryota; kingdom Metazoa; phylum Chordata; class Mammalia; order Carnivora; family Felidae; genus Lynx; species Lynx canadensis. Next base: position 129,086,918 of record NC_044308.2, read on the forward strand.
AATGCGAAAGGATGGCTCACTTACTGGCAGTTAATCATGTTCAGTCAACTTGTATTGGTTGGTAGCCCTTTGGTGTCTGGCTGACCATACATGAGTTATTATTATCGATGAGAGGTTGTGGACTCCACAGTCACATGGGCTGAGTGTGAATGCCAGCTTTGCCCTTCTTAACTCTGTGACCCCAGGCAAAAGAGGAAGCCCTTAGTGCTGCATGGCTCCATTGCGACAGGAGGAGAATAATCATATCTGCCTACTGGATTGTGAGGAGTAACGAAACGATATGTAGAAATCACCTAGGAAACTGTGTTAAGTATTACTACTGAACATGCATCATGGGTTTAGAACTGCAAATTCCACGTAATATCACAAGTGACAAACTTTTTAAACAAGTTCGTGGGTCATAGGCAAGTAGAATATTTTGATAAATACAAGATAACCCATCTGAAATAAAAAATCAGATGCAAGTACCCAGCGTTCGGTGAAATTGCAGTAACCAATAGGAAAACTACCACGTTATCAATGATGAGAAAAATGAATCGAGTGTGACATAAACTTATAGGAATGTTTTTTCTACACTTGAAATCATGGCCTTTGGTAGGTTCCTTCAGCCTTGTTTAATATGCACAGGGTCTTGTAAAATTTAAATGATCTCCCCATTTTGCAGGTAAGTATACTAAGGTCTGTGCCATTTAAGTGAATTGCTCACAGTTATAAATCTAACAATATGCAGTTTCTGGATTTGAAATCATGACTTTTGACTCTGAAGCCTGGCAATTAACCATTTCTTATCTCCTTCAGGGCGGTTGAGCCTAGGGCTCTCTGGCCTAAACTAGTTCACATAGCCTAAATGATAATGGGACTGGTCTACTTTCAGTATACTAGTGACCTTTGGGGATGCATTAGGTTGCAGTAACAGACTACTCCCTCAAAATCTTGATGGCTTTAAGGACAAGGGAAAGAAGAACACTGTTCCCTAGAGCAATGTACTATGACAAAATGGCAAAGGGACAATGGAACGGTTTTCTTTCATCAGTTTCTAGAGTTTGAAATGTCTCATCAATCTTTATGTGAATCTACAAAGAAAAATGTTTCCTACATGGATCTTGAGTAGAAGGGCAACATTAACATTTCTTTTGGGAAAATTTCTGCTACTGCTCGCTGCTTTCAGTGCTGATGACCGCTGCCTACTGTCCCCTTCCTGTGCCTTCAGGCTGAGCCTGTATGTGGACTGAAAGTTTGTTTCCCCCCAAACTCATATGTTGAAACCCAATCTGACCACCACATTCTTTTTTTTTAAGGAGATATCTGTTTTATTATTATGTTTATATATATATATATATATGATATATATTATAATATATATTATATTATATATATAATATAATATAATATAATATAATATAATATAATATATATACACATATATTTTAGAGAGAGAGAGAGCAAGCTGGGGAGGGACAGAGAGAGGGAGAGAGAAATCTCAAGCAGGCTCTGCACCATCAGCTCAGAGCCCAACATGGGGCTAGAACTCACGAACTGTGAGATGATGACCTGAACCGAAACCAAGAGTCAGAATTCCCTGACCCAATTCCTGTGAATCTACCTCTAGTCCTGCAGTGTTCTTCCCTAATTGGCCTCCTAAAGGACCTGAGAAATGACCATTGTCAGAACCTGGGAGGGGCAGATGCATGAGCACAGACGAAGCTTAGAATCTAGCAGATGGACATCCATACACAGGCACAGGTGACCCTTTATGCTGAGTATCAGAACCTGGGCTGGGAAGGGAAAAGCCAAGGTCCAGGATCTCCGGTCGTCCTCTTGCCTTGGGCCTGACAATTTTTAAAGGTGGGCCTCATAGGAGAGGGAGAGAAAAAGGGGGTAGGTGAGAGGAGGGAGATGCACGAAGTACACTTGTAATTTCAGGTCCTTGAAATCGCCTTTCTCTTTTTTAGGGAAAAGAGAACTGAATCCTCTGTGAAGAACTTGATAGGGTCATATCAGGGAGTTTCTGTGGCTTAATTGTGCTCTGATAGGAAGAAAGCACACGCAGTCACAGTGAACAAAGAGAGAGAAGCCGAACATTAAGATGATTATAATTGCTACTGGGAAACCAAAACTGCTGTTGTATCTTAAAAAACAGAGCAAAACAAAACTGTCCAGTTTCATGAGCCTTTAGATGTGACTACTGAGGCAGCTGTATATTTCCATCCTCCCCAGTGTATCCTTACAATTAACGCTAATTCCCTGGGGCTCCATTCTGTTCCTTGCAAACTACAAGGGCTGAACTAGGGGAATAATTATCCCCAGCACCACTGCCACCTTCCTCATGCCTACAGAGACCCACAGCTAAGATGTTATGAGAGATCCCTCTGTGGGGGTTTGAGGTTTGCAAAATCAAAGCACTTTAGCAAACTACAAATCTGTCCCCTGTTCTCTTCAGCTGATAGGAGGCAAATGCTTTGAAAGCCTTTGACAGCTCTGCAGATGGAGAAACTGACCCCGGGGGGGAGTTTCACTGGCTTCAAGCAATGGTGGAGTCCAAGGCACCTGTTTGCTCCTACTTCCTCCACACCTGGATGTTCACGCTTCCTGACGGTACACGTTCAGTGAACCACCAACCTCTCCTTGGTCTATGTCAGATGTTTGGTAGAAAACACAGTTTCTGGTTGAAATCTTTCTTTTTCTGCCTTCTTCCCTGTCTTCTTTTTCTTTTACTTTTTTTTTTCCTTCTTTTTCCTTTATTTTATTTTATTTTTTCAGATGCTTTCTCAAAATGCTGAGAGAGTCAACTCATTGACCTTGCTGCACAGGCCCATCCTTCTCCTCCAGTCCTATTTTCTGACTCCTGTTGAGAGCTATTGTGTGAGGGCATTGCTCGGCTTCCATGCCTGCTGGATCCCCAGCCTTTCTTCTTAAACTGCCAACAGCCCCAATTAGTACCACATGTGGTGTGAGTTTGCACAGTGGCCGTCGTAGCCAAGTCCTTAAAGTGTGGCCAAAATGCTAATTGGCCTATAGACAAGTTCTTGGGTGTGAGTTTAGGGGAAAAAGTTTGAGGACGGCAGCATAAATACAAGTCCTTTTATTCTCTGTAGCTCCTGGCATGCTTGACGCCTTTAAAGTGAAGTGTGCAACAGGACCTGGAGAGCTCTCCAAGAGGAAATATGAAGAAATACCGAAATGGAATAAAATTAGAAGAGTAAATCTCTTAAAACTTAGCTGGTGAGCTTTAAAGAAAGACAAGATGCGGGGCACCTGGGCAGCTCAGTCGGTTGAGCGACCGACTTCGGCTCAGGTCACGATCTCGCGGTTTGTGGGTTCGAGCCCCGCGTCAGGCTCTGGGCTGACAGCTCGGAGCCTGGAGCCTGCTTAGCATTCTGTGTCTCCCTCTCTCTCTGCCCCTCCCATGATCATGCTCTGTCTCTCTCTGTCTCTCAATGATAAATAAGCAGAAAGAAAGAAAGACATATGCCTGCAGTTTTGAGCCTGTAACTGCTTATCATCACAACAGAAATCACATAACTCTGTCCATCCAACAGCAAAGCAAGGACCACTTGCCCTCCCAACCCCTTGAATCTTTTGCCAGTTACAATAAATTTGTGTCAAGAACATTTGTGTGACCCTGTGCATCTAGTTCCGATTTCCCGGAGTGCCGCTTCTCTAGGAATGTGCTCTATCATCCCAAATTGTCACAAAGCGTCTTGAGTTTATGGCCACATATTCTTTTGCTGTAGTTCTATCTTCATGCAGAGCTCAGGTCTGGGTCTGAAGTCCCTGGAGAGTGAACAAGGACCCTTGACAGGTCTCCTTCGTCATCTCTGCCCTAATCTGAGAAAATTAAATAAATTTGGGGGAGAGTAATGACATAATAAGTGGCCACTATTACATGCTACAGACTCTCTCAGGCACTTCATTATATAATTGATTTAATGATCAAATGATCCCTACAATGGAATTATTGTTTCTCCCAATATAAAGATAAAGAAAGTTCAATGAGGGAAGGAAATTTGTTCTAATTCATACAGCTACGAAGAGGTAAATCTCGTATGCAAACCTGGTTCTGTCTCCTTCACTAAATGATACTGTCACATAAAACATGAGTGATCATAGAGATTACCATTTATAAAACACTAATAAGTACCAGGAATAATGTTAAGTGCTTTACACACATTTTCACTAAGCCTTACTGTAAAACCAAGGGTATTACCTGCAAGGTAGGCACAGGCAAGTTAAATGAACTGCCCAAGGCCACACAGCTGAAATTTGCAAAAAGGAAGTAAAACATCTTTGCTCCTTTCATTGCACTAAACCTTCTACACCATTAAGAAGTCCCAGGTGCCTGGGTGTCTCAGTCAGTTGAGTGTCCAACACTCAATTTCGGCTCAGGTCATGATCCCAGGGTTGTGGGATCGAGCCCCACATTGGGATCAAATTTGCCTGTGTGGAATTCTCTTTCTCTCCCTTTGCCCCTCTTCCCCAGTCTGTTTCTGCCCCTCTCCCCCGCCCCACCATATAAAAAAAAATTATATTTAAGAGGCCCCAGTTGTCTGTGTGATACAATGGTCATTGGGTCTTCTTGACCTCTCAAGAGGAACGAGCAATATGGTTTTCCCTGGCACTGGGGAGTCAAATCTAAAGTCATCCTATCAATAGGCTATCTGAAAGTCACCAGTTCTGTGTGCTCACTCATAAACTCAGTTCTAACTTTCTCCTTGTGGGAGATCTGCCAATACCCCCTTCACGAACCCTGATAGGATATCTCTTAAGCAGAATGCACTCAGCCCTTGAACATCGGTTTCCACAGTGCTCTGATATCCTGTTTCCCCAGGTTTCTCATTTGTATGAAATTGCTGTGCTAAATGGTGCCTCCAGGAGAGACTATCCCCATGTCCCTTTTCTACTTAGTGGAAGATTATGCCCATTAAATAACCATATATGGGCTCAACTTGTTACATCCCCTGCATCACTCAATGAGACATATTTGTAGTTGTGCTGGCCAACTGGCATTTTGGCCAAAACAGATTTATTTCTCTGTATTTCTTCTACTCACTACACAAACCAGTTGCCCAGATCATAGTTTGGGCTTGAACGAGGGAAGAAAAATCTTGCTGACCAGATCAACTAGTTTTCCTAAGGTATCAAGTTTTCATCCCAAGATTAAAAATAATCATTCCTGATTCAGCCGGGTTTAGTCAGTGACCTGGGCTCTGTCTATATCCTATTACCAACGCCAAGCGGCACAAACCACAGCCTGTCTCAGTATTTGCATAGAAAACAACCCCAACCAAAGATTACGCAGTTTGGTTCGGGAAGAGCAATCCATTCCATTTACAAACATCTGTTGAAAAGGTCAGACACAGGCTGGCCAGTCCTTGGACTCTGATCTGGAGTCTACTTTGATTGTAAGTACTGTGTCCAAGGGAAATCAAAATTCAAAGCGAACCCAACTTCAGGCAGAAATCTCTGACAGTTAAGTCAAATTCTGTCCAAACTAAGATTTCACAGTCTTTTTCCAAAGGTGTTGGGCCAGAGAGACCAGTGAGATAATTTATTACTTTTATTCAATACATAGACGAACAGTAGAAAGTGTTTGGGGGGGCACATGTGTGCATGTGTGTATTTCAGAGACAGACAGACAGAAACATTACTGTTAGTTCTTCTTAAATTCAGGATTTTGTTTCCTTTTCAGTAAGTCCATAAAGAAATTATTTTCAGGTAACCAATGCCCTGCTAGCAAAATATGGATCATTTGATTAAATTTTTTTTCATGGAAAGCTACGTTACTATCCAAGGTAATTTAAAATAAAGTCCCCCATAATAATGTTCAGTTTAAGCAATGAAGACAACAGAAACTATCAGTTTCCATTTCAGAGTATTGGACTGAAACATTCTTCCAACTTGGGGTCAGTGAACACATACTGTTATAATTCCTACAAGCCTGTGCCCCAAAGAGCTCATTTCCCTGATCTGATCTGACCAGCGATGTATCTGTCAGGGAAATTCATTACCAGTCCCCCAGCAATGCCAAATGAAGTGAACCTTTCTGCAGGGCACAGAGCACATGTACAAGAATCAGAACCTACTACTATTTATTGGCTTCTACGAGAAGTTTCCTTTTAGGATCTGCAAATATGGCTTTAATTTAGTGGGGTTTGAGGTGGTGGGGAGGGATGAGGGGAAAGGAGGAGGGGAAGGTTCAGAATATTCTTTCTTATGTAAACGGAACAGCATGTTTCCATCCCAATTCTACTAACAGCAGAAAAACACCACTGTAGCAATCTTTCTTACTCGTATCATATTCCGGTCTGTGCATTTGGGCTTCAATGTGATGAGGGCTGCACCCAGAGTGGGCCTTGGGAAAGGCGCCTCAGGTTGGCTGGGAAAGAGCATCTACCATCTACCTCTTTATTTTTACCATCGTCATTGTTGTGCTAATTACAATCTGTGGCAACTGCCTGGTCAGTCAAAGTGAAGAGATAGGATCTGTTTCAGGCTATGCTTGGGTTTGCATGGGTGCTTGTCAGGATGGTGTGAAGTCTTCTGCCTTAATCAGAATTTTAGCACATGGAGCATTTGTTGGGTTTGTATCCAAACGATGATTTGAAGTTCAATGTGCTACAAGAGTGTGGTAGATTAAAACTAGTTGCAAAGTCTTTGAGGGATGGCGTCTAATTCTACTCCCCTTGGACTGGCCTACATGACTTATTCCACTAATAGGGTGTAAAGGAAGTGGCAGTTGGATATTCCGTTTAGGGTGTATGAAGTGTGGGCCATTTGGTCTCTTGAAATGTTCCCAGGTCTCTTGAAATGCTCCCCCTGTTAGCCCTGAGCTGCCATACAAGAAGTTTACAAATCCCCACCCCAAATCAAGACACCATCAACTTGTTGGCTTACAGGTCAACATTCTAACTGAGACTAGCATCTGGGTCATTCAGAGATGGGTCTATTAAGGTGGGGGCTCTGAAGATGCCAGAGATGGTGTGTACCCCCTGGACCAGTCTATCTACCTCCTGAAAATCATGCAGGTGACACTTGGAGCAAGAACAGTTTTCCAAGTACCTGTCAACTGGAGAACTATGAGAACTAGTAATAAATTATTGTTTTCAGCTTTTAATTTGGGGTAATGCTTGTTAAGTAGAAAGGAACAACTGAACTAAGCTTGATTCAAAAAATAGAAGCACACTACTTTATATGCTAGAATGGTGGTCTAGTTTTTATCTTTTTTTGTATGCATGTTTTTATCCTTTACATCTCAGATCAATTGTCATTCCCTCTTAAAGTCTGTCTCTAGCCTTGCTCAGGACAGGTTAGATTCTCCTTCTCCTTACTGAGTCCTCCTTTCTCAAATTCAGTTCTCTGAGGAGAGGTAATTTTTAAATTGATTGACCATTTATTCTTCACGTAGGAAACACTTGCTGCACACCTAGCAAGTATGAGTCATTTTGTTCCCTACTGGAAAAATTGGGGAGTCTCTCGTTGTTCTCTTTTGCACTCCTTGAACCTAGCACACCTGTGGGTGCAGCTTGGTACCCATCAGTTTTTCCTAAATTCAAACTGTGGACATCCTCTTTTCATTTATCCTCTTTTGTCTTTGATAGATCTGAATCGCTGCTTACTATTGTGTGGTAGAGATCATGAACATGGATAGCAGCAAATAAAACCAAGTTCAAATCCTGACTTGACCAAAGACAAGGCATGTAACTGAAGGGAAACTTGGCTTGTGCTTCTTTCATGATAAAAGTTACTTGATGAAGCCAGAGGCCTTGGGGTTAAACCACATTCTCACCACATGTCCGCCCATCTTCAGTTTCACCAGTAGTAAAGTGGGAGCCATATTATGTGACTTCTGCATAGTTATGAACACTAACTACATTAATATGTACAAAGTGGCTTAAAAGAGTGCCCTTTACATAGTAAGCACTGGAGAAATATTTGTTAAACAAAATTATTTAAAAATGTATTGCTTAGAATAGCATCTAGTATAGGATGATGATGATTAGAATAATTTTTTCTCATATCATAGTCTCTTTTTTTCCATCTTGAGCCTGTTGGCTCAACCTAAGTAAGTTATTAATGTATGTATGATTTTGAAAATAATTTGGTTTCCATACTATAGGGAAAATGTATGTAAACCCATTCTTTGTTAATCAAAGCACATACCTGTTAACCCAGGATTGGCTCATGTGAGAAGGCTCTCAAATAGGTAAGAGTCCAATGATTTCGATTCTCTCTCTCTCTTATTTTTTAAATCACTTCATTTATTGTTGGCTTGCAAATCTAATACTTTTGAATGGCAATGAAGTGATACTTGGTTAAATTTTAACCAATGCATTTACTCTGTAATTTCTTTCTTGAGTATTATTTCAATTACTTGCATATATTTTTAAATTTTTTTTACAAATGTTTTATTTATTTATTTTTGGGAGACAGAGAGAGAGAGAGAATGTATTCATGGGCAAGTGGGAGAGGGACAGAGAGAGAGAGGGAGAGAAAGAATCCGAAGCAGGCTCCAGGCTCTGAGCCATTGGCACAAGCCCAACATAGGGCTCAAGCTCACAAACCATGAGATTAGGACCTGAGCCAAAGTTGGATGCTTAACCGACTGAGCCACCCAGGTGCCCCAATCACTTTTTATTTGAATCACTGTATAGAGGAGAGAGTCGGGGGAAGGGAAAAAACAAGGAAGATAGGAAAACAGAAAAGGCAGACATGTTATAGGTTATACGATTCAACATCATTGGCTCCAAATAATTTCTATTTCACATGAATCTTTGTACTAAAGTCACAGAAGTTTAGTGATATTAACCTGATAATATATTCTTTAACCTGAATAAATATAGGAGTAGGAAGGTCTGATTTTTACAATTACTTATGGGTAGTAGATACCCTTAGAACTTTCCATTACACTGGCAAATTATAGTCATTGTGTATAGCTATATAAGTATGGATATATATATAAATGTATATATTTATTTATTTATTTGCATATAACACTGACATTAAGTGTTTTATTTAAGTCAATCATGTCCCAGTAAAATCCAGCAGTCCATAGATGGGGAAACATAAGGGTTTTCAAAAAACTGTGTGTGTATCTAATTTCTAGTGGGACATCAACTAGTGATTGCCTTAAAAAAAAAAACAGGAAACAGAGACTAAATAATTACAAAGGCATGAAATTAAATAAACTAGTGAACATTATGTAAAACAAATCTTAGAAGGGATGGGGATGCATATAATGAGTGAGGAGTTAGGAACTCTTCCTCTGCTTCTACTCTGTAAATTCCTTCCCAACTGTTGCTTCTCTCCTACAGAACCTCCCACCCTGTTCTCTAACTGTCCATAATCCTGACTTTTCTGATGAGACTCTGGCTTCCTGAAGATATGAATCTCTACGTGACTGTCATTGGTTTCAACTACATTGTGCTGACATGATTTGTTTGCCTGACTGCCTTCTCCACTTGTCTATGATCTTCTGGAGGGCTTCAAGTGCATCTGTCTTCTCCCCGGCTTATTATCTCAGGTCTAGCATGTGTCACAGAATGTCAAGTGGAACTTGCCTTCATATCTCAATTTACCTAATAACCCCAAGCTTCAGAAAACAGGTGACCAGAAATCCTGTGCTATAATGATAGCTGCTACCTACATCTCTGTAAGATTTAGTAACAGTTGGGCAAACTGGTCCTCTGACTACCGATACACTTACCCACCTCCATTATGTATAAGAAAAGGCTAGACATTTTAAAAAAGTATTTTTTTTCTTTTTTTAATGAAAACACATAGGAGAAGAAAGGGCTGTGGTACTTCTGTCATCTAAAGTTGAAGGAAACAACCAGATATCCCCCCCCCCACTTCTCCTGCCCCCACCACGCAAAATAAGGAGAACACCAGAAGCACCACCCATGAGCACTTGAGATTTTTTTTTCAAAATGGTGCATAACCTCTCATACCCATGTAGACTCTGGCTGAAATATAGGCTGGTCCCATACTGTTACAGCAGCAGGCAAAACATGGGAGCGTTCTCAGAATCTGACATTTACCTATGAAAAGGCTTGTGCTTCCTTTTTGCCTGAAAAAGCTAGAAGGAAGGAGGGTATCTGAACCTGGAAAGCTGGATGTGAGGATAGATCTGCAACAGGGACAACAATTTGTACTGTTTATAAAAGCAAGAAGAGCTCTTCACTGGTGACCAAGGATACTTTGGGAAGGGATGTGGGCTTTGATTCCCCAGTGGGCTAAAAAGATTTTAGCAGGAAGATGCTCTGGGTGCATTGTCTGGGTCAGGATATGAGGGAGTTACACAACATCAACCATAGTCCATTACTTTGTCAGGAAAAAGTGGAATCCAGTCATTGGAAGGGAAGTGGAGTAGGCAGTGCCTGGGAAAAATGTGCCACATGAAATCCATGATCAAGGGTTAGTATTTTTACAGCTGTCATGGCAGAGGGTACCAATCACCCAAGGCTTTGTGCTCAAGACTTTACTCTTTTGCTTGTAATTCTACTCCTCGTCTAGAAGAGCCGTGGCACTGGAAGACGAAGTCACAAGCGTGGGGGAAAGGCAATGGAAAAATTTGGTAGTACTAGACATTTTATTCAAAAACATCTAGTTTTAAGTGCATATTTTGATGATTTTTAAAAAATGCATACATCTGTGTACCCATCAAAAAATCAAAATATAGACCATGGTAATCATCTTGAGAAGTTCCCTGGTGCCCTTGACAGGCTTTTGCTTGCTAGTCTCCACTCCTGGCCCTAGGCAACCACTGGTTTACTTTCTGTTGCTATAGATTAGTTTTTTTTTTTTATTCAAATTTCAAATAAATAGGATGACAGAGTGTGTGCTTTTGTGTTTTGTTTCATTCATGTTCTTTTTTGAGATTTATGAACACTGTTGATGTATCAGTAGTTTCTTCCCTTTTTAATTCTAGAATTCAGTGGAATTCTAATGTTGGGATAGGCCACAATTTGTTCATTCACCCGTTGATGCACGTCTGGGTCATTTCCAGTTTGGGGCTATATTGAATGAAACTGTTATGTACAGTGGAAACTTTGTGTAAACTTTAAGTTTTTATTTTCCTGGGTAAATACCTAAGATTTTCTGAGTTGTATGGTATGTATATGCATTTAAATTATAGGAAAATGTAAGACTATTTTCCAAGTTGTATCAGTTTACAATCTCACCAGCAAACGTATGAGAGTTCTATTTGTGCCACATCCTTATCAAATCTTGATATTGTATGTGTTTTTAACAATACCTAAAAAGGGTTAGTATCCAAAATATACAAAGAATTTATACAACTCAATACCCCCAAAACAAGTAATCCAATTAAAAATGAGCAGAAAGCATGAACAAACATTTCTCCAAAGAAGACATACAGATGGCCAACATATACATGAAAAGATGCTCAACATAATTCATCATTAGAGAAATGAAAATCAGAAATACAGTGAGATAGCACCTCATACCTGTCAGAATGGCTAAAATCAAAAAGCACAAGAAAAGAAACAACAACCGTAGGCTAGGATGTGGACAAAAAGAACTCTCATGCACTGTTGGTAGAAATGCAAAATGATGCAGCCACTGTGGAAAATGGTATGAAGTTCCCTCAAAATGTTAAAAATAGAACTCACTACCCTATGATCCAATAATCACACTACTTGGTATTTACCAAAAAAAAAAAAATACAAAGACACTAAATCAAAGGGATACATGCACTTCATGTTTATAACAGCATTTTTTACAACAGCCAAATTACAGAAGCAGCCAGAGTGCCCATTGATAGATGAATGGATAAAGAACAAGTGATGTGTGTGTGTGTGTGTGTGTGTGTGTGTATTTATATGATGGGATATTATTCAACCATACAAAAGAATGAAATCTTGCCATTTGTAATGACATGGATGGAGCTAGGGAGTATAATGCTAAGTGAAATAAGTCAGTCAGAGAAAGACAAACATCATGTGATTTCAGTGATATGTGGAATTTAAGAAACAACACAAATGAGCAAAAGAAAAAAAGGAGAGAGAGGGAGGACCAGAAAGTTAGACAGACAAACCAAGAAACAGACTCTTAACTATAGAAAACAAGCTGATTGGTTACCAGAGGGAAGGTGGGAGGGGGACGGGTGAAATAGGTGATGGAGATTAAGGAGTGCTCTTGTCGGATGAATACTGCGTGATATATGGGAGTGTTGGATCACGATATTGTACACCTGAAACTTATATGACGCTGTATGTTAACCACATTGAAAGTAAAAAAAAAAAAAAAAATACAACATTACCTAAGTTATGACTAGTGGTATTTCATTGTTGGTTTACTGTTGACTATGAATTTTGAATTTCTTTATGTGTTTATTGCCATGAATGCATTTTCTTTTGGCAAATGTTCAAAGCTTGTGCCTTGTATTGCCTTAATATTGAGTTATGTGAAGTTCGTATATATACTCAATACAAATCCTTTGTAAGACAAATGTTAACAAATATTTTTTTTTCCCAATCCTATTGAAAGACTATCTTTTCCTCATCTGGGCACCTCTGACAAATATGAATTAACTATATACAAATGGGTGTATTTCTGAACTATCTATGTATACATTTATCCTTATACAGATACCATAAGGTCCTGGATCCTGTAAGATTATATGAGTTTTATAATCAGGTACTCTCAGTTCTACAGTTTTGCTCTACTTTATCAAAATTATTTGACTATGCCTTGTCTTCTGCACTTTCATATACATTTTAAACCACGTTCCTAATTTCTACAAAAAAAAATCTGCTGGCATTCTATTCAGATTATGTTGAGTGTGTTAAAACAATTCGTGGAGAATCGACACCTACTGACTCTTCCAACCCATTGGCAGAGAATGGTTCTTTGTGTAACTGTATTCTTTTAAAAATCTCAGTTGTGGGGCACCTGGGTGGCTTAGTCAGTTGAACGTCCGAACTCTTAATTTCAGCTCAGGTCATGATCCCAGTGTCATGGGATCGAGCCCTGCAACAGGCTCTATGTGAAATGTGGAGACTGCTTGAGATGCTCTCTCTCCCTCTGCCCCTCTGCTCTGCTCATGCCCTTGGTCTCTCTAAAATAAAATAGAAGATTAAAAAAGAAGTTTCTCTCTCTGATGTTTTATAGTTTTATTCTCTATCACTTACACATATCTTATTAAATTTTACCCTAATGATTTCATATTTTTGAAGCTATTGTAAATGGTAATGATTTGTAAGGATGGATTTCTAATATTTATTTGCTGGTAAATAGGAATACAATTGAAATTTGTATATTGACCACATGTCCTGACTAGTTCTAGTTATTTTCGTAGATTCTTTAGAATTTTCTGCATAGACCATCAAGTCTTCAGTCTATAGAAACAGTATTACTCCATATTTTGTAATCTCTAGTTTCCTTTTTTTTTTCTTAACTCATTTCACTAGCGGGACCTCTACCTGAATAAAAGTGGTAAGAATACTTGTTTCCCATTTACAATATTACTTGTAAGTCTTATATAGATTTCCTTTAAAGGTTGAGGAACTCTCTCTTTATTCCTAATTGTTGAGAGTTATTATCATAAATTGGTATTGAGTTTTGTCAAGTGTTTCTTTTCTCTCCATTGATTAATCACAGTGGATTTTATTTTGCATCAGCTAATGTGTATTAAATTGATTTTTTAATATAAAATAATCCTTGCATTCCTGGGATAAATCCCATTTGTGCATGGTATAAGATTCTTTTTATATAAAATTGGATTTAATCAGCTAATATTTTGTTAAGAATTTTGTTTATGAAGGATATTAATTTCTAGTTTTCTTTTCTTGAAATATCTTTATGGTTCCATATCAGTGTAATACTGCCATTATAAAATGAGTTAGGAAATGATAACTCTTTATATCATGAAAGAGGTGGTGTAGGAATGACAATTTTTTCTGCCTTATATGTTTGAGATAAATGACAAGAGATGTTATCCAGGACTACAGCTTACTGATATAGCTGCCAAGTTCCAGAAAAATCTCAGGGAAGTGTCCAGGCATGGTTAGTGTGGCTACAGGATGGGGTGGTGGAGAGGTTGGCATTTCTCTGACCAGGTGGGAGGCAGGGAAACAGCAACTTCACCATAAGCCTTGCCCTCAGGCAGTGCCTGCATGGAGTCCAGGGGTTCAAAGTGCTCACTCCCTTATAGACTGGATGATTCAAGCCTGAAAGAAAACTTGTCTTGATCTCCCTGGGCACATGAGACCCTGGAAATCTATAGAAGAAGTACAAAAAATTCTAGGGAGTTAAGAATAAGACAGACTCTATGCCCCTTGAAGACCCTCATCAAGCCATATTCATTGCAGGGGTGAAAGACAAGATAGTCCAGTCCACCTTAGTACCTGATATGGGGCACTACATTCATGCTGAGCCTAGTCAGGGGACACAACATTTATGATGTGTTGGGCAATCCATTGGAGATATGGAAGAAACTGACAAATCCTGGAATGGGTACAGGCTGTGCGACAGACCTGAGACAGAGAGGGAACTCAGAAGCCAAAAGGCTATCCCAATTGGCCATCCAGGGCCCAGGAAAAGCAGCCCACAGGTGAATGTGGTTTGACCTTGTGCTGCTGAGGCCCCACCTGAGAAGACAGACTTATAATTTGACATTGGGTTGTGCAGCCTGTGGAAAGCCTTAATACGTCAACAACAGCTCAGACCTGCCCCTCCCGCCCCCACCATCCCTGATGCCCCACCTGCTCCAGCAGAGGTCTCAAGATACCATCCTATTCAGGATGAGTGCCTCTCATGCCCCAGGTATAGGATGTAGGCCAAGATACCTCCAGGTGGAGGCTGTTGAAGGTGATTGGAGGCCCATGTTGTGCTCACTATTCACTGGTCCCCCAGAAATAAATGAAGGTGATGGCTCTGGTGGATACTGAAGCTGCATGTACTCTAATACACGATAGCTGTCAGAAGTTTTGGGGGCCCCTCAACATATTTGATAAGTACGAAAGGCAAATGTTATGGTCGGGAAGATCCTTTTGATATTGCAAATTAGGCATTCTCCTCTGCCTATGAGAATACTAAGTTACCTCTCCAATACCAGAGAATATATTGGGCACAGAAATCCTACAAGGTCAAACTTTGCAAACTTCTATCAATGAATTCCACCTCTGGGTTAGAGTAATCGAACCAGTCCTGAAAGGGGACACCAAATGGGCACAGGTAAGTTTCCCACCCTTGCAAACAGTGGTGCCTGGCAGACGTAAGAAAGTAGGAGACACCATCCAAGAACTGCACCAAATGGGTATTGTATACCCTTCCCAGAGTGCTTTCAATAGACTGATATGGCCAGTAAAAAATAACAACATTTGTGTTTTAAACAACGCAATGAGGCAACTTCCAAATGAGTCTGGGACCATCCACTGCAATTCTTAACAAATGAAGGATTAGCAAATTGATTATATCGGCCTTCTCCCTCTGAGTGAGGGTTCTAAACATGCTTCGGATTGTGTGGACACTATATCTGGCCTAACTCAAGCTTTCCCCTGTCATCATGCAATCAGGCTGCCCCCAGCAGGGAATTAGAGAATCCCAGTACCATGTACAGATACCTCACTGAATAGACACTTATCAGAGGGCACATATCAAAGGTCATGAGAGGCAAAACTGTGCAACAGAACATGGTATTGAATAGAGATTCCATCAGCCCTATCATCCTAAAGCAGCAGATTAAATTATGAACAGGTAAACCCACTTTGGCCAGGTAGACTAAGGTACTATCCCAGGTTTTAATACCTTTGAAGGATCAACAGTAGACTCTGTTTCTCCTTATATCAGACTGGACGCCTCCGTCCAAACACCCAACCCCTTAAAGATATGGAGTCACAGGAGACAGTCATCATCCTGCCTTTCAGCATAGGTCGCATGCGGTGGTGCTGAGCACACAAGTCCCATCATACCCGGGAAAGGAGCCCTCTATTGGAATTTGTAATGGGATGCTCCACAAAAGTAGGTAAGTAACTTTGCACCTCTGAGTAAAGGAAAACTACTCAATCTCCATGAGGATCCCTCTGTCCTGCTGTAAGCAGGACCTGTTCAAAGGCATTAAATGTGGAATGGAGCATGTACCATTGGAAGAGGGGAGACGATGAGGGTCCTGGTCTGGCACATCCAGCCCCAGGCCATCTCCTCACATCCGACAGTGCTGCCATCCCCAGCGAACATGTGTGGTACGCATGACGAGGTCAAACTCCTAAAGTTACGGCCACATTAACATCTAAAGATCAGACCACGAGTGCAATTCTTATAAAAGGAGGAGACCTTACCGTACGAGTTCCTACTAAATACCTGTCTTTTCGATCTTGAAGTTCTGCTGCTCCTGTGGTGTCCAATCATGCGATGGGTTCCTGATAGAAATACCTTTCTGCAGTGGGTCCCCTTTTATGCCTGACAGACCAATCCAGATGTTGGCAGATGCCCCTCTCTCGCTTGTCAGGGTTGCCATGGTGGGCGTCAAGCATTTGCTTTAGGGCGTCAAGGCCCTAAAGCAGTCTAGTAAGGGAGAAGAAGCTAGGATTAGAACTCGTAATTTATCTGATATTACCTATAGTGATCCAGAAACCTGGCCCCTGGCACACACTGGCCATGGGTATCTTTTACTGTCAATCAAACTACACAGGCTGTCCATCAAGCTGCTAAGAAGTGCCCTAAAAATACCACCAGTAGAGCCATGGTGGCTATGCTCAGATTTGGAATGTGGTTCAGCGTGGGTTATGGACATTGGAGCATCTGGGCACCCCTATGTTGGGAACAGAAAAATCACTTTCAACAGAATCAACCCACTTGTACCAAGGATACAGAATGGATATCACCGAAGCATGAAGTCATTCTGTCACAGTAAAGGATAGCAGCTGGTTTGGCACTGACTGGGTGGCCCCCAAATGTGACCCAATGTATGGCATAAATCTTTGCCCACGGGTGGTTGGGCCCTGGGTTTTCGCTGATGTAGAGAATTTGCCCTATAGTAACAACAATTTCTAGCCTCTCTCTCCCCAAGGCCAGATGGGCACGTTCTGTTTCCACTGGTAGGATCATTTGGCTGTCCTCTCTGTCCCCTCTGTTGGCCTGGAGGACATTAGAGCATGAAGAGAAGCCCTTACTAAACTCACCCAACTGGCCTTAAATGATAGCCAGCAGAACCTGTCTGTACTGAGCAGCTTTTCTCCTTAGAGAACAGAATGGCCTTGAACATTATTACTGCATTGGAAGGAGGCACCCGTGTCTTTGGTTAAATTTTTATTTTGATGTGTATTTATTTTTGAGGTGGGTGGCTGGGGAGCAGGGAACGGCAGAGAGAGAGAGAGGGAGACACAGAATCTAAAGCAGGGTCCAGGCTCCAAGCTGTCAGCCCAGAGCCTGATGTGGGAATCGAACCCTCGAACCACGAGATCATGACCTGAGCTGAAGCTGGACGCTTAACCGACTGAGCCACCCGGGCGCCCCAGCACCCATGTCTTTTTATCCCCAGTGCTGTACGTTCATACCTGATGAGTCTGCTAATATATCCACTTTATTAAATCACATGAATACGCATGGGAATACCCTGAGTTACCCCACCTCAGCATAGGGGACTTAAATCAGTGGTTTGGATCATGGAGCTCTTGGTAGAAAAAAAAAAAAAAGTTACTTCTTTTAAAAATCGTTACCTTGATCTGTGGTTTCTCTTGCACGTGCCTCTATGGCTGCTGTGGTACCTGCCTCCAGGGCGGCCACATGGTGGCCCCGGGAGCTGGCGAGGCTCCCTGCGGACTGCTCAGGACACAGCGCAGAAGAGGGGCCATGTGAGGTCCTGAGAGCCGGTCAAGAGGGCGGAAATGTTACAGGAGGTCAGCCGGAGGACGTGACCGCCAGTTGGCCCCGGGGGGCGAGGGGGGCGGGTAGGGGGAGGGTTCCACCCAGAGAATCGGAAGCTCCTTCCCTCCCTCCCACCCCTCTCCCCACACCCGCCCGGAAGGAACGCTCTGCCCATAGTTCCCATGGCGGGAGCCTGGGAGCCGTTTCCAAGGATGCAGCCTGGAGAAAGCAGCGTTTGCTGAGACCGTGGGGACCATCTACGTGGTGGCAAAACCCAGGTTAGGCTTTTGTAGGAACTTCTAAGATTCCGATGGGCGGGTGTGGAAATCTGCTCGGCCTGTAGGCACGAAGACAAGCCTCCTAAGTTCCCTTGCTGAAGGAACCTGCCAGCCAGCAATCTGGAGCGGCCCGCCTCCTTCTTCCTTGTCTCCTTGCCCTTCCAGAATTGGGGCTAACTTCAGATTTCACGGGGGAAGCTCTGAGTTGGCAAACCAACAGCGAAGCCTTTTGCATATGATTTTCATTTATTTGGTAGACATAAAGGAAGTTCTGTATTCCATTCTTTCACTCGTTTTGGCAATTGGGATCTTTTAAGGGGTTTGTCCGTGTAAACTACCAAGTTGAAGTTAACGGCCTACTACTGTTGGTAATATTCTTTCTTATCCTTTCAGTGTTTGATGTCTGGTAAATTTGCCCCTTTCCTTCTGGATGGCTGTGGGTTGTTTCTTGATCTGTCTAGCTGAAGCTTTCTCATTTTTGATTTTCGGTTTTTGATTTCATGACTTTTGTCTATTGCTTTTTTCAGGTTTCTGTTTCATCAGTTTATGCTCTTATCCTCATCACTTCTTTCTTTTTTAATACTTTGGATTTAATAATTGTATTTTTAAATTTTTTTTTTTTTTTCAACGTTTATTTACTTTTGGGACAGAGAGAGACAGAGCATGAACGGGGGAGGGGCAGAGAGAGAGGGAGACACAGAATCGGAAACAGGCTCCAGGCTCTGAGCCATCAGCCCAGAGCCTGACGCGGGGCTTGAACTCCCGGACCGCGAGATCGTGACCTGGCTGAAGTCGGACACTTAACCGACTGTGCCACCCAGGCGCCCCAATAATTGTATTTTTTTAAAAGCGGAAGCTTTGGTCATTGTTTTTATGTGTTGCTTCTTTTCTGGTGTAAATGTTTAAAGGTAATGAATGCGTCATTCTTTCATCACGGATTTAGTTACAGTCCATAGTTTTGATGTGCTGTGCTTTTCATTTTACAGGTTTTAAAATATTCTCTGATTTTGCATATGATTTCTTTAAATGTTTATTTATTTTTGAGAGAGACGGCAATTGGGGGAGGGACGGAGAGAGGGGGACAGGATCCCAAACAGGCTCTGTGCTCACAGCTGGGAGCCTGACGTGGTGACTGAATTCAGGAAACGTGAGATGGTGACCTGAGCTGAAGTCGGTGGCTCAACCGACTGAGCCACCCAGGTGCCCCTAGCTTGTGATATTGTTAAACTCATGTTTATGTATTGGACATATACCGCTTGAATTTCCAAATATTTGGGGAATTTCCAAATGCCTTTCTGTTATGGACTTCTATAATTTTTTTTTTGCGGTTATGGGACATTCTACAGTTCAACTATGTTTCTATCTTGCTGGAAATTCCAAGTGCATCTATGAATGTGTAGTCTGCTGATGGTATGGAAATGTCAGCTGGGTCATGTTGATTGGTACTATTTAATATTTCATCTCCTTGCTCATTTTCTATCTACTGTGCTTTCAGTACAGTCTGCTTGGGATTCTCTCTCTTTCTCTCTCTGTTCCCCTCCCCTGCTCTCTCTCTCTCTCTCTCTGTCTGTCTCAAAATAAACAAACTTAAAAAAATTCTGTAAAACAACTTTCTTATAGGCAGCATTTTGCATTTTTATTTTTACTGGAAATCTTTGTATTTTAATTGAATGTGTAAACATTTGCATTTGATATAACTATCAAGAAGATTGTACTTAAATCTGTCACATTGCTTGTTGTTTTCCATTGATACCATCCATTTTTTTATTCCTTTTTCCATTTACCTGATTTTTTTTTTTTTTGATTCGTTAAGTGCATTTTACCATTCAGTGTTATTTCCACCATTTACTTCTTAGCTATACCCTTGTGTTTTCCCATGGTTGTCCTCAGGTTTATAATACTGCATTTAACTTAGCGCACTGATTTTGATATTAAATGTTGCCATTTCATGTAACTTAATAGATCTTACCCAAATGCTTCCATTTCCCCTCTTCCTTTCTCCTGTCTTTTACACAATTATACTGCTATGCATGTGTGGTAATCTCTCAAATGCATAGCTATTATTTTTTATTTATTTATTTATTTATTTATTTATTTATTTATTAACGTTTATTTATTTTTGAGACAGAGAGAGACAGAGCATGAACGGGGGAATGTCAGAGAGAGGGAGACACAGAATCTGAAACAGGCTCCAGGCCCTGAGCTGTCAGCACAGAGCCCGACATGGGGCTCGAACTCACGGACTGTGAGATCATGACCTGAGCGGAAGTCGGCTGCTCAACCGACTGAGTCAGCCAGGCGCCCCTATTATTTTTGTTTTACACAGTAAAAGATCTTTGAGAAAAATTTAACATGAGCGGACACTTTTAAATTTAGCCACATATTGGGGTGGCTGGGTAATTCAGTCAGCTAAGCATCTGACTTTGGCTCAGGTCAAGATCATGCAGTTCATGAGATCGAGCTCCGCGTGGGGCTCTGTGCTGACAGCTCGGAGCCTGGAGCCTACTTCGGATTCTGTCTCTCTCTCTCTCTGCCCCTTCCCTGCTCATGCTGTCTCTCTCTTTCTCTCTCAAAAATAAATAAACATTAAAATTGTATATATATTTTGTAATTTGGCAACATATTTAGCAAGTTAGAATTCTTCATCCCATTGTGTGTATAAATTCCCATTTTAACCTTCCCCTGAAGAACTTCTCTAACATTTTTTGTACCGTCAAACAGTTGATGATAAATTATCTCAACGTTTGTTGTTTTGAAAAATTCTTTTATTTGTCCAAGCTAGTGATTGATATTTTCGCTTGGTAAAAAATTCTAGTTTCATAGTCTTCATCTTTAATCATTTTAGAGGTGTCATAATATTTATTTTGGTTTGCATAGTATCTGATGAGAAGTTTGTGATTATGCTTATCTTTCTTTTTCCATATGTTCCTTATTTTTCCTGGTTGCCTTTATAATTTTTTTTCTTTATCACTGCTTTTTAGTAATTTGCTTTTGATATACTTTTGAATGTGTGGATCTGTGTCTGTATTTATTCTGCTCTGGGTTCTTTGAGCTTTGACTTAAGTGTGTGGGTATTTTAAATCAAATTTTAAAAATGTTTATTATTTTTTCACATATGTTGGGATAGTTTGCTGTTGTTTCCTATTGCTATTATTGGAGTTGTTTTTGTCATTCGTTGATCTCTCTCTCTCTCTCTCTCTCTCTCTCGGAACCCTAAGTACACATATCTTAAGCTACTTGATATATTTCTAATAATCTTTTAAATTCTGTTTATTTTCTTTCAGTTTTTCTTTTCTTACTATGCTTATTACTAACCATTTCTATTGCTATGTTTTTAATATCAGTGGAATCTCCTTTTGCAGATTTAATCTGCAGTGAATCTCATTCAGTGACATTTTAACTTCAGATATTTTACTTTTCATACCTAGAAATTCCAGCTGATATATTTTTTATATTTTCCACTTACATCTTCATTATGTTCATATTTTCCTTTAAATACTTGAATAGAGTTCTAATAGTTGTTTTAATGTTCTTGTTGGCTAATTCCATCATTTCTCATTTCTGTTATTGTAGTCAGTTACCAACAGCAACAATCATAGTGTTTAGAAGTGAAATAGGCAAGTAAAATGAATCCTCCTGCCATGGATGTTTTAGGGGAAGAAATTCTAAAACTTTGGAACTAAAAGCAAACTACAGTGTTGAATATGAGTACTGGCTTTATTCTACCCTTTTATTTTTAACATTAATCAGTCAACTTCCACATTAATGAAAGTTGGCCATAGTTATCCCCCCAAAAAATATGAAACTAACTCTTAAAAAAATAACCCAAACTGATTCATATTTCTTTTGGTCATGGATAAGATTTTCCTTTTTCTTTGCATGTCTATTAATTTTTGGATACTTGTTAGACATTTTGACATTATGTTGAGTGTTTGGATGTTGTTTTTTTTTTTTTTTATTTAAGGATCACTGGGGTTTGATTTCATAGCCAGTCATGTTACTGGCAGATCAATTTAATCCCTTTAATCCTATTTTGAAACTTTGTTAGTGCGTGGCAAGAGTAGCCTTTTATCCAGAGATAGACTCTGGTTTCTCTACTCTGGCTTGTGGGAACTCAAATATTTCCCTTTCTGATGTGAATATAGAGCGTCGCTCAGCTTATGACTTCTGCTCCTTCTTTGCTTATCTTTTGAAGTTTTACTTTTCACATCTGTGATCGCTTTGTGATGTGCCAAGTTTTCTAGACTAAACAAGACTAAACTACAATTCCCTCTGTAGTGTGTTTCCAGTTAGAATGGGCAACAAATGGAGGAAGCAGTCATCTTGCAGCATGAAAACATCTTCTCCCAGTAAAACAGTAAACTGGGTGTTGCTGTAAAGATATTTTCCAGATGGGATTAAAATCATAATCAACTAACTTCCAGTCAATCAAAAGATGGTCATCTTAGGACCTGATTTAATCAGATGGAGGGTTCTTTATTATTTATTTATGTATTTTTTAAAGATTTTAATTTTAGTTTTTATTTGAGAGAGAAAGAGAGAGAGAGAGAGGAGAGGAGAGAGATGAGAGAGAGAGGAATCCCAAGCAGGGTTACACAGTGCAGAACCTGATGCAGGGCTTGATCCCACGATCCTGGGATCATGACTGAGCCAAAATAAGAACTCCACCGACTGAGCCACCCAGGCACCCCTCAGACAGAAGCCTTTAGAAGAAGGTGTAGGCTTTTCCTGAGGAGAGGGACTCCAAACAGCAGCTGGACCTGATAGTGCTTTCCCATTCCCCTGGATTTTCTCTTCCTAACTGTCCACCTGTGGATTCAAGCTTCATCAAGCTCACAGAGTTCTAGCCTGCTCATGATCCCAATTCCTTGTAATAGTTATATACAATTATTTAATCATGCATACTTTATATTATATTAATTAACATAGGTATATATTGCATATATATATATATATATATATCCATATATATGTCTTGCAACAGGCTCATTTCACCAGCCCCAAAATTGCATAAGTCTATTTATTTGTTTATTTATTTATTTCTTATGTTTATTTTTGAGAGAGAGAGAGAGAGAGAGAGAGAGAGAGAGAACGAGTCAGGGAGGAACAGAAAGAGAGGGAGACAGAGGATCTGAAGTTGGTTCTGCACTGACAGTGGAAAGTCCAATGTGGGGCTTGAACTTATGAACCATGAGATCATGACCTGAGCTGAGATCAGACACTTAACAGACTGAGCCACCCGAGTGCCCCAGCCAATTTATTTAATAATTATATTTATAGATAGAGTAGAGATATACACACACACACACACAGATACACTTAAATACATATAACCTATACATTATATAATGTAATATAATATATAACATAATAAACATAATAAATATAATATAATATAATATAATATAATATAATATAATATAATAGTTTGTATATCTCCATCCTATTCATTCTGCTTCTCTAGTTTAACCCGGGCTGATTGGAAATACTTATCAAATCCTGAAAGGGATGTCTTTGTAAATTTTTTGAGCTCATTTCCTGTGTGGCTCCCTTTTTTTTTATGAATTCTGATGCACAGATTTCACCTGCTTTAGCATCCTCAAATTCTGACCTTGCTCTCCTGAACTCAGCAGGACTTTAGGTTTCTGTTTGGATTTTTCCTTCCTGCTAATAATTGCTTCCAGGCACACTAGGACTGTTGTAGGTTTGCCTCATTTTTTTTTCCCTTTCATGAAGTATTATGTCCCGCATGGGTTTTATTCAATATGTGTAAACCACCTTTTAAAAATATTTTCTTAGTTTTCTATTTGTTTTAGGTTGGAAGGTGAAGTTCTAGATAATGACTATACATGCCTGAAAACAAATCTTTGGCCTAGATTTTTTGTTTGTTTCTACATGTTTTAAGGACTTAATTTTTTAGAACAATTTTAGGTTTGCAGCAAAATCGACAGAAATGTACAGAAATTTCCCATATACTCCCTGCCCCTACACATGCCTCGTCTCCTCCATTATCAACATTTTCCACCAGAGTGTTATATTTGTTACACTTGATGAATGTATATTGGCACACCATAATCCTTCCTAAGTTCATAGTTTACCTTAGAATTATTCTTGAAGTTTTACATGCTGGGAGTTTGGATGGTCTAGATTTTTTATATGTGAAAGTTGACTGTCCTTAGCGCTGAAATTTACCATAATCTGCCCACTCTAACCAGGTGACAGAAAATGGAAATATTTCAGACTGTATTTGAAGGTATTGGTGAGGAAGGAAAAAAAAAATCCTGATTGTGCCTTTCTAAGCTCATCGGATTCAATTATTCATTTGTATATATTACCTGGTATGTAATATACTCTCAGAACTTTTGTTGACCCATACTGAGTTGGGCTTCCAGCACCTACTAACACAGCACCTGTTACATAATTCATTTAAAACAGTAGACTCTAGTGGTTAAGAACTTAAAAACTAGATAAAATCATATTTGGATTTGAGTTGCTAATTGACTAACTTTGTGCCTTAAACGCAAATTTATTAATTTCTAGTAGCCTAATCTTCTTCATCTGAAATAGATAACAGTTACAATTTCAACCTCATTGGTTTGGCTGGTTTGGCGTGAAATTAAAGAAAAGAAGGTTTGCAAATTTCTTAGCACTAATGTTACTGTCACATTCCGAGTGCTCGACTTATTTTTAAAATACTGAGTGTATTTTTTTTTATTTAAAAATAATAAATATTTAAATAAAATTAGCCTGTTAGCAAAAACTTTTCTTCATGTTTGAAGAAAAAGGGGACCCGATTTGTTGGAGCTTTGGAGTGATAGTGTAAGTAATCCAGATGATCCCCTCTTCAGATGCTTGAAAATTAATCAGAAGGGAATTAAATTCAAACTGACTTATGCAATACAGACCACCTATCACTTCACATAACTGAGATGTCCAGAGGTTAGATAGAGCAGGTCTCAAGTGTTTGACGAGCTGTGCTAATCAAGAATCTTCTAAAATCCACCCTATTCCTTATGCTGGTTTTCACCCTCATGCTGACTTCGCTCAGGGTAACCAAATGGCTTGTAGTAAATCCTGGGTTTACAACTATATATTTCACCTTCTAAAGTGTGAGAATTTCTACACATGTATAAAACAAATGCCCCTTCTTTTCTTGGATAGCCCACTTGAGGTCACACGCCCATCCCTTCTGGTCAAAGTAATGGCTTATCCTGAGAGATAATCTGGGATTAAATGTCCATATGGTTGAATCAACGAATGGTAAATAGGTAGCATATGGTACTTACTTGTGTGCCTCTGACCTATCTCTGTGTTGGGCTGGAGTTAATCTTACTCAGTCAGCACTATTGCTGTTCAATGGGAAAAATTACAATGACTTCTACGAAGACCATGTGTAACATCCATATTTTTTTTTGTGCTGTGTAGAAACAGAGTGTGTTCGAGTATTTTCTGTCTTGGGAAACTTACTGCATGCCCAAGTCACATGCTTTTGATTGTTGGCAAGATTTTGATCTGTATGTAGTCTCAGGTTTTGTGTTTGAGAATGAGCTGGACAAAAAAGATGTCTGCTCGTCTGTACTGACCAAGGCAGTCTGAGGACATTATTTATTTAATGGTCCTTTGGTATAAGGAAGAATTTTAAGCGCTTTACATATATCTAATTATTTAATACTTTTTTCAAGTTTATGAAGCTAGATCCAGAACGATTTGCATTTTACAAATGAGGTAACCTGCAGAACGTAAGGGTCACAAAGAAATTAGCAGAGCTAGGGATTGAAATTCAGCTAGTCTGGCTCCCAAATCCATGTTCTTAACCAAATACAATCATACAATATTTATTAGTTGAAAACTTTAGTCTAGAGAGAGATGAAAGACTATAAAACCTGTTTAGTTAGTAGTGAAAACTTGCTCTAGCTCACTCTACCAATTTTCTATCTATCTATCTATCTATCTATCTATCTATCTATCTATCTATCCTCATCTATCTAATCTATTGATCTATCCTCTATCATCTATCTATTTTCCTATCTATCATCTACCTATCTTCCCATGTATCAAAATAACCTATTTTGCTAGCAATAGTAGGGGTACATTATTGAATAACTTGTAATAACTACTTCCAAATGTTCCACTCTTTATTTTTAATATGATGCATATATACTTTATTCATTCAGTTATTCACTAAAAATGCACTACACATGTATTCAACCCTAGACACTGAACTAGTTCCTTAGAATAGAAGGATTTAAGATAAGTCTGCTGTTCTTAAGGATGCCACAGTCTTGTCCCCTGGACGAATGTTTTTGAAATTGTAGACCATAAGTCATCATTTCAATTAAAAAAAAATAGAATGGAAAATGTCAGAATTCTTTATATGGAACAAGTGTAAGTGTTACCTTACACTTACACAAGTTTTGATGTGTCTTGTTGGTGAGTGTTCTATGTACTAGTTTATGGTATAAACTGTGTTTCTTAATGTAGGGAATGGCCCAAAATATGTTAGAATGACTACATTAGAACCTAGTCAACCAAATCTTTAGAACTTTCTTAGCCATTTTACTTTATATCATTATATTACAGGGACATGAGGAAAAGGGCTGTATCTTATATTCCACTTCATCCCTCCTGGCACACATTCTAATAATTTGTTCAGGATAACTGCTTAATGCAACCGGTTGTCTTCCTGATTAATGAAGAAGAAATGTTTTATTTGGAATTATTGTTGTCCAGTTTTGATTGATAACTACTTTCTTTGGATTTATTTTAGGAGTCATTTAGACAATATGTTTGAGTTTGTGGTGAGGAAAACAAGTGGTTGGTTGACCAAAATTTTGAGTTTTTCAACCAATTTATGTTCTTTTTAGAGACAGAACCCAAGCCTAGTTTATGAGCAGCTATCACAAGGCAATAATTCTTGTTCTCTAACCTTATTAAAGTAGATTTGTTTTGTCAATGTTGAGGTAAAATGGCTTTAAATAGTATTATTAAACCCTAAGCTAAGCAATAGCTTTACCATCAGACTTTATGCTTTGTGGTTGCAGCACCTTATGGATTTATTCTCCTTGCTGTCAGCATAAAAAAAGACCAGCTGGAAAAGCCTACATTAACTGAAGACCACAGGATTCTGGACATGCAGATGACCCAACATTAGGGAATCTGGGATGGAAATTTCATGTGTGTGGAACAATTTCATTAGCCCAGAAATGCTGCTGACTATCTCTTTCTCTTCACCTCTCAAACTTGCGCAAACACATAAAAATATGGAATAGTTTCTACCATTTTCTCTGAACTAACAGTATCCTTTGGCATCTCACCTCTATGGAAAGTATGGAAAGAAATAACCAAAGCAAACAATTTGTTCTCTTTGAGTCTAAGAAAATGCATTAGAACAACCTTTGTAGGAGGTTCATGGCTTTTCCACAAAGAATGTCTGTGTAGTTAATGTTCACATGTTCATTTTTAATCTAGTTTCTTTTCTTTCTAAACTTATTGATAGTCATCTGGAAAAGTAATTCTTTACAAGATTTATTCATGTTAAAGAACACTTCCTTAACTAATTTTCACTGTAGTTTGATATGAGTCTTTAAAATCTATCATCTATCTATCCAGCTATCTCTCCATCTATCAATCATTCACCTATGCCCGCCCTTCCTTCCTTCCTTCCTTCCTTCCTTCCTTCCTTCCTTCCTCATTCATTCACTGGTTTAAACACAGTCAAAGGAAAAAACCTCAAGAAGCTTAAAAGATAATAATAGTACTCCTCAATCTTACTCAAATCTTTCACAGAATTCTCTAGGTAGCTACTTTTACAAGGCATTTATTCTGGTAATATTGCATAAGTATAAATTGATGCAAAAGTCACAAATATCTTTCAAAAAGTGACTGTGAGAAAGTGCCTGGGAACCTTAAAAGGTAGCTCATAGCAGTGTGATGTTTCATTGTTATATTTTGAAATTGCTTATTAATAAAGTAAATTAAGTTCATATGGGAAGAAGAGATGGAAATTAATTTACTATACCTTAAGAACTCTTTCTAGGAGCTTGGGAAATCAATTTTTGGTCACTCTTGTCTGTTTGTGCACTTACAGTGCAGCATCTAAAGCTATCCATAAACATGGCTTTAGGCTAGAAGGAATATTCCCACTGGTCTTAATAGAATTAGTCGTTTGGAGGAACGAGTCCCATTTAATGTTGGCAGTTAATTTAAGGTAAGGGCCTTTTGGGTTCTCCCTTAGACAAACAATGGACAATTAAGTACATTTTACCTTTGAAAACCTGAAATGTGTTTTCATCTACGTCTACATGTAACCCAGACTCTGAGTCAACGAAACATACTTATGAATATTTCTGTCACATACAGGTTGGAGTGGTGTAGTGGTATTAATTTGGGGGTGTTTGACTAAGCAAATATATTAGTATTTTAATGTTCAGAGATCCAGTTCTCTTTAAAATGACCCTTTAGGGGCGCCTGGGTGGCTCAGTCGGTTAAGCGTCCGACTTCGGCTCAGATCGTGATCTCACGGTCCGTGAGTTCGAGCCCCGCATTGGGCTCTGTGCTGATGGCCCAGAGCCTGGAGCCTGCTTCAGATTCTATGTCTCCCTCTCTCTCTCTGCCCCTCCGCCGCTCACACTCTGACTCTCTCTCTCAAAAATAAATAAACGTTAGAAAAATAAAAAAATAAATATAAAATGACCCTTTAGACAGTAGTCTAAGCCCCATCTTGCTTGACTAGTAGGTTTTCAGTCTTTTGTAAGCTTCCACACCCCAAGGATTTCTGGGTGATTCTGAACAACGTTTATGTGTTTACAAATTCTTCCTGTTTGTCACTTGTCCCAGATCTTATGTCTATAGGTGATGACATTCCCAAAATAACTCCAACTAACCATCTGTTATGTCCTGGACTTCCAGCCCACACGTTGCAGGGGCCATCTTCCATCAGCGGGGGTGCCTTTGATCTTGCCTTTACTACCCCGAATCTATTTGTGCCTTCACAATTCTCTTTGAAATGGAGCAAGAGGAAGGAAAAAGAACAAAACTGTTTACCTCATGCTCTCAATTCCTAGTCAACATAATTATAATTTGCAGAGATAGAGCATAACTCTTCATGAAGATATTTTACATTTTTATGCTTACAAAATTAATTCACTATAATTAGGGCTGTCAGACTTAGTAACAAAAGTGCTATATATACTTTATACTTGCATAGAAGTTATTTGTTCTGTGCCTGAAATTTCAATTTGACCAGGCATCTGTATTTTCTCTGGCGGCCTTAACTAACTCAGAATCTTCCTCCTAGTACTGGTTACTTTTAAAAAAGACATTTTGAATCGGCAAAAATAATCCAATTAAGAATAAATCTAGCCTAAGGCATCTAAACCTTCCCCTAAAGACATAGAGAAATTTTTTGATCCTTAAAAATAGCAATTTCCATCATCATTTATCTATCAATGGTTCAAGGATATTCGAGTTAAGTTTCAGACCATCCTTCAAATGGCTATTTCCCTTCCTAAATGGCTATTTCGGTGCTTAGTGTGAAATTTCTCTTCAAGGTAGTGCCCTGACCTTGGGGATACTTCTTTTGTTTCAAGGTTGGTTGATAGGATGATTTCCTCAGATTCGCCTTTCTAGAAGTCTGAAGGATAATCCCTTTCCTATGTTCCAGTTTTTGCCACTCTAGTCCAATCATAAGGAATATAGAAAGCATTTGTAAATTATGTCAGCGGTATTTTCAGGACTGTCCAAATGAGAGAAGAATGAGATGGGAAAAGTCATGTTGCCCCCATATAGAAATGTCTTCACCTGTAATTTAAATGAAGGGGCTTCTCGAATACTGAAGCTCTTAGTTGTGTTAGAATTCTTACAATTCTTTGCATTTAGTGATATGACAGGGGCACTGGCTGAAGTTTAGCTGTAAAACGTTTGGCCAGATTAGTATTTGGTGCGTTTGGGTTAATTCTGCATTGAGAAAACAGACACTCTGCTCTGATGTGGATCACAAAAATCTGCAAACTCAGTTTTTATCACCTATTTACTGTCAGATTTGTATCAGTGCTGAAATGCTCTAGCAATCAAATTAATTCAAATCTGTTTTAGCATCTCTTTACCCTAAGATTAAAAGTATTCACAGTATCGTGTTACGGAATATGTTTGCATGGTTTCCTTGCACTCAGCTTACCTAGTTTAGACCTTGCTAATGCAGCCTTTCGATCCGTTAACTACTGACGCATTAGCTCTATTATCTGTTGCCTCAAAAATTTGTAACAGAGTCTGACCCTTTGACCCCATCCTGGCAAAGTAGTAATTAATGTCAGATACATTTTGATAACACTATTAAAATTGTTTTAAATGCTGGAGCAGCTAATTAGAGAGAGTAGTTTCCTGTATTACTTTACCAACCACCGTCCCAGGGTGAATATTATCTTTGTGATTAAACACCACAAAATACCTAACACTTCAAGAAAATAATCAAATAAAGCATATTTCTGTAGAGGGTGTGTTTATCTAGGGAGCTTATTTAACAAAGCAGCAATTCCTTCTCCTGTACGATTCAGAGAGTGAAATGGCACTCTGACCCAAGACATTCTTTACATGATGATGGCACTGTTTGTGTTTTGAGAAGTTATGAAACTTGGCGAAGGTCATCGTTGGGTCCTGCAATCTGGTACAAGATTAATTTTTCCAATATATTTTGTGGGTGTAGAAAGGATCAGGGGAGGCATGTAGGCCATGCTAGTGTCTGATGAAATTTTCCTTTGACACCTGCTGCCTGTCCACATTTTTTTATGAGGAAATGTTGCTTATGCTTGATGAGCCAGGAATATTTTGACCGTGACGCTATTCACTTATGAATAAATCCCAGAAACCTCTTTATTTTCAGATTTTGTAAATACTAGACTAAAGCTGGGAAATCAAGACATAATTTGATCCCAAATATTTTTTTTTCAACATTTCACATTAATTAAAGCCTAAGATGTATTTGGCTAAGCTGTTAAAGTAATTTTAAATCCAAACCAACACTTGGTCAAAGTAATCTCATCTTTAAAAAATCTCATGATTACTTCACACAGTATCATTGGATTTCTTTTTTTCTCTTTAATAAAGTGGATGGATGTGGTATGCAGGACGCAGGATTTTTTTTTCCTCTTCCTTTTTCTTCTAACTGAAAACAATCA
This sequence comes from Lynx canadensis, assembly GCF_007474595.2. NCBI lineage: Eukaryota > Metazoa > Chordata > Mammalia > Carnivora > Felidae > Lynx > Lynx canadensis. The sequence goes on from NC_044308.2 coordinate 129,118,194, forward strand.
ATAAATGGATAAGAAAACAGGTTTACTTTTTGAAACTTTCAAACTACTATTTTGAATAGTATCATCAAAACATGAAATGAATAAGTGGACTGAGTTGTAAATTTTCAATATCACTAAGGAAAAATTTTGTGATTTTATGTTAGAAAAAGAATGGGTGATATCTGATATTAACCGCCATATTGGTTTATCCACACCTCCCTGGTATACTCAGCTCCATCAGTATGGGTAGATGCTGGAACACACTCTGGTCATTTCCATTTTGTCTTTGAGTATATGACTTACTTCACCTCACAATCCCTCATATTTCTCATCTAACCCTCCAAACTCTATACCACTTTCAAAGAAAGGTGTCCACCATGAGGACATTTCTGACCATTCAAGCACACATCAGACTGTCTTATGTCACCATTCTCCTCCGGGTCAGTAATACCAGGACCTTACTACGCATAATTAATGCAAATTGATCTCTTACCCTATGCCTGGAATGTATTGATTTATGTAGTCTTATGAACAATCAAGGAAGGTAAGTATTGCCATTTCTCTATTCCGCAGAAGATGAATGTTTGCTTTAGAGATGTTGAAAAATTTACCTAAGGATACCTAGCCGATCTACACTGATTCTAAGTTCCTTATACTATGTCATGTGGCTTCACAACAGGGATCTAGTCAATACTGCAAGGCAGCTATGGGTGGGGCTTGGAGGGAGAGGAGAAATGGTTCCAGAAGGCTTCTGATTTACCTAAGGGAAATGGGCTTCAGAAGATAGTGTGCCCCAGTCTTTTGAAACCCACTCACATAAGCTTGTCCAGGTGAAAACTCATGGGACAAACACAAACACACAGGGGCACACACACACACACACACACACACAGGCACCCACACACATGCACAAGCAAACACTGAGGGCCTGTATATAGGGTGGAGCAGGCAAAGAAGCACATTTAATCAATCCCTCATCTGTATTTTGGGTCTCAAGTCAAGAAAGAATCAGTATTTCTGATGACTTCCTGTTTTAGGCTGCTTTACCTCCTGTCTCTCCCTTTAGAAGCTGAGCATGCTATTAACCATTTTGTTTCTCCCACATTTGCTGTTGGATTTACTTATCATTAGCTTATTTATCCTAAAATATGCTAAATGTGGCAATTTGGGCTGCTAAAAGAAGTTTTTGTTTTTGTTTTTGTTTTTTTATTTGTTTTGTTTTGTTTTTTAATACAAGATCTTATCTTGGGGGGAAACACAAGAGTTATATTTGTGGCTTTTACTATCTTAGTCCTTATAGTTTAAAATGAGTCAGACTTGCTGTTTTCCCACATATTCTAAGGAGAGACTGCCACAACGACATCTTCAAAACACTCATATTTATAGGCTTGTGAAGACTGCCCAGTGATAAGGTGTGCTTATTACTTGAATCTTGTATTCTGTTCTGGAACTTTATAGGGCCAAAGAGACGATGATGATAGGAAGCCCAAGAAACCGGGGTGGCCACAAAACTGTGAGGACCCAAGAAATATTTTGGAAACAGCTCTTAGGTTTTGCTAAATTCTGAGTTCTCACTAAGACCTCAGTGGCAGCAAGGATCACTGAATACTAAATTAGCTCAGGTATGGATCTCTGAATTTTGAAAACTGATGTATGTGGATAGCTACCTTTCTAAAATAGCTATGATTTCTTTCCCACATCATATCAGTGAAGGAATTTACAAGGGTCCAACAGTACTCTGGCCTTCTAGTGTCATGCATTTGTGACTCAGCATTCTGTGGATTGCATATGGCTGCCTTCTGTGGGCATTGCTTCCAGGAGGCTGTTTCTGTGGTGCCCACAGCCCTGAGGTGGCCTTTTAAGAAGTCGTGTGTTTAATATTACTGATCAACTCAATCCTCACATTCTGTGTTTATCAGGACTCTCCAGAGAAACATAAACAACAGGATATATGTATGCTGAGAGAGATTCCTTTTACGGAATTGGCTTTCACAGTCGTGGGGGGCTGGCAAACCTGAAATCTAGAGAGAAACCTGGCAGGATGGAAATTCATGTAAGAGCTGAAGCTGAGTCTTGAGTTCGAAGTGAACTGACTGAGAACTCAGGCAGGGTTTCTACGTTGCTGTCTTAAGGCCACATTGGGCATTGTTTCTCACTTAGGAAACATCAGTCTTTGCTCATAAGACCTTCAGTTGATTGGATGAGGCCCCAACATTGTGAAGGGGAGTCTTCTTTACCCAAAGTTGACTGATTTAATTAATCATATATAAAAAACATCTTCATGACAACATTCAGACTGGCGGCATAGCCTAGCCAAGGAAACAACTGGGCACCATAGCCTAGCCAAGCTGACATAAAATTAACCATCAGACATGCTCTGCCTCCAGATTAGAATGATACGGAAAGATAAATATAAAGAGAGGAAATGTAAATTGTTTAGAAAGTGAGGTCTGGATTTTTTTTCTTGAACTTTAATGTTTTCTTTAATCAAGAACATGTGAGCAATAACACCGTCCCCACCTCACATGCAGTTACAGTTACGCTAAAATCAATCAATTGGTGTCTAGTGTACTATTGCATGTGAGTCACTTGAGCTGGAAATAAAATATAAACTAGAGAAGCTGGTTCTCAGCATTCCTTTGTTATGGAATCATTTTAATCAAATCAACATATTTTAGTCTTGCAAACTTATTTATTCAAAAATATTCATTGAACGTCCTGCACGATTTTCAACTCTGGATACATGGCAAAGAGCAAAACAAAAAAAAATCTGTTTTCATGGACTTCATATTTCAGTGGGTGTTGGCTGATGATGAAGAAGTAAAGGCGACACTGATGGGAGAGGGAAAATTTTAAGGTGGCTTATTATGTGAGGTGTCTCTAAGGAGGTCATGTTTGAATGGAGATCTGAACAAAGAACATGAGTTCTATAGATATCTGGGGAAGGAAGAAATGGCAATGTCCAGAATATTCAAGAACCAGCTGGAGATAAGTGTGGCTATAGTGAGGAAGAATAAGATAGGAGATGATGTTAGAGGAGAGGGGCAAGGACATCCAAGCCTTAGTTGGTGAGGGATTTGGAACTTAAGTCTTCATGAAAATTTTGAGTGCAAGAGAGATTCCTATAGATTTTGAAAGGATTCTTCCGAAGCTCTGTAGAGAAGAATTTCTACTTGAGGCCAGGTTGTGGTATTTAAAGAGTCGCTTGAACCAAGGACATAGCAGTGGAGAGAGTGAGAAGTGTCAGATTCCATACATCAACACATCTATCCAGCTTGAATGGTACAATGCTACTATTTGTATTAAGGTGCCTCCCAAAGGGCAGATGCAAACATAGAAGCTCTCACCGGCATAGCGGGTCCCCTTCAGTTAAAAGTGTGAGACATCTGTTGGGGTTAGGAGGAGACACAGGAAAGACATGAGGCCTAGAGATGAGGTGGAGTTGCGGTGTTGTGTCTCTTCCCAAGCAGATGCAATGAGTGAGTCATCTTCTGCTTTGCTCTTCCTCTGAAGAGAGAGAGAGAGAAAGAGAGGCAGAGAGAGGAGAGTGAGCAGACCTGGAATCAGCTTGTCTGTTCACTGAGTAATAAGCTTTCCCCTTTTCCAGATGCTTTGGTTTTCTTATGTAGAGTTCACATCCTTCCTCCGACCCCTTTGCCTGCTCCTTCAAAGTATCTCCCTTCCAAAAATTTTTTTAAATTAATTAATTTATTTATTGGGGGTGGGGCAGAGAGAGAGAGAGGGAGAGAGAGAAACCCAAGCAGGCTCTGTGCTGTCAGAGCTCAATCCCATGAACTGTGAGACCATGACCTGAGCCCAAAGAGTGTCAAGAGTCAGACAGTTAACTGATTGAGCCATCCAGGTGCTCTGCCTTCCATCATTTTCCAGGGAAGCACAGGAACCACAAAAGCTACACATACAGACTGACTTGCGAAAGATATCAAAGCTCAAAGAGTAACTGATTCCAGTAAGGGGCTGTGCTGGGGTGGAGAAGATAGGACTTGTGAGGCTAAGACAGGACTGGGGCATCACATCCCACAGATCATTGCAAGGTGAGTTGAGAGTGGATTGGTAATCCAACACTTGGGGATAGAATTCTTTGTATGAGTGAGTGTATTGGGGAGAACATGTTGGATCAACCCCAGAGCCGGTTTGTTACCCAAAGAAGAGGGTAAAGGGGTCACCTGGCTGGTTCAGGTGGTACAGCATGTGACTCTCGATCTCAGGGTCATGAGTCCCAACTCTATGTAGAGTGTAGAAATTACTTTGAAACAAAACAAAACAGAACAAAAACATTCAAGGCAAACTAAAAGGTAAGGAATTTAATAAGATTCGAAATATCAACCCTGCTACACATCTTGATGTAAATGTGTGAGGAAGAGGAGAATGTTGTTTAAATATCTTGTCTGGACCATAACTTCTTTAAATGATACATAATTGATTCCTGTTATTCACAGTACTTAGGTTCTATAAAGTTGCTGTGGATATGAAACTAACAAATATGGACCCATTGCAAATAGATATCTGTAAGCCTTTGGTCAGGATATTTTCATAAATTAGTTAATGCATAATCTTGTCTTACATGTGTTTATCTTTATAGACACCTTCTTTAATATATATTGTTAATGCATTAACACTGAAATCGTGGCCAACAGCACTATAGCTCCTGTCTGAAGGAAGCTTCTCTAAAACATATATTTTCTCTGTAAGGCACATCACAGCTGTCTTGCTCTGAGGAACAGTAGACAGCAATCAGCACCATACTTGGAGGCCATTTTAAATAGCAAAATCTCCAACAAAAGCCCAAAACTTTTAAAAAATAGGGAAACGTAGCTCTAAATAGACCATGAAAAGGACACGTGTTTACAGTATGAAAGCTGAAACAAGAAATCAGGGCATCGCCTTACTTGACCTCGTATGGGCACATGCACATCAGGCAAATGTGAGTCAGTTTTTCACCGCTCTGCATATGTCCATGAATAATCATGAAAGCACTGTAAATATAGATTTGAGGTTACAAATACATTTTTGTGAGTGGGATTTGCAAATATGAATTTGCAAATACTTTAGATCACCTTTACTTCTCTGGAAATGGACTACAGTGAGTCAAAAATATTTATTAAAAAAGTTATGAACAACACAAGGACTACTTATTTCTTCCTATCTGTGATTTGCACTTGTACAAAAGAATCCAGGGTCTATGTAATTCTCCTGGAGTTTTTTTAGAACTCAACTGGAAATATGAAGAAGTGAATTTAGGCAGTTTGGAGTGTGCACCTTTGTTGGTTAGTCTCTGTGTTGCTATGACCACCCATTGTCTATTTCTGGAATGGGTACAGTAACACATATTTCAAAAAGTTGCTATGAAAATTGATTGAAGTATCTAGCAGTTTTGAGCAGCTAGTACATTTTTATCGATGCCATGCATGTTTCCAAACTCAGCTTTCATTGTAGCTTCATAGTCTCTCTTGATTCCTCTTACCCTCTACTTCTAGGAAACACCAAACAAAATAAAGGAGTATTTTTCAGTAATCACTACCCTAAGATTGTGATACGATAATCTTGTTCCCATTTTACGCATGATTATTCGTCTATCTAGCAAGTTCTTTTGGAACATAGTAGAGAATAAATAATAAATGTTAAAAATAAGCAAATAAATGTACGAACAATGAAGTCATATTTACTTTTTTAGGCTTTGGTAGAACTGGCTTCACTGTGAGATGTATAAAGTCTAGCATTTCTCTTCTAAATATTTATAAGTAAGAAATATAAACATGAGTTTGTGGCTAAGCACCGCGCTTAGGATGGTATATGTTTTGATGCAAACAACATAATAATAAAAGAAATGGAACTCTAAAACAGAGGATTTGCCTATTTTTATGAAAGTTATATGAAGATGCATTTAGAGTTTATGAAGAACAGGTCTAACATGGCCAAACCCAAGTATTTTTCTACATTTCAAGCCTCAATGAAATGAAAGGACTAGCACTGAATGACAATTTTAATAGTCCATTAATAGTAACAATAATTGAATCATTTATTTTAAGCACTCATTATTTATTAAACATTCTAGTGAAACTGTGCATTATGTTACATATATTTCATATCAATCTGCAGTGGAAGCAATTTCTATCTCTATTTTAGAGAAGAAAGTAAAGTTAAAGAAGTTATGGGGGCGCCTGGGTGGCTCAGTCAGTTAAGAATCTGCCTTCAGCTCGGGTCATGATCTCGGGGTTTGTGGGTTTGAGCCCCACATAGGCCTCTGTCCTCACTCCTCGGAGCCTCGAACCTGCTTCAGATTCTGTGTCTTCCTCTCTCTCTTCCCCTCCCCCACTCGCACTCTGTCTCTCTGTCAAAAATAAATAAACATTAAAAAAAAAAGAAAAGTTATGGAAATAGTCTAAGGTCACGTAGCTCTTAAATAGCACGGCTGTGATTGGAACTCAGGTTCTGTCTCTAAACTTTCATTTGTCTTTTCTAAACTTTCATTTATCTTCAATGACTGGATTAGAAATGAATTCTATGAAATATTTTAATCAAACTGCTAGTTTGTATACAGCCTGCAAAAAAGCGGGATCCTAAAACTTCTAAAGAGGATCTTCAAAGCCTTATATTTTTAAAAATGTTTTATTATTTATTTTTGAGAAAGAGCAGGGGAAGGGGCAAAGAGAGAGGGAGAAAGGATCCCAAGCAGGCTTGGTGCTGTTGGCAGAGAGTCTGATGTGGGGCTCGAACTGGAAGATCATGACCTGGGCTGAAATCAAGAGTCAGATGCCTAACCTACTGAGCCACCCAGATTCTTATTTAAAAATCTTTGCTAGACAAACAAGTCTACTTCAAATATGGGGCTGTCTCATCTGGGAACAGCAAATTAAAAGGGACGGCCCCAACCATGTAGAGGCTAATTGTCATTGCTAGAATGATTATCGACATAGAGGTTTTGTTAGGAATAACAACATAAAATTGAGAAGATGCAACTACATTCAGATAGGAAAAATGAAAGTTATTAAAACCAGAAAACATGCTCTATATAAATAAAGCACTTTTTCTTTCTTCCAGATTTTCCATCCTGACCTACAAAGTATGGTTTATGTTGGAAAATGTTTTTATCTTAGTCATTTTGGTTTTGGGGATAGCTATAACACATTAAAACTCATCTCTATCCTGTATCGTTTCCTTTTCAATCAACCTCAGCTTTCCGTGAGTAAAAAATAACAGAGTGCCTGTGTGAGAACACAAAAGATAAAGCTCTAAGATTTTTTTTCCCCCTCTCTAAAGAGGCTTATGCAATGATTGGAGCAGACACCAGGAAATTAGACCAAATGGTAGTGTTAAATCCATTAGCCAACCTACATTCTCCAGTGAAAAATGACATAACTTTTAACAGTTTGGGTGAAAAAATTAAATATGTGGCTAGGATCTTTAATTCCTTTGTGGGTTACTCTCCCAGTAAGTATTTGCTAAAGTTTCACCATATGTACTTACTTGGCTCACGGTTGAGATCACGTGCAAAATTTATTTAACAGGCATATTCTCAAAACCGTTTAAGCCATGAGAGGGTCTTTTCCATTTCCTTGGTAGGTTTTTATTCCTTGTATTTTATTTAGGATTTGGGGAATATGTGAGTGTGTGTGTGTGTGTGTGCACGCGCACGCATGTGCACATGTAAATGAGTTTTGTAGGAGATTTTAGGATTAGTTAGACAATGTAAATATTCAGTTATCTAGTTTTTCATTCCTTGGACTGAAATACTTTCTTAGAGTTAAAAGAAACACCATTTATCAAAATGAAAGGGAAACCTGCAGAAGAGAAATATTCCCTGTTGTTAACCAAATGAAGTGAGACTTTAAAGTCTATCTGTAGTTAAGGAACGCAAATCAATACCATCTATAAAAACCCAAGCAAGGCCAAAAATCAGATGTCTTTTTTTTTCTTTTTCAAAAAGTAAAACACATCAATGGATTTTTGAGCCTGATGGTTAGAGCAAAACATTAGCCTTAGGTGCTAAGAAGTTGCTTACAATACAAAATGGGAAAAACCCATTTTTCCTGAGGTCAGAATAGCAGGCTCACCACAGGATGCAATTTAAAGGATACTCAGTGGTCTCCACCTGTCCAGATTCTTGCTTTCCCTGCTTGCCATGGTACCTGACTATCATTATGAAAGAGAGATTCTTCAACATCTAGAGTGATTTGGATTGACAGTCAACTGAGAACAAGTCCCTTCAAGAATATACCTTATTGGGGGGGGGGGCAAAGAGAAGTCACCCAAAGGGCACCCTGAGGTAAAGATTGAGGCTGCATGAAAGATATTTTGTACTGCTTGGTAATGTGACTCAGGGAAAGCATTGAGTCAGATGTTTAGTTATACTGTTGTGGCTTCTCAGTGGAATCCATAACTAACACAGAGGAAAAGGTTGCTCTTTTATGTCCTAGGCAGAAAGCGCACACTTAACCAGAGAAAAAATATGGCAGGACCAATTCTTTGGAGCCATTCTGTTGAAAGTCTTTCTAATTTCATCATCATGCCAATATTGCATGTGCATCAACATCCAAAAGAGGGCTAGTTGACCAGAAGACAGCAATAAGCCATGTCCAGCTCATGAGCATATGATCACCTTGGTTTATTTGAGGAGAAAATGAGAATTGTATGTGATGGAAAGTCAGTTCACATAAATTTAAACAATAGAAGTGAATTTATTGGCTCATAAAGTTGAGAAGTCCACAGAGGTACAGGTGATTTTAGGCATGTCTCAATCTAAATGTTCAAATAAGGTCATCGAGTTTGATCTACTGGTCTCTTTCTTTTCTCCCTGCACCCCCCACCCCTTGTTTTTATTCTTCTTCTTTTATCTGATTTCTTTTATGTTTGGTTACAGAAATGACCATGTGAAGCTCAAGTTTGTAGCATCCTTATATCTCTGATTCCAGAGAACCAGGGCAAGTTTTCTCTTTCTGGGTCTTTATCATTCTGCCCCAAAAGGATTTACACGGGCACTTCTTGTTTAGCCCTAAATCAGCTTTAAGCTTTTGTTCCTGCAGTTATACTGTACAAGTATGGAAAATGTTTTGGTTTATTTTGATATTCAGAAAAACGTGCTGAGGAGACATTGCAGAAAATTATTTTTGGCAAATGCTCAGGTCTTTCCTTCAATCATAATGACAAAAATGGCTACATGCTGATAACTGCCATATTATCAGTGTTTCACCTGATCCGACAAGTTCATACTGATAGACATGTGCACCGGGGAATTTCATATCTGCGTACTATGCATAACTTCCTTCTTTGTCAATCTCCATGGGTTTCTGCTACTAAAACAATAATTTTTATTCAAAATTAAAAAGGCTGTAAAGCAAAACAATGGTAAGGAACACAAATGTTCCTCTTTTCCTTTCTGTTAGTTATAATAAGGGATCTAAACCTTATAAATATTTGAGGAGTTCCAGCAAGTTTATTGTTCTCTTTGACTCTCCAAACTCTTTAGACAAACAAGAAGGCATGATTGAGAGAAGGAAAGAGGCGATGAAAACAGTGTTCAGGAACAAAACAAAAACAAAAACAACAACAAAAAAACTTGACCAAAGTGTTTTGTCAGTACATGAGAACTTGAGGAAAATGTAGATCAAGTGACAAAGCATATAAATCAGTAAAAATACTATTGTGAAATATTTACTACCAGACTTTTAAAGATATAGGCTTTGGAATGCATTCAGTCATTTGATCATGGAATAAGCTTTAAAAAATGTTGAAGGCCAGGCAGAAAAATTTACAATTTGGAAGTAATTGTTTCTTGAGGAAAAAAAAAAGAATTAAAATCTGAAATGTAAATCTACTTTCATTCAATGCGGAAGAGTTTAATTTTCAAGAACATGTACCAAACACACATACACACACAACTCTTAGGAGCAAACCTATCATATAATGTAAGTATCCAGTCTGTGAGGGACTTGCTCTGAAATACAGAGGTATAGCAGTAGTTATCACAGACATCCAATAAAATGCAACCCTTGGAATGGTAATAGTTTATCATTCATCCTCAGCTCCAGAGAACATCAGTGAATGTGCATCAACGATGCTTCAGAAAAGCTTGTGTCACCCAGAAATTACGTTTTATTTACAATAATTGCTCTATTTGGCTTGTGTTCCAGTTTTTAAGACACCACAGTAGAAGGATCTTGATACATGTGAGTCACTGTAGTCCATAATACATCTAATTATGGCTGTAGTTTGCAATGGGGAGTCACTTTTAATCTGAAACTTGTGACTTTTTTTGATGTTAATGACAGTTAATAGCATAGCAAGGCTTTGAAACAACATGCAATGCAGGTGACTTATTCACAGTCACACAAGGGTGGATACATAGTGACTTCTTAAAATTTACTTCATCTTTACAGAAATGCTAGAGGGAAATTATATTTGGAAGCATCAATCAATCAATCGAATTCAATATTTATAAAGGACTTCTACTGGGCCACAGTACTATGATAACTACTTTTCACAAAACAAGAGAAACATAAGATACGATACTTTCAGATATGCAAATTGTATCATACTGCCTGTAAATGCAATTTCTTATTACAAAGTCGCTGTCCATGATGGGCTGGGAAACAGAGAATTGAAGCTGAACCTTGAGATTTGTTGAATTTTAGAGAAGCAAAACCAGATTTCTGGAGAGGAAGGGAAAATATGCAAAGGTGAAGTGTTAGATGTGGGCATATCCGTACAAGGAAGAGGCATGAGATGGTAAGGAAGAAGGCGGGAATGGTTTTTTTTTGGATAAAGCAAGCTTGCCTAGGTAAGAAAGATGAGTGTAAGACAGGCTTTCAAATTCCCTCAAGGAATTTGGAATTTAGATTTGATATAAGAGAAATAAAACATTTATCTTTCTGGGTAGGAGAATGATATTTGGACAATCATAATTGGCAATGATATTTGTTCCATTGATACAGGCAAAGTATAAAATTCTGTTTATAAGGAAAACAGAAGGTCTATATGTAGAAAGGAGTTTAAAGATTACTGTATGCCCTGTTGGGGGACTGGGTCAGATGACAGTCAAATTTAAACTGAACATTAAATTGAACCCCCCACTCTTAAGAATTTAACTTAGTAGTATCACCTATCACAAAGATATTTTTAAGTAAGCCTGATATAAAGAAAATTCCTATAAAAATTCTATTTTTGATTACCTTTAATGCAAATATCAGAGGTGTCCATTTAAAAGAAAAGCAATTTCCCATGAATGTATCTGAAATATCAGAGAAAAATATCTATCTCTTCATGTTCATCAATACAGAAGTTCTTTGTATTGATTCTACTCACACCAAGGGTTTAGTCACATGCTAAATCAAGAGACACAAACTGAAATCTAGATCATGCATATTGCATTGCAGTTCATTGCCCGATTTACAAACCAGAAATTTGTTTTAGGTGCAAAGCACTAGTTTGTGGGATCTGTTTTATTTTACCCTTGGGGCCATTAACTATTGCACTTTCTGGGGGCTTTCAATTTCCCTCTCTAGACAACTACAGCTTTTATAATGAAACCTTTTCAACCTTATTTACTTCCAACTAGCTTGTTGTATCCTAGAATCTGCTGCCTTTAACACTGGAGACAACTTGATATTTCAATACCTTGAGTTTCTTGGTGGTTAAATTTAAGTGGTATGCCACGTGGGAACAGGCAACCAGGAATTGTAAAGGACTTTATTAAAAAAAATTTTTTTACATTTATTTATTTTTGAGAGCATAGACAGAGCACAAGTTGGAGAGGGGCAGAGAAAGAGAAGGAGACACAGAATCTGAAGGCAGGCTCCGGCTCCGAGCTATCAGCACAGACCCTGACGCGGGGCTCGAACTCACAAACGGTGAGATCATGACCTGAGCCGAAATTGGAACGCTTAACTGACTGAGCCACCCAGGCGCCCCTGTAAGGACTTTAAACATGTAACACTTGTGGAAATAAAGATGATAATTAGTGGTGAATCCAAGGCCAAACTCCATTTCTGTCTTTTCATTTCCCTATTCCAAGCACACTGATTAAAGCACAACAACAACAAAGCATGAATGAAATTTGCAAGATTTTAAGACTTTAGTAGGTTTGGCCCCCTTGGCATACTGCATGCAGATAATTTAGTGTTATGTGCTTGCATATGCACAGCCAAAGAGAAAACAGAAAATAAACTCTTTTGGGTTGTTTGGGTGAACATTTGCAGTAAGTATCCCAACGAGTCATTGCGTTGATTTTTTCTCGATAGGTTGTGGGAGTATCATCAGATAATTATGCAATAATGAGTGTTTAAAAAAGAAATAGTCTCAGGCACTGGATATTGATTTGTAAAGAATGCTAAAACAAAGTTTTAATATTGATGTTCCTTTAGGGTTTTTAAGTCTTGAGTAATGCTGGGAGTCACTAAAGGTGTCCAAGTTAAATTAATCAGTAGAATATTTTGGTGGAGATTTCTAGTTCTAGCGATCATTGGCAAGGAGGTTTATGATACTCCTACACAATACTATTATAAACAACCAACTTGGCAAAACACAAAAAGCCAAAGCAAAACAAGATCCAAGCAAATGTAATTTTCTCTACAACATGGATCCAATCTTACTATTTCCCTCTGTATATATTGTATTCTATCACTCTTCCACACGATTCAACTCTATCAACTAGTCCCAGTGATATACCAGATGACCTTTGAATTGGGCCCAAGATTTTATGCCTCAGACCTTTGCTGTTAGCGTTTCTCCTACTGAGAAAATTTTGTTCCCATCAGCCTCAAAATCTATCCATTTTTCAGTTCTCAGTTAAAAGATCATCTCTCTTGGGAATATTTTTTTTTTTAATTTTTTTTTCAACGTTTATTTATTTTTGGGACAGAGAGAGACAGAGCATGAACGGGGGAGGGGCAGAGAGAGAGGGAGACACAGAATCGGAAACAGGCTCCAGGCTCTGAGCCGTCAGCCCAGAGCCTGACGCGGGGCTCGAACTCACAGACCGCGAGATCGTGACCTGGCTGAAGTCGGACGCTTAACCGACTGCGCCACCCAGGCGCCCCTCTTGGGAATATTTTTAATGCTCCCATTAGAATATGATGTTCATCTGGCTTGCCCTGAAATTATTTTGGTGCCTGTCTTACATTTACTACTAAATTAATAGTGACGCTAGGAAGCAGCTATTGTCCTACCTTCAAAAAAAATCTCTTGTGTTTCTGATAAACAAAAAGAGTTCTTTGGAAATACAGGTGTTAAATAAGTATTTGACAACTGGAAGTCAACTGAACTATAAATTGTTAATAACACCAAGAGCAGTTTTGAACTGTTACTTAACCCATCATATATCCGTCTTCTTTTCTGTTTGCACTGTAGTTTTTCAGCTAGAAATGGATCATCTGTCAAACACAGTGTTTGTTTTTACTTTGAAAAGACTAGCTCTAGGGTTCCCGTGGTTTCTCAGTCATAGCATGCTAGTAAGGGGATGAACTTGTGGGTCAAACTGACCTGTACCAGTGTGACGACTTCACTGGCTGTTAACTCAAATTCATTAACCAGCCTAAGACCATTGTTTTCATACGTAAAATGGAGGTTGAAAGAGTTCCTGTTTCCCAGACTGTTCTGAAGATTAAATGCTCACGTGCTGGCAAGTGGCTTCACACACTGCCTGTCTATATCCAGTGCTCCAGAAGAATTCAGTTGCCTCGAAGGCTTTTGAGTGTTAGCCAAATATTCAGATTCTTCCATGCCTAACGTATGTTTTTCAACCCTGCACATTTCTAAATTTTAGATGCGTTTTGCCTGAGGATTGTCAGCAAAGATTTTCGAGCTATCAACTCTTTTCTACCATGCGCAACTAAGAAGAGGGATATCTTGTTAAATGTCATTAATTTCTCCTTTGTCTCCATAGACTTCTCCAGCCCAGATCTGAAGTCTTTAGGGAGGCGATGGCCGTGTGTGAGGGAATGGTAGGTTAGGAAAACAAGATGGGGGTGGGTGATACATTGGAAACTTACCTCGATTCAAGATTAGCTGACCTTAGTTTAAATCTAATATTTTTTCTTCCCAAATGATTACATATTTTCCTACTTAATAATGACCAGTGCAGAAAGGCTGAGAGAGCTTTGAAGTTCAATTGATAAATTATCTCCAGACCTTGTAAAACTATCATCATCCAGCTGGCTTACTGTATATTCAAATTCAATTTGGGACAATAAGAAAATTGTAGCCATGTGTCGACTTTAGGGCTGTGTGTGTGTGTGTGTGTGTGTGTACATGGGGTACATATGCATGTATGATTGTTAGTAGTGTGCGTGTGTATCTGATTAGAAATTTGGCCAGTTGATAAAAAAACAAAACAAAACAAAACAATGGAGCTTAAATGATGAATGCTCAACAGGAGGTTTCTATGATCCAGGAACCTATCTGACTTGAAGCTGTTAATTTTCTCTGGTATGTTCCAACACACTGCCAGGGACATATAAGGTTTCTCCCCAGTCACTGCTATTATGCCTTTTCTTATTCTGCTGCAAGGAGTGGGGGCAAAGGCCACAGGATCTTTGAGAAAAATTATTTCATAGTCATTTCAGAAAAGACACTGCATTTTTCTGTATACAGATGAGGTTTCTTTCATCCCAGTGGCCTTCTGTCGAGGCTCTGAGAATTTTAGCAAGTGGTGTATCCATTCCTCCAGCTAGCGCACACAGGCATGATGCTGGCTTTTTCAAATTTACTTGTTATGATCATTTATGATCTTTCTAGTCCTCTCTCTCTCTCTCTCTCTCTGTATTTGTGTATGTGTGTACACAATGAAATTACTGTCTGCTTTTCATAGTAGAATCTACAGTTTGTGTTTCACTTTTCAGTTAAAAAGTTTCTTTTTCTCCTCCTTCCCAACTTCACTCTTCTAGAAATTGAAAATTTACTTCTCTGCTAAACGGCAAGGTGTGCCAAACCCCAAATAGCTCAGGGATCATAATTCAGAAGCCGCTGGTTTAGTCTCTTGTATGCAAAGTCTGTAGAAGTAACTATGGGCCCTGGGATAAGTTTCTCAGGACAGCCAGGAAACCCAGCAGGAAGATACTGAAGTTGCCTGAAAGAACTTTCCAGAAGAATTGTCGGGATAAGTGCTTCATATTTTAAACCATATGGTAACACAGACTGTGTCTTTTTCAGGTAGGCAAAGGCTCCTTTTGCAAGAAGGTAAGTGATTCCTTGGGAAATAGCACTTCTTTCCCACCTTTTCTTAGGATTTAAGAGGCTGGACTGGGATTTAAGAGACTCAAATTCTAGTCCCTGCTGAAAAGTTAACTAGCTGTGACCTTGGGAAAATGGCACACTCCTTTGTCTGTTTCCTCATCTGTAATTTGAGGTCTTTGCAAGGTATGATCTCTACGGCCTCATTTAGCTCTAAGCTTTTGCGATTCCCTATGACTCCTTTCCTGCACCAGGTCCCTCCAAACGAAAAAGGTCAGAAGACACTTTTGTGTTTTTTGTTTTGTTTTGTTTTGTTTTGTTTTGTTTTGTTTGTGAGTAGGTGTGTGCTTCATTTCACTGTTTCCCCACTTACAAAAATAAAAGGGGATTCCCCTGTGGTCTATAAGAAGATCTCCTGTTGAGTGCTATGCATTACAGCCAGTTTTCTCCTTTAATCCTCTAAAAATACCTGCTAATACAAAACAAGTGCAGATTGTTACAGAGCCTCTCTTTGACTTCCAGCATGCTGAGCGGTCTTCCCTCCATCCAGACAATTTTCCAGTGCTGAAAGAGTTGGAGTTTCAATATAGCCTGACACCCAGGGTCCAACGTTATAATGTCATTTGGTGACCGCTAGATTTCTCATCCCATATGGTGCCCAACACTGGAGTTAGAAGAAGCTGTGATGAATAACTGTATCTTCCATTTTGTGTTGATAACTCTTCCTCTCAAGAGTTTCCCCTTGTGGGATAAAATTTACTCGTGAATTTGGAATATAGAAATGTGGACACTCCTACAAGTAAATCTGTAATGGATTAAAGATTGACTGACAAGACATGAAACAATGCCAAGGCAAGTGTGTTGGTGGGAAGAGAAGAAAGGAAAGGAAAACAAAAGGGAAAAAGTAGTGATCAAGGGCTAAAAGGAAAGAAGAAATGTCAGGACTTGGCAAATGATGGGGCATAAGACAGGAAGGACATAGAAGTCTGGTTGTTCACGTTTCTGTGTTTTTTTTTTTTTAAGTTTATTTATTTATTTATTTATTTATTTATTTATTTATTTATTTATTTATTTTGAGAGAGAGACAGACACAACACAAGTGGGGGAGGGGCAGAGAGAGAGGGAGGGAGAGAGAACTAGCCAGGCTTTGTGCTGCCAGCACAGAACCCGATGCAGGGCTCGAACTCATGAAACCACAAAATCATGATCTGAGCAGAGATCATGACCTGAGCCAAAATCAAGAGTTGGATGCTTAACCAACTAAGACACTTAGATGTCCCAGGGTTTTTGAACCTGGATAATTGGGAAGATGGTATGTCACTGGCAGAGATGCTCTATGTTGGAGAATGAGTGCAAATCAGGACATGAGGAGTCTGAGAGCCAGGGAAGATGTCCAAAGGGAGATGTTTAGCAAGCAATGAACTTTGAGGGATTTGAGACCTGTCAGGTGATACACTTTCATCCATCGGGGGAAAATAATTAGAAAAGGAAGTTTAAAAAAGGGAATTTAACTTGGGATTAAGATAAAATAAAACAAAAATTATAAGTAATTCTTATTTTAAAGGCATATAGGTCTTAGACTGTTTACGGTTGCACTAGCCAACTCTTAGAACTCAAACTGAAGGCCTTTATTTTTTAAAAAAAATTTTTTTTCAATGTTTATTTATTTTTGGGACAGAGAGAGACAGAGCATGAACGGGGGAGGGGCTCAACTGAGGCCTTTTAACTCAAGAGCATATATTAGGAACTGGTCTCCCTTATTTTATGTATTATTTTAGCATTTCAGTTGACTAACAACCTAAGAAGAGATTCTCCTGCTCAATAATTAGTTTCCATTTTCCAAAATTCAGCTTTGTTTCCCCAGCTATTTATTATACATATTTTACATACTAACACTGTGCTGACGTACAGTGGGGTAAGAGGGAAATATATCATGTTGCCTTTGGTATTGAATGAGTTAAATGTCGTTGAAGAAATCAGACACACTGGCTGGGGAAAAAATAGCCGCGCAAAGAAAAACAGGGTCAATCAATCTTTATATACTAAAAACTTAAATGTATGTATTCTCAGTAATCATCACCTAGTGATGTTCAACACATTGCATGAGTGTATCTGGAGGTTGGACACATATTTCAAATGCAGAACAAAACCAAACTTATCCATATGCTCTCATCAGTCTTTTTTTTTTTCCCTTTTATTCTTTTTGTAGTTTTTCTCTCAGCAAATAGCCTCACAATTCTCCATATCACCAAGTCAGAAGTCCAGAAGTCTAGAATGTCTAAAAATCTAGACTGACTTCTTCATATCCACCTATCCTTCTCCTGGTGGCCCCCACCCCCAGCAAATTTGATTGTGGCCCTTTGCTTCATATGGGCTACCATTGTTTTTAAAACAAAAGGCTATTATTGTTTTTATAATAAAATCCAAATGAAAAGCTCTTTATGGTTTGGCCTTCTCTCTGACCACTTCCTTGATCTGTATGTTGCGTTCCTTCCCATAGGAGGTCTTTGGAACTTTCAATAATACCCTTCTGCAAGTCTACTTGGTTTAACACTTGCTGGGACCAGCCTTCCAATTCCACTTCAACAAACAAAATCCTAGTTTTTCTTCATGACTCCAGTCAAGAGCTACCAGTAAAACCTCCTCTGAATCTCTCTGGCCCTGCTCTCCATTTCTTGAGCTCCACTGGTCACCATGCTTGCCCCTTGGGAAGGTGCTTGCTGCTTACCGATGTAGTGGCTGCTTTTCCTACCTGCCTCTGCACTGGACTGGGATCTCCTGCAGGGAAGTAGCATCTCATCTCCTGATTGTGATATTTACAATGTTTATTCAAATCCAGAGTTGCATTTAGTATCTACTCCACCATAGACATTTGAAGATAGAATTGAATTGAAAAGACTCAGAATGGAGGGCTTGCTTCCTTATGAACATGTTCCTCCTTGCTGCCTTTCCTGAATCACTATCTTTCACCTAGGGTGCAGTATAGGTTTCTCTCTCTGCATTTTATCCTCTTTTTAAATCTACACTTTCCCTTTCTCTTTTCACCCTCATCCTCCCATCTTTTGTGATGTATCTTTGTTGAACCAAACTAAGAACTTTCCTTCTTTTCTCTCTTTTCTGTCCCTCTGAAAGTTTCTGAGCTTCTATTATGCACCAGTCACAGAATTGGAGGTTTTCATTAATTATAGCTGAAACTTCATAATAACTTTGCACAGTAAGTTCTATCCTTTGTTACATTTTACAGATAAGGAAAGTAAGGCCTAGAGAAGTTATCTGTGCAAGGTCACACAGCAAGTCAGCGATAAAAGCCGAGGCAAAGTGGCTTCAGGACCAGTCTTAACAACTGTGCTTTGTTATGTGGAAGAGAATTAGGCTACTTAATTTTGTTTAAAATGATTTATTCTCTCTACGAAATCATAAGGGAATAATGTTGTGGGTAGGTCCCAGAAGGAAATGGAAAAATAATACAGAAAGGAAAAGTGGATGAAATTTGAGGAGACTCTGAGAAAGCAATTTGAATCTATCTTAGCTCTGATCTAGCAAAACCAAGGAAATCTAAACCAAGTGCTTCTGACTTAGGCATTGTTTCACCATGGTAACCTGCGTGCAACTGTGCTCCGTGGCTCAAAATTCTGCAATAAACATTCCTCATCCCAGGGCTTCTCCCACGCCTGGTGTGCACCTCTCCTGTGGTTAGGCTTACACACAAACACCACAAGCAGCAGACAATCATAAAATACCACACACACAAAGACCATGTGCTTACACAAAACATACACCCCTCTCGTATTACCAGAGCCGGTTGAGCAACCAACTCAACATTGCAGGGTGCTGGATTTCTCCAGCATCTGACTGAGCTGCCCCCGAGCACAATACAGCATCTTGTTCAAGACCGTATTAAGCACTCCAGCACCGGATCTTTACTGTGTCGGCCACAAGGGACTCAAATTAAATATATTCAGAGATCTCCTATTGGATTTGGGCTGGCAAGCTGATATCCCAGATATGTGAGTGCCGCACTAAAAATGAAATTCACCTACTGTTGTATGGACTTTGCAGGATGTACTTCTGACTAGAAGGAACCTCCTGTTGACATCACAAACCAAAGTCAAGCTGAAGCCACCAGTGTATGTTCTCTGAGTGAGTTTCTTGGAGTTAGGAAGAAAACAAGTGGAGTTCCTGTGCTTTTGAGACTTCTCACAACATGACTGATGAAGGTATTAAGCATTAAGATACTCCTCTTCACATCCAAATCCTTGTGTTATGTCACTGCAAATAGAAAGTGAAACAGCTGAGGTATTAAGCTACAGAAATGTTTCTTTTGTGTGTTTCAAATACCAGGCAAATGGTTCTCAATGTCAATGGGGAAAAATTGAAATGTAGTTAACCCTCCCCCCAAATCATACACTGGATAGAAAAAATGTTAATTCTGGTTTAATTTGGCTGCAGTTTGAGAAATAGGGTGGCTTTGATGAGTGTCTATGTCTCCAATAATCTAAATGTCACAACATAGAAGATTTGGGCCTGAACTCACTTTTCAGTATTCTGGTTTCAACTTAGAAATACTTAATTAGTATGATCAGATTTAACAGATGAATGAAACTTTATTGATTTAAAAAAATACAACAAAGTTGCTATTGTGGTCTTAAATATTGGACTGGGATTGCTACCATATATTGCCATAAATATTTTAGTATAGCAAATTTCAAACCTACAAAAGGAGAGAGGGGAGTATGAAGAATGCTAATATTCTCACTAACACCAGCTTTAATGATTGATTATTAACTTGGGGACATACTCATTTTGTCTATATTTTGTCTATATGCCTATCCACCTCCCTCAGCCCCATAGCTTTCTGTTGAAATGTGTTTCCCAGATTCATTTAATTTCATCTGTAAATATTGCAGTATGTGTCTCTAAAAGATACAATATTATAAAATTAGAAACAATAACTATTCTACAATTTAAATATGCAATTTCCCAATGCCCCTAAGTAGCACATAAGATTTTTCCAATGAGTTTTCTCAAATCAGGAAGAAAGACACTTAGTTTATATGCCTTTTAAGACAGTTTTTAATGTATATATTGTTTCTCTGTACTTTGTTGAAGAAACCAGGTCACTTGTAAGGTAGAATTCCCACAATCTGGATTTTGCCAAGAATGACTTGAGCACTGCTTTTGACTTCCTTAGTCATATTATTAAAACAAAACAAAACAAAACAAAACAAAACAAAACACTACTCGGTAAAATTGCTTTCTTTTATATGACTCTTTGTTTTAAGTAGCAAAAATAAGGAGATTATTTACCTCAAACTAGGTATATGTCTTATTTTTCTCTATTAAACAAACTTTTCCTTTATGTCGATATCGTAGAACAAAAGAACATTATGTAAAAGGAGTAATGCTCTAGCAGTTGTATGAGGCCAAGGGAATCTTGCTCACACTGATTATTGCAGATGTGAAGGAACTTAGGGAGCTGTCCGTCCAATTGCTTTTTTTTTTTTTTTTTTTCCTGTAGCAGCTTTTTTTTTTTTTTTATTTGTTAAACTTTTTATTTTTATTTTTTTTTTATATATGAAGTTTATTGACAAATTGGTTTCCATTCAACACCCAGTGCTCATCCCAAAAGGTGCCCTACTCAATACCCATCACCCACCCTCCCCTCCCTCCCACCCCCCATCAACCCTCAGTTTGTTCTCAGTTTTTAACAGTCTCTTATGCTTTGGCTCTCTCCCACTCTAACGTCCTTTTTTTTTTTTTTCCTTCCCCTCCCCCATGGGTTCCTGTTAAGTTTCTCAGGATCCACATAAGAGTGAAACCATATGGTATCTGTCTTTCTCTGTATGGCTTATTTCACTTAGCATCACACTCTCCAGTTCCATCCACGTTGCTACAAAAGGCAATATTTCATTTTTTCTCATTGCCACGTAGTATTCCATTGTGTATATAAACCACAATTTCTTTATCCATTCATCCTATGACCCAGCAATAGCACTGCTAGGAATTTACCCAAGGGATACAGGAGTACTGATACATAGGGGCACTTGTACCCCAACGTCCAATTGCTTTTGACTGTTGTAAAAACCGAGGCTCATGGAACTCAGACGAGAATGCTTATTGTCAGACTTTGCCTTTCTGGAGGCCTAGAGATCCTCATAGATGGTCAAAGTCCTCAGATGCTCTGCTTGGTAGGATCAGAGGTGGAGATGTGAGTGTGCGTGGCATACAGAACACACGCGGAATCTGCCTTTTGGGTCTTCACTGGCCAGGCTCACCTCCATTTGGGGATGTCCGGGTGCTGTTGCTAACTTCTTAAGTAGTGTTCTTGCATATAGTAGCATGAACTTCAGAACTCATACCATGACTTTGAGCTGAATTCCACATTCTGCCCAGGTACTACCTACCGTCTCTGAATTCCAGTTTCCTCATCTGAATAATCTTGGTTGTGCAGTCGATTGTGTCATGCCTTAAACGTAACCCCTAAGGGACAATTGCAATTTCCAGTGTCACTGACACTAGGCTTGGCCTTGGAACTTTGCTGTGCTCCTTCTTGTAGAAAGTTAAAACAGCTCTCTCACAGCTCAGGTTGCACAATAAACTATGGGCAGGACTGAGCTGTGCCACATAGGGGATGTGGTGGTTCAACGTATCTCCGCTCTCTCTTCCTGGAAACTGCAGTATCCCAAATACAGACAACATAGCCACAGCTGCTTTGCAAGGTCACGTAGAGTGAGGAAGAAATCAGTGTTGGTGTGCACAGTCACTAGGATTCGAGGGTTGTTTGTTACTACAGCATAACTGTCTATTCTGCTTGACAAAGATGCTGGGCACACTCTGTTACCCTTAGAGGGTGTACTGATCTTAAGTCAATGTGAAACATCAACTTTTTCTGTACCTCATTTCTTGCACATGCAACTTACATTCTCAACCACAGCGTAAGAACCTCAAGACAACTTCAAATTACACTGCATTTTGATAGTTCAGGATTTATGGCCTGAACAGTATTTTGTTTGCCTGGAGTTTAAAGTTAGAAGTGTGTTTAGGGTGTCACTCTGACAAGTATAAGCTCTGTGACATTAGGTAAATCACTTAATTTCTCTGAGTCTCGGTAAAATTTCTGCCTTGCCCTGCCTTTGGCAGCAAGGGCTGTAACTATGTAAAAATATTTGTTAACTCCTTAGAACCATATCACTCTTGTGTTTGTTTTAAAGTAGAGGCTCAATTGCATGTTTTAATGCAATTAATAGGGATAGGTTCTCCATCCTATCATTTTTTTCTTTTCCTTTCCTTTCCTTTCCTTTCCTTTCCTTTCCTTTCCTTTCCTTTCCTTTCCTTTCCTTTCTTCTTTTCTTTTCTATCCCTTTTCCCTTTCCCTTTTCCCTTTTCTCTTTTCTCCTTTCCCCTTTCCCCTTTCCTTTCCTTTCCTTCCTTTCTTTTCCTCTCCTCTCCTCCCTCTCCCCTCCTCTCCTCTCCTTTTTCCTTTATTTTTACATTTAAGGACTCTAATTTTATTGTATTCTTATTTTTTCATGTTTCAAGCTTTTATTTAAATTCTACTTAGTTAACATATAGTGTAATATTAGTTTCAGGAGTAGAATCTGGTGACTTTCAGTTTATATCAGTGTTATTTTTGATGTTAAAACATTCTTAAGAGCAAGGTGGTCAGAAAGGCTAAACATTTAAAAATTGAAGATGGAGAGCAGGTAAATTTTAAAGAAATTTTTTTTTCAACGTTTATTTATTTTTGGGACAGAGAGAGACAGAGCATGAACGGGGGAGGGGCAGAGAGAGAGGGAGACACAGAATCGGAAACAGGCTCCAGGCTCTGAGCCATCAGCCCAGAGCCTGAGGCGGGCCTCGAACTCACGGACCGCGAGATCGTGACCTGGCTGAAGTCGGACGCTTAACCGACTGCGCCACCCAGGCGCCCCTAGAGAGCAGGTAAATTTTAAACAGAGAAAGAAAAAGAGTGCAGATCCATGTTTATAAAGAAATAAATAGAGAAATGTCAATTTTGGGTGAGATAAAAATTAAAATACATGGAATATTAAGTACACTACTTTCCTAATGTTAAAATATAAACTTTATAGACATAGAAACCCCCATTCTTACCAATGAAATCATGTTTAGTTTGCATCCTCTACAGGTACTGTGATATTTGGACAAATAACTTCCAAGTAAAATATTGTTAAAAGGTGTCAACACACCAGAAGTCAGACCTGTTTCATACTTAAGGGGAAAAAAAGAAAGAAAAAAAAGAAGAATATGTTGTTTGGCAATTTTATTTCATGTGTCAGGATCAATATCATGTGAGTTTTGAGCGGAATGTGTCAAACTGAGTTTATCTCCGGAGTCAGTTTTCAGTGCTGGCCATTATTATAGACACTGGGGAAGCCACATCAAACCATTACTGCCATGGAGCTTACTCTATTGGGGGGCTGAGGATGGGAGTGTGGGAGCTGAAAATAAACACAAATATATACAAACTTCCGGTCACAAAATAAATAAGTCACAGGGATGTAATCTATAGCATGATAACTACTGTCAATAATATTGTATTGCATATTCAAAAACTCCTAAGACAGTGAATCTTAAAAGGGCTCATCACCCACAAAAATATTATAAATTGTATGGTGACAGAGAGTAACTAGACTTATTGTGGTGATTTTTTCACAATGTATGCAAATAATGAATTGGTATGTTATACACCTGAAAGTAATACAGTATTATTTCTCTCTCTCTCTCTCTCTCTCTCTCTCTCTCTCTCTCTCTCCCCCTATACTTATACCTATACCTATACCTACATCTGTATCCATCTATCTATATATGATGTACATATATGATGTATGGGAAGTTCAGGATACAGAAAGTAGAGAGCTAGGGGACTCATGGGAGGTAAGGCTGGGGGGGAGAGTCTTCTCTAGGAAGGTAACATTTGATCAGAGACATGGAGCAGTGAAGGATGTAGGGAATGAGCCCTGTAATACATGAGGTAGAACATTCCATGCAGAGGTAACAGCAAGTAAAATGTGGGACAATACTTGTGCCTGAAGAGTGTCAAGGAGACCAGATGGCTGGAGCTGAGTAAGCAAGGGTGGAGAGTGGTGGGACCAGAGTTCAAAGAGGTAGAAAGAGATGAGCTACATGAATGTTCCAGTTGATTGTATGGATTTGAGATTTTAATCTGAGTGAACTGGGAAGTTATTACAGGATTTTGAGCAGAAAATTGATATGACCTAACAACTTTTTTTCTGAGGTAAAATTGACATATACCATTACATTAGTTTCAGGTGTACAACATAATGATTTGATAGTTGTATATATTGCAAAATGATTAGTAAGTCTAGACAATGAGTGTAATAACTAGATAGTAAGTCTAGTTTCCCCCTTAGCATATAAAGATACATAATATGTAATGCAATATTATTGACAAAATTCACCATACTGAATACATTACACCCCCATGACTTATTTAATGACTGGAAATTTATACCTCTTGCCCCACTTCTCCGATTTTGTCCAACTTCCAACACCCCTGCCCTCTGGCAACCACTAATTTATTCTCTATGCCTGTGAGTCTTGCTTTGTTTTGTTTATTTTTGAGATTCCACAGATAATTGAAATCATATATATTTGTCTTTCTCTGTCTGACTTATTTTACTTAACATAATATCCTCAAGGTATATTCACATCATCACAAATGGAAAGATTTCATTCTTCTTTATGGCTGAGTAGTATTTATACACACACACACACACACACACACACACACACACACATATATATATATAATGCTGTTCATCCATCAATGGGCACTTTGGTTGTTTCCATATCTTGGCTATTGTAAACACTGCAATGACCATGAAGGTGCATATATCTTTTTGAATTAGTGTTTTAATTTTCTGCAGATAAATACCCGTAAGTGAAATTTCTGGATTATGGTAGGTCTATTTTTAGTTTTTGAGGAACGTCCATACTGTTTTTCACAGTGGCTGCTCCAATTTATATTCCCACCAACAGTACACCCTGGTTCTCTTTTTTCCACATCCTTGCCAACATTGGCTATTCCTTGTCTTTCTGATTCTACCCATTCTGACAGGTGTGAAATGATATCCCATTGTGGTTTTCATTTGCATTTCCCTGATGATCAGTGATGTTGAACATCTTTTTATGTGCCTGTTGGCCATCTGTATGTTCTTTGGGAAATTATCTGTTTTGATCCTCTGCCCATTTTTTAAAAATGCTGTTTTTTTTTTTTAATTTGGTGTTGAGTTGATGAGTTCTTTATATATTTTGGATACTAACCCTGTATTAGATATACTATTTGCAAATATCTTCTCATATCTTTAGTAGTTGCCTTTATATTTTGTTGGTTTCCCTTGCTGTGCAGAAGCTTTTTAAACTTTATTTTTTAATTTATTTTTAAGAGAGAGAGAGAGAACACAAGAGAGGGAGGGGCAGAGAGGGAGAGAGAGAGAAAGAGAATCCCAAGCAGGCTCTGCACTGTAAGTAGAGTCTGATGCGGGGCTCGAATTCTTGAACGTGAGATCATGACCTGAGCTGAAGTTGAGTCGGACACTTAACTCACTGAGCTACCCAGGAGCCCCAGAAACTGCTTAATTTGATGGAGCCCTATGTAGTTGTTTATTTTGGTTTTGTTGTCATTGCATTGCATTAACTTAACTTTTGAAGGTACCTCTCTGGCTGCTGTGTGGAGAATAGAGAAGGCATGTGTGGAAGCAGAGAAGTGAGTGATTTGGCTTGTGTAATAATTCAGGTGAGAAATCTTGACACTTGGACAGGAATGGCTATGGTGGAGGTTTGGGGAAATAGTCTGATTCTGGATATATTTTGAAAGCCTAGCAAATAGAGTAAACTGAGGAGCTAGATGTGAGGCTTAAGAAGAACACGATGATGATTCCAAAATTTCAGGCTTTAGCAGCTAGATGAGTGGAGTTGCCACTTTTTGAGCTGGGGAAGGCTGCAGGAGAGGGGTTGGGGAAATGTCTATTGTGTATGTCCAAGGGTTGGAATATAAGGGGATGTCCCCCAGGCACTGCACAAAGCATGGGGTGAAGATTTGATGGTACTCTCTCCCAGTGTAAAGTCTTTTACTTCTAATAACTCTGAGCTGTCATTTCTGAGGGACTTTTTTTTATATATGACCTTTGGAACAAGATTTAACTGGTATATCCTTTCATCCAACAAATGGTTGTTGTTCACAATGCTATGTCAAATTGTAAATTTCTACTTAATACAGAGCACACATTTTGTGTCCTAAGCCAGATTGTAAATATCTCAAAATGTGAACGGAAGACTCAAAACTCTGTCTCTAATTATATGTGGGATATTTCTGACCACCTAGTCTTGGCAAATGCATGCTAATGCTGGTTGATTTAAGCTTATTTACATCTGAAAAGGGTCACGTATCTTTAAGGTATAGAAGCACAATATGACAGAGCATCCTTCTGATATAAACTGAAGGCAAATTGAGGGGATGTGGTTCAAGATAATGTTGGTTGATGAGTATTTTAACCTATGAAGCTTCCTTCCCTTTATGCTTCCCTTTTGTCTACTTTCCTACAGGATCCAATTTGGGGTTAGTGTTGGTCTATAGTTAATAAGAACGATGAAAATGATCATGATCTGATCATTACTATAATACATCATAGTGGGACTAAAGAGAGTGTTATAGCATTGTAATGTATCTGTATCCCAGAGGTGCCTGCAAATTCTGAATTTTTCAGAGAAGGTCCTTTTATTTAGGGAAAAACTTATCTGAAGAACATTCTGAGTATGAGAAGATAAGCACCCCAATCCTGCTCTAGGTCCAGGCCTTTAACAATTGTTTTTCTATTTGCTTAGAGCACCAATCCCCCAGATATAGGTATTTCTTGCTGGTCACTGTTCAAGTGACACCTCCTTGGAGAGGCCTTTCTTGATTGTCTTATACAAAATGGTGTCCAACCTTGCCCCCTCCATCCCATGTCCCTTACATTATCATTCTCAATATTTGTTACTTGATTTTATACATTTGTTACTTGATTTTACCTGTCTCTTCTCCCGCAATATCAACTCCCTGAGGGCAGGGATTTTGTCTGGTTTATGTATTGTGATGTGCTCAGTCATCAGAAAAGTGTTGATTTAACTAAATATTTGTTGAATGAAGAGCTAAATGAAAGGCAGAGTTCAGGATGGCAAAAGTTGAACAAAGAATCTGTAAACTGCTTTGGGAAAAAAAATCAGGTCCACTGTTTGTTTTATTAGGGGTGAACAAGGTCTCTGGAAGGGATTTGAATGTAACTGATCAATCACCTTCCTGGGAGCAGCCTAGAGACTTGGGTTCAACTGTCGTTGGGGATGGAGGCTGCAAGAAAGGTTTCTTTTCTAGTAGTGCTGACTTCTAAGACAGGTAATGAGCTAGGCATCCTGGAAATATTTGGTTCATCATTTGCATTGACTGCCTCTAAGGTCAACTGATTGCAGTGGCTCTCTGGTAGCC
The DNA here is from genome assembly GCF_007474595.2 of Lynx canadensis. Lineage (NCBI taxonomy): Eukaryota > Metazoa > Chordata > Mammalia > Carnivora > Felidae > Lynx > Lynx canadensis. The sequence continues at coordinate 129,145,858 of NC_044308.2, forward strand.
AAGACTCTCTTAAACCTAAAAATCTCCTTACTGGTGCAAATGTATTTCCTTTGTAACATCATTGTTTCCTATGTTAAACCTTGTCAAAATTCCCTACAGGCTTTCCCCTAAGGTGGAGCTGGATGGTCACGTGTATCTGTAGTTTACGCCCTAATATTAGCTGTAGTACAAGGCAATGGAGCGCCACACATATTCAGTTCAGTTTGGATGTGGCCTGAGCTGTGCTCTTAGGTCATCTCAGCTATCTTGGCAAGATTGTAATTTGCTTTTATTCTTTCTTACATTCTGTGAATTCTGGATGATCATCCATATTCTCCTGTATCATGATTTTACACGTTCTATTTCCATGAATCCTTATACATTTCTCTTGTCCAATTAGGTTGGTTTTGGCTACCCCTTAATAAGAGTGGGTATAAGCAAGAGGGAGCTACGCTAGGGAATTGGGAACCCAATGCATGGATACATTATAAATAGCTGTTATTTTCCATGTGATTCTGTATAGTAAACTGTTGTTCACTGTAATCTTTGTTGACTTCTGTTGGTCTGTTTACCAGTAAATGAAAGGAGAGATTGTGGACTCGGGTTTTGGACCACAGTAGATGAGCGAGAGAAGTAGCTGTATGAAGAGTATTGGCAGGTCAGAGAGGAGTGAGATGCATAGAAAATTAAATGGCAAAGAAGGGTGTCAAGTGAGAATGTGGCAAGTTATGCACTAAGTGTTCTCAGGTATGTTTAGGGGAGGGACTGAACTGGTGGTCCACAGGAGACTGAGTTAGGGAAGATAGGAAAACTAAGATACACTCAATCTGTAATAATCAAAATCTAGTTATTACTTTATTAGTCTATACCAGGTACTGTGCTTAGCACATTTCATGAATTCTTGTATTTACCCTTCATAGTAACACCATGGAATCAAATCCTACTCAGTGCTCCTATCTCCATATTGAGTAGAACCAGCTTAGTAGAAACCTGGCATTTTTATCTACTCAGGTGTTGCATTGGCATTTTCTTGAGCTCTCCAAAGATGTACATGGTCTTAAGTGAGGAGACATGTTTATCAGATTGTCCAGTAGCCACGCAAAAGTTACATCCCGATGAGAAAACATATGTCGGCCTAGGCCAACTACACATTCCTGTAGCACAAGCTACTGCATCCCTGTTTGGTCATGAGAAATCTCATCCATGGATCCTATTATTTCATATATGCAAATAATCCCACTGAGGTAAAAGTTGGAAGTAGAGTGATATGAAGTTTTGGGTGCATATTTAAACAATTAAGGACATATAAAGAATCTGACAAAAAATTATTTTACTTCTTAGATACACTCAGATTTTCACAATGGATGTTGTACACAATCCAAAAAAGCATTTAAAACAATGAATATTCAAGTACATTAGCTTGATTGGACAGAAAGCCAATACAAATTGAAGAAAACTGAGGCATTTGGGCCTGGAATTTGATCTCTGCTCCCATTTATTTACATGATTTGGCCCATTTCCTTTGCCTTCTCCTCAGCAATTCCTCAACTTATATTTTTCCATTTTTAGGATGTTTTTGTACACTTAGTATCAGTTATTCTCCATTGATCCTACACTCTTTATTTATTTTTCCCTCAATTAAACATAGTACGCTGAATCACTCAAGGCCATGTGGGTGATTGAGTTGCCTAGAAATAAAATTATTTTCCATTCATTAGTCTGAGCCCTATTCAATCAGGAGAAAATTAGTCCTTCTTTTCCCTCTCTTTATTCCATATTTCTTTCTCTAGTTCAGAGCCAAGTATAAATTTTGAGGGCCTATGAAATCAGCTGTATAAGTGGAGAAAAGATAAATGAATTTACCGGAGTTGGTATGTCAGCTTTGGAAGGTACATTTCTTAGTTACATTCTCTCCTTCCTCAAACCCAAATGTATCCCCTGAGGCATTAATATCTTGGATTATTCTTGGGTGGGGATTTATTAAATGATTTCTAATGTTTCTTTTAATATTAAATTTATAGAATTTATGGTTGTATGATGTTCAGTGATTATTAGAGGTAATGCTCCATGCTGTACAGATAAATGATATTAATCTTTCACTTATACAAAAATTCAGTGTGATTTTCAGCAATCAGCCTTTCCTGTGGTGATGGAAGTTACCAGGTTCCTTCAGTGTTTTGACTCACTTACCCTTAGGGCATTCTACTACTCTGAATTTAGGTAGAAGGTAGGGGAGCAGAATAGAGATAGTATACGCTACTTCCGCTTAAAATCTATTTTCAGTAACTAATCACAAGGCATATGGAGATGCCACTACTACTGGGAAACACAGTCCCTGGCAAGGTAACTGCTTCCTGTCAATGACTCTACACCGTAAAAAGGGAATACAAATCTTTGGACGGTTTCTTTCTGTGCCACATATGAATTAAGATTCGGGAGTATAAAATACCAAAATTGATTCTTCATTGGCCTAGAAACATAATTAAGGATCCAGGAAAAATTATATTTAACTCGGGGCTCCTGGGTGGCTCAGTCGGTTGAGCGTCCGACTTTGGCTCAGGTCATGATCTCACGATCCGTGAGTTCCAGCCCTGCGTCGGGCTCTGTGCTGATGGCTCAGAGCCTGGAGCCTGTTTCCGATTCTGTGTCTCCCTCTCTCTCTGCCCCTCCCCCGTTCATGCTCTGTCTCTCTCTGTCTCAAAAATAAATAAACGTTAAAAATTTTTTTTTAAAAATAAAAAAAACTATATTTAACTCTATTTTTAATGACATGAATTCATATTAAAATATTTCCTTGGGAAAAAAAGGGGAAAAGATCAAAGATTAATATACACAATTTTCTATTGCAGAATAGAGACATAAATCAGGGGATTATCCTCAAACTTTGTCACAGATTTTTAAGGTAACTTAGGTTTGACTGTTTATGTACTTTGACACCTCTTTTCAAAATTAAACGTGTAAATCCTATGATTTTTAATTCAAATGTTGGAAGAGTTAAGACATAATTTAGAGAAATATTTCACTAAAGAATAAACATATTTAAAATTTTATGTATCAGCACCTACTAGAATAACCAGTGTGGACATATCTCTTAGGCTGATACAAACAGACATTAATGGAGCCCGTAAGATGGGCCCCAGCAAAACAAAGAGGATGAAAAGATCCACCAGTGTTTGTACTATCAATGGATAAGACTTTCAGCAACTAATAAATAGAATCTGCTGTTCTTAGTTCTGGCCATCAGTTATAACATTGGAAAACCACTTCTGTTTGTTTTCTTAACTGTGGTTGTTTTCAGGGATACTATGGAGGCATATCTAAAAGTATAAAAAGAGGACAATAAGATTGCTCTTTGAAAGTTAAACTCTTAAAACATGAACAATGTTGATATATCGGATAAAGGGTTAGTATCCAAAATCTATAAAGAACTTACCAAAGTCAACACCTGAGAAACAAATAATCCAGTGAAGAAATGGACAGAAGACATGAATGCACACTTTTCCAAGAAGACATCCAGATGGCCAACAGATCTATGAAAAGATGCTCAACATCACTCATCATCAGGGAAATACAAATAAAAACCACATTGAGACACCAGCTCACCCTGGTCAGAGTGGCTAAAATTAACAACTCAGGAAACAACAAATATTGGTGAGGATGTGGAGAAATGGGAACCCTCTTGCACTGTTGGTGGGAATGCAAACTGGTACAGTTGCTCTGGAAAACATTGGTGTGGAAGTTCCTCAAAAAATTAAAAATAGAACTACCCTATGACCAAGCAATAACACTACCAGGAATGTATCCAAAGGATACAGGATAGCTCATTCATAGAGGCACATGTACCCCAATGTTTATAGCAGCACTTTCAACAATAGTCAAATTATGGAAAGAACCCAAATATCCATCAACTGATGGATGAATGGATAAAGAAAATGTGGTTTATATATACAGTGGAATACTACTTGGCAATGAGAAAGGATGAAATCTTGCCATTTGCAACAGTGTGGATGGAACTAGAGGGTATTATGCAAAGCGAAATAAATCAGCCAGAGAAATACATATATGTTTTCACTCATATGTGGAATTTGAGAAACTTAGCAGAAGACCATGGGAGAGAGGAAGGGGAAAAATAGTTTCAAACAGAGAGGGAGGCAAACCATAAGACTCTTAAATACAAAGATAAAACTAAGGGTTGATTGCAGGGGGTAGAAAATGGGTGATGGACATTGAGGAGGGTGCTTGTTGGGATGAGCACTGGGTGTTATATGTAATCGATGAATCATGGGAATCTACTCCCAAAGCCAAGAGCACACTGTATATAAATATATACATATACATATATATATACATACATATATGTATGTATATATACATTATATTTTTTAAAGGACAGTGGCACTCTTTTTGACAATTTTTTTTGAGAGAGCGAGAGAGAGAGAGAATGTAAGTGGGGGAGGGGCAGAGAGAGAGGGAGACACAGAATCCGAAGCAGGGTACAGACCCTGAACTGTCAGCACAGAGCCCGATGCAGGGCTCGAACACATGAGCCACAAGATCATGACCTGAGCTGAAGTCAGATGCTTAACTGACTAGCCACCCAGGTGCTCCAGCAATAAATTATATATATATATATATATATATATATATATATATATATATATATAAAATGCTGATATAAAAAATAGCAATTTAAAGAGATGTATCATTTCTGGACCTTTAAGGCTAACCTGTAGCTCAAACAAATATATTAAGATTTCTAAAGAGAAATACGCTCATCATAAATGGAATTGAACAGCCACAAAGCCTAGAAAAGGAAATTATAATGATCTCGCAGTCTGTGAGTTTGAGTCCTGCATTGGGCTCTGTGCTGACAGCTCAGAGCCTGCAGCCTGCTTTGGATTCTGTGTCCCCCTCTCTCTCTGTTCCTCCCCTGCTCGTGCTCGGTCTCTCTCTGTCTCAAAAATAAATAAACATTAAAAAATTTAAAAGAAAACGAAAAGGAAATTATACAGGCAATGTATACAGGTTCCAACAAAACTCTACAAGAGGGAAGATGCTGTTTTCAGTGGTTCTTAAGGACAGCATCCTGCCTCCAGCTGACACACTTTAAAAATTTTTTTTAATGTTTATTTTTGAGACAGAGAGAGACAGAGCGTGAACGGGGGAGGGTCAGAGAGAAAGGGAGACACAGAATCTGAAACAGGCTCCAGGCTCTGAGCTGTCAGCACAGAACCGACGTGGGGCTTGAACTCAGGGACCGTGAGATCATGACCTGAGCCGAAGTTGGACGCTTAACCGACTGAGCCACCCAGGAGCCCCCAGCTGACATACTTTAATCAAGCCCTTCTAGCCAGGCCACCTGGCAACTCTAGATCTGACTTCATGCTCAACAAGAAGTATCTAAGTAAGATTTTGCTTTCTGAGTAATTTATGAGGATGAGATACACTGATCCGCTGATGTGCATATTCCAGATTTAGAGATAGTCGTATTTCTCATTATAAAATAATAGATTTTTTTTTCAGAGTTATAGATCAGTCTTGGTTGACGAATGCATTCTTGATGTGCTGAGCAAATAAAATTCATAGCCTACAAGTTTCAAGGCCAGATACTGGTCTGAGATAAATTGACCAAGTTAATGAATGGCAGAACCCCATGTAAGCTTTCTAGGAGATGGTTTCCTTACTTTTTTTCAAGTTCATGAAACTCTCCTCTGTATCACTGCAATGGCTTAAAATTTGTATTTTTAAATTTTAGAAAAATCTTAATTATCACATGATACCAGGGTCCCTTTACTCAAATGAAACAGTTGAAAAAGAAAATTTAATAATTTCAGTTGGATAGATCAACAAGGCCAGTACCATGTGTGCAAACTTTACTCTCTATTCCACTTTAGTCCTTAGAGAAATGTTAATTATTTCTAGTTATTATTTCATGAATATATTTCATAGATTATGTAAAAGTAGATAGCAGTAATAGCTGTAACATTTTGTCCCCATTAGTTCATAAAGAAATGTTTCTTTTCTTGCCAATTACCTTGCTTAGTTTAAATAGACCAAATGTATTAGGCAGAGCTGCTAATTTTTAGCAAACGCATTATGGTATCAGTGAAAGTAAACATTCTTGTAGTGGTCCTTGCTGTGTTGAAATAGAAGTGTCCCTTCTGAGTTATAATAGGATTTGATTACAGACACCTCTAGCTGTCAGGGACCTCATGTGGTTTAGGGACTATATGCTGGATTCTGAAGCCTGAGTTCATGTCACAGAGGAGGGAGAAGGTCTGAGCAAACACTGTGTATGTTATACAATGCCTGCACTGAGCTGAGAGCTCTCATGGCAGTGGTGAGTTTGTGCCCCAGACAGAGCATGGACCTGTACCCCCAATCCAATTATCCTTATCATTAATGGGAATCCAATTCCCGCTAACTTTTCATCACTCCTAGTCACCGGGGAGACCCACACAGGTTCATTTGCCAAGAATGTCAGAGTTTTTATTTTCACGCTGATGGAAATCAAACACAGTCGCTATCCATTCCATCAAAAACACTAGTGAGGCCAACATCAGAACTCAGGGGGTCAAGATACCTCATGGCTCTAATTTCCATGACCTACATTTTAAAGTTCCACTTAATGTATGGAATTCACACGTGGTCTTACCATATGCCAAACATAGTGATACAGCCTTCAGTTGGGTATAAAGAGTCCTGAGTTTTAGTCCTGACTGTGCCTGTCTTATATTACCTATAAATTTAGCTGTGAGTTGATTTTGGTTCTTAGAATTTTCACTATCAAGAATCCCTGCTATTCTCTGGCTTCACATTTGAATGAGCTTATTTATCAGGATTAACTAATAGGAAGCTGCATGGGAAGTGAGGATTGGGGAGATCATATTTGTTATCTGCAATACCAGAGACAGTACATGCCTACTAGCTGTTTTTATTCTCAGAGGAACCTAATGATGTAAGCAAGCTGATCTCCATACACGGAAAAGAAAACTAACTTTTGAACCTAAAACGTTAGCAAGTTGTCCCAGGGCTTTGTAACTCTGCACTCATACTCTTTCCACACTACAAATTTGAAAATAAACTTTTAAAGAGTTGTCATCATAATTTTATATTTCATGATCAAATGCAGGGATTAGTATGATTTAGATGCTCTGAACAGCATGCGATAATAAATGCCATGATGAGAAGAAGACCCGAATGATTGTGCATGCTACAAAACAGCCTTGGTAGGTCTAGAGTTATCAGAGAAGGTAGAGATAACTGACCTAAGGGAAGGAATATGTTGTCATGGATGAGGCTGGTCAAGGGTATGCCTTATTTCAAACGGAGGCATTCTATGTTTTGAGTGTAAAGGAAATCAATAGCATGATCTGATTTGTGGTTTAGAAGAGGTTCTGGAAACCAGAAGGCCAAAAATTAGCCTCCCAAAAGTCAGGCAAGAGGTAATGAGAGTCTCAATAAGTTCTCATCCTATACAAACTCAGCTGGAGGAAAACATACCATTTAGTTGGGTATCTGCAACACTAATGTAGCTCACAGCTGTGGCAATTGGCTAGTACTCCCCTTTAAAAGAACTTCTATTTTGAGACACAGATTCATAGGATGTTGTAAAAAAAAGTGTACAGAAAGTACTGTAAACCTTCACCCAACCTCTCTATAGGTTTTAAGACTATTGGGAATACCCTTTTGAAAGGACATAATGTATTTATGAAGGCTTAGCACCATATACCAAATGGATCATAATTCTAAAGTGATAATAATTTTAAAATAGGCAACAATATCATAAAACTACCAGGAGAAAAAAATATATATACGTATAGCTGTAGTTTCTTGTATGACATTGTGAATGTTACACACACACACACACACACACACACACAATGAAGGAAAAAATAGGCTATAATACATATATTTTGAAAAGTTCTGTGTTAAAACACAAACAACTAAGTAGCCCAGAACTACAGGTAATATTTCCATCCCAAACATCAGCAATTCCAAAGGCTTTACTTGGCAAGAATCATGAGGGGCGAGTGGCACTTCCCTCATCAGGCTTGTTGCACAGGGAGGGCATTCAGTCTCTGAAAGGAGTTGCAGCCAAAGACTTAGCCACTCCCCCCCCCTGCCCTTGACCCTAGCTGGTCCTGTTTCTCCAAGACATTACAAGTCACTCATTGTCCAAAACACAATCTGCACATCTGTACTATGGAGGGGAGTTTCTTCAAGTTTTGAGTGGGCGTTTACTAGATAAGGAGGTGAGGGAACACTTCTCTGAAGGAATTCTAAAGACCTGCCAGGGGAAAGACCATGCCAGGCAATAGGGGGAACATGTGCAGAGGCCTGAAGATGAGAGGGACCATGGAGGGGACCAGTGGAGGGCCAGTGAATATTCTGGAGCAAGGAAAGGGATGGGGAGTGACCTTCAGCAAGTTCAAGTTGGCCCTCAGGATGTAGGCAGTGACCAGATCATGCAACTGAAGGGAAACCTATGTAAGATAGGACAGAAGGGATAGGTAATAAAATCCCCAACATTTTCCAGCACGTAAAAAATTAGGATCTGTTTTGAGTGACCGTTAACCTATATTCCAAAGGCTACTAAAGAGTAAAGCAGGCAGATCCACATGCATCATCCATAATGTGTTTAAATTTTTTAAATGTTTATTTAATTTGAGGGAGAAAGAGAGAGAGAGCAAGTGAGCAGGGGAGGGACAGAGGGGAGGATGCTAAGAATCCAAAGCAGGCTCCAGGTTCTGAGCTGTCAGCACACAGCCCGACACAGGGCTCGAACTCACGAGCCATGAGATCATGACCTGAGCCAAAGTCAGATGCTTGACTGACTGAGCCACCCAGGTGCCCCCATAATATGTTTTAGGCTCCTTTTGCTCTGGATCCCAAATATGAATGACTAGATTTGGTTAATTTACCTTGTAATCAAGTTTGAGATATAGCTTGTTATACAAAGGCAGATCAGTCTGTGTCACTTCCCCTAAGATGATCAATTATTGATTCTCCAGCAAATCCCATCTCTCTCTCTCTCTCTCTCTCTGTCTTTGGTTAATAATGTGATTCCTGCATATTGCTCTTCTGTTTTTTAATTTTTTTTAATGTTTGTTTATTTTTGAGATAGAGACAGTGTGAGTGGGGGAGGGACAGAGAGAGAGGGAGACACAGAATCCGAAGCAGGGTCCAGGCTCCGAGCTGTGAGCACAGAGCCCGACGCGGGGCTCGAACCCACAAACAGCGAGATCACCACCTGAGCTGAAGTCGGACACTTAACCAACTGAGCCATCCTGGCGCCCCACCTGCATACTGATCTTAAATCATCAGCTACCCACTCTCCTCCACTCATACCAAGACCTGGATGTTTTCTCAGTGTGTTTCCTTTCTTTTTAGGTAGGGCACTGAGCTTTTGTGCATATGTCTTTTCATCTCCCTCTGCCTTGTCCTCCTAAGAAATACTCAGCCACCCTTCAGCTTAAGTAAACCTTTCGATAATCCCTTTTCACCTTGACAGCAAAGGTATACTCCTATTTTTATTCTTTATGCATTGCGTGTTAATCATTCAAAAAAACTCTCTCTCCAAATCTGTGATGGCATGAGAAGTATATGTTTTTATATTTATTTCAGTATCCTTGCTTAGAGTGATGGCTGCCACATATATTGAATGAATGAATCATCTATGCATATATTTAAAAAATTGTCCTCTACTGAGAACAAACTGAGGGTTGATGGGGGGTGGGAGGGAGGGGAGGGTGGGCGATGGGTATTGAGGAGGGCACCTGTTGTGATAAGCACTGGGTGTTGTATTGAAACCAATTTGACTATAAATTTCATATTTAAAAAACTTGTTCTTTATTATTAACAATTCAACAGATTGCTATTTTAGTACTGTAGGAAGTAGAGAAGTTCTGATTGATGTACTATGGATCATTTTTGAATGACTACCTGTAAGCCTATTTTAATCATTTTATTTTTAAACTATTCGTATGGACACCGTGCTTGATGCACATGGTCAGATTTAAGCTTCTGGAAGAAAAGACCATGTTCGCCTCATCTCCATACTCCTAGGTAGCACCAACCAAAGATTATCACATATAGTTTTTGCTCTTCAATTACTTTCTTGTTTTGAGAAAAGCCAAGGACAGAGATTTAAGTGTGGGCTTTTTACATTTGGTATTTAATCAGATTCTCATATCTCAACGCTCATGGGGTTGAGTCTCCACACCAGAGCATTTCCTTCTATTCCCACAGCCAAGCTGAAATAGAAATTTAACTCAGATTTTGCTCTGGACATACCTACTTAGACTGTTCTTAATAAATGCAGTTGTTATTGCTAAGCCAGTTGTTGTAATTATATTTTTGTTGGCTTTCTTCATTATATTTCTTCTCCAGATGGTCCAAAATTTAGGTTTTTGGCTCCCATCCTAATATCAAACTATAGGAATATTACGCCATCTTCTTTTAAAAACAAATCTCAATTGGTTTCTTATTTGCCAATGGCTAGAACTTTGAAAGTCCTCCTCTGGGGACCTTTCATATCTCAATGATTTCATTATGGAAGAGAGCCCCGTGGGAGATCCTGTTTTTCATTTCAGTCTGAACAACGTTCTGGCAAAACTCTGATACCATGGATTAGATTTTGACATCCTCACTTTTATATAAAACATTATAAAAGCATTCTACTCTGAAAATTCTGCTGAACTCAAAACTCATGAACTACCTGACTCATGACAACATTAACTGGAAAACAAGGCCACTTTTTTATAAAACAAAAAAGTATGGTGATATGTGAGTTTGCAGCTCACATACGAGGGCATTTTGAATATGCAGGTAAATTATAAAGGGCTGTTTGTCCACACTCATTTGTTTAATTCAAGAAAGGACATCACAGGTATAATTCTCTGATCTTCAGTTTCCTTTAAAAAAATAGAAATCATAATAGTACACATCATTTCATTTTTCCCTTGAGGATGAAATAAGTGAATTTATGTGAAGTACTTAGAAAAATGTCTGACTAAAAATAATAATAAGCTCTATAAATGTTAACTATCGTTATTAGTCGAAGCAGTTTGTATTGATATACTCTACTCTCACTAAGTGTTACCATAGACACAAAACTACTAAGAGTTCACATATAACTACATTTGCATGTAGTTTTCCTGCCCCTCTTTTGAAGTAAAGGAATAGTAAGAACTTAAATCACATGCAGTTTTTTACAGGGTCAGCTAATTTAACTTAGTGCATGGACAGAAATGCTTCAGGTTTAAGTGTTACTTTGGGTAAGCATTTCAAACCCTAACAATTTAACAGTGAGGGCATATTGGGTCATAAATAAAAATTCCTGGCAAGAGAAAGAAAGAAGGAATCAAGAAAGTGAAATAAAGAAAGCTTGTATGGCTTTTTAGGGGGAAGGCACATGGAAAAAAAATATGGGAGAGAGACTCCTTGTCGTTGTTAACAGCATCCTGGCACCCCACGATTTCAGTTTAGAAGTAGCTGTCTTTGGGGCGCCTGGGTGGCGCAGTCGGTTAAGCGTCCGACTTCAGCTAGGTCACGATCTCGCGGTCCGTGAGTTCGAGCCCCGCGTCGGGCTCTGGGCTGATGGCTCAGAGCCTGGAGCCTGTTTCCGATTCTGTGTCTCCCTCTCTCTCTGCCCCTCCCCCTTTCATGCTCTGTCTCTCTCTGTCCCAAAAATAAATAAACGTTGGAAAAAAAAAATTAAAAAAAAAAAAAAAAAAAGAAGTAGCTGTCTTCATGGCGAAAGGTGACTTCCAGTCACTCAAAGAGATGATTCTGAGTTGTCACACAGGGAGATGACAGTGTCATTTTGTGTAACAGAATCTACTGTAGGTGACTATGATGGTGAATATGGCAGGCCCACACCAGTCCTATTTACCAGCATATGTCCAGCCACTTGCATGGTGCCTAACCCCTGTGTGGAGCTGCTATTCAATACCTATAGAATGAAAAGGTAAAAGAATGAATACAAAAAAAAAAAAAAAAAAAAAAAAAAAAAAAAAAAAAAAAAAAAAAAAAAAAAAAAAACAAACAACAACAACAAAAACAAAACAAAAAACAAAAGGAGTAAATATCATATAGTTCTAAACATGTATACATTTCACAAATTAAAATGGTAAATATGTAGATAATAGTTCTGAACCTTAACTAAATCACCTGGGAACTTAAAAAAAAAAACAAACGAAAAAAAACCTGATGCTCAAAGTATGCCCTGGACCAATTAAATAAGACTCTCTGTCAGTGGGATCTGGGCATTAATGCTAATTTTAATAATCTTTCCAGCTACTTCTACCAGGCCTTTTATATTAACAAGCACTGGCTTAGACCCAAACCAATGGAACAAATGTGATCCCAAAGAAACAAATGTGATCCCAAAGAATGACTGATAAAAAGGAACAAAAAATTGCCTCATGGGTCAATACTTTTTTTTTAACCTTTAGCCATTCATTTATTCAACAAATGAATATTGCTAGCTATAGTAGTAAATGAGCATGATACAGAGATTTATAAGATAGATATGCTGTACTCAAGTAGCTTACAATCTTAAAAAATAGTTACCCATGCTCTATGATAGAAAGCCTTATGAAGGCTCAGAGATAAAGTGTGTCGGAAGTTATTCGGACAAGGACATTACCTTCAATGAGAGATCCCAGGAGGTGTTTCCCAAAGAAAGGGCCAACTGAAATAAACCTTAATATATGAGTATATATAGGGCATACAGAAAATATTTTGTTTATTAATAATGGATGTAATGTAGTGCGCTATGGATATCATTTTAGATACATCATTCATCCAATGAGATTTTCATGTAAAGATATGAAGATAATAGTGTGAGAAGTAAGTCCATTTAGAAATAGTTGAAAATGAATTTGGGTTCAAGTTATTTTACCAAATATGTTTATATCTGAATGTGCAAATTCTCAACCTCCATTTTTCAAGAAGGATAATGATTACTTAAAAACCCATATGTTCAAACTTCACTTGCCCCACTGGTTCAACTTACAGTATTAAAGTTAGCTTGCCATTCGTACGGATACATTAGGCCCTGCTTTGTGCTACCTGTGTATTCAGAAGCAGCCTACCTTATGGACCCAGTGCCTAATGGAATAATGGGTCATGCTTTGCCTTCTCTGGAATTTCCTATTCTAACAAATTTTTTGATAGGATTAAGGCAATAAGTGTATAACTTCTGAGCTGAAGTCAGTCTATTTTCACCCACTTCCCCTTTCCATGCAAGTACATTCACATACCTCTCATCCTTAATGCTCCTGTTTTGTCCATACCTTCTAATTTCTACTCTAAGAAAATAAATGCAGGATACTTCTTGGTTGGCTCAATAAGGCTTCAGGACTTAGGTCATATCACTGCTTCTTTCATTCATTCAAGAAACATTTACTGAGCCACATTATGCTACACAGCCTCTCAGGTATTGGAAATAGAAGAGTATGTAAAACAGAAAAAAAAATCTCTGTCCAGTGGATTTTATATTTTAGAGGGAAAGACAACAAACAAGGTAAATTATTACCATATGTAATATTTGAGTTGTTAGAAGTGCTAAAGAGAAAAATAAAGCAGGACAAGGAGATTAAAAAAAAAAAGTAGTGGGGTATGTTACCAAGATGGTGGCATAAGAGAACCCAGCCTCTGTTTCTTCACAAAGAGCAATAATTAGGCAGCTATCCATTAATAATAATAATAAAAAAAAAACAACTCTTGGAGAGCTCTGGAGTCTACTTAAGAAACTTCAACACAGTGAAACAAACAAAAAAAAACAAAACAAACAAACAAACAAAAAAAAAACCCTGAGAATAGCTGTACAGAAAAAGAAGTGAGAGAGCTTCATTTGCCTGCATTACCTCATGCTCCAAGCTGCCATTCTCAGTGCCAAAAGGGATCTCCAAAGCTAGAAAGAGTGCCCCTTGCTGGGAAAGAAAGTATAGGGTGAACAGCCAGCTTACCCAGCTTTTGGAGGGGATTGCACAAAGGTCCCACTTTGATTTCATTCCACTCAGACCATCAAATGTGAGACAGAGAGAGACAGACAGGAAAAAGGAAGAAAAACAAGGGCTACCAATAGCAGTCACACAGCACGAGTGATCACGATTCACAGAGGCCTGATTGGCAGATAAACCCAACTGCTTTTTTTCCAACTGAAGAAGCAACCAATGGCCAGTACAGCTGCTACCGACCTCTTGCAGATTTCACTCACTTTCTGTCTGATGGCAGGTGCCTGAGCTCCTGAGCCTCAATACTCCCATCCGAGCCCAGGGACCCTGTACCAATAGCCAGCCCTGGCTCCTGTGGCTGCATGAGAGCAAAATGTCAGTCGAGACTCCTGGGGCTGAACTCCACTGCTGTGCACCTGGTTGTGGCTAGCTCTTCCAGGTGTGCATTTGCATGCTGCTGGCCTGATACTTGTCACCCGCCTCCACCGTACAAGCACACCTGGGGGCAGACTGCACAGCCAGAGGGGAACATACCTGACAGCCAGCGCCCCACAGCTATTTGTGGGCATGAATCAGGCCCTATCTGCTATCACTTGCCTGCATCACTGTGCTCACCTACAGTTAGTCCCTCCAGTTGAACACCTGCATGCCTATAGCTCAAACGCTCTCACTGGCTTCCACTGCCATGTGCCAATGATGAGACTTAACTGCCATGGTCGTATATGCTGATAGCCAGGACCCCTGCAGCTACCGGTGTGCCTGTAGTTGGCCGTGGCCTTTGTGTCCTGCCCTGACCCTTAGAGTATGCAACTGACCCCTGCCATTACACCAGCACCTGCAGCTGGTCCCTAGTTGAGTGTATGGATACGAGACTCCGGTCACCACTGCTGCATGCTCTGGTTTCTAGATACTGGACCTGAGGTGCTGTTGAAGACACCAACAGCCTTTGCAGACCCCCTGGGAAGTCCCCTACAAACACCCACCACGGACTACACCATTGTTGATACAGTGTGCACTAATGGCGAAAACCAAAGAGGCATCACGCACCTCAAGGGCCACCATATACCTTCACACTTGGTGTCCTGCACTGTTAGATCTGAGGTCACAGTACACTTCAATGTGCCCCCTTCTGTAGGTGAAAGCCTTCCCTTACCAAAATCAGTTCATAAATTATGGAAGAAGTGAATATTTCTTCAAATGTGTGGATATGTATGAAAGCCAATGGGGATCACAAAGACAAAGGAAAATGTGACTCCACCAAAAGAATCAGTAAAGCTTAGGCAACGGGCCCCAACGAAATGTAGAACTAGGAATTACCTAACAAATAATTCAAAATTATTTTTATTTTTTTAATTAATTTATTTATTTTCAGAGAGAGAAAGAGCAGGGAAGGGGCAGAAAGGGAGGGAGAGAGAGTATCCCAAGCAGGCTCCACACTTTCAGTGCAGAGCCTGATGCGGGCTTGAACTCATGAACTGTGAGATCATGACCTGAGTTGAAATCAAGAGTCAGACACCTAACCAACTGAGCCACCTAGACTCCCTGAAAATAATTTTTCTAGAGATGCTCAGAGAGCATACTAAGAGAAAAGAGATAAATTACTTAATGATTTCAGGAAAATAATGCAAAAAACAAAGGAGAACTTCAATAAACATAGAACCATAAAACATAGAAAAGAACTGAAAAATTTTTGGAGCTAAGGAAAACAGTGGCTGAACTGAAGAATTCAATAGAGATTTAACAGTAGAGTTAACCAAGTGGAAGAATGAATAAGTGAATTAAAAGCCAGATCAATTGGACTAAGCCACCTGGGTGGCTTAGTTGGTTGAGCCTCTGACTCTTGACCTCAACTCTGATCATCATTTCATGCTTCGTGGGTTCAAGCCCCAGGTTGGGCTCTGCACTGACAGCACATGGCCTGCAGGTTCATAGAAACATACAACCTACAAAACTGAGTCATGAAGAAATAGAAAATCTGCACAAACAAATTACGAGTAAGGAGATTACATCAGTAATCAAAAGACTCCCCACAAAAAAAAGACAAGGACCAGATAGTTTCACTGGTGAATTCTACCAATTATTTAAAGTGTTAACACTAATCTTTCTCAAAGGTTTCCAAAAACTGAACGAGGAAGGAACACTCACAAGTTAATTTTATGATGTCAGCATTATCCTAATACGAAAGTGAGATAAGGACACTAATAGAAAAATGAAGCTGAGAAAAAAACGATATTTTAGTAAAGATAGGAATAAAATTAGGGAACAAGGAATATAGATATTTGAGGAATTAGCATTCCTGACAGAGGTAATAGCAAGTACAAAGGCCCTGTGGCAGGGGTGTGCCAGGGTTTTTAAATATAGTCAAAGAAAAAAAAAATCAGTGCTGCTAGAGGACTCTGTAAGGAAAAGACTAGTAGGGGAGTAGGAGATGTGTCAGAGAAATAGAAGTGAGAGAGCAGCTCATGTAAACTTTATGTAAAAATATGTGGTTTCCACTCTGAGGAAAGTCAGTATCCTCTGGAGGTTTGGGTATGGGTTCATTTCCCTCCTTGGAAAATCATTATTGTAATATTGACACCATAGGTAAGTTTTATTTATGTTTACACTCCATATAATTGGAATTATGTAGAATGTACTCTTTTGTTCCTGGCTTTTTTTGCTCATTATTACATTTGCTACACTCATCTATAGTGTTGTGTGCAATAGTTCATGCATTCACATTACCTTATAGTATTACAGTGAATGGGTACAATTTTTGTATCCATTGTATGGGTATCTGAGTAGGACGAAGTTTGGGGATATTGTGATTATGAGCTCTTAATAACTTTTCTTTTGGAGAACATGTTTCTGTGCACTACATATATAGTAGGAGCTGACTTGTTGCTTCAAGTGTTCCGTGCTGGTAGTCCAAAATTTGAGAGATGAGCTGGGGCAGGTTGGCAGAGCCTGGTAGGAACAAGATGCTTTAATTTTCTATGTAACGGGTGGCTGAAGAAGGGTTTTATGAAGTGAGTGACATAAGCAGGATTACATTTAAATGCATACTTCTGGCAGTTATGTGAAGGAAATTTGGAAGGAAGAAACAGGGCACGGCTTTAGTTGTCTAGAGAAGAAATGTAGGAGAGACAGGAAAGAGAGAACAGTTTTGAGAAAATACTCGTGGGCCTTGGCAACAGATGGGTAGCATGCAGAGGTGAGTAATGGAGAGAGAGGGGTGCCAAAGTCTCCCCGCACAGCAGCTGGGGCGATTGTGTAGGTTCAGGTCTCTAAAACATGAGACTAGAGAAGAAGTATAAGTTCAGTGAGCCTTAGACATGTTGAGCCCAAGATGTTAGATGAACTCCACAGAAATCTGGGAGGTATTTTGATATAAAGTTTGAAGTTGACTTCCTGGTCCCGCTCCAGATAGACGTTTTGGAATCCTTAGTATAGGTTTGTCTCAGAAACCATGGGGGTTTGGAGGTGATTTGAAAGTGCCTACAGAACCAGGAGAGCACCACGCTGAGGGTAGAAACCTAAGGAACCACAGCATTTACTGGGGTGGGTGGGGGGTGGACGACAGGCATCCATAAAGAGAGAGAGAGAAACAGCGGTAGGGTGCAGTCAGAAGAGGGGAAACTGAGTGTTTTAAGGAATGAACCTGTTGACAGATGAAGCAGAGAATGAATCTATGAAAGACAGGGACTTGGAAATAGCCATCGGGTTTGACAGCTAGGAGGATGTTGCCGACTTAAGTGACCTCGATATTGCTTGAGTTGTGGGGGTTTCCGGAAGCCAGCTTAAAGGTTGAAAGTGAGAAAGTGGTTAAGTAGAATAGTGGAACTGGATAAAATCTGTTCTTTCAAGGAGTTTGCGTAAGATGCATGGCCTGGTTGGGGGATGCAACTAGAAGAGATAGGATCAAGAAACGGCTGTTTGTTATTCTTTACCTTTTTATATTAGTCTTAAGATGGGGGACGTGAGGGTGCTTTAAAATATGAAGGGAGAGGTGCCTGGGTGGTTCGGTTGGTTGAGCCTCTGAATTCAGCTCAGGTTATGATCTCACGGATCATGAGTTTGAGCCCGAATCAGGCTGGCTGCTGTCAGTGCAGATCCCTTTCAGATTCTCTGCCCTCTTCTCTCTCTGCCCCTCCCCCACCCACACACTCTCAAAAATAAATAAAACAAAAAAAGAAAATAAAATAAAGTGTGAATGGAAGGAATGAACCGTCAGTCTATAAGACTCTAAAAATATAGGAAAAATCATTTGGAAGGGCTAGAGAAACAGTCATCGAAAACAATCTGTGACAGGGGGTGCCTGGGTGACTGAGAAGGTTAAGCAGCATCCAACTCTTGGTTTCGGCTCAGGTCATGATCTCATGGTCTATAGGTTCAAGCCCCATGTCGAGCTCTGCACTGACAGTGCAGAACCTGCTTGGGATTCTCTCTCTGCCCCTTCTCTACCCAACCCCCCCCCCCAACATAAATAAGTAAACTTTAAAAATAAAGAATCTGTGACAGCGTTGTTACCATGGTGTAGCTTTTCCCTTTTCTGATGGTCTCCACCAATCTCATTTTCATATGAGGCCAGCTTCACTTATGTACATTACCTGTCCTGTCCCACATTATGCTATGTAATCAACACAATATTGACCATAAATAAAATTGAGTATGCTCTATGGTCTAGGCACCGTTACATGTTTTATACAGTATCCGGAGTGAGAAACAACCATTCGAGTCAAAAGTATTTACCCAACTTGTAGATGGGAACCTCGGTCTCACAGTGCTATAACTAAATGGCCTAAGGCAATACTGAATGAATAGATACCAGGATTTAAACCCAGCTCTGTGTAGATCCAAAGTTTATGCACTTTCTGCTATATCAAGCTGACTTGACTTCCATAATATTTGTTTATAAATATATGTCATCTTGATAAGGATATGGCAGTGACCAGCCCCTTTCTGAGCTGTTGAAGGAGGTGACTTGTTGTATCCGATGCATCTGCTTTTACATCCTGAGAGTCAAGAGTGAGCTATCTGTAATGCTAATTACCTTTGATGCACTAAAGCAGATACAACTTCAATAAATCAAAGACCAGTCCCTCTGTCCCTTCCAACCATCCATAGTAAAGTATTTGATGCATGACTTTTCTGAGCCTTCCTTATTACTAGTTATTAAAGAGAAAGGCAGGAAGATCGGCTATTTGGGGTGGCTTTCTAACACAGGACGCTACCAGCCTTAAGATATAATAAAGCATTGTATTACTTTTATGGCCTTAGTTTATTTGAGTTTGGCTTGGCTGAATTTTAGCTAATATACTTTGCAAACAATCTGTATTTTAAGTAAGTACCTTTTAAATTTCACTGCTGCTTCTTTATAGAGGCATTTGGAAGAGCAAAGGGAGGACTGTGTATATATGAATCATGTCATTAGAGAGATTGTTCCCTGACACAGGCAAATCATATATACTGCAATGAATGGCCCTCCCTTGAGTGCTACAGCCATGTTTTACCACAGATGCTCCTGGGAAAATGCATGGGCCAAATGCACTCTCTCTGGGAAAGGAAATAATGTTAAGGAGATCCAAGCTGAATATAAATATTGACTGTTCTCCTTGAGTAGCAGATATAGCAGCCCTCATAACGTGAGGCATGACAGGGTGTATGTGGGAGGACATGCATAGCCCTTAGGACTCTAATAACAGCTTGACGGCATCCATTTCAACTGCAACCTTTCTAATTCACTTTTGAAACATACTTATTGATTTTAAGAGAATGAAGCTTGCCAAGTGAGAGATGGTTCAGCTGTGGTTATGATGTTTCTTAAAAAACAAAAGCATAGCCCTACATCACATCTTGATATTTTGGGTGGGAGAATGCACTAAGAATCCTTGCTTGCCCATATCCTTAACTGACGCTTGAATTGCCAGATTGAATTGTCAGGTTGAGTTGTGTTAATATTTTGTGTAATTTTCAGTTGAATTGTACTAATACAATTGGAATGCATTGTATTATTATTATTATTTTAGTTTCCCTTTAACTGACTCATTTAACAGATACTTGGTGCCTGTTCTGTGCTAGACCTTAATATGCGGTGCTGAATTGAATAGATCGAGATCCTTTCCTTGTGAATTTGGCATTCTTGTTGGGAATAAACTTTAAGCAGAGAGTTATAAAAACATTTATGACATTAAAATTGTAAACAGTGTAGGGAAGCACAGAGGAACAGGGGAAAGTGTAATGGGGGAGATGTAATTTTTATTAGTAAAGATGTCCTTGAGGAAGCTGGCATTTAGAAGGAAATTGGTAGGAGTTAAGCAGACCAAGAGTAACCATGAGAATTTTCTGTGCCATGCCATACAACATAAAAGTCAGGAAAGTTGCATTTTATTGAAACGAGGCTCTGTGTTTTGAGGTATTTTAGTCTATGCTTCTAGGATTTTGATACAAGAAGGGCATCAACATTCATTGAAAATATTATTGTATGCCAGAGACTTTTCACATACTCTCTCATTTCTCCTCACTGTAAGCCGCTTATATTGATGTTATTATTCCTGTTTTAAATGCAAAACAAACAAACAACAACAGAGGTTCAGATTAAATAAATAGATTCTCTAAGGTAATGTCTTTAGGAAGTGACTGTTTGGGAATGCCAACAATTTCTTTTCATCCCCAGGATGGTCCGCAATGTATTCTGGTAAGACTCAATTCCATGAGAGTTATTATTATGCATAGACACACACATGCACACACACGCGCACACACACACACACACACACACACAGAAAACAAGGTCACACACACGCACATGTATACACACAAACAACTGAGATTTCTTTTATTAAATACATTTGGCAATTTGAAGGTAGGCAATGCTAACCCAGCTTGTAGTATAAATCAATGTGCACTGTGAACCTCCAAGAAGGATACTCAGATGTTAGAGAGCCAATAAATAGCACCCACTCCCACTCCCAGTACAAAATGAATTAGATAACCATGAGGGTCAGACAGATGGCAAAGAAAATACCAGCTTTGTAACCTAAAGAGCTAAATTGGAGGACCTGGCTTTACATATATCACCCTGTTGCACTTGCTAATTCTTCATGTCAGAATTAAATTTATCCAGCCAGTCCCTGGCAAGTCTGGCCAACAAGTAGACCATACCTACAGCACCTGGCCTATATAGAGACTAAGACCAGAATGGATCCTACTCCCAAAGATGCACATGTGAAAATAGGAGAGAAGTGGTTGATTTGAGCATCATCAGCTCCTTTTCCTAAATACATCAATCAGAAAAGTAATTCTTTCCCAGGAGAGTAAGCTGGCAGAGAAAGGGTGGTAGTATTTTTCCAATGGAAATTTCTCCATGTGGAAAGGGGAAGTTCAAGGGAAAGGAATTTATCTCCTTACAAGACATGGACAGTGTGCCCTGAATTTTTAAAATAGATTTTATTTTTTAAAGCATTTTTAGTGTCACAGTGAAATTAAGCAGAAACTATAGAGAGTTCCCATACACACGTAGGGGACAGATACTTTCCTTCATATTTCATAGTAAAGCATTTAAGTATTTCACTCTGTGCCATGAACTTTCATGCATTAATTTCAGTGTTCACAAAAGCATTATTACGGAGATACCATTATTGTTCCTACTTTACAAATGAGGAAACTGAGGCATAGTAAAGGTAACATTTGGGGTCAGACAGCTGGTAAATGGCAGAATCACGATTTTATTCCCAATGAATCCAATCTCCAGAGCCCATACTCTTAGCCAATGCCCTATTTGTCTTTTATCTGTAAATTTAAAACTTTAAAATCTTTAGTTTTGATGAATTTTTAACATGAATGTTTTATAGTTTAAAGAGTCCGTGACTGTAGGTCCTGACACCCAGGTAACAATAGTCTGAACCCAGATAGACACACCTAAGGAAGAGTTTCAATGGATGTTACCCCAGATTTTTTATAATGTTACCTTCTTTTGCATACTACTTTTATCATCCCTGCTAAAGTATTTTAGGACACATTCCAGAGGTCTAAGCACACACACAAATTGCCTTTACTTCTCCATTGCATGTCTCCTGTGCTACTTTTCCAGTGGTTTCCCATATTTTTACTCTTATCCTTTTGAAATTGGTGATGACACCTTGACCAAAATAAGAAAAAAAAAAAAAAGATCATTTTGTAGCACAGGTTGCTAAGTTATTGCCCATCCATTTTCTCTAGGAAACTTAATTAATTATTGAGTAAACATGGCTTCCTATTGATTCTGTGTTGATTACTTTCTGATATGAAAAATGGAACCACGCCATAATGTCATTTGAGCACAGCAGATTGAAGGCTGTATTGTGGAACAAATAAAATAAAGGATATTGGAATTTCTGTAGAAGGAGGGGAGGGTGTCAGATATCCATGTGAAGGAGGCTCTATCTTTCTACAACCTCAGAAATAAACAGAGTGTGATAGGAAGGACAAGTCATATTAGCAACAAGGTTTGGATTACATAGAAGTCTTCATTAGTCACTGATCTTCCCAGTGAGAGCTTAGTGCCCCTTAAACATTATTAAAATCTATTTACAATATATGACTACTTGGAATCAGCTCTAAATGCCCCATGTAACCTCTGGTTTTCAAACCAAAGGAAGGGAAGAGTAATGACAAATGTTTACCATCATGCGGATAAAACAGACTGCTTCAGAAATCCATTCAGTACAGCATCTCCCCATCTACAATTGGAGCTTCTGTGTGGGTACATGTCAAGAAGCTTTATACCACAATCACTATGATGAGTGCAAGGCAGA
This sequence comes from Lynx canadensis, assembly GCF_007474595.2. Taxonomy (NCBI): domain Eukaryota; kingdom Metazoa; phylum Chordata; class Mammalia; order Carnivora; family Felidae; genus Lynx; species Lynx canadensis. Next base: position 129,168,575 of record NC_044308.2, read on the forward strand.
ACACTTGCTTTACCAAATTTAATAATAATCTAAAATTTGTGAATTCATTTCAATAAGCTTCTTGGGCATTTCTTGAGTTTTCCAGAGAACACTGCATTTACCTCTAAAAAGACAGTGTCCCCCGAACTTATTCTTGAGGCCAAACCTGCAAATGGAAGAAAAAGAGCTCCAAGTGTCTCTTTGGAAATATATGTTGAGTATTTAGTTATAAATCCTGCAAAAATGCATGGATTCATTTTCCCATGAGTGAATGGATTGGCAGCTTTATTTTATCCTTTACTGAAATTAAAACGTCAGGAAAAGTCTGAAGTGTTCATGCTGAAACTTTTTTTTTTCTTCTAAGAACTGGGCAACAGCCTTGTTTCCAAAGGATTATTGCTGAAACTTCATGGTTCATATAAAGTGAAGGGGATTTAAGAATTAAAGAAATTCTTCTCCAACTAAAATGTGCTTTATACCAAAGTCCAGACACATATATATGTATTTTTCCATACATTTTCCAGAATCATAAGATTTTCAGGCTGAATACTGAAGAATTGTTATTCAATTCAAAGCTTGAGTTAGAATAAATGACCAGTGAACTCTAAATTGTACAACCTTAAAAGTGGCATTATTATTTGGAATGGAAACTAAGCCAAGTTTTCTTCTCTAAAAATATTGTTTTGTAGCAGCAGTAAAACATTGGTATGTATGTAAAATAATATAATTGAAACTACACAGATACAAGATCCAATAAACTGTATATCAAGCATAAAAATGACATTGAAATAGAGATTAGTAATCATAAAAAAATTAACATGTGTGAACTCAGATTTATATGACGATCCTCTTTTTTAATGTTTATTCATTTTTGAAAGAGAAAGCATGTGAGTGGGAGAGGGGCAGAGAGAAGGGGAAACAGAGGATCCCATGTGGGCTCTGAGCGCTGACAGCAGCGAGCCCCATGTGGGGCTCGAACTCAGGAACCGAACCATGAGACAATGACCTGAGCCCAAGGGACCATGAGCTGAAGTCAGAGGCTCAACCTACTGAGCCACCCAAGCACCCCCCATGGTCCTCCTTTAATGGGCTTTTCCAACCTTCTTTTTTCCAACCCTTTTCCAACTTTCTGTTTATTGTTAATTTTGCTCTTTTTAAATTTTGAGCATTGAATGGAACATGGTTCTCTTGCCTTAGTATTTTTAATATGACCAGAGTTCCCAGCTTTACTTTTTCTTCAAAACTCATCATTCTGTACCATGTAATTTTGTAATGCATCTGGTTAGTGTGAACTTTTGACAACTCAAAAGCCAAAGTGCCCTTTCCTTTTTATTTAGACCCTGCCTCTCTTTTCCTTTTCTTTGAGAAAATAAAGTGGATCTGAATTCTCCACTTATCTCTAAAGTCATAATCCCCTTTCCCTTTTTGAGCCTTATTCTGTTAGATCTGCGAGAAGTGGCTTTTGCTGCAAACCTCTTAAAAGATGATCAGTGGTAAGTTGCTGGTGGACAGTTATTCACATGGCCTAACCCCTTTGACTTTATCAGGGACCCGAGCATGGTTCCAATGAGCATGGTAACAGATACATTTGCTCATTGACCTATTAGATCACTATTATTTAACACAAAACATACACTCTGGAAATATTTGAAGTCAGTGAAGATGATTTTTTAAAATGTAGATTTGCTACGTATCTGGCAAAAGATCATTGAAACAATTTTTCAGATGAATAGAATAGAGTCCATAAATAAAAATGATTGCTATTTTAAGAGTAAAATATATCATTTAAGAATTGGGGAGGGGTGCCTGGGTGGCGCAGTCGGTTAAGCGTCCGACTTCAGCCAGGTCACGATCTCGCGGCCCGTGGGTTCGAGCCCCGCGTCAGGCTCTGGGCTGATGGCTCAGAGCCTGGAGCCTGTTTCCGATTCTGTGTCTCCTTCTCTCTCTGCCCCTCCCCCGTTCATGCTTTGTCTCTCTCTGTCCCAAAATAAATAAACGTTGAAAAAAAAAAAAAAAGAATTGGGGAAATTTAACCTTGACCAAGTTCACTCACAGAATGAATGAATGAATGAATGAATGAATGAATGAATTGCCCCATATGTACCCACGTGTCATGAAATGTGAATAGGTACCATTTGAACATTGACGATACTAGCAATATATGGTGAAGTCTACAGGTCTGTTCTTTCATGGTGACCAGTAAATGATGGATCAAGGTAAATTAAGCCTGCCTGCCTCACCTAACAGCCCTCAAGTGTTTCAAGATTAAAGAAGAACTAAAGCAGTGACTCCTTGTTCTTAAAGCTATTCAAGACACTAAAATTCTGGTTTAACAAAAGCCAGTGTCTTTATTACTAGTTAATAAAGTGGCAGATGCAATCACAAAGAATGACTATTCTTTATTCTTTTAATACCCTTTTTTTTTTTTTTTTTTTTTTTTTTTTTTTTTTTTTTGTATAATCCCAGACAACTGACTTTGTGGTAGCAACAGCTCCTCTTGGCCAGGGGGACACAAGCACCAGCCTCAATGTCCCAGCCCCTGGTAGTCCTAGTGCAGCTTGCTTCCCTGGCTCATGGAAGTGAGCTTCTGGATTGTTATACAGTATGTTAAAGATGCTATTCAATTTCATAGTAACAAGGAATTAAGCCAGATTACAAGAGAAACACTATTTAAATCTTTGGGTTTATGATTCTTCATTTGTGATTTTGAAATAATAAATATTAGCTTCACCTACTTAATGGGATTTTTAATGAATATAAAATAAAATATCAGAATTGTACATGTTCTGTGAGATTTAAAAGTGCTGTAAAAGGCTTGCTATTAATTACGTTTGTAGTATTAGCACATTCCAAATAAACTTGCAAGATATCTCTGGTAGATGATGCCTTTAAATTCCAGGAAGAAAGGACACTGCTCTTGTTCTTTTGACATGTCTATGATAATCACTTCTTATCCTTGACTTTGTTTTTATTGATTCAATGGAACACATGGTAGAAAAACACATACCCTCTTATTCATGAGCACATTACACATAAACATTGGAAATCTCTAAAACAATGACTTTTGAACAAACACGGTGGCATTGGTAGAGTGATATAAGTAAAGAATGTTTGTCTTCTTGTTTTTGGAAAGGAGGGGTAACTTCCAGGCTTCATTGTCTCCATAAATCATTATGTCCTTGAAAATGCAAAAAAAAAAAAAAAAAAAAAAAGAAAAACCCAGACTATTGAGAACTGAAAGCTGGTTAGTGAAGGTGACCATTTCAAAGGTATATTTTGTTCTTCTCATCCTTTACTTCTGGGTGGGTCAGGGAGGCATTTCAGCTGCAGTGCTGGCATTCAGCTGTAGTTACAATGAATTGCAGCCATGATTGCAATTGTTTTGTGATGCCTGTGGTGTCATTACCAAGATGCGATTACCAATTGCTATATGAAATTAGTTATGCATGAAATGAATAGGAAGCATAAATACTAGGAGGGAGAGTCTGAGCACAGACTTCATCCTCATTGTCTTCCAGATCCACTGATGCTTATGCATAATGTGGTCATAAAACTTTAATTTATTTCAGAGTCATAGGACTAGAAGGGATCTTTAAAGGTCAACTAGGACATCCCCCTGGTTCCAGGGCCTTCAGCAAACCTAAAAAGATAATGAATGAACCCCTTCCCCTCCCACCCCAGGAACAGATTAAAAACCTTCTAATAATTGTCAGTTGAAATAAGGCAAGTTTGTGGTGGGAAGAGGAGTTTCTCATTGGCCAATGAGCGTAATGTATTCTATATATATTATGGACCAAATTAATATAAAGATATATACATTGACTTTTAAATATTTTAATCTCAGAATATAACTTCAGCATGAAGCTTTAGGAAATTAATTGTCATTTTGTGTCATGTTTCTTTTTAAGGAATGGCGTGTTCATGAGTTTTTGTATTAATTAAAATTTCTCAATGGAATACTTAAAGGTTTAGCGGAAATTGAATTGAGACCTTTGTCAAAGGTCTTTGAAATCATACGATGATGTTTCTTTTCTCTGGTAGGAAGACCGCCTTTGTGTGATGGAGCAGACGTTGGGCTACCATGACTCAGTGGCCTGCTCTGTGTCTCAGCGATGCTAGAAGACTCACGGTAGGCCAGTTATTCTCTTCTGGACTCAATTTCTTCCCTGTAAAATGGAGGTCATAATTCTCTCTTTTATTTTTGTGAGGATTAAATAAAATAACACACTTCATTTTCTTAGCAAATTGCTGAACACACAACAGATGGACTGTTACACAACTAACAGATGAAATGTTAGTTCACTGTCCCTTTTCTCCTCGAAAATGAAGGCCCGGAGAGGCACCTGGGTGGCTCAGTCAGTTAAGCGTCTGACTCTTGGTTTGGGCTCAGGTCATGATTTTGCTGTTTCGTGAGTTTGAGTCCCATGTCGGGCTCTGCACTGGCAGTGTGGAGTCTACTCCGGATTCTCTCTCTCCTTCTCTCTCTCTGCCCTGCCCCTGCTCGTGCTCTGTCTCATAATAAATAAACTTAAAAAAATTTTTTTAATAAATAAAAAAAAATGAAGGGCTGCAGAGGATTCTGACATACAGAAACTTTATGATTATCTGACCTCTCTACATTAGGCTAAACATATGATCAAATAAAAAGGTGTAGAGACACACATGTGACCCAATGCCTCAGCTTAGGAAACTATGGTACAGACATAAATGTTTGAAAAAAATATTATACAAGAAAGAATTTGTTCATGCTTCTATGCAGATTATGTTCAGTATTAGTAACCCAGAATATTAATATAATTGTGTATTGAACACTGATTCATAAAGTGTGGCCAATATTTACTCACTCTCTATGATACATTGTTCTTTCCCTCCACCTCCTTTTCTATAGAGAGGCGAAACTAGCACCCAAGATGTGTAGCTTCCAAGTTGTGGAACTTTTAACCTTAATATTCAAACTTATCTTATTTTCCTTGCTAGTAATTCTGAGATTCTCAGCTCCTCCAGCCACAGAATTATGTAGCATTTTTCCATTATTAACATGGGAAATTATATTATTAAGTGATATTATATTATATATATTATTATATAATATTATTTTACATATATTATGTTATGATATTAATAGGGGAAGTTACATTATAGCATTTTTACCTTTACTTTGAGGAATTTAACCATGTGAATTGTCAAATGATTTACATCGCTTCTTAGTGCACACTCCTCCCTGCTTTGCAATCCTGGGAATATATAGATCCTGATGATAAAACAAATAATCTGCAAGATCTGTGGAAGCAATCTTCATGTAAACCAAAGGAAGCCTTGGATGCAGAGTAAATGAAACAATAGGAGAAGAATGAGCAGCTCCTAGAGTAAGGGATAGACGTTAATGGAATAGAAATTGAACCTGATGCATCCACATATTGGGACCAGGATGCAGCTGTAACAAGCATATTCCTTACATCAAACTTTCCTCTAGGATGATAAGCCAGGATAAGTATAATGGGGAACAACTGGATGGTTGAAAGCAGGGCAGTGGCATTGATTTGATCTGTTTTTTAAAAGTGTCAATCCACTGCAGGATTGAGAGTAGACCAAAAAGGGCAGAGGTAGACGCAGGGAGACCAATTAGGAGGCTGTCGCAGCACACGTGAGAGACCATCACAGCTGGGACCAGGGTGATGCAGAACAGGTGGTAATAAGTGCTAGACTATAGCGTATTTTCCCGCTTGTCTGAGGTTCCACTTCCCATGGTTTCAGCTGCCAGTGGTCAACTGTGATCCAAAAATATTAAGGGGAAAACTCCAGAAACCAACAGTGTTTTAAATTGAGTAGTAGTAAATTTACTTTGAGTAGCATGATGAAATCTTGAGCTGCCCCACTCTGTCCCACCTGGGACGTGAATCACCCCTTCGTCCAGCATATCTAGCTGGCCAGTCTGCTAGTAACTTAGCAGTCTGTCTTGATTATCAGACCAACTGTCACAGTATCGCAGTGCTTGTGTTCAAGCAACCCTTATTTTACTTAATAATGGCACCAAGGTGCAGGAGTAATGATGCTGGCAATTCAGATATGCCACAGAGAAGCCATAAGGTGCTTCCTTAAAGTGAAAAAGGGAAAGTTCTCAACTTATTAAGAACAGGAAAAAAAAATCATAGGCTGAGGTTGCTAAGATCAATTATGGCTTTTATTACAGTATATCATTATAACTATTCCATTTTATTATTAGCTATTGTTAATCTCTGTGTGTAATTTACAAAACAAACTTTATCATCAGTATGTACATAGAGGAGAAAACATAGTGTATGTTGGGTTCCTTACTATCTGCAGTTTCAGGCATCTGCTAGAGGTCTTGGAATGTATCCCCTACAGGTATAGACAGCTGTAATATATATTATGAAGTTTTGACTAACAAAATTTGCTATGTATTAAATGTGGGTGTGAAAGAAAGAAAGAAAGAAGCGAGTCATGAAGGGATCCCACGTTTTGGGGCCTGAGTGGATGAGTAAATGGAAGTGCCGTTGGTTTAGAGAGGCAACACAGCCAGGAGTGCACAGCTGGAAAGGGAATCAAGAGTTGTGTGCAGGACTTGTTGAGTTTGATATTCCAGTGAATATTGGATATTCCAATGAAGACATCATGGAGGCAACAGAATGTGAGCCAATAGTCAAAGGAGAGACTGAGAAGTAAGATAGGTATTCAGAAGTCATCAAGATACTAATGGCATTTAAAGCCATGAGACTACATGAGATCACCCTGGATGTCAGTATGAAAGAGCCATGTTCTGAGTCATGTAAACATCTACACATCAAGAAATTATGGGATCTGGCAAAGGAGATCGAAGACAAGAGTTCAGAGGAAAACTAGGATTGGAATGGTGTTCCAGAAGTTGAGGAAAGTATTTTAAGGAGTGAATGACAGACTGTGTTATACTGCTGATGGATAGATAGGCTGGGGTGAGAGCTGGAAACTGACTACAGAAATGAACACTTTCAATGGCAATAGTGACCGGCTCAAGTGAATTTAGGCGAAAGAAAAAAATTGGAGATGGAAACCTAATTGAATATTATTGGAAGTACAGGAGGTGATGAATTGAAGATAATGACAAAATACAATAAAACCTAGGATTGTGAGTAACTTATTCTGTGAGTGTTCCACAAGATGAGCAAACATTTCTAATGAATTTTAACTTGATAAATGAGCGGTGTCTTGCAATATGAGTAGTATGTGATGCCAATGTCACATGATCACAAATGAGCCAATGGCTCTTCTCTCTCTCTCTCTCTCTCTCTCTCTCACTGAGGAATTGTGGGTGATCATCAATGCAGTATCACATTTCTGCAAAATCCTCAAAAGGAGGCAAAAGCAAGTGTCATTGGATAGGTTCCTTGTTAAAGTTGCGTGAAGAGAAGAAAATTCCATTGAGTCAATAGATAGCAGTGATTCCATTAGTGATAGTGAAAGTCGTCCTACACAATAACCCTCCTTTCTCTGATCTCCCTCACAGCAGCCATGAAGGTTTTCAAAAGTAAGTACAGGATAATTTCCTTATTTTTCTTTATATTTTGTGTTTTCTTTATTATTTTGTATTATATTACAGTATTGTAATAACTTGTATGAATATTTTTGGGCTGTGGAATGAATCATCTGAGTTGCCATTATTTCTTATGGAGAAATTCGCTGTGATATACAAGTGCTTTTACAAGCATGCTTCTAGAACGAACTATTTTTGCAAACCAAGGTTGTACTGTATTTTGAAAAGTGTTGCCCTGAAGAGGAGAGGGAGGGGAACCAGAAGGGATCTACTGTAACAAGTAAAACAAAAGTCATCTCCTCCTGGAGATGGAGACTTGGTGGGAAACATGGTTCTAACCTACTCTAAGTGTCTGTTCAAATTTGACTGTTAACCCCATTAAGTCTTTTTCACTGAACGCAATTTGTATTTATTTTCAGTCATAAGAAGTTGTACACATTTTTGTATTTCAATTTGAGACACAATAATTGAGGGTTTGGAGTTGCTTGAGATGTATGTAATCTTTAAAAATGCAAAAATAAGGCAAGATGATTTTTAATCTGTTTCTCACAGTCCTCCCAGAATCCCAGAATCTCAGTCCTTCCAGAATCTCAGAATGCACTAGAACTAAGACCTATCAACGCTTTTTCTAGTCAAGCAATCAGGTGTTGTTTTTAGTGTCACAATTTTCAATTCAGGGCTAGAGGAATCAATGTTTAAGTGCTTTCCTTCATCAAAGTGAAAACTAATCTGAAGCTACCTGAGTAGGAGTTTTGTCTGTTGTTTTTTTTTTAATTTTTGATTTAAATCTTAATTAAGTTGTTTTTATTTGGGGGCACTTAGGTGGCTCAGTCGGTTAAGCATCTGACTCTTGGTTTTGGCTCAGGTCATGATTTCATGGTTCATCAGGCTCTGTGCTGACAGTGCTGAGCCCACTTGGGATTCTCTCTGTCTCCCTTCCTCTCTGTCCTCTGTCTGTCTCTGTCTCTGTCTCTGTCTCTGTCTCTCTCTCTCTCTCAAATAAATAAATTAGTTAATTTAAAAACATTAAAGCAAGTTGTTTTATTTGTATGTCTATTGAGTCAGTTTATTGTCTATCTATCTATCTATCTATCTATCTATCTATCTATCTATTATCTGTCTATTTACCAACCTGTTATCTATGAAACTCCCTGTACCATTTAAAGCAAGTTTTTTAAAGGATTTCTGTTTTTTTTTTCCTCCTGCCATTCTTGGAATAGCTCTTATTTAAGAAAGTTTTTGAATAAATATTTCTAAATGCCACCTTCAAAACTATCTTAAAATGCATGATTGCTTTCACTGAATTGTTTTTAAGGCATGGAATTAACTCTGATCTGAAAGCATTTATCCCTTGAAATGTCTCCACTTTAGGTTATGCTTTCTCTGGATAGTAAATTACTCTTTGTCCTTAACACTTGCCTAATTTATTAAAAGGTTGCCTAAAGTTTTTGAGCTAATAAAAGATACTCGCAGGAGATTTGTGAAGGTATTGCAGTGTTCCTCAGAAAGGTGAATGCTAAGTTTCATGTGGTTTGCTGTTTCTCGGTTACAAATAACTTTAGTGTTGTTTTGTCTAATGTATAAACTGTAAGTCATTTTCATTTAACCCATTATTGATGAAATATATTTCTTCCAAGACAGTAAAGCTTGTAACCAAAACAGTACCACTTGAATTGGCACAACTCAAAACACCTTATAAGGAAAACCTGAGAAACACTAGTTGCAATCTCAAATTTTTGAACACACTGACCTGTCATTTAGAGAGCACATTTAATGGGGTTCACTTACCAAACTGATATAATGTGATTAGGCTATAACTATAAGAGAACACAATGTTCAGGCAGTTAGCTTTTTTTAAGGAAAGAATTCAGCAATTTTATTGAAGTGGTCTTTTGAACTGCTAAGTGCTTTCCCTGAGGTCAGGCTCTATATGTATTTAGTAAGATTATTACATAGAATTTATCATGTGCCAGAAGCTCTTCTAAGCACTTTACAAAGTTTAATTTATTTACTTCTCAAAACAACTCTATGAAATTTTTATATTATAATTGCCATTTCAGAGATGAGAAACCTGAGGCAGAGAGCAAATGAATAATTTATTTGTCCCATGTCACACCGTCAGTGGTGCAATTGACATGAAAACCCATGGAGATATGCTCAGACATGCCTGTGAATATCCACCTTGCTAGGTTACCTCTCTAAGACTATGGTGGGTAGTATGTTTTATAAAATTTTATAGTGTGGGCTTTCTTTTTTTTTTTAAGTCAATTTTGAGAGAGACAGAGACAGCACAAGTGGGGGAGGGGCAGAGAGAGAGGGAAGGAGAATCCTAAGCAGGCTCTGTGCTGCCAGTACAGAACCCAACGCAGGGCTTGAACTCTCAAAAATATGAGATCATGACTTGAACCGAACACAAGAGTCGGATGCTTAACCAACTGAGCCACCCAGGTGCCCCTTATGGTGTGGGACTTTGAGCCAAATGGCCTGGGCTCAAATCTTCTCTGTGCTTTTGTGATCATGTGAAATTTACCTCATCTCTGTTTGCTTCAGTTCCTTCATCTGTAAAATAAAGATATTACTATATGTAAGCCAGGATGTTGATTAGCACATACTATATTTAAGCAAGGATATTGATTTATAAATCCAGAATTATGGAGTGATTTTTTTCATATTTAATACTGTCTCTGGGTTGAGAAAATTCTATGTGACTGATTAAATGGTTGAATTGTCAGGCATGTATTGTGAATTCATACATATGTGGCTAAGAGAAAATTGTGTCAGGGGCTTAAAGTCCATCTGTGGAGAATGATACACATTTCTTTGTTTGTTTTTAAAAGTGGCGTGCACAGATAAGCAGCCTTTCTCAATATTGTAAGTGCCCACTTTTAAGGTGTCTTCATTTTTCTTCGGGGCAGGTGATGAATTTAGAATATCTAGAGAGCCCCCTCACAGATGATGTCAGTGTCTGTATAAGGCCAGACCTGGAGTGTTCATAGAGTCTAACCATACTCTAACTGGAGTTCAATTTTCTTGTATTATGGGGTTGATGGTTCCATCCTGAAGGTCAGTGGGTCTCACCCTTCAAGGTTGTTGGCTAGCATTCTTATGATTCATGATTTTCATCAGCCTCCTATACCCATTTGAATATATATGGAAATATATACACAACAATTTGCATATATATGTATATACACATGTATATATTCATGTATATATACATGTGTATATACATATACACTGGTGTATAAAAATATGTGTATATAGAGATAGCTATAGATGTAAACACATCAATATTTATATCTATTTATATATAAATTTTCTAAGTGAAAATAGCATTGGCTACGATGCGGGCAACACAAGTTTTCTGGTCGTTGAAGTACATCCAGTATAGACATTCATGAGCTGTCCACTGTTTTTTGGGGTCATATCCATCTCGTTCTCCAGAAACTAACTGCCAGAACCCTACTCAGAATTAATTTTAAAGCTTATACAAGTTAGCTTATAGCTAACTTACATATATATATATATATATATATATATATATATATATATATGATATAAGGAAGTATCTTTCTTTTGTAATTAACACCATACAATATGTCTCTCTGTGGGTTTGTTATTTCCTCACCAAACACACCTTTAAAACATTGCTCAACTTTGTAATTTACCTACCTTTACCTTTACATTTCAGAATAACTTCATAGGCAATTGTTCTTTAAATCACTTTGTCTTATGGAATATTTTTCTTTTATTCATACCCTACTTCAATTTTGCTTTCAGTAACTATCCATGTCTCTGCAACAAGGAAATAATATATATAATCATACCATATAATATATATTACATATATATAATATATACCTGCAATACATATATGTATATATGTATTCCTTGTTGGAATACATAGATACTCACTGAAGACAAAATTGAAGTTATATAAAACTACGTAAAATAATAAGTCACACATTGTCTAAAGAAATAACTGGGCCATCCCAGTACTGTAGTTATTTTACTTTAGCTAGATAAAGTTACAGATTTATTTAAAAACAACACTTTTTTTGCTGAAGTTAATTTTCCTCTCTCAACAGATACAGGAGATACGACTTTTGAATCTTTTCATTTTCTAAAATCTACTTTAACAAGCCTATATAAAACACAACTCTGTAAAACACCCTGAATGACATATGAAGACACCAATTGGAATAAAACAAAAACTCAGTCTTCCAGGAACTTAAACTCTCCTCAGGAAGTTTGCTGGAGTGCAGTGCAATGAGGGAAGATGTTCTCTGAACAAAATACAAACACCGGGTTGCATAATGATGAAACAGACTTCTGACTTGGGGAATGACATATGAAAAAGCCCTTCTGATTTCTATGAGCATACAAGATACGAAATTTCAGACCAATTCTGCTTGACACGCAGGCCTTTTCCATTATAGACCTGCAATCAATGCATTTGAAAGAAAGAGGCAGGCAGGGAAGAAAGGAAGAAGGCATTACCGGGGGAAAAAGGTAGAGGGGAGTCAGGAAACAAAAGAGGAGCTGATCTTGCAGTGGTTCCTGTTTTTATTGTTATTTATTTTTGGGGTCTACCATTTGAGACAGGACTATTTTGTTTTTTGTTTTGTTTTTTGTTTTTCAAGTTTTTATTTATTTTGAGAGAGACAGCAAGAGCTGGGGAGGGGAAGAAAGAGAGAGAGAGAGAGAGAGAGAGAGAGAGAATATCAAACAGACTCCACGCTGCCAGCTGCAGAGCCCAATATGGGGCTTGGACTTGAGATCTTGACCTGAGCCAAAACAAAGTTAGACGCTTAACCAACCGAGCCACCCAGGTGCCCTCTGACTTTTAGAAGTTCCTCCTGGAATCAGCAGGTCCCTGGACACGAATCCCCTGGAGCTAGAATTCCATACCCAGCTCTTATCTGAGAGAGACTCCAGTCACCATTCCCTAGGTAGGAAGCACATTCTCCCCACCTTATCGGGGTTTTACCTTTATGTGGTCAATGGATTGTTCTCGGACGCACCCCACATGTATGGGCAATTTCTTTTCTTTTCTTCTTTTCAATATTGTTTTGGTAAGAAACCCTTAGAACTCCCATTGGCCTCCTACAGCTCTCTTGAAACATGGATATGATTGGTCTAGCTTTGATTCCAAGTTTCACCAATTTCAGGGCTGAGTCCTGACTTCCAATAATTCAGATGGTATAAAATACAGTTTTTGAGTTTTGAGGCATAATGACCAAAAAAAAAAAAAAAAAAAACCAGCTTTTCCAAGAGGATAAATGTATATAGCGACTCTAGCCCTGAGCTGGGGTCCAGCAATCCCAAGGCCCACAGATGAGAAAGCCCAGGAACGGACTCCGTTCTCCACAGGCAACTTGCTTACCTTCAGTGCAGATGTAGGAGGTATCTTTACTCCTTAGAAGCCATTTGGCCTACTTCTAATTAATACTTCACCTAATCTTCTAGTAATACCACTAATTGTTCACAAACCAGCAATTTAATCACACTCTGCTAACAGGCAAAGTTTTTTTTCCTCTTCACTTTTCTTGTGCTCTGACACAGTGCGAACTTAGGCAAGTATGTCCCAATTGCTTTGTTTCCATGTAATTTAACAGCAAGACATTATTTTCTCATAAGAGGTGCTTTGAATTTTTACTGCTAATGAATAAATTAACTAAAAAAGGTTAATCTGCCTACATGTTTATGAAACATTATGCAAATCGTTCTCCAAAAGGTTTAATGGTAATTGAAAGCAATTGAAAACCATGGTACATTTCCCCCAATTTTCATCTATTTTTTTAAAGCGTATAGATTACACAGATTTTTATATTTTACAGATGTGCATGTAGAGGGGAATCTGTGGGGCTCTGACATCATCTGTATGGTTTAAGTACATTAATAAACACATGCAGGGCCTCCATTTTTTATCAGGAATGGCACTAAATTTGGTAATTAATTTCAAAGCAAAGCTATAAAAATGAAAAGAATCTGTGTGATTAATATTATTACAGTGAACAGCAAAAGAAGTAATTATGTGTAGACACTCATTGTAAAACTTTGACAAAATGGTTCTTGCATCGAGTTCAAATTGCATAGAGATTATGACCTGCTATTCAGTTTAGAGGTATTTTACATGAATGACACAGGTGTTAAAGGCTGAAAAGACATGAATCACTAAGTATTTATATGAGTGTCACTTTGTAAGGATACTTTTGCCTAATAAAGGGCCTATTTTCCTTATCTCAACCTCCTCTCTCCTGCAGTGAAGGTGTGCTGTCTTACCTGCTGATAAGCTCATTTTTAGAAGGGAAAATGTCCATGCATGCGTGTGTGTGTGTGTGTGTGTGTGTGTGTGTGCATGTGTGTATTATGAAGTAGCAGAGGACATATGTTTGGAATTACATATTGAAATCAAAAGAAGGTAACAATTTTCCTACATTTCCCTGAAATGCTACATGGCTGAGAATCTGAAGAAATAAATGACTGATAAATCTGATATGATTAAAAAACTGTGGTATATAGGGGAGCTTGGGTGGCACAGTTGGTTAAGCCTCTGAATTCAGCTCAGGTCATGATCTCACGGTTCGTGGGTTCGAGCCCCACGTCAGGCTCTGTGCTGACTGCTCAGAGTCTGAAGCCTGCTTCGGATTCTATGTCCCCCTCTCTGTCCCTCCCCTACTCATGCTCTATCTCTATCTCAAAAATAAATATTAAAAATTAATTTTACAATGTGATATGTAAAACTATGACCTCATAGTTTTTGTTCTCAAGGACACTTTTACATCCCCCCCCAAATTTTATTTAAACTCTAGTTAGTTAATATATAGTATAATATTTTCAGGAGTGGAATTTAGTGATTTATCGCTCACATACAATACCCAGCGCTCATCACAACAAGTGCCCTCCTTAGTATCCATCATCCATTTAGCCCAGCCCCCCACCCACCACCCCTCCACCAACCCTCACTTTGTTCTCTATCATAAAGAGTCTTTATGGTTTGTTTCCCTTTCCCTCCTTTCTCCCCCTTTCCTTATGTTCATCCGTTTAATATCTTAAATCCCACATATGAGTGAAATTTTATGGTATTTGTCTTTTTCTGCCCAACTTAATGCACTTAGCATAATACATTCTAGCTCCATCCAGATTGTTGCAAATGGCAAGATTTCCTTTTGATGGCTAAGTAATATTCCATTGTTTATATTCCACATCTTCTTTATCCATTCATCAGTTGATGGACATTGGCTATTGTTGATAATTCTGCTGTAGACATCAGGGTACATGTACTCCTTCAAATCTGCATTTTTGTACCCTTTGGGTAAATAACTAATAGTGCAATTGCTGGGTTGTAGGGTAGTTCTATTTTTGTTTTTTTTTTTTTTTTTGAGGAACCTCCATACTGTTCTTCAGAGTGGCTGCACCAGTTTGCATTCCCATCAACAGTACAAGAGGGTTCCCCTTTCTCTGCATCCTCGCCAACACCTGTTGTTTCCTGTGTTGTTAATTTTAGCCATTCTGACAGGCATGAGGTGGTATTTCATCATGGTTTTGGTTTGCATTTGCCTAATGAGTGACGTTGAACAGCTTTTCATGTGTCTGTTAGCTATCTGAATGGGTCCCTTCAACTTTCCCTCTTCCTGTACATCATCATTTCAGTGTAACTCTCTGGATAATATAGGGAAGTAACACAAATATGAAAATTTATGATGGAGTTCTTTGGCTGTTAACGTTTCCTAAAATGCCGTTGCCTTTTGCCTGCATTAATAAATTCAGGTTCAAAGAGAAAGCATATCTTCTCAGATGCCAGCCGTTGGCTGATAATCCTCTTACACCTCAGTCTTTGATGTAATATGCTTACTTCGCGCTTGCTTTGAATCTTGCTGAACTCCCACGCATTGTGGGCCCCCTAGAATTCTGTGCTTATGTGCCATTGGGAGTGCTCTATACTAATGGGCTGGCAAGGAAAGGTGGCCATGATTGTTACGTGTCTCTTCTGCTCAAGCACGTGCTGCCTTGTCCCATTGCACGTCAAATATAAAAGTAAGAATTTTAGGTGGTGACAGCAGAGCATTAAACTAAGCATGGAACCCTTCTTTTTTTTTTTCAATTTGTTTATTTTGGAAGAGAGAGAGAGCGCATGTGCAAAAGTAAGAATGGGAGAGGTGCAGCGAGAGAGGGGGAGAGAGAATCCCAAGCAGGCCCAGCTGATAGGGTGGAACCCAATGAGGAGCCTGATATTGGGCTCGAAGTCACGAACTGTGAGACCATGACCAGAGCCAAAACCTAAGAGTACGATGGTTAACCGACTGAGCCATCCACGCGCCCCCTGCGTGGAACCCTTCTGAGTGCAGGACTCTGTGCCACTACTCAGGCCACACACCCGTGAAGCCAGCCCTGAAAGTGGCAATAACAAACCCATTCATGTAAATATTGTCAAGAAAGATAACTATATTTTCAAAAATGTGAGAAAAGGGACTTGCTTTTCCTTTTGCAAATGATGTTAAAGATTAAAATCTTTAATATCTAGTTTAACAGAAGACAGCTGGATTCTCACATCTGCTTTTGTATTGATTGTGTTGCAATATATTGTTTGGTTGAGGTACTTGGCCTCACGCAAATCTATCTGGCCTCTCACAAATATGTAGTTGGAGAAAATAGTAGTACCTTCACAACCCTTCAATGAACTGTGGATGTTCTTGTTTGAAATTATACTAAAATTCAATAGCGGGTTGTTTCTTGTAAGTTAATTACAATATGTAATCTGATGTCATATTAATATTTTTACTCTTTTAGATTTTAATCCATTGGCTATATTGCACTTTGAATAGATTTTTACTTATGCATGATTTTCTTTTAACCATGATGCATTCTTAGTTGAAAAACAATGGACCCTGGATTTTATTCAGATATTACAAATTTTGATGCATTTCGTTGTACAATAACACTCAGATAATATTTATTATCGCCATTGGTCTTATTATAAGCTGTCAAGCTCACAGTGACTGATACAATTTGTAATACAACTTGTAATAATTTCACTTAAAACTCAACTTTTACCATTGGCAACAAATATACTCCCAATTGTTTTCCTTGCAGTGACAGAATGACGCTTCATTTGTTTTTGAGAAAATATCTTCCTAAGACCTAAGTCTGAATGAGCATACTCTGTCAATCATTTTTAAATGAAAATTACATACCATGGAAAAAGGGGCTAGTTCAGCTGGAAATTCAAATTACACAAATATGCTGTCTTCAAACAGCCATCATGCCTGCGTATGCCATAGAAATGTCTAATCACACTTCCCATTTTGTCACACAGAATCTAAAAAAGGCATGGGTGGAAGGTTCAAAAGATAATGATAGTAACACGTTTTACTGTATTTTAGAGAGAAACTTGCTTTAATTTTTACACTGTGTAGTGGAGAAGAATGCAATGGTTACTACTATAGGCCGTGTCACAGCCTTAATTTGTGGGAAGGTGCCAGCACTGGAATCCATTGTTTCCATGGCGCCAGCACAAATGTCAACACAGTGACAAAGACAGATAACATCTTCATACTTTTACAAAATTGTTTTTGGCGTTGTGAATCCCATCAGTGGGTTTTGGGAACCCAGATACACAGATTGGGAACAGCTTTTAAGGAAATTAATGCAGTAGATTTTTACTCTGCTACCTGGTTAGAAACATCTCTCTGGGTTGTCACCTCCTCCCTTGTGTACATCAGTTTTCTTCTCTGTGAAGTGGGGGTAACAGCCTTTGTTCTGATGGCAGCAGGTTTACTCTAAGGATCAGACAAAATCATCCCTCTAAAGGAATTTTGAAAGAATAATGGCTTGCATGTTTGCCTTTGTTTTATTAAAATCATTATTGGTTTCTTTTCATTACTACTAATAAAATCTATATTTGAGTATCTCTTATGGTCTATGCACAGTAGAAATCACTTTTTTATGTTTTATTTTTGAGAGAGAGAGAGAGAGAGAGAGAGAGAGCAGGAGAGGGGCACAGAGAGAGAAACAGAATCTGAAGTAGGCTCCAGACTCTGAGCTGTCAGCACATAGCCAGACATGGGGCTCGAACTCACAAACCGTGAGATCATGACTTGAGCCTATGCCGGATGCTTAACCAACTGAGCCACTCAGGCACCCCATTAGTAATCACTTTCATACCTATTGTGCCTTTACTGTTTACCAAAATCTCTAGCTTGTGGTCGTCACTACTGGGATTTGTACTGTGGGATCAGTACAAATGCTGAGGCCAATGCAGAAAAGAATTTGGGTAAGAAGTGGCTTGACTAGGGGCGCCTGGGTGGCGCAGTCGGTTAAGCGTCCGACTTCAGCCAGGTCACGATCTCTCAGTCTGTGAGTTCGAGCCCCGCGTCGGGCTCTGGGCTGATGGCTCAGAGCCTGGAGCCTGTTTCCGATTCTGTGTCTCCCTCTCTCTCTGCCCCTCCCCCGTTCATGCTCTGTCTCTCTCTGTCCCAAAAATAAATAAATGTTGGAAAAAAAAATTTAGAAAAAAAAAGAAGTGGCTTGACTAGAGAACTTAATTTACAGAATTTCCATTCCCAAAGTGACAGAAAAAAATCCTTGAAAATGCATAAATAATAGTTACTAAATCACTCTTATGGTTAGACCACTGGGTAGTGTATATACTATATGTATATTCTGCCTGATAAGCATATGCAAATGCAGTTCTTCAAGAAGTTATTGCAAATAAAATATGTAGACATCTCATCTAGCACTTTATATGGAAGAGAACAAGGCAAAGTGGTACCACACCAGGAAGCGTTGGTAAAAGAATTGTTTTGACTCAGCATTTCTCTAAGTTTTTGTTCATGTAATTTCTACGAGGAGACAAATCTGGAATTCATTTATTATCTAGTAGTTCGTCATATGCAACACAGTTCCCCCACCACCACTTAGGTAAAGATGCTCTCATTGCCTTGTGAGCAAATACTGGGTTTTAATACTTGCAACCCCACTGAGAAGTGTCAGATATGAGGAGATGAGTCATAGCAATCAGAGTATCCAACACAACACAAATATCATCTCTGGAAGGTTGTAGCTCACCTGATTTAGGTTCAGGTTCCATCAGTGGCGTTTGAGGGAGGCTTCTCCAAATGTAATACAGAGGCTCTTGCTGTGGTCCGTTCCAGCAGAAATGACTTCTCTCCCTGACGCACAGCCTCACCTTCCACTCTCTACCTCACTTGGTATTTTATCATCACCAACTGAATCACTTATCACCAACTGAAATCGTTTGAAATATTTCATTGGATCTATAACTTCTTCAGCTGTGAGACATTTCACTATTTTGCATACACAAAACATTACCCATTATATTGCTGTCTTTAGGTGTTGAAGTAGTTACTTTCAAAACTCCAATTTGGTATTTTATCATGTAAGTAAAATAAACATGTCTATCCTTTTCTAAACAATAGCATTCTCTTTGTGCTATTATATCACATCATTTGTCTCTCAAAAGAACGAAAATTTCCCCCTTGTCTCTGGGATTTTTTTTCTGGAGGCCTTAACACTGTTTTGATAATGGTGCTTTTTATTTTATTTTATTTTAAATATTTTTTGGGGAGAGAGAGAGAGAGAGAGGGAGAGAGAGAGAGAGCATGAGCAGGCTAGGGGCAGAGGAAGAGAGAGAGAATCTTAAGTAGGCTCTGCACTTAGTGCAGATCCTGATTTAAGGCTCAATCTCACAACTGTGAGATCATGACCTGAGCCAAAATCAAGAGTCAGATGCTTAACTGAGTGAGCCACCCAGGCGCCCTGATAATGGTGCTTTTAAATCTTCTCAAAAGATGTCAATGAAAGGTTTTAAGACACCAACTAGGATTCATATTCCTTCTTTAAGTGGTCTTTGGTGATCCATGGATTGAAATGTCAAGGGGATGAGGTCCTTCAGTGCCATCAGGAGTACCAGCCAGCTTCACCCAGGCATAGGCAATGACAGTACATTACTATTGCCACTTGGCCTGCTGTAATTGAAAGAAGCCATCCTAATTTCATTTGAAAGCATGGGGAGAGAATGAGATATAGTCTTATTTATTTTTTAATGTGTGTAGCTTCTTTCTTCTCCCATTGAAATGTAAGTTCATTGAGGACAGGGCTCTATCTGTATTGTCTCTCCAAGCATCTAGGTAGAGCATTGCTCAATCCATGCATCAAATACACGTGAGGTAAGTGAATGATTAATAAAATCTCAACAAAAATATGAAAACCTTACAGGAATAGAGAAGTAGGGTATACTTGAGTAAACAAAGCTTTGTAATCAGAAGGTAAATTGTAGTTCCAGGGTCTGTAGGTAATTTCTTTCTTCGTTCCTTTGTGAGGACATGTCCTTCCTCGTCCCTTTGCATCTGGTACTAATTGCAACACTTAGCTCAGAATTCTTTTTGTGATGGCCTTTTTCCTGACTCTCAGAGTTTACACAGTTGTGGCAAACCATCTGAAAAAAATAGATCTCTTTACATTTCCACATCTGGAGATTGCCTTCCTCCTCTTGTCCAGACCAATAGGCAAAACCGGGAAAAAAACACGTGCTGACAGACAAGGCACAGCGAGAGGGGGGATAAAGATCATTTATCCATCCTCTACAACCCCAAACAAAAAATGTGTTGTTCTTATTTCTATTGAAAGATTGTGATGTTTCAGAATTCAAAATTCTCCAAATTCTCAGCTAGCAGGTGTTAGTGCCATGCTGCCATTTGTTGTCGGCAGAAATGAGTCAGATGGAGCTGAAGTTTGGAAAGAAGACTTGATATTTACATTTGAGCTATCATCCGTGTGTCCTGTAGCACGTACAGTTCAAAGAGAGGCTGTATTTTCTCCTTCTAAACAGCCAGTAATGAAGAAGTGGGCTGGTTTCAAAGTAAACTGGGTTGTAGGTAGGAAATTGAGGCAAAGAATGTTCAGCAAGGGAACCGGGATGTGAAACAATTTGTGGATTTTATTATCTTGCACTTGATATTTAGCCAGCGTCCCCAAATTATTATTTATATGCACATGTTTAGCCTGTCAATATATTCCTACATGATTTGAGGAATTTGGCCATCATGATTAAAAGTAATACTACCTTTATTTAATAGTTTATAGCACTTTAATTTTTCCAGTAATGCGTTAGAAACAAAAAGAGAGGAGATGAAGTCAAACTACTATAAGAGGGAAACATGCAGAGAAATCTGAATAACCAAGCCAAAGATGTTAGATGAATTCAAAATTATGCAATGATTCTAACCTAATATGCAAAAGAGATTATCAACCAGTAGAGTGTTCTGAAACCTTGAAAGTAAAGTAAAAGAAAATGTTTCTTTTAAACGTTGAAACCCTAAAGCATGGTAAACAATGTCAGTAACCTCCAGAGAATAGATGTCACTGTTGTTCCTTTCAATGAATTGGATAGATGGCAATTTTGTCAACTACTTCTGCTGCGTTCACTCCTGACAGCTAGGATTGTGATTTTAGTTCCAAACTGAGAGAGAGTCTTCAAATCATTCACTAGTTCATGTTCAATTCTGTATTTGGTTCAAAATAATCTATAAATCACATACCATCAGGTGTGTGTTTGTGAAACATGTCTTTTATTTTATTGCTTTTTCCAAACTTAATTCTGCCACACAAATATTTTGAAAAGCTTTTGTTGATTTTCCAACATGCCTTTGCAGTTCTTAAGTCACGGTGGTCTCAAAACCCAAACCATTCAAGTCTCTGGTTTTATTTTGACCCAACACATCGAACTTTACACAGTCTCACGATGTCAGACAATAGATTGGATTCATGTCTTGGGTCAAAATAAACTCCTTGAAATAATAGGAGTTTGATTTTAACAAGAAAAATTACAATTTTCCATATCTTTTTTCTTTTAATTTATTTCACTAACTCATAAAGCCATGAACCAATTTGAATGTTTAGCTTCCCTTCTTGTTTGATTTCTTTCATGCCGAGTGATGCCCAAGGGAGCATTTCACCTGGTGCTATAATGGGAAACTTGGCAGATCTTAGTATATCACTGCAATGTTTTTCTCAATTATATACTTTTTTCATTGTAGGTTTTGGACATATTTCAGATGGTCTTGACCATTAACTTTCTGTAAATGAATATTTTTCACAAAGTTACTTTAAAAATATCCTTGTAGAACAATTTAATAGCCTCATGACAGACCCCATTATAAAGTAGACAAGATTTTCAGTTACTTAGTGTATAAAGATGTTATGGAGAGATGAAGCTGGTTGAAATACTTGATGTGGATATTCGAGTTAAAACAAATAAACTCTCCATTCTCTGTCTACTTCTGAGTCCCCTGTTGAATAAGTTTGAACAATAGAGTGATATATTTTTGAAAGACAGAAGGATGAGACAATCTATATAAGGGAATGGTCAATGATTACTTGAATTCTCATGCCAAGTAGTGAATAATGATTAATATGCATTTTATTCCTGGTTATTTTACATATTGCAAGCCTTATCGTATCATTCTGATGTCCTAGTTCTGTATCTTTATTAGTTTACTCATTCATGCAACCACTATTTTGAGTACCAATTATGTACCAGGCAACATCTAATTTTAAAAAGAGACGACAGACAATAAGTAAACAGGGTAATTAAAATAAGTTGTGACAACAGTGAAAAGAGAAATATGCACAGAATATAGAAGTCTCCAGGGAGAACAGTCTATCCAGACTTGGGAATAAAGAATGGTCCCCTGCAAGAAGAGACAGCTACACTAAATTTTAATGTCTGAGGGATTTTAGAACTAGTTGGCGTGAGCATGGGGGATTTATAATCACAAGTAGGACCCTTTGTGGCAAAATGAGCAGTGGATAAGTAGGATGGAAGACTATGATTCAACATACTTCCTTATGCTCTGAATGCTATCAGCTGTCTTCATCGACAGCAACTAATCCTACAAATTCTAAATGTTCTCCAGTTGTCATTGAATATGTGTGTAACAGAATACAATTTGTTTTCACTTAAAACTCCCTGTGATATTTTCTGCCTTTTGAAAATAAAGTTTATTCATTTATTCTGACAGCAAGAGAGAGAAAGAGTGCATGCATGCATGAGCAGGTTAGGGGCAGACAGAGAGGGAGGGAGAGGAAAGGAATCCCAGGCAGGCTCTGCATTATCAATGTCAGGGTCCGGAACTCATGAACTAGGAGATCATGACCTGAGCCAAAATCTAGAGTAGGATGCTTCACCAACTGAGCCGCCCGGGAGCCTCTGACATTTTCTGCCTTTTGACACGGGAGGATGTGGGAAATTTCTTTCACTGGGAAATAATTTTATATTATTTTGTACAAAGAGACTGGTGAATAGTCGAAAGAAAAGGCTCATTCTTCAGCACTGTTATTAGAATTTAAAAAACGAGTTTTATTCAAATAATAGTGGAAAGGTAAAGGTGGAGTAGCCTAAGCAATAGTAAGCTAAGTAGCTGAGCAAAATGAGGGAAGGAAGAGTGGGGGGTACAGGAGTTTTAAAGAGAAGAAGCCACACACAATTTAGAGACGTGGCCAAAGCCATTTCAGATTCAAGATAGCTATTATTTAATTTTAATTTGGGTGTTGTGATCACATACCTTGATATTACTGCAAACCTTGAGCAGGGCTGCTCGACACACAAATATTTTACTTTTGAGGAACATCAAAGAGTAGGGCTGAGTTGCCCAAATGGCTTGGTGTAGAGTAGAGCAGAGAGAAAGTCAAGAAAACAGCGGATCACATGGTATTTTGTGAAGGACACGGGGTGTGACAAAGGATATGGGTTAAAATACCCGAGTCAGTTGACAAAAGTCAGGGGTAGGATGAGCTCAGCTGACGTCTGGCTGAAAATGTCTTTTGAAGAAATATAATGCAACGTTTCTACGCATCTAAAACAACATAATAGAGTCAGATTTTAATTGCGCTAATGAAGGGGAGAAACAACAGTGGTCTCAATCTGTTAATATCATCTATTACAGAATTAAAAAAATATTTAGCTTTAAATGTATTTCTCAACTGATTGAACTTTTTGGTAGCATTTTGCTAGGGCTTATATTAAAATGTTTTCATTTCCTGAGCACAGTATGTCTGGGCAACAGGAAAAGAAGGTGAAAGTCTTTTATGGACAGTATATTATCTTAATGCGCATATCTGAAAATTCACTGCAGTTTGAATACTCTTATTTTGTTCTTATAGATTCAAACGGTTAACTTTGCTCACATGAAAAAAAAAATCTTTGATCAGTGATCTCATGCATGTGCTGAAAGCAGCTGAATATATATTTTGATTCCCCAGCTATTGGATAAGAGTTAATGTTCCCTATATAGTTCTTGTGATTGTATTCTACAGTTATAAAAATAAACAACTATAACTATAAACTTTAACTTACTAATGTCTTCAAGAATACTCAATTTCTAAACACAGTTTGTTATTTTGTTGCACATTCCTTCCCATTTGCAATTCTTATAGAGTTCTAGAAATAGGAACCAATAGTGGTGGTCGATGACCTTAGAAGATGGATGGTCAGCTAAGGACCTTGTAGGAACTTTGTCTTGTCTTCTCACTGATGCCACCAGCTGTTTGGGCTCCTCAAAACTGAACAGAATCAAATAATCCATTTACTTTGTATCCTTCATTTTGCCAACTCTGTGCATTTCATTTTGTTTGGTCAGTAAGAACACTCAGGTTTTTTTCAGTGTAGTTAGTCTTTTACTCTATTATTTTTTAACTTTAATTTTTCTCATGTTTAGCATGAACATAAAACCAGTGGGTTTCTGGGATGGTGTTGAAAGGTTTAAACAAGACCAAAATTGGTTTTCACTTAATGCCAAAAATAAACTTGTGAAGCGATTTTATTATGAGGTTTCATAGCTCTTCAATATTCACTCTTATGAAACTGAAATTATGGATCAAAGCTAAATGGCCAGTGTCTTTTTAATTTTAAAAGCATGCTATAAAAGCAACTGACCTCTAGTCCATACAGTTTGCGTGTGATCATGTCATTGCGAAGATACTACTTGTTGTACCAATTGCCCATAGATGGATTTTCGTAGGAGGAATGTCTCCAGACTCATAACCCCAATGTCATCCACATGCAAATGGAAATCTTGAAGAACTACTCTTGCATGGCAGTTCGTTCAGCTTGCTTCTCTTAGAACTCTTTCCTTGGTTTCGATTTGGTTGCTCTAGAGGAAAACTGTTTATTATGGCAGATAAAAAGCTGAAAGGAGAAAGTAGAAGATGGCTCTAAATATACTAGTATGCTGTCAAATTATTCTGGGTTCATGTCTTTCCTAAGGGTTTTTGAAAAACTTCGAAGTCCTGAATAACTGCCGCTAGTTCAGCTTTCAATTATATTTAATTGAAAAATGGAGTGGAGGAATAAAAAGCAAAACTGATGAGATTTCTATGGTCAAAGAATGTTAACTCATTTGATTTTCCTGAAATTCTAGGCACAAAGCAAGCCTGCACACATTGCTAGATGTTGCCTGTGGCTTATATTAGAAATGTCACTTGGCTGAAGCCCTTTGAGGGCATTACATATGTGTACAATATAACATTCCTCTAGGGGAGAGGATTTCATTGTATGATCTACAGCCCAAGGACTCCTGCACTGAACTTGAAAAATATTGGTTTGTCAAAGTGGCTGTTGTGCTCTGCAAATGTATGTGATCCAAATTTTATTTTCTCTGAATTCTTCTCTTTAGATGGATATTATTCTCGTGCTTTCATCGTGGTGCTTATTGAGAGAGTAACATGTCTCTAATTTAAATGAAAAATAAGAGATTTAATTGGAAAGGAAAAGCAGAGTCTGAAAATCATTCACTGACCCCTCCTGATTCAAGCTATGAGGCACAAGAAAAATTTGAAAACACGGTTGTGAATGTCAGATTCCAAAGGCTTCTTTCTTCCCTTGCTTTAAACTGCTTATTCAACTTCTCACTGATCCAACATCTATTGATCGAAATACATTCTACCTACCACAACTTCTAAGTTCAATGAGAAGTCAAAGGAGTGTAAAACATTGTCCTGTTCACCAAGAAATTTCAAAGCTAGTGTATGTAAAGAACTAACCAGAGTACAAAACCATAAATGATGAGAATTATGTAAGTGGTGTTAGTGCTACATGTGTGTGAACATGTTTGCAGATGTATATGCACAATGTACTTATTAGTGCATGATCTTTTCGTCCTTCCACAAAATGAGGTAGGTATACAGCTATACAATTAAATGAACATTCCGTATTATGCACACAATTATCAGTAATAATGGGGTCATAGATTCAGCTATTGGGTCTCCCTACCAAAGCAGAGTAAGTGTGAATTTCTTCTGTTTTTAAAGCAATCTCGTGTATTTTCCTACACCTTATATTTGGTTCTACTGCTCAAGGTAGAACCAATAATATCTATATCCTTCCTGCCTTTTGAACTCTTTACTTCATCTGTTTTTTGCCACATGCATCAAGGAATTCTGTTATTCTGGAACCACGTAGTGTAAATATTCCCCATGATGGACCAGTGTGAGACCTCTGGATTCCTGCAGTCCCTATCTCCAGTCCGCGGGGCTACAAAGCAGCAACGTGCAAACCTTCAGAAGAGAATCGGTTCTGGAGAAAGACAATCCATTCCGATTGTTGGGGAAGTTATCATTGTTTATCTGGGACATGCTTACATTGTGGAGTGAAAGCAGGAAGAAAATTGAAATGAGACAATCAAGGTATAGTTTGTCTAGGTGAGCCCTGGATTCTAAGAGGAATCCACCCTCCACTGTGTGAGAAGGAGCCACCAGCTGGTTCTCGTTCCCTCTGTGAGTCCGTTTATTTGCTGACAGTGCTAATTAGAAGTTATCAATTTGGCAAACATATTGCCAGTCCATACGAGTTGATCTCATAAAAATGCACACATCAGATTGCAGTGACAGACTGTAGACTCCTTGAGATTAGTTAACGAAAAAGGTATACATTTTCGTTGCTATTACCATACTTTTCATAGTTTTGTATCAATACCACATCTAGCATATCTCCCTTTAAGGCACTGGGCCACTTAAGCACTACTTGTTTCAATAGTAAAAAGATGAGTGATGCTAAATGAGGACATGATTTAAAAAAAAGATTCATGGTGGAGGGATGATTAGCAAGTATATGAAATACGGTCATCAGCTACCACAAGGTCAGGTTGTAATTTCGCAGGAAAGCAGAATGGCATAAGCAGAATCACCAGAGTGAAAATTGTGAATTATATTCAGAAAAGGTCAACTTGTTCAGAGCATAGAATTTGTGTGGAGAAGTAGTGGCACAAAATGACAAATCTAGTCCCAGAATCTCACCTCCTAGAGCCTACCCATACCTCTTTCTAGATACTAGAGAGATCAGCCTATATCCCTTGAAAAATCAGCACATGTATGCACCTTACCGAATCTTTATTGGTGAACAAACCAAGCTTGATGCCTACTCTCATGAATCTCCATTCTAATGTGTTGGGTTTGGGGTGGAGAAGAGGCCCAGGAAATGATAGACAGATAGATAGACAGATAGATAGATAGATATATAGATAGATAGATAGATAGAGATGGAGAGATAGATAAAAGATATGAAGGATAATATCTCTCAAGCCCATTTATGCCGGATATGAGAATATTATAGTTCCTGTTTTCACTTTATTGGCAACCCTGGATCTGAGCATGATAAATGGGAGTGGTTTGGAGAGTGTTTTGTGATTAGAGAAGTTAACTTAATGAGTTGGAGTCAACAGGAAGTGTGATCTGCTGATCTGAATCTCAACTGAGGAAAGAACAGTGTGGAAATAAGAGAAGCCCAGAGGGAGAGACTACTCTTTTGATAATGTATTGAACGTCTAGTATGTGCCACATATTTGGGGGGGGGCGGGTAGCAGTGATATGAGCAGAAAATAAAATCCAGCCTCTTGCAGTTAATTCTCTGGGCATGGGGTATGTGGGATGATAAATTAAAAACAAAAATGACCCATTAATGAAGCACAGAAGTAAAATACAGAATATGTTATTAGTAGGTAAGTACTCTGAAGAAGAATTAAGCAGAGAAGGGGGTGCTAAGAGGTGACATTTAAGCAAGGTCTGAAGATGTAGCCACGTGGGTATTCTGGGCGAGAAATTTAGAGCAGGGGGAAAAAAAGATGGAAATGTGCACAGCTCCTCATGCCTGGCATGTTCAAGAAACAAAAAGATCTGTGAGGCTGGAGGGGTGTGAGAAATTGAGAGCTAGGGGACCGTGAGGTCAGAGCGAACCAGAAAGCCAGATTGTAGTGAATGTTGGAGTAAAATGTACCTAACAAGTAGTTGTCCCATCAGCCTATTTATACTGGAGGTAAATTATTTTATACTAAGCAATGGTTTCTTGGTGGTGCCTGAGGTAGCCTCATTGCCTTGCTAGTGACCGGATTAGAAAACTTAGAGGTAAACTAAGGGGCGGTGAAATCAGTTAAGAGGTGAGCTGAGGGGCCCAGGGACGGACACGGGGAAGTGTCTAGGGCTTGTTCTATAGAATTTTCCTGGCTGTATTAAAGGTATCACATAAATGTTAAAAGGAGAGTTATAGGAAATCCAGTCTTGTCTTCCAAGCAACTACAGAGTGTTGTGATCTTAATATTGACGTGGGGCTTTTACTGTGAAAACGACCCACTCTTATCATGTGCTTCACCAAGCATGGGGCCCTATGTGACTCATTTTGGTGAAGATTCAGGGATGAATGTGGAGATGGCTAAAACAAGAGACTTTGGTTATAAGTACAAACGGTAGTTTTTGAACCCTGGTTTTCAACCCAGAGATTATTTTGAACCCTACCCTTTGATCCATTGACCATCTGCTCAGTTTGCCATAGATACCAAGTTCCCCTAATTTACCAAGAGAGAACCTCCTGGCTCCTACGATGTCTGGAGGGCCATGTAGAGCACATAATAGACACTATCCGGACATTGATTAATACGTGTGCTTTGTGGTCCTGAAATACTTGCTGATTAATTTATTTAAATTTACACTAAATGAATGCTTTAAATCATTATAATCACTAAAATTCTGTTTACTTTAGAAATAAGTACAAGTAGGGGCACCTGGGTGGCTCAGTCCGTTAAGCATCTAACTCTTGATCATGGCTCAGGTCATCTCACAGTTTGTGAGTTCAAGCCCTGCATTGGGCTCTATGCTGATAGTGCAGAATCTGGGATTTTCTCTCTCTCTCTCTCTCTCTCTCTCTCTCTCTCTCTCTGTCTTTCTATCTCTTTCTCCCTCTGAAAATAAATAAACATTATTAAAAAAAAAAAAGAGGGGCGCCTGGGTGGCGCAGTCGGTTAAGCGTCCGACTTCAGCCAGGTCACGATCTCGCGGTCCGTGAGTTCGAGCCCCGCGTCAGGCTCTGGGCTGATGGCTCGGACCCTGGAGCCTGTTTCCAATTCTGTGTCTCCCTCTCTCTCTGCCCCTCCCCCGTTCATGCTCTGTCTCTCTCTGTCCCAAAAATAAATAAAAAACGTTGAAAAAAAAATTTAAAAAATAAAAATAAAAAAAAAAAGAAATAAGGATATTTAAAAAAAGAAATAAGGATAAGTAATTTATTTTAAAAAATATATTAGAGGGGCACCTGGGTGGCTCAGTCGGTTGGGCGTCCGACTCTGGCTTAGGTCATGATCTCGCGTTTTGTGAGTTCCAGCCCCACATCGGGCTCTGTGCTGACAGCTCCGAGCCTGGAGCCCACTTTGGATTCTGTGTCTCCCTCTCTCTCTGCCCCTCTCCCACTTGTGCTCTGTCTCTGTCTCCAAAAAATGAATAAATGTAAAAAATTTTTTTTAAAAATTAAAAATAAAAAAATATATGGGAAAGCTGAAATATGGGCATTCATAATGATGGAATCTGAAGAATATTTAAGATTTAATTTTTAGTCTAATGACCAAATGACTTGTTAAGCTAATTGGATTCATACTAACTGTATTAAGCTAATAAAATGCAAAGGACTCTATACCAATAGCTTTTTCAATAAGAATTTTTGTTTTATTATATGTGAAACTAAGTGGAAGATTCTACGTATCCCTGTATGGTGTGGTGGAAAAAACATTCCTAAATGACAGGAACTCTGAGCTCTGGGTTTGGTGATTTTGGTCACTAACTTGTGTGGCTTTGGGAAAACACTCACATATCTGAGCCTGTTTCCTCATCTATAAAACAGATTTTCTTACCGAGGATTTACATTGGATCTGTGTTATTCTGGACATTTTATACATGTTATCTCATTTAACCTTCCCAATGCCCATTATGTAAAACTGCCTCCTGATGAGAAGGGTGAATTAAATTATTATGCTTCCCAGGTCTGTCCTAGCTCTTAAAGTCCAATTTATTCAAATCAGTTCATTTTTTCCCAAGGAATGGGAAAAGAAGCACCATGCTCTAGACCGTGGTGGTAGGTGAGCAGGCGAGGACTCTGATGTCATTTTACCACCTGCCTTAGCATCTTCATAGCTGCACAAATAGTGAGCTGAAGGTTTAATGCGTAGTCTAGATTTCTTAACCTCTGGCTACAGAGTGGAGTATTAGTATGTGAAATCTGACTTCTTCCTGGAATGATAGAATCACTGGGGGAATGTGAGTTAATTAGAATATCTCTACAAAACCCTGGACAATAGCCCATTAAATGCCACAACTTCAACAAACATACACTGTATGGAAAATGCTATTTTGGGGAGCTGTGTTCACATTATCTTGTTATAGGACAACTTATAACTCCTGTCACCACCACAACCCTACCAGATAATTGTCACTGCTGGTCGTGAGGGGCCAGAAATATTTACTACAGCAGTACTAGGCCATTGCTCACGTGTTCCTTTTTCCTTGTGCGTGAAGCCACGGACTAGATGATTCTCAGAAAATGCTACTCATGACACAAGAAGTCCCATACCCAAAATTATTTTTGT
This sequence comes from Lynx canadensis, assembly GCF_007474595.2. Lineage (NCBI taxonomy): Eukaryota > Metazoa > Chordata > Mammalia > Carnivora > Felidae > Lynx > Lynx canadensis. The sequence continues at coordinate 129,199,001 of NC_044308.2, forward strand.
GAACGTATCTTTTCCTTACCAACAATTATGGCCTTTGTTTTCAATATGAAATGTTTTTCAGATAGGTTCACTATAAGGAAAACAACTGTTATTGTTGTCTATCAGGAAATGTTCATGTGTCTGTAAAAGGGGGTCTGGAACAAAAGAAATATTAAGTAGATATAAATAGGATAATTTGTTTAAGTATAAAGGGAGAAGGGAAAACAAATTCTAATTTAATAAAGGTTTGAATCCAAGCATGCTTTCTTTCTGTTACCAGTAATTATTGCCTAACTTGATAAGCCAGCAAGTAGTTATTGGAAAACGTTTGTGAAAATATAGTATCACTTTACCACTATTGGCCTATAACTGCCTGCATGGATAGTCATTGCTCTTTATCATTGATATTGCTATGTCTCTGCTCTGATGAGGAAAGACACAATTGTGGGTACCAAATTCTGAGACTAGAGCAGCTCAATTATCATTTGGACTAATTCGAATCCCACAGGATCACACCACATTTAAATGATTGATATTGATTCAAGGAATAGACCTCAAATGAGCTGGTATGGCAGACACAACATTAATCTCTGTTGAAATGTGAATGAAATCATGATGAGGGAAGCTGGCTGAAGATTTGCCTAATAAGAACAAGGTCACCAAGATCTATGGTGATTTTTAATATTTTCTCTAATAATTAACAACAGGAGTTTATATGTCAGGAGAGCTGAATAACAGAAGCATTTAGGGAAACATGTTGCCCAGAATAGATCTAGGAAAAGCCAAAGGCGGGTGTTCAGTATTAGGAGAGTGTCTGGAAGAAGTCTGAAGTACCTGGATGACCTGAAGGAAATACATAAAAACCTTCAGAGAAGACATGTCATTAAAGAAGTTTCTCACTTGTTTCAAGGTATTGTATTTTGCATAACTACTTTCTGTACTATGTATGCATTTTTATCTGACAAAATAGTGCTTGGGAAACTATAGCTATGGCAAGAATAAAACTATTGAAGTTTCAACTAGTTTTTAAAGACAAGAGGGGTAAATTAAAATCAGGAAAGAAAAGGAATAAAAATTGCAGGAAACAATAACAGGAAGATTAGAACAATTATTCAGGAGATTCCCTACACATTCTTGTAATAGAGCCCCTTAAATCAGAGGGTGGTAGAAAGCAAGTATTGTCATCTTATGCAGGACACATTTTGCTTTGTATTAGGGCAAAGACTACTGAAATTTTGGGCATCCAAGCTTTTTATATCTAACGTTATGCGTTTTGAGTAGTAGAAAGTGAGTAGTATCTGGCAAATGAGAACAATTCAGCCTTGTGTTGCCACCAGGGGGCGAACTTCATATTGCACCAATGGAGATCACGGAAGTGCTTTCCTAGTTGGCTGAGTTATTACACTTTAATATAGGTACCACAACGTGAATCTTTGTTGATAATAAGGATAGGGTACAGCTTTTTAGTTATTAAAAAGTTTGGCTTTCCTGCAGGAAATCATGAGTAGGTCCACGAGAGACAGTAGATGTATATTTATAACAATAACAGTTAACAGATCTAGTATTCATCTTTGGTCAGTTTTGATCAAGTCAATGATAATACCAGTATTTAAATATCAGAATTATTCTAAAAGTAGTGAATGCTTTCCATCAGACCATACCTAAACTTTGACTCTCAAGTTGGTGTTATTAATGGTGGCTCAACTTTAGGAGTTTATAAAAAAAAATAACTTATTCTCCAAAGGTGAACACTATCAAAAGTTATTAGCATGGCTCAGTCAGTAGAGCATGCAAGTCTTGATCTCAAGGTTGTAAGTTTGAGCTCCAAATTGGGTGTAGAGATTACGTAAAAATAAAATCTTAAAAAAAAATTTAATAGCATGAATAGTATTTCCTGTGACTCAGATTCATCACTGATTGATTCTTAATCAGAAATGGAAGCTGCTGGACCCAGCAATGGTACCCATGTCCTAGAATTTAAGCTGGGCATGATTCAAAACTGAGCTTCTCATGGCATGTGCTAGAAACAATTAAAAATGCCAAAATACTATGAAGGGTTTCCAGGTCAGTGTTGCTGAGGCTTATAAATTAAGCCTATTTATAAAATCCAAATAGAGCAAAATGAGTTGCTTCAAATTAATTACTATGAATATTCGGGACAGGGTATAAAGACAAGACCTGCATGAACTCCTTGGAATAGACAGGTGATTATATCGGCTTATAAATATATATATATATATATTTTTTTTTTTTTTGGTCAAAGAAAAGAGGTGTATTCTGAGCCCTTAAGAGCTCATCCTGAGAGTAGAAAAGACCCCTGATTACTAATAAAATTCAAGAGACACTATATTTTCTTGATTATCACAGCTTAAATTTAATTATTACTCATTATTTTGATAAGGCAATTTTATGATAATTGGCTTGCCTTCAAATCTGCTACTCTACTAAGCCCGGGAGTTTGCCAAAGAAAATTAAATCAGTGCGGTCTCTATTTACCACCTTGTCAATCCGTATAAGCAATAGCATTTCTATTAAAAAACCTTAAATCATTTAACTTTTAAATTAATTAATATTCTTTTTTTTTATTTTAGAGAGATAAAGATAATGCAAGCAATGGAGTAGGGGCAGAGGGAGGAGATAGAATGTCTTAGACAGGCTGCATACTCAGTGTGGATCCCAACATGTGGCTCAATCTCACAACCCTGGGACCATGACCTGAGCTGAAATCAAGAGTCAGCCACTCACCTGACTGAGCCACCCAGGGACTCCAAGGAATTAATATTTTAAACTCCTTGTCCAATCCAAGATCTCCTGAGTGAAAGAAGAGTCTAACAAATTGTGCTTCTCATTTAAACATAAAAAGTCTTTGGATAAAACAAACAACCCAATTAAAAAAAAGAGCAAAGTATCTGTACAGACACCTCACCAAAGATACAAAAGGCAAATAAGAATATGAAAAGATACTGTCATATGCCATTGGGAATTTTGAATTAAAACAATGAGACACCAGTAAACACCATTGGAATGGTGAAAATTCAAAGCACTGACAATGTCAGTTACTGGTGACGATATGGAGCCAGAGGAAGTCTTATTCACTACCAGTGGGGATGCAAAATGGTATAGCCTCTTTGTAAGATAGTTTGGCTTTTTTTTTTTTTTTTTTTTTACAAAATGAAACATAATCTTACATGCAATGCAGTAATCATGCTCATTGGTATTTACTCAAATGAGTGAAGATGTGTGTCCCCACCAAAACCTGCACACAGATGTTCATAGCAGCTTTATTCGTAAGTGTCAAAACTTTTAAGTAACCAAGAGGCCCACTGCTAGGTGAATGGATAAATAGCGATACAGCTAGATGATGAATTATTATTCAGCACTAAAAAAGAATGAAACTATCAAGCCATGAAAATACATAGAAGAACCTTAAATGCATATTGCTAGGTGAAAACAACCAGTCTGAAAAGGCTAGGTATGGTGTCATTACAACTATGAGATTCTGGAAATGGCAAAACTATGGAGACAGTAAAAAGATCAGTGGTTTCCATGGACTGGGTGGGAGAGAGGGAGAGAGAGAACAGATAATTTTTTAGAGTGCTAAAGCTGTTTTGTGTAATGGTAGTTTCATGTCCTTACATATTTGCCACTACTCAGAGACTATGCAACACAAAGAGTGACTCAAATGTAAACGGTGGACATTGGTTGATAACGATGATGTTGGTTCATGGATATTAACAAATGCACAGCTCTGGTGCGGGCTGTCGGGTGGGTAATATACAGAAGGGCGATTTCTTGTCTACTGCCCCTCTGATATATGGAAGTTGGAGGAAGTGATATTTCAAGTGATCAAAATCCAAACTCAGAGAATCTGGGTTCAAGCCCCAGCTGTGTAATCTGCTACCTAGAGACTATTGTGTAAGAAATATAGCTTCTTCAGTCTACAAATCTGTAGGACCCTGAGACTGCTGTGAAGGTTAATGGAGTAATATATTTGAAATACTTCTTGGTACATGTCTCCCAAAATGTCTAGTCTTATTATAATTGAATAGATGAATAAATAGATAAATAAACTGGGCATAATATATTCTTCTATATATTTTGTATCCCCCTCCCCCACACACACGTACACACACCCATACACCCCTTCCATTTCAAATGTTGATTGATGGCAGATGAACTCACCTTTTCCATGTTTAGGCCAAATCTCTCATATTTCTTATAGGCAGATGGTTCATATGTGTAAGCAAGTTAATTAAAAACATTTATCTGCATGCAAGGTTCGGATATAGTCCACACAGTGTCAAACCATATTGCTAAATAAAGACTCCTGCTATATAGTAGGGGCACCTGAGTGGCTCAGTAGATTGAGTGTCTGAGTCTTGATTTTTGGCTCAGGCCTTATGGTTTGTGAGTGCCAGCCCCGTCGGGCTTTGCACTGTCAGTGCGGAGCCTCTTGGGATTCTCTCTCTCCCTCCCTCCCTGTCCTTCCCTGCTCACTCTCTCTCTCTGTCTCCTTCAAAAAATAAATAAACTTAAAAAAAATAAAACAAAAGACCCCTGCTCTAGGACATTAGCATTTTCTTTTACTTTTTATTAAAAATCATTTCATTTTTATAAATAAATTCATGTGCCATGCATCCACTCATTTAAAGTGTAAAATTTGAGGGGCGTGTGGGTGGCTCACCTAGCTAAGCATCCAAATTTGACTCAGGTCATGATCTCACAGCTCGTGGGTTTGAGCCCTGCATCGGGCTCTGTGCTGACAGCTCAGAGCCTGGAGTCTGCTCCAGATTCTGTGTCTTCCTCTGTCTCCCTGCCCCTCCCCCACTTACGCGTGCGCGCTCTCTCTCTCTCTCTCTCTCAAAGATAGGTAAACATTAAAAATAATTTAAAGTGTAAAATTTGATCGATTTTGGTATATTCAGAGACTTGTAAAAATATCACCATAATTCATTTTAGAACAATCTCATTCACTCCTTTTCCCTCCAACTCCCCCACAGCTTAAAGCAAACTCTAGTGACTGTCTCTATAGATTTTCCTCCCATGGACATTTCATGTAGATGAAATCAGAAAACGTAGTCTTTTGTGATTGGGTCCTTCAGCATAATATCTTCAAGGTTCATCATGTTTCAGCATGTACCAGTACTTCGATCCTTTTCTATCACTTGAATAATATCTCATTTAAAAATATTTATTTATTTTGAGAGCATGAGTGGGGGAAGAGCTGAAAGAATGAGAGAGAGAGAGAAAGAGGGAGAGAGAGAGAGAGAGAGAGAGAGAGAGAGAGAGAGAGAGAGAATCCCAAGCAGGTTCCACGCTTAGCACAGAACCAGACATGACTTGATCTCACAAACCTGTGAGATCATGACCTGAGCCAAAATCAAGAGTCAGATGCTTACCCAACTGAGTCACCCAGGCACCCCCTACAGATACTTCACATTTCGTTACTGTTTATTAGTGGGTTGATGAATCCATTGGGCATTTGAATTGTTTCCAGTTTTGGGTTTTATGAATAATACTCCTATGGACATTCATGTACAAGTATTTGTGCAGACAGATATTTGTATTTCTTTTGGGTAGATACCAAGGAGTAGATTAATACCTACTTCTCAATCAGATGGTAACGCTATGTTAACCATTTGAGGAGCCACCATACTGTTTTTAAAAGTGGTTGCACCATTTTACATTCCCACCAACAATGTATGAGCATTTCAATGTCTCCTTTTTCTCGCCAACACTTGCTATTATCTCTTATCATAGCCATCCTAGTGAATGTAAAGCGGTATCTCTTTATGGTTTTGATCTACATTCTCCTGGTGAGTAATGTTGTTTAGCATGTTTTCATGTGCTTATTGGATTAACTCATTGATCTACTTAGTATATATTTCTGAAAGTGGTATTTGAAATTATATCTACATTTAAATAACTGTTTGAAGTAGATACAGTCGGTTACATAATGCATAAATTGATATATGTATTATATGTAAAATAAAGTGTATTCTATACATAAAATGTGCAATAACATAGTAATATACTATATGTAAATATATGAAATCTCTTGGTTCATCCTTTCATGTTACACTTATCTAATCTGATGCCACAATAGCTTTGCTCCTACAATCAAGCCTGCAAAATACAGAGAGAGACATCATTATTATTCCCATTTTATTGATGATAATAATCATGCAGCTATTCTGTTAGACCTAAACTGCTTAAGTAGAATTATTGGTAAGTGGTTTCCATGTAGCCTGGGTGTAATGCAGTCAAAAGAGAGATGTGGGTCTCCCTGGAAGGACTAAGAAGGCAAGTTCTCCAAATCAGGAAGGAGAGGATTTATATCTGAGCAGGACCCTTGCGATATCAGATTACATAAGTGGAAACATGAAAGAAAGAGCCAAGAGATTTTATTATTTTTTATTATTCTGATTATCATGTACTTAACATGCGTAATATATAGATATAGGTTTACATGTTCTATACGATATATCCACATACAGTGTGCTATTTATCATTTTATATGCATTATGTATATAATGTGCTTATATTTTTATGGAACATACATATATTATTTTATATAATGGACTGTGTCCAATTGCTAGAAATCCTGTCTCAAAATTCGTCAAAACAGAGATGTTAAGTGACCTGTCTACCTACCAAAAATCATCCCCATAAACTAATGATCCATATTCATACTGAGCACGTGACCGTGGAAGAAATAGCCAGTTTCCTCCTATTATCTAGTCTCTTTTTCCATAGTAATAGAGGCTTAAATATTATTTTTCTTCCTTCTTTGCAGTTTGTTATGGCCTCCATTTTTTTAGTCAATGGAAGTGAGTGGAAATGCTTGAAACTTTTGGTCTTATTCTCAAAAAAGAAGTATATACTTTTCACTCCCTGTTTCCTTGCCTTCTGCTGACTGCATTGCAATTACAAAGGTGGAACCTGGAGCAGTAATTTTAGCCCAAGAGTCAGTGACATTTTGTGACACACGGAGAAGCAAGATAAAAAGACCCTGCATCCCCCAAACCTTGAAGGTGCCCTATCAGTCCTGAAACGCTTAGTTCATATTCTGTTATTTTGGGTCTCTCTGTTGGAGCAGCTGAAAGTGTATTCAGCGAGCCTTTGTTTGGCAACCCTTCAATATGCAAAAGCTGCTGGATCGTTTGTCCCAAGTGTGTTCTCTTCTAGACATTTTCCTCCAGTTCCTTCAACTGGATTTCATACACTTGTCATAGACATCTCACCTTCCAGGAGCCCTGCTTTATCAATGTTTCTCTGAAATGTTGTTTCTTAGAATGGAAAAGACCCCTCTACCTGCGAACTGAGAAGCATGGAGCAGACTGATTCCTCTCAAGATAAGAAGGCAGTTCAGCTATGAATTAGCTTCTCTAACAACCTCATTTATTTATTCAGTCAGTAATTAGGCTGAGATTATATTGACAGATAGGCTACGGGCAGATGGCTGGAGTAACCGAAGGTGAATATGCTCTGAATTCTTCTTGAATTTGCAGTGAAGAAACGGGATATCTTCATAACCTGTTGCTCAGGCAGAACTGCCCCGGACTCTAGCAGTGAAATTAAAACATAACAGACTTCGCATGCATGGCATGCCTGTAAAATTTCATTGTGTTGTTTGTTTACATAGATCTAACCTGTGGAGTTAAGCCCAGGGTTTGGATTAGAGGCTCAGACATGTCCTGGGAAGAGATATGTACTTTTATTGCTCTCAGATATTTCTGGAACTCGGAACGACTGTACCGAAATGCATTGCCAGGCCTTGTGCAGAGGGGTGAGAAGGGGAAGACTCGGTCACTCTTGCTGTTACTTCTCCATTCCTGCAATCATTCGAGCATTTTCTTCCCGGATTTATGGCTTTGGACCTCAGGCGCCATGCTCATTCGTATTTAATATTCTTGGTCCATACATGGCTTCTCTTTCTGCCATCGTTCCAGAGGACTGGGTGCAGGCAAGGACCCTAGGAGTGTAGGGTTATTTCCCTCCATCCACTTACCATTCTACTCAGCTTAATTTTAGATTCTTTTCAATTTCCCCCCTTGTTTGCCTGTACTTTCTCCTTGAAAGGCCCTCTGCCAATAGTGTCAAATAATGTTATTTCCAATACATCATTCCCTTTCATTCCTTTATGGGGGAACTAGGGCGAGAGGTGGTTAACAACTGTTAGGTTTCAGCCATTGAAACCGAAGAAAGCAATTGCGAGGCTGCTGTGAAGGGGCTTTCACCCGGAGTATGTGTGCAGTTCTGAGCAGCAGCAAGCTTCTTTAGCTTTTAATTACCCCCACACAAAGAGCAGTGTTTGCTCCTCATGCACATGGGATTTACCCGCCTACTTTTCATTAGTGTTAATGGGGGTCTCTGTGTATAAATCCTCTTCCCTTCCCCCACTGTCAGTGTGGAAGAGATGCCAAGAGAGCGTTCTGCATTTTCACTCACTGATTGGTTTCAGATGGAACACAAAAGCGAGTCTCTGAGCATGAGCACACGCATCATCCGCACACCACACTCCAGGCTTTGTTAACACTCGTGGGGCTTCTTGTCTCATTTGCCGTCTCAGGAGTGGCCACAAACAATCTTTCTGCTGGGCCCCCCTTCACCCCCTCCCACACCATTGAAAGTCACTTTCAGTTTTCCTCCCATCAACCGGACTTACTCTAGTCTCCTCGATGTAAGTCGATCAAGGTAAAGACCACAAGCCAAAACTGCACAAAAATACAAATTTCTTCTTCCTTAGTTCCCACGAACACTCTTTAAATTTCCTTCTTGTCCTTCAGGTGCCCAACTCCATTTGGATGTCCCATCTCCCAGAAAGCTATTCACTGAAGAGTGATGTCATCTTGCTGGGGCATTTGTCTCTCCAGATCTATCCTTGTGTTTTTCAGGATCCTCCATATTTATATCTTAATTAATTTCAGGATTCCTGGAATCTCCAAACTTTCACCCAAATATTTGGCTCTCAGCTTGTCAGAATATTATTCATTAGCAAGTAGGAGCTGGCCAAGCTTCCATTAGCTACATACAAAACTCTTTTGTTATTCATATTGCCCTTAAATCATATACTCTACGTACAATGCCTTTTCTTTCTTTAGTTTTATTGGTGGGCTTAAACCTCGGTATACTTATTGACCAATTTTTTCCAGCTACCCTGGGCATTGTGCAGTGAGAAGAGGCATATGGGTTTCCCTGGTAGCACCAAGGACAAATCAGAACAGAGAGGGTCATCCCAAATTAGGGCACAGACCCCAGATTTTTTTCAGCTGTTGACTGTAAGTGATTGCAGAGTTTTCCATCCCATCTTTAGGGATGAGAGAGAGAGAGAAGATGCAATGTTGTGGGGTATTTGCGAGTGTCGTCTCTTTTAACAAATAAAAGCAACATCATTTTTAGTAAAATAGTTGAAATATAAAATTAATGTTTATTGATCTTTCCCCTCTCCTCTCTCTCTCTGTCTACATATATATGTAGCATATTTTCATATATATATACATATATATGTGTGTGTGTGTGTGTGTGTGTGTGTGTATGTGTGTGCATGTATCCTCCTAAGCTTAAATTAATTTCTTTATGGGGTTAGTTTTGTTTATTTTTTTAATTTTTAATGTGTATTCTTGAGAGAGAACATGAGCTGCGGAAGAGAAGAAGAAGAGAGAGAGAGGGAGAGAGAGAGAGAGAGAGAGAGAGGCACAGAGTCTGAAGCAGGCTCCAGGCTCCAAGCTATCAGCACAGAGCCTGATGTGGGGCTTGAATTTACAAACCTGGAGATCAAGACCTGAGCCAAAGTGGGATGCTTACCAGATGGAGTTAGTTTTGTTTAAAAGACCTGATAAAAACATTAAAATTTTCAGAGACCAAATTGCTTATTTAAGCACTAAGTTAAAAAAAATGCTATCCACAATAATGAATATGCTACTTTACAGTTTTACCAAACAGTGTCATGTGTACTTTTGTGGTTGATGCTCCAGAAAATGCTGTTATTCAGGGATCACAGTCCCCTTTCTGAGGGTAAGGGATCAGCCTGCTTCATTTAGCACACTGACAGTCATCTTGTGTCATAAACCTACAATGCTTTTCCTTGATCTAAAGTTCCTTTGATGAAAAGAAACCTTAGTCATCAACCTAATCAGAAACATCCTCCACATTAGTCTGGTCCCCTTTGGGGTGCCTCATGATTTCACTTATTTTCCAAGTATTTTTTACTTCTCTGTCTCTAACTCTATCCCCTAGCTTCAAAAGTGTGCAGATTTAATATGTGACATGCATGGTGGGAACATTCTTCCTTGCAGTTTGGAGATTTGGATGGTGGAGGACAGTCCTTGGAGGCTGTTGGTATATACCTCACTGGCCTTATGTTTGCAAGGGATAGGTTATTAACATCAGGTATGACTTCAAAGTTCTTTGGAGATCTGTTGATTTCTCATGTTCTAACACTTCAGAATATTTGTATTTGTTAATGTGTTTTTTAATCCTGACCCATTTGAGGAAGTAATACATCTGATTTACTGATCTGACAAAAGCCATTTGATTACTTTCAAGGAATTCAGAGTGTGTTTGTAGAACAAACGGTGCCCACCTTTGCAAGAGCACCACAATGGCTTGGTAATTAAGAACGAACAGCCTCGCTGACAAGGTCTGCAGTCCTTGATAAATTTTCTGTGAGTAAGAGCTACATTGAACGATGAAGTGAGGCACTTGGGGAGGAGCCTCTGAGGCTGACTCAACATAGAACGGTATGAAATGTCAATTATTGCTACTGATGCAGGCTTGGTGAGGCCGGGGGGTCTTGAGGGCTGATAGCCATGGGACAATCTGGTTGATTATGTAAAAGTGATAAATGCCTTAACAAAAGCATGTGTCTGAATTAGAAATGAAATGATTTGAAAGTCAATGCAGCATAGATTAAATTGCTTTTGGCCTACATGTTTACTACACCGGTACACTTGCATAATAATTAAGCCTGGGAGTTAAGTTCTTAGAGAGCAGAGCCTTCACTCTCCCTGGACAGGCAGGAAACCTGTAATCCTTATATCCACACAGGTCTTTTAAAAAAGGATAAATTGAAAGACACCCTTGTGTCTTAGAAAGTTCAACGCTCGTGTGTATGTGTGGGGGAAGTGGGATTGAGTGTGTGTGCCTGCTTATAAACATAACTACCTTTCCACACAAGCTCCTCATTCATGTATGGAAATGATTAATGCCCAGGAGCCAAGGCTTTTCACTCAACAGCTCCGGAGGATGTGGTTTGATTGGTTGTGGGTTCAGCGGCCATTGTTTTCTCCAAGATGAGAAAGGACCTTGCATATTAAAGCTCCGCCCACCTTCTTCACGTCTGCCTCCTTGGACAACCTCCCTGGATTGCCAAGAGAAGTGAAGGAAGAACAAAGGTGAAACTCAGCACAACACAATATTATGCCTCTGGTTGAGGAGCTCCGTTAGTGGTTATTGCTGCTATCTTCATCAACATCACAAATAACCATGATAGGGGCGCCTGGGTGGCGCAGTCGGTTAAGCGTCCGACTTCAGCCAGGTCACGATCTCGCGGTCCGTGAGTTCGAGCCCCGCGTCAGGCTCTGGGCTGATGGCTCGGAGCCTGGAGCCTGCTTCCGATTCTGTGTCTCCCTCTCTCTCTGCCCCTCCCCCGTTCATGCTCTGTCTCTCTCTGTCCCAAAAATAAATAAACATTGAAAAAAAATTAAATAAAAAACAAACAAACAAACAAACAAACAAACAAACAAATAACCATGATAAATAGATATCTTGATCCACGAATGGACTGGCTCCTGAGGACAATTGACTCAGTGAAGGGCTTGATCTGTTTTATTCCCTTTAAAGAACATTGATGAATGCTTATTATGTAGCTTACTGTAAGTAATACAAAGAAGAGTAAGACACAAATCCATCCTCAGTTTAATGCATAATTCTATGGGGATGAAGAGAGGAAGCTCCACGTAGATAAATAATAAAAAGGATAAACCAGGGACAGAATGGGGAGGAGCAGACAGTGGGGTACTGAGCCCAGGAAAAGGGTCTCTCCAATTTCATTTTGGAACATAAGATTATGGCTCCTATTAAAACATATCCAGAGATTTTGTTGGGAAAGTACTAAGTGGGCTGGAAGTGGGAAAAAATTAGCTGGCATTAATTCAGATCGCAGCTCACAGGTGAGAGGGGATCTTACCTTGGTTTAGGGCAGTGTTGCTCAAATTGTGGCCCAGAGCCCCCACCCCCCCACCCCAGGCCCAGAGTTACTTTGAGTGTCTATTAGATGCAGATCTGTGGTATCTGCCTGTGGCTCTAATTAGAATCTTTTAGGGGTAAACTCAGAGCCAACATTGGAAACAGGCTCCTCAGGTGATTCTTATGACCACTCGAGTTTAAAATGACACATCCAGGAGAAAATGACATTGCAAAAGTTTGTCCTTATCAAGAGTCTTGGTCAAATATAGATATTACCTGTGTCTTTTTTCTATTCCTATACTTCCAAACTTAATTAAATGTAAAGTAGATGTAAGAAAGGGAGAAAGAGTAGAATACATGATGGAAAGGGTTGAAAAAGAAACTATCCAAGGATAACTTTGGTTTATTTATTTATTTTGAAAGAGAGAGAGAGAGAGGGAAAGAGAGAGCATGCGACAGGGGAGGGACAGAGAGAGAGGGACAGAGAGAATCCCAAGGAGGCTCCATGCTGTCAGTGCAGAGCCTGACACAAGGCTCAGTCCCATGAACCACGAGATCATGACCTGAGCCAAGATCAGGAGTTGGACACTCAACCTACTCAGCCACCCAGGTGCCCTTCCGAGGATAACTTTTAAGATCTCCCTTCTTCCCTCGACTCTTGAGGAGACATTCTAATTATGTGTCAAGGATTTATGGCAGGGATGGAAAATAACTAGCACTTGTGTCTTTTTTCATATCTCTAGTACCCAGAGTGGTCATTATTCATAGGTAACAACACTTTCCTGCAGAGGCCTAATGCTGTCTCACAACTTGTTCCAACATATCCCTCCATGTAACCAAATTCAGCCAATGGAGTTCCTGTGGCTGATGAAATCTTCCTGCCATCCTGTGGCACACACCATTCATCCCTGTCTCCTTTGATGAAATAAACATGTAATAACACCAGTTCTTCTTTACGAATTACGTTTGAGGCATATCTGAGGGTACCTGGTATGCAAGTAGGCATGAGCCTATGTCCCGTTTGGAATCCGTTGTCTTAAACATACATTCTTACGTTCATTCTTAGAAGCTTATCAAGCTCAGAGCAGGTCCTGAGGTAGGGAAGTATTTTATGGGTGGTTTAGGCAAGTTTTCTGCTAAATCTCGGTGAGAAAGTTCATTTATTTTGAGAAAGAGAGACAGAGAGAGAGGAGACAGAGAACGAGCAGGGGCGGGGCAGATAGAGAGGGAAGAGAGAGAGAATCCCAAAAAACCCAAAAACAAAACCCAAAAGCAAAAACAACCCCCTCCAATAAAATAAAAAATCTGGTATTCTTTTTTTTTCCCCCTAGGCGTTAAGCTTGAGTGGCAAAAAGAATCCCACTGAACTCATGTATGATCATATCCCATTTACCAGGGCAGCAAAGCTCATTTGTGAGGAGAGTCCAAATCCAAACACTGGAGAATACACATTGCCTGTTGAGACCTCTAGATTATCCCAGAGAGTTTAGATTGAATGGCTGTGACCAAGGAGGTGGGGTGGGTGAGTGACGGTTTCAAATAAAAATAATTAACTCTACTACATAGAAAAAAATGTCCGGAAAGGGATTCATGCATCTTTTAAGCAACACACTAAAAGACAGATAAGGTTGTTGTAATTCTGACTGCCTCCGATCGCCTCAGCAGCTTAAGAGGCTAACATTCTCCTAGACTCTTCTTTATGGGATTGCCTACAATCCGATTTCCAAGCCTAGTACTGGCTGCAGTACCTGCTCTGTAAGTGAGCATTGGCCAGCTTCCTTCCTCTCCATGGTGGCAAGGTAATGAACTGTTGGTTATAAACAGTTGAAAACAAATATTAGAAGGTCATTGTGCTGCTAAAGTTTGATATATTGAGAAATGTGAACTTTAGCAGGGCTTCTGAAGTATTGTCATGCAGGAAGCCGTAGAGTAAGTGGATTCATCTATCACTGGTGAAAGCATGGGCACAGCATCACTGCTTGAAGGTTGAGCATGGAAATGCTCAACCCTGATTAAACGGCCATAATTCCTCAAGGCTATGACATGGCTGGCAGGCATGGGAAGCTGGGGCCTTAAAATATAAATTGTTGGAATTTATAATACACTGTCATTCTGTCAGGAAAAAAAGAAGTGTTGGAGTCCTTCTAAATTCAAACTAGGGGATAATTATTTCAGCATTCTCAAATGTTAATTTGCATGATTATTTTGGTGGTCAGGGGAAAAACCCGTATTTTTTTCACTGAAGCAGAAAGATCATGAGCAGTTTGCAGATGAAGATAAGACTTAATGTTTCTTTAAAATACATGCCTTCGGGGCACCTGGGTGGCTCAGTTGGTGAAGCCTCTGACCTGAGCTCGGGTTATGATCTCGCGGTTTGTGAGTTCGAGCCCTGCATCGGGCTCTGTGCTGATAGCTCACATTCTGTGTCTCCCCCTCTCTCTGTCCCTCCCATGTTCATGCTCTGTCTCTCTCTGTCTCTCAATAATAAATAAAAGTTAAAAAAATTAAAAAAAAAAAGACATGCCTTCTTTGCTAGCTTGGGTGATTGGTTAATAGCCTTATCTTAAAGTATGGATTGTGAGGTTGGGATAATTAGGGATGCTGAACAGTAGACTTATCCTTAAAATTCAGACCCTTACATTTCAGAAATGAAAAATCATCTAGTGGATACATTTTTTTCTTCCAAGAAGGAAACTCCCAAATATATACTGTACCTATTTCTGTTCTTTCAGAGAATTAGAGAAGGTACAAGTAATTAATTGGGGCAAGAAACAAGGCTTATGTCTGGCACTCAGAACCAAGACTGTGCTTGGAATGATCTTGAGTCACATCCTTAAAGGTCAGGGTTAAGTCAATGTTTCATTTATTTTATAGTACTCAGCATATGTATATAGTGAATAAATACTAGGTAAGAAGAGATTTTATTAAGAATCTTAAGATCATGGGCACACGGATGGCCTACTCATTTAAGTGTCCGACTCTTGATTTTGGTTTAGGTCATGATCTCATGGTTCAGGAGAGGGATCCTCTCTCTCTCTCTCTCTCTCCCTCTCTTTCTTCTCCTCTCCCACTCAAAATGAATAAACATGCAAGAAATAGTAAGATCATCAGTCAAGAAAAGTCATTGCTGATGTGGATTTGAAAGGGATTTTATAGCTCTAAGACATGTGGTCTAGTCACAGCAACAATTATTTTTTTTAGCTATCATTATGTGCCTTGGTATGTACCACGGGAGGTAGGATAGAAGAACAAGGGAAAGACTTCCTTCAAGTAGCTTACCATCTGGGGAGACAAAGCATAACCACTTGTAGCTGTAGGCATATGATTGTTTTAGAAGGCAAATGGGATTAAATGCATTCCAAGAAGAGAGAGAGAGCAATACTGGCTCAGTGGTTGGGGGAAGTTAGATGCAGTAGGTAGAGCTTCACAAGGACCTTGAATGATGAAGACAATTTTTAATGCCTGACGGAACACTCTTCTGATGGGAAATTTCAAAGGTAAAGGCGCCCTAAGGATATGTATGACATTAAGCTTCTCTATGTATTTGCTCCACATTTTATGATATTCTGTAACTTCCCTTACCTTTCCTGAAACTCCTCTTTGAACCTCTCTTCCAGTCTCAGGAGTTAATTCAATAATCCCTACTCTGCGTTTTCCTTTAGTTATTCTTTTCTTCACAAAGGTTCTGATATTAGACTGTTTTGGAAAGATTCCATCAAATTCCTGTTCCTGTGACAGCCACTCCTAAGGTGATAGACTTAACCCCTACCATGCTCTGTTTATTTACACTCTTACATATGTGTTTCCTTTTCCTCTCTCACCCTCTTATGCACCCATAGACTCCTAGCCATGTTTGCATCCCCTACAGCACCTAACACAGTGCTTTGCTTCCAACAGGTATAGAATAGATGTCTTTTGGATTAAATTTCCCTGTCAATCTTTCTATAATGGAATGGAACTGAAATGAAAAAAAAAAAAAATTAACATAATGCTTACTGGATGAAAATGGAAAGAAAAAACAAATGCCATCTTCCTCACTACTGAGCAGATGGCTGCTACTAGACCGGAGCCCCTTGAAGATTGGGCCTGTATTATTCACTGATCCCTTCCTAGTGTTTTTTGCAACACCTGTTACGGAGTAGGTGCTGAAAACTGTTTGATGAATGAATGAACGAATATACATAGGTGGCCCCAGTGCTATCTGTGTACTTTATGGAGCTCACGCGTGTGTCATCACTGCACCTGTCTGCACTCTCTGGCTTTGCCAGGTGGTTCTAGTGAGATCAGTCGGTGCCTACCCGATAGTGTGTGCACCACCCAGGCCCAAGGCTCTACTCCCTCTACCCTTGGAGACAGTTTTTCATAGAGGAAGCTATACAATGGTAGCTACCGTGAAAGCAGGCGGACATAAACTGTAAGCCAGATCATCATTCTCGTAGTCAAAAGAGTATGTCCTGCTTGTAATGAGAATATAGAACAAAATCCAGAATCTTTATCTTGTGACTTAAGTCAAAATGACTGAGATTTGTGTGATTCATTTGCTGTAAGGAAGTATCACATCTTCTAGAAGCTGGGCAAAATCCTGGCTATGATTTCAGTAATCAGATTAAGGCCTAAACATATTACAGCTACAAGTAATATATTTTCTATATAACTTCTGGGTCTTTCCTGTTATCAAGTCTGGAGAGGTATACAAACCACTTTTTCTGGGAATACACACTTGTTCTTTGAAACTTTAAATAACAACAGATTTTCTGATTATGCAGAAACATGACAGTAAGGTACTTCTTATAATAACCAAATAAACATAAATACTGTTTTTAAGCTCCAAAATGATACCATGCCATGGAGATGACAATCTCATCTGGACCAAAGTTATCTCCATTTAGATGGAGAGCTCTAGAGAAATCTAATGCTAAATGATTCATAACCATAATGATGAGAATTGTAATTATTTTAAAGAGAGTATTTACTTTCAAAACCCAAGTTCAGTTGTATCCATTGAGAACCATGAATAGCTGTAAAAACATGTAAGTTCTTGTTTCTATGTATTTTGTGGATGTACCTTGGCACTTTTATACACAGGCCTTGTGTCATATCTCATTATGTGGACAAAGCAAGAAGGCTTCTCTTCCAGACTTGTAGATACCTTGACATGTCACAGATAAATAGATGACATAGCACAGTGAGCAGGTGAGGGCATTTGGCGTGGTCTTGTTACGCTGAACCCACATAAGGGATTCCATTCAACGGTGAGGATATATCTGACTAGTTCAAAGTGATTCATTAGCACAAAGAAATTGCAGAGTGGAAACAGTTCTCAGAGCCTTTGGCAAGCATGTTAAAGCAGGCCCATGACAGATGAACTCAATGAACTAACAGCTTAAATAGCAGTTGGGAACTGAGAGTACTGAGAAATGAATGTGCTGACCTTACAATAGTGAACAAAACTTCATGACTAGAAAACACAAACTTTTGGGCCCTTGTGGGAGAATGTATCCCATCATGTAGTGTTTAAGGGGAGGAAAAGGGAACTGTATGGTTATAGATGCCATTAATTAAACTTAGCGCTGAGGACATGGGTGTCTGCCTTACTGCCTGATTAACATATTGGGTCAAGAGCATTGGAAATTTACAGACTGTTTTTGCATTAGAAACCATAAGGGAAACGGCCCCTCAGAAGTCCATCTATAATTCATGGACCAAATCAGAAGCTGTGCATGTAGACTTACATTGCTATGTACGCTTTCCCTTCGTTCAAGTGGGAGCCAGCCATGCATAAGAAAGGTCCTGTCATGCTATGCAATTCCATTTCTGTTTGTGTTGGTTTCCAGATGCTTTGGATATCCCGAGGCATGGGCAAGGACAAGGGGAGAGAATGGTATGCGTAGGTTAAATGAAAGGAATTAGTAGATCTTTCAAAGATTTGCAGGTATCTAGTCAGACAAAAACAAAATATTATAAGTCTGCAATGTGTAAAGATACCTCACAGGCACCACCATCAGATTAAATTGTGCAATATATTTTTACCTTTTTGATATTTCGTGATTATTTAGTATAGCTATGGCATTAGTCATTTTGATATGTTCTCCCATGTATTTGTATTTGCCTCCAATTTTCGAGCCCCCTGCACAAAAAGTAGGCTCCTAGTGTAAGTGTTTTTAAA